>NC_136063.1:1180482142-1181152767 GCF_964261635.1 Lissotriton helveticus | reverse complement strand
GGGTTTCCCTCCCAGGAAACTTTGGGCAGTCTCCCACCCTGGTGGAAGAACTAGCCGGAGAATGGCCAGACCACCCAGACATTTTGAACAGTATGTGATGATGTAATTTTTCTGTATCTTCATGTTCTTCTGTTGTTTCATTATTCAGGGTAGGGGGATGTGTGGTATCTTCCACTCCTTCCTCCCCCCGGCAGCTCAGCAGACAATGGAGCGGCTCGCGGTGACATCACTTGGAATGTCACCGCGACCAGCGTTCCAGGACGAGCGCCGGAGAGAGAAATGTGTTGAGCTGTCGCCCGGCTGTGCATTTGCTGTGGCTGGGGTCGCTGACCGTCATGCGTATCTAATGTGTATTAAACGTCAAACCGGACCCCAGTTTCTACGTCTGGTCTCATTTATGTCCGATTTCACACACTTGTTTCTGCACAACTGGGAGAATCTATGCTTCTGCCCATATATGTGCATATCTACCTCTGCACAATTTCTGCTGTGACTATGGAAGTTCCGCAACCGAAAATGTACAAAGACAGTGCAGAAGTATGTGTTACCAATTGATTTCTCAAAAAGCACAGAGGCTCGCCATGGAAAAAAGGAATTGTAAATGTAAATGCGAAGCAGTGACCAGGGGAGGTAATGAATTCCAAAGAGCACATGCACAAAGAAATAGTCAGACAGTAGAAAAGCCAATTAAAAAAAGCTAATTTAAACCTACTCAAATCTTATCTAGTCATAACAGGGCCAGTTTTAGCGCTGGTGGTGCCTGGTGCGACAATCTTTGTTTGCGCCCTTCCAATGACCTTCTTCTATACACACGCCTAATTACCACTCTCCAAGAGTGCCCCTCGTCTCTTAATAGCCCATCTTTCACTTTTAATTTCTTATATGGGGCTACACATTCAAAGAGGCGTGTCAGAGGCTTTACATCATACACATATATTACAAAGACAATGAATTACACAAGTCTGTAAATCATTGTACAGAAAAAAGTTACATAAGACAACCAGGGCTACAAGGTGCCGGGGGAACATATCATACTTGCGGGTAGACTTTGTGTCAAGGGTGCTTTGTCTGCAGAAACAGAAAAACAGACTTTACAATGTAACGCTGTGGTTGGGGTTATCTGCACTACGATGAATGTGTTACTATCCAAAGGAACCCTTTTTAGCAACCTTAGAACAACGAACAATTGCGAAAAATTAAATCATTTACAGTACTTAGGGCCATATGTATCATTGAAATTCGCATTCGCAAAGGCCGAAATTCGCAGAATTTTGGCCTTTGCGAATGCGAATTCCCAATATGGTATGTATTAAGCAAATGTGGTTCAAAATAAGGAATCGCACAATTTGCGATTCCTTATTTTGCGATTGCATTTAAGGAATCGCAAAATTTGCGATTCCTTAAATGCAATGTATGATGCAAAAAAATATTGCTAATTGTCCCTAAGGAATCGCAAATTACCACCAACTTCAAGTTGGTGGTAAGTTGCGAATTCCTTTAAAAAAGCATATTTTTAAAAACAATACTTTGTGGTATCTTCCACTCCTTCCTCCCCCCGGCAGCTCGGCAGACAATGGAGCGGCTCGCGGTGACATCACTTGGAATGTCACCGTGACCAGCATTTCAGGACGAGCGCCGGAGAGAGAAATGTGTTGAGCTGTCGCCCGGCTGTGCGTTTGCTGTGGCTGGGGTCGCTGACCGTCATGTGTATCTAATGTGTATTAAACGTCAAACCGGACCCCAGTTTCTACGTCTGGTCTCATTTATGTCCGATTTCACACTGGCGACGAGGACGGGATTGACACAGCGACCTCAACACGCCTGAGAGGTATAGGAGCCTTGAAACGGGAGAAGAATAATTGTATGCGGAAGAAGCAGACTGTAGCGCTGCGAATGATCTCGGAGTTGGAACAACGGCAAGTCAACATCAGCGGGGAGAGCACTCAAAAAGGCAGTTCCGATATATGAATGGGAAGCATCATACAGTGAGTAGAGTCAGCTGAGTGCGGGCGGACTGTGCTGTCACCCATGCGTGAGGGGCGAACAGAGTATATGGTGTGACGGGCGTCACGAGAGAAAGTAGCGCGGATGTGAAGGACTACGACGGTGCCACGTCCTCTCAAGAAAAAAAAAAGGAAGAGCGGCTGCGATCATCGGAATTAGGGTTGAGGACTAAATTGGCTGAGATGTCTGGAATGAGGTTGAGGCATTGCGGGGCTCAGAGACTGACGGAGGTGCTGGCGGCGTGAGGCGAAGAGTAATCTGGCTGACTAGTCGGGGCACACGCACGTCCCTTCGCGTCGATCATAAGCCCAACCCGACAGCGTATAGCGGCGCAGGCACTGTACAGCGTTTGAGCTGAGGCCAGTCTGGGAGTTACAGATGTGAGTAGTGGTGTGAGCTGCGCTACCCAAGCATATTTTCAGGCGAGCTCTGTGATCTTGGTTGTAACATCACCTAAACGAGAATTTCCACTCTTTGTGTAAATCAGAAGCTCACCTGTGCTTTTCCCAATAATCCATCGCCATCTGCTCACAGAGGACTAAGACTTTCTAATATCACTGGTGTAGCAAGGAAGGTATCGTCTTGTTATCCTCCTCAGACTGGAAGTGTCCTGAACATGAACAACAACTGAGCAGACTTCAAGCTTGTGTTCGCCCCAGTAAGAACAGACTCGCACGCTACAATGCCACCTAGTGGTTCATATTGAGTATGTTTATGTCATCTGTAAGGTGCAGCATTTGTAATCTGTTCAGAGAAACCACTTAGTTTAGTGCATGTACTTTGGGTTGTTTACTGTTGCCAGTCACTTCATCTCTTAGAGTACCCCACATTACTCAGTACAAGCTTTTCCCCAGTACCTTAGGTAGGTTAAAAGTAACACTGTAAGCATGCAGAGTGTAACGCCCCACCCTTCTTCTTGACTAACCCAGGGGAACCTGCAATTCAGTGGAAAAAGTGGAAAAAGGTGTTCCTAAATTATGCTACTGTGTGCGGCCCGAATCTCGGGTTAGAGAGGAAGGTGGCACTATTGGCGTATTACTTGGGAGCAGAGGGGGAAGAAGTTCTAGATCACCTCCCAGATCTAGGTGTGCAAGAAGCGAGAGGTCTTAATGAGCTAGAAGTAAGCCTAAAGAAGCTAGATTTGCACTATCTCCCGAAGACCAGCACTATAATGGATAGATATCATTTTGGGAAAAGGGTACAGAAGGAAGGGGAATCTATAGAGGATTTCGTCTCTGACCTTAGGAAACTAGCAGCTACGTGCAAGTTTGGTGGTGCTAGTGAGGAAAGGATCAGGGACCAGTTTGTGTTAGCTTGCAGGATGGAGCGTGTACGAGAGGAATTGTGGCTTAAGGATGACCCACCCCTAAGAGAGGTCTTGATAGTAGCCAAGCAGGTAGAACACATGTTGCAGTGCGTCAAGGAAATAAAACAGGACAGTGGGGAGAAGAGAAGTGAAGACAAACCCAATGTGAGCGAAGTTGAGACTGATCTGGAAGCTGTGTCTGTGGTCAAGGGCCAGAAAATAGTGAACAAAGAATAGAAAGAGAACAAACCGGGATGGTCATTCAAGGGTGCTTGTTACAGGTGCGGGAAGCAGGGGCACATGGCCAATGATAAAGAGTGTCCTGCCCTCAAGTTCACATGCAACAAATGCGCAAAGAGGGGCCATTTCAGACAGTATTGCAAAAGCGGACAGGGTTTCAGTAGACAGAGTAAAGACAGGACAAACACAGTATGTGATGAAATAGTTGTGCAAGTCGAGGAAGGCCAGGTCCGCAGCCCTAAAGACACTATAAAAATAAAAGGCACCGAGTTGGAAGCACTGTTTGACTCCTGTTCTAGGATAACAATTATCAGTGCGAAAGAATTTTCACGAGTGTCCAAAGGGAGGATAAACTTGAAGAAAATGGATGTGAGGCCCGGGGGATATGCAAGTCGCCCAATCTCAATGAAAGGATACTTTTGGGACATAATTGAATACAAAGACAGAACAACAATGTCTAAAGTGTATGTGTCTACTGTCGGCGATAACATCTTGGGTTGGCAAGCACAGAAGGAGTTGGGAGTATACCTTAATCCTAACAGAAATCCCCAAATTTTGATACAAGAGATACGAGAGCCGGAAGAGGGTCTAGTGACGGAGTTCAAGGAAGTGTTCAAGGATGAGCTAGGGTGTTTGAAGAACTACTGCCACAGGATTAAATTGAAAGGAAATGCGAAGCCTGTAGTAGCCAAAGTCAGGAGACTACCCATTGCCATCCATGAAGCGGTCAAGGCGGAACTCAAGAAATTGTGCATGGCAGGAGTCATTGAACCGGTGGAAGCGACAGAATGGCTGGCACCCATCGTGGCCGCACAGAAAAAGGATGGTTCGGTTCGGCTGTGCATTGACCTTAGGGCCCTGAACAAGGAGGTTGTGGTCGACCGCTTCCCGCTGCCGAACATCACCCAGATGATGAGCATGCTAGAGGGCGCAAGAGTATTCTCCACACTTGACCTTACCTCAGCTTACTTCCAAATCAAGCTCCATGAAGAGTCGCAAGAACTCACGGCTTTCGTGACACCCATGGGTGCGTACAAATTCAAGAGGATGCCTTTCGGGTTGGTATCTGCAGCGGCCGTGTTCCAGAGGATCATGGGAAACATCTTGAAGGAGATTCCAGGTGTTGTATGCTACCAGGACGATGTGCTAGTGTTTGCCAGAAACCATGAGGAGCATGATAAGAGACTGAGACAAGTGTTGGCCAGGTTTAGGTCGCAAGGACTGACACTGAAGAGAGAAAAGTGCATGTTTGGGTGTGCTGAACTGGATTTCTTGGGACACAAAGTGACAGCGGAAGGAATCCGCCCCAAGGCAGAGCTCCAGAACACCATTGTAAATCTGGCGGCCCCGAAGAGCAAAGACGAGATCAAATCTTTCATGGGAATGCTAGAGTTCTACGGCAAATTCATACGGAACCTTGCAGGGAGGACGCATGCTATCACGTTGTTGTTGAAAAAGGAGACGGTGTTCAACTGGAGTCAGGAGTGTCAGAGAGAGTTCGAGGACGTGAGGAATGCTCTCGCAGAAGCACCCAGCCTGAAGTCTTACATACCCAACCGTACGACAATGGTCACCACGGACGCAAGTGCTAAAGCGTTAGGCGCGGTGCTCTCACAAGTAAGCAAAGACGGAGAAGAAACAATCGCTTTCGCCTCAAGATCCCTTCAGAAGTCAGAAAACAACTACTCCGTGATCGAGAAGGAAGCCTTAGCAGTATTCTGGCCAGTGAGCAAATTTAGGGATTTCCTGTGGGGCACAACGTTCATCCTCTGTACCGACCTCAAGCCATTGGTGGAGGTTTTCAGTAAAAAGGGGCTGGATGCGATCTCCAGTAGGATCAGGCGTTGGGTTGTTGGCCTCCAGGAGTACACCTTCAATGTCGAATACGTCCCCGGAACTCGCAATCTGGCAGCAGACTGTTTATCAAGGTTGGTGGAAGAGAAGGATGAGAATGAAGCGCATGACAGAATGGAAGATGATTTGGAGGGTCACCAAGTGGAAAATGTGTGCGCCATCCAGAAAGCGATAGGTGAAGAAAATTGGAAGTGTGCATTAAAGGATGACGGAGTCTTAGGTGAGGTGTGCAGAAAAGTGAAAGACAGATGGAAAAATGAAGATAAACGTGTGGAGGCACTGCGACCATTCTGGATTGTAAAAGATGAATTGTCCGTGGTCGATGAATGTCTGTTCAGGGGGACTAGGTTAGTACCTTCGCTCGCGGTGAGGGAGAATCTTATTGACATGGCTCACAATGGCCACCTGGGCATCACCAAGACCAAACAAAGGCTGAGAGAAGACTATTGGTGGTCGAGCATGGACCTAGCAATTGAGAGGAAGGTGAGGGACTGCATTCCGTGTAGCATCAGCGACAAAGTACTGAAGCAACTGACACCTCCAATGGTGTGCAGGCCACCGCCTTCGGGACCCTGGGATGAGTTGGCGTTGGACATCGTGGGTCCCTTGACGGGAGAGGTACGCACACCATACATTCTGGTGCTCATGGATTTGTACTCCAGATGGCCGGAAGTGAAGTTGGTGAGCGAAATCACGACTAAGGTCGTCATCGAGTTCCTTCAAGGGTTGTTTGAAAGGGAAGGTTTACCCAGCAGTATTCTCACGGACAATGGGGTGCAACTGTGTTCGAAAGAAATGGAAGACTTTCTAGAGGAAAGGGGAATCACACACAAGCGTTGTGCCCTGTATCACCCTGAGACCAATGGCATGGTAGAACGTTTTAACAAGACCCTCAAGGAGAGTATCCAGTTAGCCAAGGCCAGCGGCATGAATTTGAAGGAAGAGGTATGGAGGCGAATAGAAGCGTATAGGTTCACCCCGCACCAGACGACGGGAGTCACCCCGTTCGAATTGCTCCGAGGAAGAATACCCAACACCAAACTGTCCCTTGGGTGGATGGGGTGGCTCAAGGGTTGGTCAGACCACTCCAAGGAAGCAAAAGGATTAGTAAGGCAGGAGGAAGCATTGATTGAGAGGAAGGGAAGATTCGACAGGCTCCACTCTACACAGGAGGCCGAGTTTAAAGTAGGGGATGACATTAAGATCAGGACACCTACTGGCAGGGCAAGTTGGTCAGGATACAGTAGGCCCACTAAGATCAACAAGTTGTTCAGGAATGCCGTAAAGACCCAGGAAGGAAAGATTTGGAACCTGGGAAGAGCAGTGAGGTTTTGCCCACCCGGTCAAGGTTCAGGTAGAAGCAGTGAGAGTGAGGGCGACTCTGAGGGGAACATGGGTTTCCCTCCCAGGAAACTTTGGGCAGTCTCCCACCCTGGTGGAAGAACTAGCCGGAGAATGGCCAGACCACCCAGACATTTTGAACAGTATGTGATGATGTAATTTTTCTGTATCTTCATGTTCTTCTGTTGTTTCATTATTCAGGGTAGGGGGATGTGTGGTATCTTCCACTCCTTCCTCCCCCCGGCAGCTCAGCAGACAATGGAGCGGCTCGCGGTGACATCACTTGGAATGTCACCGCGACCAGCGTTCCAGGACGAGCGCCGGAGAGAGAAATGTGTTGAGCTGTCGCCCGGCTGTGCATTTGCTGTGGCTGGGGTCGCTGACCGTCATGCGTATCTAATGTGTATTAAACGTCAAACCGGACCCCAGTTTCTACGTCTGGTCTCATTTATGTCCGATTTCACACACTTGTTTCTGCACAACTGGGAGAATCTATGCTTCTGCCCATATATGTGCATATCTACCTCTGCACAATTTCTGCTGTGACTATGGAAGTTCCGCAACCGAAAATGTACAAAGACAGTGCAGAAGTATGTGTTACCAATTGATTTCTCAAAAAGCACAGAGGCTCGCCATGGAAAAAAGGAATTGTAAATGTAAATGCGAAGCAGTGACCAGGGGAGGTAATGAATTCCAAAGAGCACATGCACAAAGAAATAGTCAGACAGTAGAAAAGCCAATTAAAAAAAGCTAATTTAAACCTACTCAAATCTTATCTAGTCATAACAGGGCCAGTTTTAGCGCTGGTGGTGCCTGGTGCGACAATCTTTGTTTGCGCCCTTCCAATGACCTTCTTCTATACACACGCCTAATTACCACTCTCCAAGAGTGCCCCTCGTCTCTTAATAGCCCATCTTTCACTTTTAATTTCTTATATGGGGCTACACATTCAAAGAGGCGTGTCAGAGGCTTTACATCATACACATATATTACAAAGACAATGAATTACACAAGTCTGTAAATCATTGTACAGAAAAAAGTTACATAAGACAACCAGGGCTACAAGGTGCCGGGGGAACATATCATACTTGCGGGTAGACTTTGTGTCAAGGGTGCTTTGTCTGCAGAAACAGAAAAACAGACTTTACAATGTAACGCTGTGGTTGGGGTTATCTGCACTACGATGAATGTGTTACTATCCAAAGGAACCCTTTTTAGCAACCTTAGAACAACGAACAATTGCGAAAAATTAAATCATTTACAGTACTTAGGGCCATATGTATCATTGAAATTCGCATTCGCAAAGGCCGAAATTCGCAGAATTTTGGCCTTTGCGAATGCGAATTCCCAATATGGTATGTATTAAGCAAATGTGGTTCAAAATAAGGAATCGCACAATTTGCGATTCCTTATTTTGCGATTGCATTTAAGGAATCGCAAAATTTGCGATTCCTTAAATGCAATGTATGATGCAAAAAAATATTGCTAATTGTCCCTAAGGAATCGCAAATTACCACCAACTTCAAGTTGGTGGTAAGTTGCGAATTCCTTTAAAAAAGCATTTTTTTAAAAACAAAAGGTGCCATGTGACGCTCATACATGCCCTTAGGGCATGTATGTGCGCCATATGTGCACACATGTCATTTTCAGGGGTGCAGCAGGGTGTCCATTTAACACCCCTGCACCCTTGAAAATATTCTCTATTTGCGATTAGCTAATTGCTAATCGCACATTTCCCCTTCATTCCTATGGGCCTCCTGGCCCATAGAAATGAATGGGAAATTATTCCTTAATTGCGATTAGCAATCTGCTAATCGCAATTAAGAAATATTAAGAAATCGCTAAAAAGAAGATGATTTCTACATACATACCATTTTGCTATTTCTAAATAGCGATTCCTTAAAAATCGCTATTTAGGATTCGCAAAACGGAATGTTGATACATATGCCCCATAGGCTTTGCTATTTGCAAGCAGCTCTTTGATGCCGGTTCATAGCCAGGGCCACTGAAATTATGAGATTTGGCAGTCGCAGCTTTTTCTCATAATTATGGATTCGAAGCATTTGACACATAATCCATAATAATGTTGCACAATCTGCAGATTTCAACAAATACATTTGTATCCGGCGCAAACGGATCAAAAGTTACCACAAACTGCATTATGTGTCAAGTCAGGTTCAGTGGAAAACCCTTCACAAAAGTTGACTAGTTGTCTATCAGTTGATCATTGCTGCACTTGGTTGTTAAACAGATGCTAATGAGGTGAAGACAGTCTTTGCCAGGACACGTTACCATGAGGTGAAAATGACGAATTATTGAAGTAATACTATCACAAAATGTGCCCCTTTATGCGGCATAATTTGCCTATTCTTGCTGGGTAATCTAGTCAAAAATGTCAAGTAATTTGGCCCTCCCTTGCCACGTAATTCCAGTGTCCCTGTTTGTAGCTCACTGTGCGCATATTGGAAGGATTGCAGTTACTCAACTGCAACTAATAAAATGATCACTTTGGTAAAAGCAGTACCTACATATGAGCACTATCGACATAAAAAAATAATCTGAGATATGTTTATACGTTGTGCTTTGCAGCAGGCATATTAACCCTCGGTGCTACTTTATAATGAGTCAAAACTGTGACTAGAGAAAACTCAGGTCTCTCCAGCAAAGTACATTAATCATCAGTGCAACTTTAACATGGTTATTATCGCCTGACAGCGAGCTCTGTGGCAGGTGCCTGTAACCCAGTAAGTTATTTTCAAGCCAAGCGCCTCCTGAGCTTGGCACCCGTGTGATGGCAGCGGTCGCAGCGCCCTAATACCATCACTGAATGGTAATGTGTTGCTATCCAGCCCTGAAGTAGTTTTCAGACATCACAGGCCAAAAGTACTGCATATGGCAGGCGAGAATCTCAACCAGGCACAATACACTGTATCACATAAAGTGAACAGTGCAAGAGCAAGTTTAAGACAGGTCTCTACTACTGGTTTGGGCTCCCTGGTGTCTTACATATTTTACCTCTGGGGGAGCTCTATTTTACAACCTTAGAGAGTAGTAAATAGTTAAAAGTCACGCAAACTTTAAAGCCATGTGCTGCTTTTGGTTATACGTGTTTTAGCGTTTGTTATCATCACTACGGTTTACAACAGAACATGACACAGTACACTGCACAACGCAACATAAAAACAGAATTAAAACAATGGCACAGTGCACCGAAAGAGTGAATGGAACACAGCAACTGCAGTACACCACAACTTATCATTGCAATATTGCAGCACAAAAACACAGCAGAGCAAAACATAACAGAGCACATCAGTACCATAACACAACGGCACAAAACACACAAGAACCAACTTTCTTCTCACATATTTCCATCTCCAGAAAGGTGTTTTCATAACTTATCTGTAAAAGATGTTCACTCCAAACACGATGCACATTGTCCCTCACACCAGTCCAGCTGATGGGAAACACATAAGAGCAACATGTACCTTTGTTGAGATTTTGTTAAAGGGTACAGATTCAGAATCCTCTGTGGCCCTCATGTTTAGGTCCAAAAAAGAATGAGAGAGAAGGTATACAGGCTAAAAATGCAAAAGGGCAGGTGGGAAGGTAGAGTTTCCAAACACTTACAGCCTGATTCATGAAGCTAAATTGCACTCGCAAAGGGCAAGATTCTCAGAATCTTGCCTTTTGCGAGTGCAATTTTGGCATTTGGGATTCACAATCCCAAATGCAAAAATCGCTAATGAAGAATTAGCTAATATGCGAGGATTAGCATTTAAGGAATCTCTATTAGAGATTCCTTAAATGCTATTCATGACACTTTCAAAAATTGCGATTTTGCAAATTTGGGCCGCTATTTACCGAGAGGTCAGACCTCTCGGTAAATAGCAAAAACTTAGAAAAATGCTTTTAAAAGCATTTTTCTAAGTTGCATGTTGCACACACACATGTCCTTTGGACATGTGTGTGCGCAACACCTGTTCAAATGTGCATTTTAGGGGTGCTACTGGGTGTCCTTTGGACACCCCTGGCACCCTTAAAATCGCTATCTTATTTGCGAGTAGTAAATTGCTACTTGCAAATAAGGGATACTCCCCATTCATTCCTATGGGCCTTTTGGCTTTTTTAGGGCCACGCAAAACGGCCCGTACATGAATCAGGCTGATGGAGTTTTGGGCGTAATCAAGCCTTTGGACGTGTAAAACTGACACCGTAGTCTGTCTACTCCAGGCCATCCATGCCCATGTGAAGGAACTTGCTGTTCTGCAGTTCATGGATAATTGCTTACACAGCCGGACCGGCAGTAGCAGGAACGGGGCATTTCCCCGGGTGGCTGAGTGGAGGCTGGTTTTGCTGTGGAGGGGGTTGGTTTTGTTACTCGCGGTCGGTTCCCAGCAACAGAAGCAGCTGTGCTTCACACTTGCAAACCAGGGGGCTGGTCTGACAAACTTTCCAGGTCTGCTTTGTGGTTCCCATTCCAACCCTGTTTACCTATTCCGTTTGACCACTGGCATCAAAACATACCATTTGCTGCCTAGCCACGCAGAAGCTTTCACATGTTACTCTGATGTCTCAACATCTAACAGCAAACTTGCATCACCAAACCACAGTTCATTCTAAGCAGGCAGAATGTGATACAACAGTTTGAGCTGTAGCCAATTTTCCATAGATGCTTCATTCAGTGAACTGCAAGCATTAGGCATTACAGCAACAAAGACCCATTGAATAGTTGGTTTGCAATTGCCACTGCGCCTCACGTCAGCAATGCAAACTTTATGGATGTATGACGTTACAACGTATACTTTTACCACGCATACCTTTACAACGCGGTTTTTACATCGCAAACCTTTACAACGCATAGCGCTTAGAGGTGCTGGATAGTGGTAAGTATAATTTTCTATTCCAACTCCAGTCCCCGTGGACACTAGGGAAGGTGTTGGATAGAAAATTAAACTTATTCCCTATCCTAGAGCGCCCCCCAGCGCAATGCGTTGTAATGGTTTGCATTGTAATGCCTGCGTTGTAATGGTAGTGCGTGGTAAAAGTTTCGTTGTAAACGTTGTTTACCAAACTTTATCTTTCAGGAGAGACAGGATGCATGTGTATGTTAATCTACCTGTACAACTTATGGAAGCGAAATAGATCCCATTGTGATAAAACTATATTAGACATCATGATTCTCCATAGAATGACAATTTTTGGATTGGAAGTTTGCAAGGAGATCACCGATGAATTCACCCCCCCACACACAAATGGCAGAACACCTCACAATCATTTCTTGCTGACAGAAGTGATGTTTCCATAATTGGATGCTGCCCCTGCAATAACACTAAGGATCTGTGGATTACACATTATGGTGATATATGGGATGATGTCTGGAACATAAGTGGCCCTTATGACACACGAACAAGCAGAGGATCAGCGCTTGGAGAACACTTTTTAGAGTATAGCAATAGGGCATGTTTATGATCCAGAGACATCTCAAAGGTGGGGGATTTGAATGCTTACTGCAGTGTCCTCTACAGCTGGCAGACTGGCAGCAGTGGAGTGGTGCTCAGTCCAGTTTAAAGTGTGCATGTCACTTCAGACGGCTGCCTTGCGATGGCCATTCTGTCATGCGCACTTTAAATATTTCCACCTAGCTGCCTTAGACAGATAGGTGGAGAGCAGGCACAGGCCCCAGTGGCTGCTGGAGCATCACAGCAGTCTGCTTCAGCAAATGCTGGCACTGCCTCCTGCTGAACATCTGCAGCATAAGAGCAGCATCAGGATTTGGGGAGGTGAGTTGGCTGAGCATCCATGAAGTGCTGGTGCGTAGACAGCATTCATCATGAAAACATGGCCGTTATAAACAACAATCTGTTAACGAGCCATGATTGAGAGCTTTGGCGTTTGATCCTAAAGGCATTGTGATTTATTGCAATGCCTCACACTGCTTTTGGCTCTCGGTCCAATCAATGGCCCCCCTCTGTCAAGGGTCACTGCCCGCCACTGCCCATATGACTAGGCACTGAACAATCGTTCACCAGCTTGTGAAAGAGGTCCAATTCTGGGCATGGCAAAGAGCGAAATCTAAACCTCTGCCAATGAGCTACTGGTGGAGTCTCTCAGATGGGTTTCATTGCCATATGCTGGAGTATGGCAATCTATACCCTCTTCATCCTAAAGACTAGACACTAACATAACCTCCCGCAGGGCATAGAAGGCTGACAAAAACAGTTTACTACACTTCCACCGTGCCTATTATTAGAAAATAAGAAGCAGTAACGCAACATTTTCATTCAAAAATGTTTATTTTACAATATTTTTTTGAAACTATCAATGACACAGTCCTCTTTCACAGCCTTGCCTAAAAAAACAACTAAATTAGCATTTGAGATCAGGTTTCGCTTTCAGAAAGCCCATATAGAAAATAAAACAGAAAATGATATATTTATTTAGGTCTGTTTATTACGAGGTTTATGACGTAAGCAACACCAATTGGGCAGCAGAGTGAATCACATAAGCATGATTTTTTAGTAAGAGCTTGGTTTTTCGTGACAAATTTTAAAATTATACAAGTTACCTCCACCTTGGGTAAAAGATATGCTGTGAGAAAATTGTAAGGTGAAAAAAGAGGAGAGAGAGTAAGCAAAGTTCATCTAATAAAACAGTATTCACCTAATTGATATCAACAGCAATGTAATCAATGATTTAAAGTAAGGGGCACATTTACTAATATTTCACGCAACGCAGGACAGCAAGCAAAGTTGTTGCACTGCGCTGTGTTGTATGAAAGAGAGACAGCAGAAATGCTCCATATTGTCAAAGATATGCAACATGTCTGCTCTCTCCTTGCACTCGGCGCCATTATGTAAGGGTACCGGTATTATGAGCAGGATTGGTTTTGTGCGGAAAAGGGACACCTCAGGGGATGAAAACAATCCTTAGTGGTATTTTTCCTCCTTCTATTTGTGCTGCAAATACAACACATGCGGAAAGAGGAAATAATGAGGAGAAATAACCAGAATTATTAATTTTTTTAATTTTAAGGCAAAAAGTTGCAAAACATTATAAAGCGCAGTTGAAGAAAAACTTTTTGCCGGTGACTGGGACATAGGCTTGATTTCAGCCCGAATAACACAATTGGGCCAGCCTGGTCAATATTTTTACCTTCTGATTTAGGCTCTGAAATGGAAGCTTAAATTCCGTGGCCTAATAGCTGCCAAGGATCCCTCAATGTTGGAAATTGGTTGCTGAGGTCTTGCTGAAGATATTCATTTTTGGGGTCAAAAGCTCTTTTAGCAACAAGCATGCCTGTTGCCCCGTCCCCCAATTCAACAATTCCACGAGCAATTAGCAGCCCCACAGACATTTTCCACCTATCAGTGGTTTTGTTTGTGCTAAAAGCACCCAGAAAATCCAGGTGGGAGCAATTATTTCCCATTTGAAGGGGGAACATCATAATAGTCAGAATTTGCAGAAATGATAGCAGCGGGTAAACTTAATATCAGATATCGAGTATCTGTGTTGTGAACTCTGACCAACTCGTAATGAGGCCTAAGTATTGCAATTAGACAATCATTCCGGTGAAAAATGTTCAGCAACTACAGTTCTTTCAGTATGTCCAAATTCTGATGAGAATAACTTCAAAGTTCTCAAATCTATGCATTCACTATAGCATCTACAGAAAAAAACACTGTTGGAAAACTGGTGTCTTTCACAGTAAAGGAAGATGGCTTGTCCACTGAAAAATAAGTTGTCAGTCCCCAAATGGACAGTGAATATAATGCAGCCTCATGTTGAACATTTGATATTCCCAATAAAAATGACTTTCTTGGATTGCAAGGAAAAGACTTCACGACTTTTAAATTCAGGAGGGTTACTGAATTACATGCATACTAAAGAATTAGATTTTGGCAGATATGATACTCTGTCACAAGTGTGATGGATATCCCGACCACCGTATTACATGTGCATTATAACCACGGCATTTGCAATATGGAAGATGTGATATCTGTCACGTTTGCAACAGTGTATGCCATCTGCCAAACTCTAAATCAGGGCCTAAGTTTGCTCAATAGTTACAAATATCCATAATTAATTAGTAAGCTCCTGGAGAGGTTAAAACATAGACAGTTCTATTGTAGCTTCATGATCAGTGCTATTTTACACACACATAATTTCATTGGCATGGTTTGGAACTCATTGTGAAAAGATTTGTTTTTACTTTATAGTTGGACCTCCGTTAAAGATAATTTTCGGAATTCCATCTTTAACCTTGCATAAATCTACAATCCATAGGGTGGCTAGAATAGGAGAATTGAAATCAGATAATAGTTAAGACGGATACTAGGTGAAAGTTGTAAGAGTCGCCTTTCCAAGGCATCAGCAGGATTGATTGTATCTAAAACAATTGGTTTTGTAAATTTCTTACTCTTGCCACATTGTAATGAAACTTCTAGTAATATAGTAATATTTTCAACAATGAGAAAACACGTGTGCTCCTTCCACATAGTGTTAGAAATGGGTGTCTCTAGTTGGCAGAGGAAGGTACCTTTGTCCAAATAGGGACCCTTGCTTCTAGTCAGGGTAAGGGGGATACACACTTTAGATAACCCCTACTCACCCCCATGGTAACTTGGCATGAGCAGACAGGCTTATCCCAAAGACAATGTGTAAAGTATTTACACCAACACTCACAGTAACACAGAGAAAAGACTACAAATGGACACCACACCAGGTTAGAAAAATAAAATATCTTTATCCTGAACAAGACCAAAACAACAAAAAGCCAACACACACAGTTAAAAAAGATGACTTTAAAAAAGTTTCAAGAACTTGTATCATAGAAAACTATGGATGCGTGACTTTTACACAAAGTACCTGACGTTGCGGCAAAATTCAAAAGGCCAAACAGCCGCAGAGAAAGGAAGCATTGGAAAACACAGCGATGTGTCAGTTCCTGAGTCCTTGGAGAGGCGAGGTGACAGTTCTGCTGCACACAGGAGAAGTGATGCGTTGAATCCGTACTGTAGGGGGAAGTGAGGTGTTGAAATCCAAGATGATTCTGGTCTGTGGGTGAAGCATGGAAAAACTTGGTGCACAGTTACAATGCGTGACATTCTGGAGGTGATGCTTCACTCAGAAAGACTTCGCGCCATCCAGCGTCGGTGTTTTCGGCTGCGCAGTGAGACTTTGGGTCACCTGGCAAGACTCGGCGGGCTTGCATCGATCGGAACCAGTTTTAGGAGTCTTTGCATGGCTTTTTGATGCTTTGCGCTGGTTCTAGCAGAGATAAGCTGCTAAACCCACCTCTGAGGTCCTGTAACTAGAAGGAGGCACCTAAGGCAAGGGTAGGACTCACTGATGGCAGAGTCCAGCAGCACCAGCAGATTTGCAGGAAGTCTTTTGTGTCCCCGAAACTTCAGAACAGGAAGCCAGCACACCTCACGCCCTTGGAGATCTTCTTCAAGCAGGGGACACAGCACACAGCAAATTCTATATTTCCTTGGCAGTATGAGCAACTGCAGGTCAACCCCAGACACACAGCAAGGACAGTGTTTCTCCTCAGTCTGTCCAGCTCTTCTCCTTGGCAAAGGTTCCTCTTGAATTCCAGGAATGATCTAAAGTTCAGGAGTTTTAGGTTCAATACTTATACCCCAAAATGTCTATGTTCTCTTTGTGCAATGGGCTCTAAGCCCAGTTCAAACCAGTTTTGTGGGCACTCATCAGTGCACTACAACTTCCTTTGTTAGTGTGGGCCTTGGTCCCAGACACACCACAGGGGGGCGGAGCCAGCATTGTGGAAGGCAGGCACAGCCCTATTCAGGTGCAAGTGCTACTCCTCCACACACTCTAAATGCAGATCAGGCCTATTCAGCCTAATGCTGACTCATCCAGACTCCTAGAGCCAATGCTACTCCTCAGACCCTGTCACTCCAAAGCCAGACAGTCAATCCAAAAACAGGCAGAGGCACACAGGAAGGTTGAACAAGAAAATAGCCACTTTCTAAAAGTGTATTTTCAAACACACAATTTAAAAAACATTGTTACTAAAAGATTGTGTATTTAATTCTGAGTTCAGGGGTACCAAACTCCATTTCCACCTTATCCCTATGGGAAGATAAGCTTGTAAAATGTTACAAACTATTCCCCATTCTGTCCTATCGGCAAGATAGCCTGTCATAAGTGAAATAATAAAATTAGCAGTATTTCACTATCAGGACATGTTACACACATCACTACATGCACTACCTTTCACATACACTGCACCCTGCCCAGGGGGGTAGCCTGGGCCTACCATAGTGTTGTACTGTGTGTAAGAAAAGGGAAGGGTCAGGCCTGGCAAGTGGAGTGCATTGTGGGATTTGTAGTAGTGCTGATTGAACCATGGAGATTAAAGTCAAAAGTGCTGTGCATATGGTTTGCTGTTAAGTGGTGTGTGACACAAGCATACACAATGAATCACCTGCAGGGTGTTAAGAAGGGCGGAAACACTTCATAGTGGTTTCCTGAGCATCAGATTCAGTTTACTTTGAAACGAGACAAGCGTGCCTCAGTGCGCTGGATAGCAGGAACATGAAGCTACATATATTAAATTGGATTTGGTTATTTTGGAACCACGGTTTGATATATTAAGATGTAACGCCAAGAAGTTTATATACGTTTTTGTGTGTTCAAAGAAGTAGGTATTGCTTTTCATCATTGCTAAGGGGTTGATGCACTCAAAACCATGGTGTTATCATGTCACGCTGAATATATATGAATAATGTGGGATTCGAAATGATGGGGTACAGTTTGCAAGTGACAATTTTTTGTGTATATGGCAGACGAATTTTCAGCGCTTTTATTGACCGGCTCATTGGTAACATCATGTTTATACGCTGTTTAGATTTCAGTGAAATGCTTTATTGAGAGACATGGTTAAAAGTATATATTTGCTTGTATTTTCAGATGTCCCTGACGAAGGGAATCTATTCCCGAAATGCATTGGGTTTGTTGAAATAAATCATGACATGGAACCCAGTATATGCTTCTGAGCCTTTTCTGAACATTGACATTAAATATGGATTGAATAAAATGAATTGAACGCAAAGGAAAAGAAAGGTTGAAAATTAATGGTGAAAAAATGAAGAAAGCAGATTAAATCATATGGATTTAATTAATTGGATTCAGGCAGACATCTGGCTGTGCAGCCTGGTGGATCCTAAGATGGTTCCCTCGTGTTTGAGAAGTGGATGCACTTGCCAGGTCAACATGGCAGTTAACAAACTGTGTGCAGGCACTACGGTGGCAGGCCTGAGACATTTTTCAGGGATACTCATGTGGGTGGCAGAATCAGTGCTGCAAGCCCACTAGTTGCATTTGATTTACACACCCTGGCACATTTAGTGTACTTTACTAGGGACCTACTGGTAAGCGAATATGCCAATCAGGGAGAACTTCTCATCAAGCTCTCTCATTCTCAATTCATATGCCAAGATCAATTTCTTTTCTTCCAAGGCATACGCTCTCCTGCTCTCCTCTGCCTGGGTCTGGATTTCCATTTCCATTTGCTTTGTTTTGATCCTCAGGAATTCCAGCTCCTGCTCCCTGACCCTTTGGTTCTCTTCCAGTTCCTCCGGGGAAAAATGCTAGAGGAATGATTGCTGCCAGCCCTAGAAGCTGTTCTTCCCACAGGCAGATCCTGTGATCTGAAACCATCCCCTTCAGCATCTTCATCTACCTCTGCATCCTGTGCCTCCCTAACCTCTTTGGTCTCCCAACGGGCCATTAAGGCCTTCTGTAGCTCCTCCTTCCTGGAGCCACTCTTCATGGGACATCCAACGTTCCTGCAGAACTGCTTGGGTTGACCTACTTTATAACTACTTACCATTTCAAGAGCAAACTCCAATTCTGCAACTTCACTTGCTGGTTTACCCTTCTGAGACATGATGCGTGGAAACTTCAAGGGTTAGATAAAAAATTGAAGCAAAACAAAACACAGTATGTGGTTGCATAGTGGTCTGCACTAATCTAGTGATGAACGCCAATTACTGTGGGTCAAATACAAATACAGGTTCAAATCCTCACCGCTGACCACCAATGTTAGAAATGGGGGTCTCTAGTTTGCAGAGGAAGGTACCTCTGTCCAAATAGGGATCCTTGCTTCTAGTCAGGGTAAGGGGGATACACACTTTAGATAACGCCTGCTCGCCCCCTTGTTAGCTTGGCACAAGCAGGCAGGCTTATCCCAAAGGCAATGTGTAAAGTATTTGCACCAATACTCACAGTAACACAGTAAAAGCACCACAAATGGACACCACACCAGTTTAGAAAAATGAAATATCTTCATCTAAACTTAATTAGACCAAAACTTCAAAAATCCAACATACACAGTTAAAAATATGACTTTCAAAAGGTTTCAAGAACTTATACCATAGAAAACTATGCGTGACTTTTACACAAAGTACCTCAAGATGCGTCAAAATTCACAAGGCCCAACAGCCACAGAGAAAGGAAGCGTTGGAAAACACAGGAATGCATCAGTTCCTGAGTGCTTCGGGAGGCGAGGCGACAATTCTGCTGCGCACAGGGGAAGTGAAGTGTCGAATCCAGACTGTAGGGGGAAGTGAGGTGTCAAAATCCAAGACGATTCTGGTCTGCCAGTGACACGCGGAAAAACTTGGTGCACAGGTACGATGCATGACACACCAGAGGTGATGCTTCCCTCTGCGAGACATCGTGCCATCCGCCGTCGGTGCTGGGGGCTGTACAGTGAAACTTCACGTCACCCGGCGAGACTCGGCGAGGCTTGCGTCATCCGGCGTCTGTTTCGAGAGACTCTGCACCGCTTTGCGATGTTTCGTGGTGGTTCTTGTAGAGATCAGCTGCAAACCCCACCTCTGAGATCCTGTAACTGGAAGGAGGCACCTCAGGAAAGGGTGAGAATCCCAAATGGCAGAGTCCAGCAGCACCACCACATTTGCAGGAAGTCTTTTTTGTCCCTGAGACTTCAGAACAGGGGGCCAGCACACTTCAGGCCCTTGGAGATCTCCTTCAAGTAGGGGACACAGCACACAGCAAAGTTATTCTCCTTTCCTTGGCAGAAACAGCAACTGCAGGCCAACCCCAGACACACAGCAAGGGCAGTACTTCTCCTCAGTCTCTCCAGCTCTTTTCCTTGGCAAAGGTTCCTCTTGAATTCCAGGAATGATCTAAAGTTTAGGGGTTTTGGGTCTGATACCCAAAATGTCTTTGCTCTCTTTGTGCAAGGGCTCTGAGCTCAGTTCAAATCAGTTCTGGAGGCATTCTGCCAGTGCACTATTTAATTTATTTAATTTATTTAATTTATTTATTTTATTTATTTTTACTTAATGCATTTTTATAAAGCGCAGACTTTACCCGAAGGTGTCAGAGCACTGTACAATAGAACCAGTTACGTTACATGAGAGAACTGTTGCAGGAATATAACAAACAAAAATAGCATGAAAAGACTGTACAAGCAAAAGTAAGAATAAATATGACAAATTTTACAATGACTAAAGAACTTCCTGGCGAACAATAGCAGGCCATAGAATCAAAACAATGCAGGCAAAAGGAACACAATTTCAAACACAGCAAGCACAGGATGTATAAGCAAAATAATAAACATATGTGGCAAATTTACAATGATTAAAGAACTTCCTGGCAGGATCTGAGAAGGAGGGAATTAGTTCTGAAAGTGTCTTTGGAATAAAAGAGATTTGAGGTCCGCTTTGAAGATCTGGATGGAGGTGATGGCACGGAGCGAAGGAGGAAGCGAGTTCCAGGTTCTCACCGCATTACCTGAGAACGATTGTGCCAACAGTTTTTCTCTTTTGAAGGAGGGGGGTTCAAGAAGGAACTTTTCCACATTCCAAGAAGGTCTTGAGCCTCCAGATAGTTTGAGTTTATTCGCCAGATAGCGAGGGGAGGAAGAGTGCAAAGCTTTGTGGGTGATGCACGCTGTTTTGTAGATAGCTCTAGCCTCGATGGGAAGCCATCGGAGAGAAGACAGGATACGAGTGATGTGGTCACTTCGTTTGGACCCTGAAATGAAGCGAGCTGCTGAATGGAGGACGGATTTGAGGGGGGAGAGGTGCGATTTGGGAAGGCCAGTCAGAAGAGAATTACAATATTCAAGTCTAGAGAGAACTAGCGATTGGACCAAGGTTTTTAGGCCATTCTCCGGGAAGAACCGACGAATCCCCCATAAAAGTCGCAGCTGATAACGTGCGCTCTTGGCCATGGAGTTGATGTGTGAGATTAGGTTGAGTCTTTTGTCAAGTATGACACCTAAGGATTTAGCGCAGTCCACAATGATGGGTTTACTGTTGAGTAGATTTGATTGATCCTCCAGGCTTGAACAGGAGGCGGAGAGAGAGAGCTAGATATGAGGAGGAATTCCCTTTTGGAGGGATTGAGAATGAGTTGGTGAACTACCATCCAGTTGTGAATAGTGTTGAGAGTAGAGCTGAGCAGTGAGAGATCATGAGGGGAAGACACCTTGAGGTAGATTTGGGTGTCATCTGCATAGAGATGGTAGAGGATTCCAGATTTGCTTAGAAGGTTCCCTAATGGTTCCAGATAGAGATTGAACAGAGTGGGAGCAAGGATAGAACCTTGAGGGACGCTTTGACCAACCACCAGTGGAGACGAGAGACTATTTGCAATCTTGATCATTTGGGATCTGTCTGTAAGGAAATAGGCAAACCATTTGAGTACTGTGCCTTCCACCCCCTTTCTCTGTTGAAGAATGTTAAGGAGGGTGTTGTGATTAACAGTGTCAAAAGCTGCAAAGAGGTCAAGAAGAATCAGAAGGCACGATTCCCCTGAATCGAGAATATGCAGCGCATCATCGATCACTTGCAGCAGGGTTGTTTCAGTGTTGCAGTTTTGAATAAAGCCCGACTGGAACATGTTGAGGAGATTATTGTCCATAATGTGTTGGGACAGTTGTTTTGCAAAACATTTTTCTGTGATCTTTGAAAGAAAAGGGAGATTGGTGATGGGGCGGAAGTTATTGAGGTCATTTGCATCTGCAGAGTTTTTTTTAGAAGGGGGTAACCTGTCCTGTTTTGTGGACACTTGGGAGGGATCCTTGACTGAGGAAGAGATTGACTAGCCTGGTCCAGTAGGAGAGAGTGTTAGTATAGAAATCAATGGCGATGCCACTGGGAATGGGGGCAGAGGAATGGTTGGAGGGTTTGGTTTTACGGATACATTTGAGGAGATCAACCTCTGAGATGGCGGCAAAGTTCTGCCAAGTGACTAAGGATTTTCGCTCCTCGAAGGGGGTGGGATGGGTGACCTGTTCCACCAGAGATTTTACCTTTTGATCGAAGAATATAGCGAACTCAGTTGCTTTCTTTGATGCATCCTAAGGCTTGATGGTTTGGGGAGAACAATGTGGGTTTTTGATGAGGTCGAAAAGTTTTTTCGGTCTGTTTTTAGCTGAATCGAGGAGGGATCTGAAGTGTGATGTTTTTTCCTGGAAGATGTGTTTGTGGTATATGGATCTTGCTGAACGTAAAAGAGAGAGGTTGGGGGTGGATGGAGATTGTCTACAGTGCTTCTCTAAGATTCTAAGGTATTTCCTTTTGTCATAGAGAGCTTTGTTGAACCAAGGAGCTGATGGGATGGGTCTTTTCCTTTTGCTTTGGAGTGGAGCAACCTTGTCAATTTCGACTGCGAGGATTGAGAGGCAAAGGGAAATGAGATCGTTGACATCCGTATTGGGGTCTAGACTAGGAAGAGACTGCATAGCAGAATCACATAGAGTCTCAAGATCAATGATTTTTGTGTTGCAGGACCACGTGGAGGCTCTTTTGGGTTGGCCGTGAGTTAAAATGTGAGAGAGGTGAAAATAGAAGGGAATGAGGAAATGGTCAGACCAGTCCACATGGATGGATGAAGCAGTGGTAATCTGGTCTGATTTGGAAATCACAAGGTCCAGAATTGAGCCCTTGGCATGTGTAATTTCCGAGCAGTGTTGTGCAAGATCGTTAGCGGAAAGAAAGGTTGCAAGCTTGTTGGCAGCCGAGTCTTCCAAAGAGCCCCAGTGGAGATTGAAATCACCTAGGAAGGTCTGCTTGTCACTCTGTGAATATTGGTCACTAATGAAGTCAATGAATTTCTACATGAAGGAAGAGCAATTTCCAGGCGGGTGGTGGATGGTATGGAACCTGAAGGGTGTGCCATGATGAACTTGGAATTCTAGGGAGAGGCATTCAAAGGTGCGAAAGAGGGTAGTGGGAGAGGCTTTGATTTGGAGGGTGTTTCTGAAGATAATAGCAACACCTCCCCCGATCTTGCCTGGTCTGTCGTTACTGAGAATAGAGTAGTCAGTAGGTAACAAAAGATCAAATGAAATGTGAGAGGAGTCATTAAACCAGATCTCAGTGAGAAAGAGCATGTCGAGATTGTGGTGAGTAATGGTGTCGGAGATTTCCAGTTTGTGTTTGGTTGCAGATCAGCAGTTATGGAGCATACAGTGTAGCTCTGACGCAACTGTTTTGGTGATGTGAGTGTCTGGACTGATGAGGGGGATAGGGATTAGATTCTTGAATGAGGGTGCCCCTTGAGGGGTAGGCTGCTAAATTCTGACGGAAGAGATGGTCTGAATGGCAAATTGAGTAGAGTTGTTAGGAGAGGCGAGTGTAGAGGAAATTACATTGATGGTCTTGTAGGTAGCCAATAGGTTGGTAATGTCTGTGGAGGATAAATTGTGGTTGGCTCTATTGGGGCGCGGGAGCAAGGAACTCCTCGGGAGGTTGTTCGGGGATGGGGATATCTTAGCACATAGGATTGAAATGGACGCTTCAAACAGGGAAATGGACGAGATGAGGGAATCAAGTTTAGTTTCCAGAGAGAGGTGTGCTGAGCACTGAGTGAAGGGTGGCTCAATGGTTAAGGGAGAGAGTGGACTAGGCGAAGGAGGACAGGAGGAAGTGGGGGACTGGGGAGAGTGTTGGGGTCGACGGTGGGGGAGGAAGAGAAGTATGCAAAGAAGGGCAGTGGGCTATGGGGGGCTGGGGGGAGATATGTGATGAAAGGGTCTGAGGGGGGAAAGAAGGTGGTAGAAAGGAGTGAATGGAGTTACTGAGATATTTTTACAGGTGTTGAGCAGAGGTGAAGAATAGAGATCATACCTAGGAGGAGAAAGTTGAGAAGTAGAAATGGATGGCTGGAGGAGGAGGGGGAGGGAGTGTGATAATGGGAAGGCCATGGATACGGTGAGGTGAGGGGAGAAGGGGTTGAGCAGGGAGAGGAGGGAGGGAGGTCAAAGGGAGGCCACACAAGTGGGGAGAAGAGAGAGGGTACAGGCCAGGTACCAAGGGTAATGAAAGGGGAATGTAGGGGTAAAGTCACCAGGCAGAGTGGGGGGTTGAGCAAAATGAAAGTTGTGGGAGGAGTGAGGGGCAGAGCAGTCAAAGGGAGAGAAGAGGGAGGAATTACCAAGAGGGGAAACAGGGTTGTGAAGCATAGGGAGGCATGTAAGAAAAGGAGAGAAGGGGGAGTGAGATCAGTGGAAGAGAAGATGATGGGATTACCACTAGGGGAGGCAGGGATGTGAGGCATGGAAGGTGGCAGAGAAGGTTGTAGAGAGATGGGGGATGTGAGAACAGAATTGAGGGTACGAGGAAAGGGGAAGAGCGGAGAGGGGTGAGGAGCAGAGGGGAGGGAGGGAGGAGGGTAAGGCGAGTTGATCGGTAGTTCAGATTGTAGGAAAGGTAGATTAAAAAGGGGGAAAATTGGAAGGAATAGGGGAGTTAGGGGGTGAGAGAAGGCAGTGGAATAGTGGGGAGATGCAGGATGTAGGGGTGAAGTGGGGTGTAAAGCAGATGAGGTAAGGGGGAGGTCCAGTTGGGAAGGGGGCAGAATGGGAGGGGAGGGGACGAGAAAAGGGGGGGAAAAGGGTCAACCTGTGACTCTTGGGAGAGCGGTCTGAAGGAATGTGTGGGGGTCAAGGGGAGAGGAAGGGAGAAAGAAGACAAGTTAGAGGAAGAAGAAGAGGAAGAATCTAGAGAGATAGTAGTCGCAGGGGTGGGACGAAGGGAGTGGAAGATGTGGTCAAAGAGAGAGAGACAAGAGTCAGAAGCTTGGATCGGTGCCAGTCGTTTCCCCTCTCACCGCCAGTATTGGAGTGCAGATGGCAGGCGCGGTACGTAGCGATGCGGCCTCGTCATTCCTCACCGATGCACCGATGCACTGATCAGACAGGCCTCACTTCATGCATCGACTCTCAGAGGCGCTTGACCCGGGTGCCACAACGCACTTTGGGTGTCTTCTTCAACTCAACCATGGTAATCTCCGGTCAGCACCACCATTTTGCATCACTCTTGCGAAGATGGGCAGCCGTGGGGGTGATGCCGTACCAGGTTAAGTTGGGCCTGCCAGGTCTATGACACCCACAGGAACATGGGACAGCAGCAGCCTCCTTCCCGGTGCGCTCCTTATGTCGCTGCTGCTGCGCCGTTATTCACCACCCTGCGGCTGCCACTGCATGGAATAAAAGCACTGCCGATGCTGAAGAATTTCTTGTTCCGGTGTTACGCAAGGTTTACACGTGTGGCGTGAATTCTGTGGATTAGAAGAGCCCCTTCACGCGATCAGCCACTAAATGAAATAAATTAAATAAATGGTGGCGCTGGGCAGTGGGCTCCCTGCATCCTGGGCTCACTGTGTGCTGGGTTTCAGTTTCAATTTTGTAGCCGCCATCATATCTTCCCTTCTTTGTTGTTGCGAGATCATAAACACCGCAAATTCACCCTTACTTTTGGTGCGGGTATCTCGACGTTGCTATCATCGTCTGCCGCAGGCATTCCGATGCACAAAAACGTCCTTTCGCCCCATTATTGTCCGGAGCAACCCGTGGCATAATTAACCGGCGCGGTCTAGTCACTGTGCTGCTGTTTCCACTGTGCACAAAAGTGGGCAGCAGACCCCTCCACTCAGGAATCCCGCTGTGGTTTCATTTTCATTCTTCATATCAAAGTCACGTTTCTACCTTTGTTTCTGCCCGTTTTTACTCACACCGTGGTACTTAGAAAGCGGTTCTGATACGTTCTGCATGATCTTGTTTGCTCACTTGCTGTGCTCGTGCAATAGATTGTTGTGGTTCGGAATGCATTTAATGTTCATAGTTGGCGACGAGGATGTTCAATCATGGTTGGTGACGAGGATGTTCATATTTGGGCAAGGATGACACTGTTGTAAATCAATCTAGGACCCTGGTGTAATTTTCCCGATTCATGCCCTTATATAGGTATAGATTATTCGATCCTTATATAGGCATAGAAATCATTTCCATATTTAGTCTGAGCCTATGCAGCCCAATTACGGCATGGCTACTTCCACTAAGTTCCAAGAATCTACAACGATTTCTTAGAGAAACCCGCCTTCAGCAGCTCGGGAATTTATCTAGGAAATCAAGGAGTTTTCTAGGGATTGACTCCCTATATGACGTTATTAAGTCCAATCACACGTCAATCTCAGCACCGTCATAGTATAAATATGCCCAGATTTGTCCAGACAAACACACGGTGGTTTGGAGCAGATCGACTTACTACTTGCCCGACGCCCTGCAGCAGGAAGTGCCGAAGGAAGCCGACCCTCCAGCTGACGCACTGAGAGACGCTGCCTTTTCTCCAGCCGAGAAATCCAGCTCCCGTGTTTCCGGTTTACCCTTGCGGGTTGCTGGGAAATCGAGTTCCGAGAGAGAGATACAAGACCTCCTTCATTCTAAAAACCAAAGGTACGGTGCTGATTAAACTCTTAGAGAATTCATTATCAGACTCTTGGCAGAGAATAACTAAACTTAAGCTACTCCTTACTTACTCCCTCCCTCGTACTAGACTTAGGTTAGGTACCCCGGGGTAGGCGTATTTTAGAAGCACCAGTTGAGTACTTTTAGCCATCTTTTATCATTGTATGTATTTTATAAGTTTTAAGCAACTTGGCTTAGAAACCATATCATGCTTTTACAGTACTACTTTATAATACTCTTCGTATTATATGCCCTGTACTTTATAACTAGTATTACGATTGTAGCAGTACATTTCTTATGCTTGAGAAATAAGACTGTTCAATAAATACTTTTATTGAAAACCCCCGTCTTTTCCTTTTCTCAGCAACTCTGGGGAAACGAAGCATGCACGAATGACTGAGTGAAATAACTATCTATTGTTTCTGCGACTCTAGAGATACGTTTCATTCTGGGGAAACAAAGTTGTCATGTTATATGGTTGTCAGAAACTAATCCCTTCTTGTTTATTCAAGAAAGTTTCTAGTGACCTCTGAGCTAGCTGGCACTCACAATTAAGTTTAATAGACTCGGTAGAGACCTAGTTGACCTCAGTCCTACGTCCAATCTACAGGATTTATTATTCCAATGCGCAGAGCCTATTGGGAATATAGGAACTACACTACATGGCGCCCAACATTTGGTAAGCGATAATTTAACGCTAGATACTAGAGTAACTCAGTCGTGTTTTTCACCCAGACCCCTTTTTCCGTAAAAACTCCAAAAGACGTCTGGAGTGGGTTAAAGGATAATATCCGCTAAAGCTAAGTAGGATGAGAATCCTATATATTATTTTTTAGTTTATTCAACGTTGAAGGATACAGTGTTCCAAAATATTGTGCACCTATCCTTGTTTCCTTGAAACTTGTTTTGCAAAAGCTTCAGTCGGTAAAATAATTTTAAAAAAAGATGACTGATGAAGAAATATCTGAAGCTACAGCTCAAGCACTCGTAGAAGTGAGAAATCGCATACAGAATGACCCGGATGCCATAATGATCCCGGTAAATGTAAGAAAAATATTAACTTACGAACTTATAAATAATGGAGTTCCATCAACTGATGGTAAAGTAATATTTGTTATAGAGGCACATGAATATCGGCAGACAGAGGTATTCTATTCATGGATTAATTTTCCTCCAGCAGATAGTGTTACACACAAATTCCACTACTACAAAATAGAGGAACATCCACTGGAATATGTTCCTTACGAGGACATTGAAATTCCATTAACTTACCAAGAGCATGCGCTCTGGTTTAAAGGCGCCCTAAAACATCAAATTCACATTACCAGGCTCGGTCCACTAGGTAGACCAGGAGCCACATGGCCGGTATTAGCAAGCTATACACCTCATCCTGACATAGAACATATGTCAGACCGAGAACTATTAGAACAGTTAAACCAACTGATTAAGATTCACAGGCAGTTGGTACAATATGTCATGAATACTTTAACAGTCCAACCAACTGTAAGAATCACACAGCACACCCCTCATCAGGGGAACACAAACAAAATCACACCACAGACTATACAACCAGTCATCGCTAAATTGCCCACTAAAAGGGAACAAATTCCGTTTTGGTTAGCACAAAAAATTACTCAAATAGAGGCAGTATTTCCTGATACTACACCTCATGAGAAACACAGAATTCTGACAATCTGTTTACCAATGGGGATAGCACCACATGTGGAGGACTGCGACACTTGGGGTACAGCCTTTGCTTCAATCTACACAAAAACACATGGTGTCCCATCTATGGTGGTAATACCAGAAGTTCTGGGTCAGATTCAAAATGAATACCGTCCAGAACCGGCCTTAAATCTGGGTATGAAATTACTAAAAGATTTCAAACAGGTCTCGGCTATACTATTAGCCAACATTAGGGGTGAAGCAGCCTCAGTGGCAATCCGCCTGAGGTTAAGAGAAACAGATATAGCAGACCAGCCGTTTGAGCTGGCGAGAATTATTGAAAAATCTTATGAAGAACTAGGTAGAGATAGTTTGGGTGGGAAACCAGTAAAACCAAAACTAACAAAAAAAAACTGAAAAAGTTTTTATCAAAAATAATCTCACCACTCCTAAAAAGAAGTGGGAAGCTACTAAAAAGACAGTTCCTAAAAAGAAGTATTCTCAATCTAGAGGAATATCTCCCCAAAAAGGAGATAGGTCTCCCCGACGGGAGCCCTCTGAGAAAAGATATAATCTTAGAAATAGGGATAGCTTAGGAAAACCTGATAGATATCAAGACACTGATACACGTTCCTCTCGTCCCTTTCAGACTTCCTCGCAGAAATCAGAAAGAAGAGGACGATCAGAACAAAAAGAAGAACGCGTGAAATCCAAAGATGAAGAGCACATTCCAAAAAATAAGAAAACTTAGTTTTCCAAAAATAAGGTAGCAAGTGTAAGAATCAAACATGCTGAGGATCTTGAGGACACAACTCAAGAACGGGGAGTGGGCCCAGACAATGCTAGACAGCGCAGCAGAAGTAATCATGATTCGCAGGATCCTGATGGATCATCTGGAGACAGTGGACTTGAATGACTGCATTCAAGTTGAAACTGCCGACACCAGGGTTAGTGTACCTCACAAGTTATATGAAGTAACACCCCAGATGGAGGGGGACATAACTAGGAAAATAAAGGCACTCTTTTGGGAGAAGGTTTCAAAGGGTAATGACATTTTTCTAGCTGAACACGACTGGCCACCTGAGTTTGTCAGGGAGTGCCCACATGGCGAAGAAATAATTATGCTAGCCTTCTCAAATCATATTCCTATTTACAAAAAATACACATATGCCAGAAAATGGGTAGTGGCCCAAGCTCCAGCATTATATAAAAATCATGTGGGATGGGAAGAGGACTCCCCTCACCATAAAATCCAGTTACAAAATAAACCTACTGCACAAAGACACTATCCAGTTAAGCAAGAAGCAAAAAAACAGGTCAGGTAGATTTTAAATCAACTTGAATACCAGGGGGTGATTGAAAAATGCACCTCGTCAATGAACAATCCTTTGTTTCCTGTCTCCAAACCAGACAATACATATTGTCTAGTTTTGGATTACTGACACTTAAACTCTTGTTGCAAAACTTTTGCAGAACAAAATGCGCACAGCGCAGCACTAATGAATAGCATTGTGCGTAAAAAATATAAAACCACATTAGATATTTCAAATGGTTTTTTCTGCCAAAATACTGCACCTTAAAGCAGGCACCTGACTGCTTTCTCAATAATGGGGACACAAAGGCACTTCTGTTGTTTACCCCAGGGATTCAAGAATAGTCCAGGGTTATTTTCAACAAGGGTAACAGAGTTACTACAAATGTACGATGATGAGGCATTATCATATGTCGATGACATCTATCTTACAGATGATGATTTGGACGTGCACTTGAAAAGAGTGAATACCATAATACTAGGGTTCGCTTCAGATACCATAATACTAGGGTTCGCTTTCTGAAAGCCTATGTGTAAAGATGATTGATTTAGACTTTCGATATTATTGTTAGGCGCCTTGATACCTGCGGGTTATTGTTTTTGCGCAATATAAATTTTTATCAATCAATCAAGGGTACAAATTCAATATTAAGAAATCCCGAATTGCCCACCTCAACGTCCTATTCTTAGGATGCAAATTATCAAGTGAAGGCAAAAGCCTGGCGGCAAATTTTCTAGAGAAATGTGCGCTGCTCCAAGCTCCAAAAACGCTGAAAAACTTACAGTCTATTCTAGGTTTACTGAACTTTGGAAGAACTTATGTTCTACATTACGCAGAAAGGGTTAAACCTCTCTACGAACTGATCAAACCTGATTTCAAACCAACAAATTGGACTCAGAAACACACAGAAATGTTGCGTTCAGTGCAAACAGACATGTTAGCAAAAACACATTTAGAAACACGCTTCAATGCGCGCAATCTTGTAATCCGAATCCTCCCTGGGAGATGCGGATACACGTACCTAACCTTTAATGAAGGTGAGACGTTACCAATAGCTTACAAATCACACTTGTACACACAAGCTGAAATAAAAGTCACTTCTACAGAAAAAATTCTGACAGCGGTTCAAACTGCAGTAGCAAAAGAGAGAGCCCTCGCACAGGGTAAGCGCTAAATTATCGTTACCCCTGTACCTGCATTAGAGGCAGTGACAAAAGCAAGTATTCCAAATGCTAAAGCTTTACATCCAAGATGGATACAATGGGTTAACTCTCTTGCTGCGACAGACGTTGAATACGTCTTTGACCCAAGTTTAAAAACACAAGAATTCCTACAATACGAATACGAATGTCCTCTGCTGATCGAACTTCTACCTCTAGAACATTACGGATGTATAATATATACAGACGGTTCAGCACAGCCCGCAATTGGGGTTAAGCAAGCTTACAGTGCTGTGTGCGCGATTGTTAAAGGTCGCTGGCGCAAAGGTAAATTCAGACCTATGGTCACTATAACTCAATCACTAGGGGACTGTACAGCTCAGCGAGCTGAACTACGGGCTTTCAAGATGGCGCTTGAGAATGCCGATCGCGAATTCCCCACACTAATAGTATGCGATTCGTATTACTGCGTCCAATCTTACAACAAGTACTTGCAGAACTGGGTTCAAAATGGTTTCAAAAATAGAATAGGTGCCACAATAAAGCATAAAACGCTTTGGGAACAAGTATTTCTTTTGCAGAAAGAACCACAAAAGACTCACGTGATACATACACTGAGTCATCAACGTGATGGCGTTCACGTTGCAGGGAATTCATTGGCTGATGAAGCTGCAAAGGCAGCTGTGCAAACGGCTTCCGTAGCTACTACAATCGCTTAACCAGGAAGTGTAATAGATGGGAGACGTTCCTAGCTGTAAAAGCCTCAATGGAAGGCAGCTACGCAGCGTGACCTCTAAACTTTCCACTCACATATACATACATAATAGATGCAAACTCCGTTCCTTTTGCTCGGATCCCTGGAGTGGGGGACAGAGTAATTCCAAACAGTACCCGAAGAGGTGATCTCCGTTTTGAGGCACATATGGGAGAAGGTCTGAGACATCAAGGGATCTTGAAATCTCTAAAAAAAGTTAGAAGAAAGGTACGGGTGGCCGGGACTGGGAATTGATATATACAAATTCGCAATTTATTGCCCCAACTGCAATAGAAATCGCAGTAACAAAAGCCATCAGATACCTGACTACAGTATAGCGAGCCCAGTCCTGATACCTTTATTAGATAGCATTAGACTAACAGCAAGCATACGTCATTATGAACGGATGCGCTCTCACAAGAACTACTAGGACAAGATTTATTTGGATGTGGCCACAGCACTCGGCTGATGCCAGAACTGTTATAAATGATTTGTGAGTCTTTATCGGCACATACGCAATAGGCACGCTACATTCTGACCAGGGTCCTGCGATTAGCTCTCGAGCTTACAAAGAAGCCATGGCTAGTTTGGGCGTTGCATTGCGGTATTCTAGTCCCTTCCATCCTGAGGGTAATGCGGTAGAGGAAAGAAAAAACTGTGACATAAAGCAATCCATAACAGCTAAGGTATTATGTTCGGGTGACACGTGGGTAAAACATCTAATAAGTGTCCAACGTAGTCTTAACAATCTGCCAAGCAATTCTCTGGGTCGAATCACTCCGTATGAATTAATGTTTGGTACTAGAATGATAATCGAAGACCTCGATTGTCAAACTTCAGTGGTAGAACAAAAACTCTTTGATGTCATAGATCGTTTGGCTGTTTTACAGGACTTAAATGAAACAACCTCAGCTTGGTATAATTCCATGTGCAAAAAGATCAAGACCAAGCTGATTTCAATGGTCAAATCTGGCACTAATAAACACAAAACACATGAGCTCAGACGGAAATATTGCCCATGCAAAGTCTGAATGGGATTGGGATAGATGGCACAACCTAACAATGGCCATGGAAACTAGGGATTCTAGAAAATTCTGGTCATTAGTACATACAGGATCAGGGGAACCGAAAGCTGCTGTAGAGCCAAACATTGCTGCTTTGGTATGGGAATACCACTTTAGTAAATTATATCATGATGGTCCTACCATGCCTACAGAGGCAGTCTCCGACACCCCCTCTGATCATAACGAGCAACTAGAGTTCACTTTGGGTGAGGTACTAAACGCAATAGGGAGACTTGCACGGGGGAAGGCTCCAGGCCTAGATAAACTGCCTGGAGACTTATTCAGGTACCAACCAGAGATCTGGGGTCCCTATCTGCTCATTATTTTTAATTCAGTTCTGAGGGGAATGGAGATCCCCCGTACTTGGCTGGGCGCAGAGATAGTACCGATCTTTAAAAAGGGCTTCCTCTGCTCCCAGCCAACTACAGGCCGATCAGCCTTATGGATGTACCCCAAAAACTTTTCGCTCGCCTTCTGCTGGACCAGCTCTTGGATTGGATGGAGGACAATGCGATCCTTAGCCCTCTCCAAGCAGGATTCAGGAAGAACACATCCACCATGGATCAGATTTTTCGCCTCGTTCTTCTTTTCTGGAAAATGGCAAGGATCGAGGGGGGAAGTCTGTATATGGTGTTTGTGGACCTGAGGTCCGCATTTGATCTAGTACCACGTGAGAAATTATGGGCGGGAGTTAGGTGTTCCACCACAGCTCCTGCATGTAATGATTAGGCTTCACGAAGGGAATTTTGCCCAGGTTAGGTGTGGGAGGGACGGGCACTGTCGTCTAGGTTCCCAGTTGGCAGGGGGGTGAGACAGGGTTGCGTCTTAGCACTGACCCTGTTCTGCCTCTATGCCAACGGCGTAATATCTTACCTTGACAATGTCAATAACAATGACGCCCCTAGGCTGGCAGGCAGGAGGGTTCCGGCAATCATGTTTGCCGATGATATTCTCCTGCTCTCCAAATCCCCTGTGGGGATTCAACGTATACTGGACGGGTTTGGGGACTTTTGCAGAGCCCATGGCCTTGAGATCAATGTAGACAAAACCAAGGTTATGGTATTCAATCCCTCAGCAACAACTAGGCCAAATCCGACATTGGGATCGGATAGGCTGGAAAGGGTCACAACGTTCCAGTACCTGGGGGTAACTCTGCATGAGAACCTATCTTGGGGTCCACAGATAGCAAGATCTTGTCTAAATCTATCGCAAATGGTGGCGGGCATTTTTAAGGTTTCAAACTCTTCAACCTTCAAGCCAGTTAGTCCAGTGCTGGAGATGTATAAAACTCAAGCCAGAGCAGCCTCACTATATGGTGGTGAATTGTGGGGCTATAATGCTGGAACAGAACTCATCAAGGTAGAGACTAACTTCCTTAGACGGCTGTTGTCTCTACCACAAGGCACGCCTCTTCTACCACTGAGATTAGATCTGGGCCTCCCTTCAATAGGGGACGAGTTAGCCCTAAAACCATTGAGGTTTTGGCATAGGCTATGGTCTACTACTGAACTGTCCCACTACAGGCAAGATTTGAAGGATGTCCTGAGCCATAGCTGTTCTGACAGAATCCCATGGTTGGCCTATGTAAAATGAGAATTTCTGCGACTAGGCTTGGCTGATCTGTGGGATGATCCCGAAAGAGGCTGTCTTGAGGTCTCTCGTAAAACGCTCACTAAGATCTTCAAGGACAAAAGCCTAACTACGCTCCTGTGTGCCCCAAAAATTGGCACCTGTACTGAACAATTTTTGGTTACCAAAAGTTCATTCAAGTTCGAAGAATTTATGGATATTATTTTTCCTACTCTTGCAAGGAAACTTTTTATTCAATGGAGGTTTGGTACATTGCCCATTAAAGACTTTACAAGCAAATGGTCTGCATCAGACGATAAAACCTGCCCAGGGTGCAGCGCGAATGTGGAGGATGAACTACACGTGCTGTTTTTCTGCCCTGCCTATAGCAGGCCAAGGAAGCACTGGCTAGTACCTTTGTGCAGGAATCTAGGCTTTAGACACTGTTTACATTTGTTTAGAATTCTAGAGTCAAGCACTTTACACTGTATTGTATTTGCACTATCTAAGTATTTAATGGCTATGTGGTTGAAAAGGCAAAAACTGCTGAAAGGCTAATCCTTAACCGTGAGATGAACTGTAAGTGCATAGTATCTTGACTACCCTGGATCCACACATAAAATGAATCAAGTTAGTTTCCGCTTCCTTGCAACTGTTGTAATATTGTATGTTTGATGCTTTTTTCAGCTTGTATTTTTATGGCACAAGGATTTTATTGTTTTTATTGCATCTTTTATGGCCTTGATGGCCGAAATAAAGAACTTTTGGATTGGATTGGATTGGAAACAAGAAGAAGTCTGAGTAACAAAACACAGAAACAAACAACCACTGAAGAAAAACCACCTGTCCCAGCAAGGCCTGTCTGGATTCCAAATATTGGGGATCTGGTCAGAGAAAAGATCGCGGTAAAGAAGGAATTTGGGCCTTCATACAGAAAAGCAGTACCTGTCTTGGCGATACAAGGAACGAGATCAGTAGTACTACCGCCCCTTGCTGGAAAAAGGGAGAACAGAGTTGTATCCATCGACCTGGTTAAACCACAACATGTGGCCAATAATAAATAGTAGGCCCAGTAGACTCCCAAGATGTAGAAGACAGCCTAATCTTGCTACAATTCAAGAGGTTCAAACTGAAAGACTTATCACCTTTGATAAACCTGCAGTGAGAAAAGAAGGACTATGCAACAAAACCATGGAACTTGTTCCTCTAGAAACCCAAATAACAGTTCGTTAAGAAACGCATGTCTACAATTATGTAGCCTCTGACTATACAAACATGACTAAGGAAGAAGCAACTCCAGTGATTTCAAATAATCCGGATGCAATCCCAAGTATTGACAGAACTGCCTCTGGCTATTTTATCAACTTTGATGATTTTTCTGAGGATCCAAGTGAATCAGAACCAACTCCAGCTAAAAAACTTTTCAAAGAAAAATTGACAGAACTCTTTCATCAACTTGAGAAAATATATCTAGTTTCGCCCTGGGTTGAATTTTGGATTGTGTTAGGTGTACTTTTCTTTCTGCTCTGGCTCATTCTTGTGTTGAGTTTGGGACAAATGATAGATGGAAAATACAGTAAAATGGATACTGCAAGTACCAACGTCAACATACTCCTGCAACCTCACAGTTCATCTCATCGCGAACGAAGAAGCCTGTCATCAGTGAACATCACAGCAGTTCCTATACCTGGTGGTATAGCATGGGACAGAACTGATTATGACATTTATGGACCCGTGGAGTTGTTGAAGATTCCACACCAGTTCAAGGTTTCTTTAACACTATCAATGCTACAGCAATTCCCGCTTGGTGCTGAACTTCTTTGAATCCCATTGTTCATGACGAGCTCAGCTCGTCTTGAGCACACAAGCAGTGTACTGCCTGACGAGCTGAGCTCGTCATGAGCATGGAAGGGGTTAAGTGACTTTGCTTCAACAAGCGCATTTTCTGATGATTGGGACTTTGAAACTGTTAACAATATGATGACAGATTTAGAAATGTCAGCAAAATTTACAGAACATGAGTACTTAGACGGTTCATCTGATTATAAACAAATGTATTGTTTTAACCACTATGGTCACCATTATTTGCATAAATCTGCACACCCTAGAAATGTTTTTACTTATAATCAATGGGAACATTGTCCAACTCCCCCAAGAAGTAGCTCAAAAACATTTTATGAAAAATGTCAGTACTTCTCAGGTAACAAGGCCTGAGCTCCAAGGCCGAGCACATAGATGGGGAGTGCGCAACCCACAGTGCAAACAGCATGTTGTGCACAGCGACTACAATAAGATGCATACAATAAACACAGCATTCATAAATTCAAGAATACAGCTAATTCTGTGATCTCCAAGGACAGAGAATAAAAGCCAGAGACTTAGCGGGAGGGGTGGGATTTATACTTTGTTAGTTTGGACATTGGTCCCAGATACATCACAGGGGGGGTGGAGACACCATTGTGGAAGGCAGGCACAGCCCTATTCAGGTCACCCCAGAGCCAGACAGTCAATCCACAAACAGGCAGAGGCACACAGGAAGGTTGAACAAGAAAATAGCCACTTTCTAAAAGTGGTATTTTCAAACACACATTTTAACAAGCATTTACAATGCAATGGTTTCGCCTTTGGAAAAGTTAGAGCTATTGGCATTGTAAATGTTAAAATTTGTATTTATGATTTGGTTTTGAATACAGATAAATAAATGTCATTTGCATTTACATTGTCATTAGCTTAATCTTTCGCAAATGTGAGACCTATTGTACCCTACGGACGAGCTCAGCAGACAGCAATTACTACCACACACACACACCCAGAGCCACACACACACACACACCCAGAGCGCCACACACACACACACCCAGAGCCACACACACACACACACACACCCAGAGCCACAGACACACACACACACCCCCAGAGCCACACACACACCCAGAGCCACACACACACACCCACCCAGAGCCACACACACACTCCTAGAGCTACACACACACACACACAGCCACACACACACCCAGAGCCACACACACACACACACACAGAGCCACACACACACCCAGAGCCACACACACACACACACAGAGAGCCACACACACACCCAGAGCCACACACACACCCAGAGCCACACACACACCCAGAGCCACACACACACCCAGAGCCACACACACACCCAGAGCCACACACACACCCACCCAGAGCCACACACACACACATCCGGTGCCCCACACACACACACCCAGAGCCCCACACACACCCACCCAGAGCCACACACACCCACCCAGAGACATACACATAACATGAACTGCCTCTGGTTCCATATTCAGATCTGTCCTTCCAGAGTTGGGCGGTTTCATGGCGCTGTGGTCACTGTTTCAAATGCACAAGTTAGAGCTTGAAGCCTCGAGTCTGACGGTGGGGGAGGGGATGGGAGGGATGGATGTTTCTTCTTAGACTAAGAAGCCCGTGTGTGTGTAAGCGGGCGGCTGGAGTGCTAGGCACTTGATTCCAGCTGCAGCTGCGAGCGCCCCTTGGCCTGGACTCCATTTCCCGAGCTGCTCGATAATAGATGCAGTGTGGAGTGTGCCTGTCCGTGTGAGCTGCCAGGAGTCTCCTGAGACTAGTGCAGCAGCTCAGTCACTGATCACAGCCAGCAGCACCGACAGGCAGAGCTGCTTCCTCACTCTCTGGCGCACACGCAAGTTTTTTTCCTGTTGTTTTTTTCCCCTTTTGGAATCGGGTCCCTGGTGAAGCTTTTCTGCAAAATCGGCATCCAGTGGGACGAGCACCTTGCACCCAGGAGGAGGACTGTGCATGCCTGGACTCCCTCCCGCGGCGACGGCAGCGCACGAAGTGCAGGCACAAGAGGACTCGCAGCAGTAAGTAGCGCTCTCCACTGGAGTGCACGTGTGTCTTTTTAACGGGGTAGAGGGCTTGTGGTGATGTCCTGCTCAGGAAGTCAGTGCTGAACTTTTTTACGGCAGTGCACATCTGCAGCGTTGCTGCAGCTTCCTGGCCGAGCATGACCGGGGGCTCCGTGTGTGTACCTGCGGGCTGTGCCGGGCCCGGCTGTGCTGCCGCTGCCAGTTGTGGGGGTCTGCAGGCACCGCACCCCTACCGCCCCGGAACTCTTCGCCCATTGATGACAGCTCCTGCCTGGCGCTGCTTGTCACGGTCCGACTCGGAACTGAGGCCGCTCATTCAGAGATCTCACCGGGCGGAAACATAATTTAGGTCCTGAAGGAAGATCAATGTTAAAAACCTTGCCTTTGTTGGAAGTCAATTTTCAAGTACTTCAAGATGGGGTTTCAGGAAAGGTAGTACCTATGGAAGTAATGGAATGAGTGGGCCGCGGTCATCAAATGTTTGGATAAGGGGGGTTTTGCAGAATAAGACACAAGTTCTTACAAAGAAGTCAAGAACAGAGAGAATCTATAGCTGACTTTACATCTGCCTGAAGGAGACCAGCTTTTACTTGCAATTATTGTGAGTTTAAAGATGAAACCACATGGGATCAATGAATTGAAAGAACCAGCAACAGAAAGATTGCTGTCAGCTGTAGACGCAGATCTTGAGTATGGAGTAAGTCTTTCTAGGGCTATCGAAAAGTTGGATGCCCATTTTAAGGAACTATCGACTCCTGGGGAATTATCTTGAGAACGAAGGGAATGTGCTTTGTGGAAAAGAAGAAAGCGAGGAAGAGCGCAAGGATGTAAAAAATGGACATTGGAGCAAATCTGAACGTCCCTGTGAAGTGAAGTAGGACATTGCGATTCACACATGTTTCAGACGTGGTAACAAGGCTCGTGCAGCTTCTGCTAAGCCTTGGCCTGCCTAATCTCAGGCGTGTTTTAAGTGCAGTCGTCAGGGACATTTTGTGAGAAGGAGTCGCAGTGTACGAAAAACCACTGTAGCTCAGCTTGATGGATGTGAATTCAAGGTGCATGATGATGCTGTGGTTTCAGTGAGTACTGCCAGGAATTTGGAAACTTGGCAAAGGTTTCTGAGAAGAGTTTTGAAAACCGGCAGCAGGAGTGTGTTTTTATCTTGTTCTTGGAAGAGGTTGTGTATTCCTACTCACTTGCACCTGGACGGCTTTCACGTGCATAACTTGCCAAAGTGTACAGTCCTGTGTGCGAAACACCTGTGCTGGAGCGCAACGGAACTTACTCTCATTATGAAGAGAAGGAAACATTTTTCCCCATGGAGTAACCCCTTGTAGTCTATATGAGGAAAAGGTACCCCCTGAGTTAAATATAAGGTCCAAGAGTAAAGGGGGGAAATAGCAATTATCAAAAAGAGACACTCTTATCTGACCTATATTTCTTAACTAAATGGCCTCCATTGGGCTCATACTAAAGGCAGGTACACCATGCAACAATCAGGCAGACTGATCATTCAAAAATTATATATATATCTTTTTTATTTTCTTTAATATACAAAATAATGTTTAAGCTATTTTTTTTTATACGTCTGAAAACTTTTTTTTATATAAATTCATATCAATACAATTTGGGCAAACCTAATACAATGATTCCTTGTTATTAAAGTAACCCCTTGTGGTCTCCATCACCATTTTTTAGTACTTTCTCTGCCAGTTCCCGGCCTGAAAATAGATTTACTCCATTCCTTGGCAGGAGTAAATCTGCAGCAACTTCCAGGATGGAAATGAGTTGGGAAAAAGTGCGTGAACCCAAACTTGCAAGGCATTCCCGGGCTGCTTCCTCGTGCCGCAGCAGAGATGTGTGTGGGTGCCTGGAAGTCCCCAGGAGTCAGTGTTCTCCAGAGGCTGGTGGCCGAGGCGAGGATGGGGTTCAAACCCACGTGCATAAGACTCAGGTGAATTTATGGGGCGCCTCGTGGAGTCCTCGGACAGTAACACCCCGCCCTCTAGTGCTCTGCGGTCCACGCTTCTGCGCGGCTCAGGGGCCGAGGTTTATTTCACCAACAAGAGGGGTGAATGTTCACTGCCTTTGTATCTCAGACATTAGAATCCTCCGCCCACCTCTTTGAGGTCAATGTCTGACTTTCTGTTCTTTAGGAGCGAACTGCAAACGGGCCTGTTGCGCAAATGCTTTTGAGAATTTTTGCGGCCTTCGCCTTTAAGTGCTAGGGTTCCGAACTCTTAGCGCCAAGACGCCCTTTGAAGCGTATGTGCGCTATGTAAGCAATCTTAAACCACATTAACATTGAGGTAAGGGCACTCTGCTTCTACAGCTGGCCCTGTCAGGAAAGCCACCCACAGAAGGGCGGCCCGACTCCAGGCCGGGTTTTGTGTGTACCCCTTGCACGAGTGACAAATTTCATTCATGGCTTGAGTGCGAGTCAAGCAGCCCTAAGTAAAGCCCACCACCTTCTTAAGCACCCCCAGCCCCGCCCCAGAATACTCCGCCCCAGCAGGTTTTAGGCTTCAGATCCGAAGACCGACCCCTCCCCGGTGACCCCCACCCCTTTTAATAATTCAGTCTGGGGGAGCCTTTATTTGCCCGCTCCGCCGCAGCCCCCGCTTCCTCGTGGATTCTGGTTTGGGTTTCGGGATTAGGTGAAACTAGAGCGCTTTAAACCGCTTTTGGGAGCTGAGATTAGGCGCGGCTCAGGTGAAGGCGGCTATTTTATGCATGCTTATATTAAACCGCAGGGATGAGGTGCGCTGGCATCCGCAGGTGCTTGGAAGGAAAGCAGGCCACGGAGACCCCCCCCCCCAAAGACCCGCAGACTAATCCGTGGAAACAGGAGCGGGTCTCAGGAGCGCCGTATCCATTGCAACGAGAGCCCTTTGATAACGCGCATTTAAGAGTCTGAAGGGTGACGTGTACCCCGATGCCGTGCACACCCCTGGCTCGGAGCACCGCCTCTGTAATGGATACAGGGATGGCATTCGAGGATTACCTGCGCCCAGGAGCTCCCTGGGTATCCGAGCTTTAAACCGCTCGGACAGGTGACCCCTGCTTCAGTAGCCATCTATGGAAACAGACCCTTTAAACCCCCCATGTCACGAGGTGCACGTGTGTGTTTCACCACCGCATATCACAGTTCACTAGGGTGGAGCTCTGGTGACCAGACAGGCATCGATAGAGCGACAGAAAGACAGAGGGGGCAGGTCGTCAGACAGACACAGACAGATCAAAACAGAGATACACGAACAGATCTAGAAACATAACTTGATGTTTATTGTATTGCACATGGAGGTGTAGGGGCCACACCCAAGCCTGGTGCCAAGCCAGCCACAATTCGGGTTAACTTTATTTGCCGCAGTCATGACGTCAGTCTTTGAACCGTTAGGGCAGAGATACTTCTCTCATACCCAACAAGTGTGTTTTGTCCTACACCAAATCACTGCACGTGTTCTCCCCTCCCTCCGCTACAGTTTTCCTGCTCCAATGCTACTCTGAGGCGCGAGCGGCGGAAATTGTTCTTTGCAAAGTAACTGCTGAAAATACACGGAGAGCGGGAGGGGGGCGGGAAACAGACAGGGAGAAGAAGGCACGGAGGGAAACAAACAAAATACACGGAGAGCGGGAGGGGGGCGGGAAACAGACAGGGGGAAGAAGGCACGGAGGGAAACAAACACAGGCTTACCTTCACTGCAAGGAGAGAAAATGGCGGACACAAGCTTCCGGATTTTGAGGATTTGTGGGCGTGGAGGGGGGCGGGAGAGGACACGAACGGCGGGAGGGGGGCGGGAGAGGACAGGGGGGGCGGGAGAGGACACGGACGGCGGGAGGGAGGCGGGAAACGTGCACAGGACAGCGAGGGGGGGGCGGGGGCGGGGAGGCACACGGAGGGGGGCGGGAATGGACAGCGCATCTGAAATCACTTTCAGTGAAAGGGGAGGGAACGGGAAAAAACGAAACTCCGCCCAGGGAAAAAATCTCGGGAACGCCCCCGAATCTGGTCCGGCCTTGACGGACAGATCCGGCACCCAATGGCTAGCCTCCATTTATGGAGCTAGCCAATGAGAGCCGGGGGACGTTCCCGAAGTCCTTATTGTTAACAAAGGATTTCACCTGCGCCGAAAAGCTGCGCAGAGCGCAGCCTTCGGCAGGCGAAACCCAAAAACCATCTTTACTAAAAGAAGTGTTATTTAATTCTGAGTTCAGTTCAGGGGTTCCAACCTCCATGTTCTACCTTCTCCCTATGGGAAGATATGCTTGTAAAATGTTACAAAGCATTCCCCATTCTGTCATATAGGCAAGGTAGCCTTTCAATAGGGAAATACGAAATTGGCAGTATTTCACTATCAGGACATGTTACACACACCAGTACATGTCCTGTCTTTCACATACACTGCACGCTGCCCAGGGGAGTACCTAGGGCCTACCATAGGAGTGTCCTATGTGTAGAGAAGGGAAGTGTAAGGCCTGGTAAGTGGGTGCATTTTCCAGGTTGACATGGCAGTTAACAAACTGCGAGCAGGCACTGCAGTGGAAGGCCTGAGACATCTTTTCAGGGCTACTCATTTGGGTGGCACAGTCAGTGCTGCAAGCCCACTAGTAGCATTTGGTATACCCGCCCTTGCACACTTAGTGCACTTCACTAGGGACCTACTGGTAAAACAAATATGCCAATCAGGGAGAACCACACAGAGAGCATGTGCCCTTTAGCACTGATCAACAGTGCCCAGAGTCCTATAGCCAATGAACACAGGTCATGAAAAAAAATAGGAGGAAGAATCAAAAGTTTGGGGATAACCCTGCAAAAAGGACCATTTCCAACACATAGGAACGATGATTGTAAGATTGATTGGAACCTATTATGCAATATTGTGTAGTCATGTGTATAAACTCTGTTGGTAATGTGTCTTTTCTGTAGGGTCACCCTGAATACTTTTTTGCCTTTTTGCTGCACCTGTGTTTTTTTATGGCTGCTGGCTATAGAACTCTGTGTACTTTCTCCCTGATAACCAATGGTAAGATGATTGTGCTTCTCCTTCCAACATGTAAACATTGGCATACTCCTGATTGGCATATTTAATCTACTCCCAAATCACCAGTGTATGTTACTAAATGTACCCAGCACCTGTAAATTGAATGCCACCAGTGGGCCGCTGCTGTACTCAATGTGCCACCCACTGCAGTAGCACCAAAACATCTCCAGTTCTACCATTATAGCCTAGTACTGTTTTAAAACTACACATTTGACCTGTTAAGTAACCCCTTTTAACAAGCCTCAACATTTGTTTTAAATAATAAATAATAAGTCATTGCCAAGTTTACCTTATTGCCATAAGGCAGGTTGCATGGTATTTAAATTTAGGAGTTATAAAGGTTAAATGTCAGACATGTCCTTACAGTGAAAATTCCCTAACTGCTATTTTCACTATGTCAGGGATAGCTGTTCCATAGTGAGGCACGGGGATGCAATCTTAAGTTAAATAAATGGTATCTCGGGCTAAGAAACAGCAATACATGTAACTTTTGGACTTTAAGCATATTCATTACAAGCCCAATTTACTGGTGAAGTTGGATTTTTAATAAATAGTTCGGAAAGGGCGACTTTTAGAATGTTACCTTTACAACGACTGAGTTACCTTAGCAGTTCCTGAAGTTTCAGGAATCTAAATCTGCACTTTGTTCTCCCATTTCTGCCAGCCAGTAATTACCATTTAAACAATTGTGAATGAGGTGTGAACCTGTTCACAGGAAAAAACAATAGGCTGGCCTGGATAGGCAGGGTGACCAATTTGAACCTAACAGAATATGCAGGGTAGGGTTTGAAGATCCATTTTCACATTAACGTGTTTAATCCTGTTTGAATGCCACATTCATATGAGAAAAGGGATCACTTCGAAGAGGTCCCCTTGCCTTTGGCAAATGTTAGCTAATTCTTGGGCAGGGCACTTCTCCCCCCGCCCCCCCAGCAGACAGGCCGCAAATACAGTGGGCCTCTTTTTTACATTACAGTGCTAAAGCGTGTTTGTCAGGTCTGCTGGGTTTACATATAATATTGGGGGCACACTTCAAAGGAGGTACACAGGATGCCAAAATAATTCTTGTGTTTTCCCTGTTTCTTTGCATAAAAATCAGTTTTAATCTATCAGACTTCGTCATTGAAGTTGTTGTGGGTACATGCACTGCCTGAAACTGGATTTTAGTGTTGGTTGTGGGAGAACATACGGATTACCATAGTACACTTCCCACATCATCTCAGTACCCAATGCCCAGGCGTAGTGTGGCCAAGACGTTACCCATCTTGTGAATATCCAAAGTTGGTAGGGTTAGTGTTGGAGCTGGCCCTTTTTTTTGTAGGGTTATCTCCAATCTTTTTGCCTTCCGCCTGTATTTTTTCTGACCTGTGTTTGTTGGTTTTATGACTCTGGGCCCTTTACCTCTGCTGCTCAATGCTAAAGTGCATGTGCTATCTTCTGTAAACTTGGTAAGATTGTTCTACACCTGTTTGGTATATTTAATTTACCTAGATATCCCTTGTACTGTGGTATCCCATACACCCAGGGCCTGCAAATGAACTGCTACTAGTGTGGCTGCAGCGCTGCTTGCGCCACCCACAGAAGTAGCCTTTCAAACCTGTCTCAGGCCTGCTGCAGGGCCTGCGTGTGCAATTTCCTGCCACAATTACGTAGCATTTAAAGTGTTTGCCAGGTCTGAAACTCGACTTTTACTACATAAAGGTCACCCCTAAGGTAGAACCTAAGTAGCCCAGGATGCTGTGTAGATAAAAGGTAAGACATGTGCCTTTGTTGTGTGGCATGTCCTGGTAGTGACAAACAGCCTATTTGGTTTCTCATTGTTGTGAGACTGCTCCTCTCATACGTTTGCATTGGTAATTCCCTGATATATGCTTCAGTGGTCATTTCTGATATGAAAGGGATAGCATGACCATGTTTGGTATGTTTGGAATATTAGTAATAAATCCTGCTTATTGGTGAAAGCAGATTTTGTATTACTATTTTAGAAATTACACTTTAGAAGTAGGCATTTCTGTATGCTTATGACTCCTGGTGCCCTGCCTGGTTGTGTATTCACCGGCTGGTTTAGACTGACAGGAGCTGGGGCTGTGCATTCACCGTAGACCGGCACAGGGGTTGAGGTATGTCCTACCATTCTTGGGTGACTAATAGGTGGGCTAAATAGACCTGGTGTGCATTTAGAGTGGTGAGAGGAGTTTTGCTAGGACCTGAATAGGGCTTTGACTTCCTTTTTTCAATGCTGTATCCACCCCCCTGTAGTGTTTCTGGAGCTAGAGCTGAGGATTGAATGGGGTGTTGTGCACTTCTAAAGTTTGTTTGAAGTGCCCCTAAACAAAGACTTTGATAGCATAAGTACAGGGGCTGCGACCCCATGATTTTAGACCCTTCAAGGACCTGTAACTAGACACTGCTGGCTCTACAAACTACCCATTGCCAGGGGGAGCTGTTATGCTGCTGGGAGAAGCCACCATGGGACTTTGATAATTGTGCTGACCTGCCCAAAAGGACCCTGTGTGGTGGCCTACTGCCTGTACTCCAGCTTTGGTGCCCCCAGGGATTTCCCAGGGCTTATTGGCAAGCCCTCTGTTTCTGAAAACTCAGCTTATACAGTGCACATTCATTTACATTTCTGAGCGCTTGGTGAGCGCATTATGCTTCAGTGATCTTATCCTGAAGTATGGCATGTGTTAAGCATTGTTCCTGGCTAACTGGGTACCAGGATCTGCACCACCCCCTAGAAGAGAGGCCGAGTTCTGGGATACGATCTCAGGTCAGCACTTTTTCACTTGCTGCTTCCAACTCTGATCGAGGCTCTGCAAGATTGAGGACTGCCAACTGGGGGAACAAGCTGCTCAAGCATCTCACAGCACGGTATCCATGGACGGATTGACTGGCAACCCAAGGCAGCCGGAATACCTGGGATGCATCCGTTCGGTCTCACCCTCCTGGATTCAGGAGCAGGCCGAGAGAGAGAGATGCGATGGGCCATGGTTGCAAGGCTGCCAACACGACTGCAGCAACCTGAGCCATCCTACACCAAGTTTCAGAGGTGAGTCGGGCCCAGGAGAGTGGGTAGTCAGCTAGCGCTTCCGATTACAAATTGCACCTGGAGGCTGTGTAGACAGCAGCTGCCTCACTTAGATACGGGCAGTTGCTTTTTGCTGACCCCATTACAGCCTGCTTGATTTTGCCATAGTTGTGCCCCATGCCCAGTTCTGTGGGCATGGCTTTGGGGGCACTGAAGCTCCCAGGCAGATTCATGTTGGCAGGGCTGGTCAGTGGTTTGCCCGGCCCCGGAGGGCTCCAGACTCCCCCTGCATTTGTATAAGTGCTTTTGCACACTGAAACACTGTTTTGGTTTAGCAGCTGCTCCGACCGGTCGCAGGCTGCTGCCTGTGTGCATGCCCACCTTGGGGTATTTGCTTGGGTTCCATACCGGGTGAAACCTTGACGAAGGTCCCGGTGGCTCTTAGGAATCAGACTCATGCAGGAACCTGACAAATTACCTTACAATAGGTAAGGAAAGCACTGGAGCTGCTGTACCTCAAGTAGGGGCTTCTCCCATTCCCAGGAGGAGGAGGGCAGGTGTGTCCACGTGGGCGAATCAACATTACCATAGAGCTTGTAATTGAAGCGCTGGTCGGGCTAGATCTATGTGATCAATGTCTCTATCGTGATCAGGTCATTCATGTGTCTTGCACCCTTACCTAAGTGCTGCAGTTCATGCCCTGATGTTATGGTACATGTTGTTTATGCCTTGTGGTGACAGAGGTTATTGAGTATTATTTCAAGATCTTCATATTATGTATAGTTATGGTGGGGTTTTATGGTGTGTGCAACCTGTAGGTATTTACTTTATGGACTAATTGTGATATTATGACAATTGCCTAGTGCAAATGTGTTTTTATGATCTATATGATGACATGACAATTGCCTAGTTGGCAAAGGAATTTATGTGATTGTGGTCTATGTGTTTTATGTATAATACAGGGGATATTTGAATAACCCTGTGTGGAGTCTCTTTTTGTGGTGTGCCTAGTTTGTCACTGGTGTGTGTGTGTGTGCTGTGCAAATGCTTTACACATTTCCTCTGTGATCAATCTGACCGCTCTGCCAAGCTCCCAAGGGGGTGAGCAGTGGTTATCTTGTATGTGTAACTTCATTATCCTGACTTGAGTGGTGGGTTCTGCCTGGCTTAGGTGCATACCCTCGCCAACCAGTAGCCTCATTTCGAACAGGAACATTTACCCCATTGGTTAAGGCACCCCAAAGGGTCATTCCCATCCACTAGCTATTACCAGGCATCAATGTGGCATCTCCAGGCACACACTTCAGACCTTTCCTGGACCTGTGGAAGATTAGAAGAGAACTGAATCTACTGTATGAGACCTGAGAAGAGCCTAGAACATTGGGCCTGCTCTCCCTCTAGTACCCCAAGACAAATATGTGGATCTTAAGGATGACCTCTTGTAAAAGAAAAAAGGGACACATCAAGCTACAGGATGTCTTGTTCTGTAACTGTGCAGCTGACCAGTCTTAACTGGACCTGGAATGGCCTTTTCTGTTGGCCTCAGTCTGCCACCCTGTGAGTTTCTGAGTGCCTGCCCTGAGATACACAGGGCTATGAAAGTGTACTAATATGACGGATTGGGACTTAAAGGACTAAAGTCAGGAGGTAAAATCTTTGACAAGTACAAGCCTGGTTAGTGTATCTAACCCACACCTCATTGCAGTCTATGTCAAATTTGCCTGGGTCCTGTTCTAACACGGCCATTGACTGGCATTGGTCCTTTGGGCTTCTTGGCACTATTTATAATAAAAACATTAAAAATGCATATCTCTGGTTCACCTTATTGGATTTTATCATTTTGTTTATTACATTTCATTCTATTTGTCGAAATTTAGTTGGGATTTTTATTGTTCTGCACGTCAACTTTATTACTGTTTAGTGCATCAAAAATATTGTACATATTGTCTTTAAGCATATCTGCTATGTGCCATAGCTATCAGGGGGTCGAGCTCAGGTTTATTTAGTGCATTTAGAGGTTCACCTGACAAGGATTGTGTTTATTACTTGGGGTCAGGACTTATACCCTTCAGATGAAGCTCCAATTTCTTACATTAGAGTTCACCTGTGGGGTGCAGGACTTGTGTTTTGCAGTAGCACTGAAGATTTAATTTATAATCAAAATACTTTTATAAATCTGACTTCAAAATTCGCTTTTGGTTTTCAAAATTGACATTTGATTTTTAATTTGCCATTTTTGATCTTTCTAAATTTCATTTTTCTAAAGAATCAAAGAGGATCTTAGCACCATTGAGGGCCTCAGCCTGTCAGCTCTGAGGAAGCTGCATAAGGAAGAGGGCAGAAGCTGGCAAAGGGGTCCAAGAAGGAGGTCTACCAGATAGCCATCAGAGCAGAGGAAGTCTGCATGCTACAGTCCTCCACATAGAAGCAAGAGGATGATGAAGAGTAGTAGAACAAATACTGTAGGACTATAGTGGCCCCAGATACAGAGGGGGAAAAGGAGGTTCCCTCCAGATCCAGGTCACTTGCCTTGCCCATAGGAGGTAGCAGTATGTCCTCTCACAAGCTGACCCCAGCAGAGGTAGGGAACAGACAAGCAGAAGGGCTCTGAAAAGGCAACTAGAACCCCTTGTCCTGGAGAAAAAGAGGTGAATGCAAAAAAGAAGAAGGCAGCAGCAGAAATGGTATTGGAAAAAAAAATGGCCTCTTCCTTGAAGGATAAGAAGGTCCTGCTGGCCCATAAGCAACGCCAGAGAGAACTGGACCTATGTGCCAATTAGGGCTACTGAGTCCAGTGAGAACGGTGGCAGTGGCAGTGGAGTCCACATCCCCAAGGACCTGGAGCAAAGCTATGTTAAAGGAGATGGGATTAACAAGTGGTGTGCAGCATAGGAGTTGGCTCTGCGTATGCATAGCGTCCTCGATGTAGATTAGGGGGCTAGTCTGTGGAAGCACATGCCCATTGCAGGGAGGGATACCCTATTGGCCCTATAGGTAGCTGGCCAGATTATGTATTCCCCCATGAAGGAAGCTGTTATCACCATGGTTGGTCTGACCCCTGAGATGTATCACCTAGGGTTCAGGAATAGCCAGAAGCAGTCACAGCAATCATGTGTTGATAGACTTTGAGGACGTATTAAAAGTAATTGTTTTGCAGAGTTTCTCTAGCACCTAATTAATTCCAAGTTATTGTACCCAGCCAGCTTGGGAAGGAAGCATACCTATGGATCAACACCAGGGTACCCCAAAAATATACCTGGGAGTGATCTCAAGAACAGTGGTTCAACTCCTCCTCAGCAGAGACAGAGAGGGAGAAAAACAGGATACAACAGATAAAGGATTCCCAAAATACTCCAGAGCACAAGGGAGGAGGATCTAGTGGGCCAAAGCCCATTCCACCCCTTTTCCTTCCCGGGTGTTATGACTGCCACCAGTCAGGGCATAAGAAGGGTGACTCTTGTTGTTCCATGAAAGTGCCCATAGGCATACACTCCATGCACATAACCAATGTGGAGGAGAGGGTAGAGCATGACCTGGTATCCCTTAGTTGGAAGCTGGAGCCCAAAGACAATCTGGTAATCCTGAAAGGGGATAGCCGTCACTTCCAGGATATCTCAGTGAATATGTCCCTGTCACTGCTAGTTAGATAATGATGGTAGCTAGGGTGGTTTTCCCAGAGCAGTATCTGCCCTATAGCCTTGGTATCCCTGTAATGGGGGGAGTGCCCCACAGGAGGGTCATTTTCAGTCCCCATATGCCCAGGAGGGATTTCCTGAAGAGCTGAAGACCAGGGTGCCCTTTTACCTATCCATGTGTTATGCGATTTTTATTATTTTATGCATTGCCACTAAGTTAGGCCTTTCTGCTCTGTGCCCTAGCTACCAGGGGGTTAAGCTCAGGTTCATTTATCGTAAAGTTGTTCACCCTATCAAATATCACAGTCATCATAGAACATTCAAAAAATATTTACAAGAGAATGTAGCTAAAGGATTCATTAGGCTTACCATGTCAGCTGCCTCCTCTCCCTTGTTTTTTGTTCTGAGGAAGAGATTAGACATGCAAACAGTTTCATCAAGCTAGATCTTGGGGGAGCATATTGTTTAGTCAGAGTCCTTGAGGTAAAGTATTGAAAACAGTTGTTTGCATACAATTTAGTATATCTCAATATCAGGTAATGCCTTTTGGACTCTGCAATGCTCCTGCTTCATTTTAGAAAGTCACAGTTAAGGTTTTAAAAGGCTTTATTGTGTTCCGTAATATTTTCTGATTTACATTTTGATCGATTTATAGTCTTTACAATCACACATATCACCTGTTAAGGCTGCCCTTCAGTGGTAGAGAGACATTATCACCTTTTTGCTAAGGGAGATGAATGAGTCTTTTCTGTTACTACAGTGGAATGTTGCTTACAGTATCACACCTGAAGATATTGGGATGATTTAGAAAAAGGGTCAGTAGTCACTCTGTGGCCTGCTCCTAAATCAAAAAACGCCATAAAAACATTTCTGGGTGTTGGGAATTTATCCATCAGTTCTCAGAAATTATGAAACCAATAACTGGACTTTTAATGAAGCTTTCTGTTTATTAAAGAAGTGCATATCCATTGCACCTATAAGAAACATAGACGGAGCACAGGGGACAATCAAGTAAATAGCTGATTGAGCTCAACCAGCAAACTTAAATTTGTCTGAATATACATTATTGCAAACATTAGGCAAAGGTGATGGTTGTTCTTTTGTTTATCCATTGCACCCATGTTTTTGACATCCTTACGTAGAGTTGCTGTTCATTGTTGAGATGGATGCTTCATGTCTTGAGAAGGGGAGAGATGTTGCAAAGAAATCTGGAAATCAGGCAAATCTATCCAGGGGCATTCTTTTCTCATAGGTTTCCTTAAGCAAAGTTAAACTCTTCAGATACTGATAAAGAGCTGTTAATGATTAAAAGGGCTATTGGCAAAGGGAGGCTTTTCGTTTTAGGTGTGAAAAGAAAGTAGATAACTTTACTGATCACAGAAGGTTTCAGTTTTGAAATCAGATATAACATTGACTCCTACATATTTCAGAAGCACCTTGTCCTTTCCTGATGATGAGTCTATAATGATCTATAGATCAGATTCAGGTAATTGTAAAGTAAATGCTATAGCTAGAAATAATCAACCAAAAAATAAGAAGAATTAGGCTTATGAACAAAATTGGATTTTGCCATTGAATATGGTGAATAATCTTCTGTAGCATTGATTAATATGGAATCATTCTTGGCAAAAGTATATACAGAAATACAGTTATAAATAAGGAAACTTTATTAGGGAACATGAAAACAGGAATGAAAAGGGCGAGAAGTTATTTCAAGAGAAGACAATTGAAGGAAACTGGGTCATTAGTTGTGTGACTTGCACAAGTAATAGCTCCACAATTCTCCTTGCTGGGAACCAAGCACCAAATTGTAGCGCTTTACTCTCTCAGATAAGTGCAGCAAGCAGACCAGTCCAAGGCCTACTCAGGGGAGGTGGTGTGGGCTAGCAATTACCATTCACTGGCACGCAATAATAACACTCAATAAATGATTGTCCAGTCAATGCTTTTTCTTTAGAAAAAGGCAAAGTACATTCATTTCACACACACTACTAAATAGTATGCAGTAGTTTATAAATATGTACATAGATCACATTACATAACCAAGTTTGACCCCCTTGAGGGGTCATGCAAACATATACAGTAAGTCTACTGGTTTGGTCGAAGGTTCAAGATAAACAAACAAAGACATCACTTTCTACATATATGCAATCATCAATCATAGTAACATGTGTAAATACCATTATCGCTATTCATGAAGCATATTCACTGTGATACATAATCACTGCCACCATTATTGTAATATTACATCATTTTAAAATTAACAAAACATGTGTCTGTGTGCTTTTTGTAGACTTTTAAACCATGAAAATGAAATCATAAAAACAGCCCCTAGAGGACATCACATTTTGATTATATTAACATGCAACCATAGACGTAGCACCTAGAGGGCACTGTACAACATGTACCCTTTTCAAACTTTTCAGATACAGGTTAACATAAATGTAACTATGCACGGGCCCCTAATGTGCAATACGCTCCAAACTGTAGACTCAGCACTCTAGCCTTGAGACTACTTTAAAACATTAGTAAAAATAAATCTACAGGGGACCTGATTTTTATGGCATCACAAACATAAGGGTCAGTTCTATATAACAACTCTTTGGAAGGGGCTGCTGAGCTCATTCACCCCCGCCCCCCGTGTTTCCTTGACTTTGCTGGTGGTGCCTCTGCCTAATTTAGAGCAATCACAAGTGGAAAAACATCTGTGCTGAAAAAGCCCTGCTGGGCATTATGTGTCGCTCCAACCAAAGTAGTGTTTATTTTAACAGCGGCTCTCCCTTTGTACCGGGAGAGCTGCAAAGCTTTTCTTTTGTATTTTTTCTTTTTTGGGGGGTACCCAGTTCCACCCGAATGACCCCACATTAGAGGTAGCTGAGGCAATCCATCCCTCTCTGCCCCAGTTGCCCACGGCAGCTCCAGGATCTAGCAGAAAAGCAGAGAGAAATCACCAAGCAAGTGAGAGTTTCCCCTTTGTGGGAGAGTTTTTAAAGGGGAGAGGAAGGTTCCAGAAGCCAGGCACCACTGGTCAATCCTGGGCTACCAAGTCACCTCTCCACCACTACCCCAACCCTCCTGCACAACCTGCTGGGACAGTTCAAAATGGCATCATCCAGAACTCACTTGTCACATCTCCTCTGGGGGCCTAAACCCTTTAGCCTCTCGCTGACATCACAGCCAGGGCCTTCCTCACTAGATTTTTAAAGGGGAACTCCCACCTATGTTGGTTCACAAGGTCTAAGCTCCCTCCTTTGTACAGTATGGCTTGATATAGTGTGGCAGCTGATTGATTGATTGATGCAGCTCCTTCTGCCCCACCCCTTTTCTCTTCAGGAGCTGCATTAAGCACTGTTAATTGTTCCCTTTGTGTGGGGGGCTTTGTTCTTGCTGCTGGGGAGAAATGTAATTACCCTGTTACAACAGGGTCACAAAAGGCCTGGGCTCTGATCTTGAGCTGAATCAGAGAAATATAACGGTCATGATGACTCACAAATGATACAGATATCTTTTTGAAACTTGCAGGATTGATTTTCTCGCATAGATTACACCCCATTTGGAAATGCCACTGGTCTCTGTAGACCAAAGGGAAGCAAAACTGCACTCTAAGGCAGCTCTCGCTCTCTAGGTACGTAATTTGCCAATACAGACAAAACAATAAATCACAGTGACTTTTCCTGTTAGTGTACACAAACATTATATTGCATACCCCAGGTCAATATCTACTCCTACAGAGTCCCCTCTGTGCCTTGTTTCCGGTGAACAGTTACCAGACTATGCACAACAGTAGTCTCCCAAGTGCAGTCCACACATGTGTGCACAAGTGTGCGTACACAAGTTCCACACGTAACCAGGCAGGTACCCCCTATTCTTGCTGCATTGCAGCAGCCTTATCTTAAAAAGTGGACACTGGATGTAAACATCAAACAATCAATCAAACAAGTAACTGTGCAGTCTGTTTTTCATGTGAATAATGTGGGTGAGACACATGTAGCGAGAGTCATCAACAGTAAAAAGTCCCAAACCAGGTGCTCCACAAGCAAAAAATCTGTGTGTATTGAATGGGTGGAACCCATTTTCTTTTTTTTTTTACTCTTTTTCTTTATTTTAATGTTTACGCATGACAAGCACAATATACAGAAATGCAAAAAGAAGAACAATTACACAAAGAGTGATAATACATAGAATTGTAAGGATAAACAAAATATACACTTATAAATCAATTGTGAAGCCTAATGAGCAAGACAAAAACAACAAAAACAGACATGATAGGGCAAGTATCTATAACACCACATGAACTACATTTAGTTCAGCTCATTTATATCCATTATCCCTTAGACCACTCTTTGAAGGGGGCCCATATTCTGGTGGCCATCTCCCACCTCCTTTTCTCCCTTAAAAGATAAACAGAGGACTCCAAATCATACAATGCAAGCATCCTAGCTCTCCAATAAAAAAATATAGGGGCTCCCGTACTTAACCATTGAGACGTGATGCACAGCCGCATAATTGCCATTGCTACAAACAGGAAGGGGGCAGTATGCCTAGATCCTCCAACCGTCCCGATGCCCTTGCATCCCATTATCACCAGCTCTGGGGAGATTATAACTGGGATTTTTAACACTGTATTTATAAAGTACTCCACTTCCTGAAGGAATTCCCCCAGATTTGGACACAGATAGAACATGTGTATTGCATCAGCCGCTCGAAGCCCACAGCTGCCACAACTATCGCCCTTTCCCCCCCTCCCCCACTTTGCGATCTTTGCCGGTGTATAGTACAGATCAAACATCGCCATATAGATTTGAGTCCGTAAGGTGCCAGAGACTGAGATATGACTTGCCAATTTTAAAGCAACCCTGATATCAACCTCCGTCTTACCAAATTTTCCTTCCTACTTAATATTCGGCCCATCGACATCATCCGGAGAGCCGGGTAAGAGATGTTGATACACTGTACCTATTCTTGCTTTCCTTCGAACTAATTAAACTATAATAACCTTTTCAAACATTGTGGGAGTCTCATTTTGATACTTATCGAAAAAAATTCTAATCTGAAGATATTTAAAAAAATCATGAGTATTTAAATGGAACTTCTCTCTTAGAGAAGAAAAGGAAGCCATTTGCCCGTCCGAGCACAGGTCACCAATAACCTTCAGGCCCAACAGCTGCCATCTAAAAATAACCTGGTCCTGAGAAATAGGTGGCAAGATTCCAGCAGTCGTAAAGGGCGTGGAGGTAATAATATTTGAGATTTCCCATTTGCGGCGAATTTTCCACCAGATCAAGAACAGAGCCCCGATTAATTTGAACCTTGTTTTTTTAAAGAGGCTTGGTTCGAGTATCCGCATTAGAATACCCTTTGCCGCCTCTCCCAGACCTATTTCATAAATAGTCTGTCTATTGGCTAACGGAACCTCAGCCCTATCTCCTACTAAAAGTACCCCAAAATATTGCAACACAGCTGACCAATAATACAATAGAATATTGGGGACAGCCCAACCCCCACAGTCTCTAGGGAGACACATCCATTTGGCCGCCCTACATGATCGGCGATACCCCCAGAGAAAACTAGAACAAATCATTTCGGCCCTGCCCAAACACACTTAAGAAAACTCTAGCGGGATGGTTCTAAACAGATACAAACATTTTGGGAGGACCAGCATTTTTAAGTACTTTGCATCAGCCATAGAGCGAAAGATGCAGATGGTTTAATCTTTCTAGCTTGGTGTTAATAGATTCAACCACTTGCAGGATGTTCAGGTCAGGGATGTTTGCAACTGAGGCAGTGATTTTCACCCCCAAATATGTTGCTTCCGTGACAACAGGGACATCAGAGCGACACATAAAAGCTGAATGTAAAATCTGTGTTTTATCAACATTCAACTTATAGCCTGATGGTCAGCCAAATTGCTCAGCAAGAGTCTTCAAAGCAGCAAAGGCCGGAACAACATCTCTGGTTAGAACCACAATGTCGTCTGCAAAGGCCAACATCTTATACTCTGTACCATTTACCCTAATTGGCAGAATAGTTTGATCCCCTTCAATTTTGCTGAGAAAAGGGTCAATGTACAGAGCAAAGAGCCAAGGCGAACACTGACAACCTTGCCTGGTACCCCTGCCAATATTACATAACCCTGTTTCCTGCCCTGAAATACAGATTTTTGCAACAGGAGAGATATACAATGTTTGCAATGCCTGTATAAATTCGGAACTAAATCCTTTCCAGCGAAGCACTGCCCACAAAAAGCCCCAGGATACCCTGTCGAACGACTTCGCGGCATCCAACAGGATCACCCCAAGGGGTGATCCCATGGCCTGCGCCCAATCTAGCAGGGCAATGACCCACCTAACATGGTCGGCAATGTCCCTTCCGGGAATAAACCCATGCTGCCGTATGGACGCTAATGGAGTAATGACTTCAGCGAGTCTAGAGGCTAATATTTTGGAATATATTTTTCTATCTGTGTTGATTAGTGAGGTAGGCCGAAAGGATGAGGGGTTGATTCAGCTTGCCTTCTTTCTTTAAAAGAACAATAGTTGTTTGTCTCCAAGATTCGGGTATAACTCCCCTCTGTGCCTCCCAAAAAACTGATAGGACATCCTGTCAACTTTCTTGAGAGAAAGCCCTATAAAATTCTAGCGGAACAGCGTCCGGGCCAGCGGCCTCTCCATTGGCCAAAGATTTCATGGCCAATTCAACCTCCTCCCATGTAATTGGAGCTGAGAGAGACTCATTCTGATCTATTGTGATTTTAGGAGTATTAATATCCTTCAAAACCCCCTCCGCCAAAGACTCACTAAGTAGCTTGGTCCTCTCTTCCTTATACAGCAGAGTATAAAGCTTTCCAAAGACATCCATAACCCCCTCCTACGCATCCTGAATCCGACCTTGCTGATCTTGAACTCTAATAATTCTATTTGCCATACTTCTCTGCTGTAACCGTTTAGCAAGGACTCTGCCCGAATGTTCCCCAAATTTGTACATCATCGTGTGATATTGAACATATTTTGCAGCCAAGTCTTCCCCAAAAAATTCTAATAATTTATATTTAATAATAGCCACCACCTGTTGACTTTGATCAGTATTGCGGACGTCCTTAATATTCTGTGTTAGCTCCATCTCTGCTACCTGTGGCTGCGCAACATGCCACTTAATCTGCTCCTGAACAGTCTTCCAGCGATAGGCTGCAAAGCTCTTAGTCTCACCCCACACTGCAGCTTTGTCTGTGTCCCACACTATACAATCAGAAGCAGTCTATCTAATAATACTTAAGAATTCCGCTATCCATTTAGTCATGTGATCCCGATAGGATTGGTCCAACAATAATTTTCTTTCAAATGTCCATGGTCTAGGAGCTCTGTCCAGGTGCCTCCAAGGACATTCCACTATCAGTGAATTGTGGTCAGATATGATTCTTGGGGGAACTTCAACAGAAGCCACCCCTACCAACTGATCAGACATAAAAAGATAGTCCAGATGGACCATTTTATTATGGGGGGCGGAGTAGTACGTAAAACCATTGTTATCTTTTTTATGCCTGTACCAGACGTCAACTAATCTGTGCTCAGAGACTAAAGTCTGGAGAGCCTTAAAGACTCTAGGTTTTCTACCCAAATACCTTTGATCACTTAAAAGATTGAATTTACCTGCCAAATGAATATTCAAGTCCCCACAAACAATCATTGGATGCGGCCACACTGCTAATTCAACATTTAAACATTTCATAACTTCTGGATCATCTAGATTTGAGCCATATATTGTGCAGACAGAGATAGGTCTATTATTAATCATAATTTCGGCTACTGACCATCTGCCTGTACTATCCTCTTTCACTCTTTTACAGATCCTGACTCCACGCCTTAGCAATATGGCCACACCTCTAATCATAGATGACTGTCTTGTACAGGCTACTAAACCAAAGCCTAGGATTTTCAAACACTCCCGCTTCCCCCATGGTATATGTGTTTCTTGTAAACACAGAATATCCACTTGCATAGTTTGTAAAACTTTGAATAGAAGCGCTCGCTTCTTACCATCCTTTAGGCCACAAATATTCCATGTACTTATGCGCAGCCTACCACACCCCATTTAAACAAAACATAGAATCTAATCTCAGTTCTGTAAAAAATACTATTATGAAAGCACCACCATGTTTACTCACAAACTCTGACATACCACCACCACTGATATTGCAATTGCCATGACTACATTTGAAAACCAAAACCACACTAATCCCCCATACCCCCCTTAGACCTGGACCTACCCCTTCCCCTGATCCCGCCCCAACCCCTAACCCACCACAGGGCTCCACCCCCTTGCGATGGCAACAGGGCCTAGGTCCTTGTGATGGGATAAGCTGGCTTCCCCCGCTCTCCCCTAGATCCTTCCTCACATTTTTAACCAAAAAAGGAGGGTCTGAGCCAATACTAACCAATGAAATACCAAAAAAAGAGGTAAGAACAGACCCTTTTGATTAGCTCATCCCCCAACTTGATACCTGAAAAAAATAATAACTCCTGTGATCTAAAGCCACAAAAGGCTAGAATTTATCAAAATAGAATTCAAAAATTCCTTTGCCTGGATTTCAGATAGAAAAAATCTTGTCTGGCCCTGATAGATTATTTTCAGCTTCGAGGGATAAAGCTAAAAAGCTTGCGCCCCCTTTGCTTGAAATGCAGCTATTAGCTGGCGGAGCTGCCACCTCTGCTCAACTGTTGCCGGACAGAATCTGGTCTAATAAAAAACTCACAGTCTTTCCCTGCTCTCTTCCTGTCTGGCCTTGCTAGATCATAGACTCCCTCCCTAGCTAAAAAATTATTTAAACAAATTAATATTGCCCGAGGCTTATCCACAACTGAGCCAGACTTCTGCCTATTCTTGAAGGGAAAACGATGTGCTCGTTGGACCTTCGACTGACAGTCCCACTGCTTTAAGTCCGGAAATGCTTCACATAAAAGTTCCACGACGAACTGTCTAACGTCCGGCCCCTCTCTGCCTTCCGGGATTCCTAGGATTCTTAAGTTATTTCTTCTGGTCCTAATTCCCAGGTCCGTCAACTTCCACAACATGTCATTCCTTTGTGCTTTAATCGTATCTGTAAGGCCTTTCTATATTGCCAAGTCACCCTCCAACACAGAGATCCTTTCTTCGGCATCTACGATTCTGGCAACGATATCAGTGCATGTTTTGGCCACTCTCAGAATTGAATTCTGCATCCTACGGCACGCACCCTGTGTATGAGAGCTCTCCTGACGCGTCTCTTCATGGTGCGCCATGATGATCTGATAAATAGTTGACAGTGTTATTTCTGCAGGAGGTCCCTGAGCAACATCTATAGCGCTAGCACTGTCAGCAGCAGTGCTCCCGATTGATCCAGGCTGTGTAGAAAAGGAATTATCCCATATCATTGATCCCATTAACCCAGAGGTCTTGTTTGACAAAAGACCCCTTAATCGTTTTGTTTTGTGGATTTGCAAACAGTGCCCACCTCTCGGGGAGAAACTTCGTCTTTTTGTGCTTCGCTGAACCGCCAGTCAGTGAGATCACTGTTGTCATCCATCTACTCCTTATCCGAACTTTCATCCTCCGATGATCCTGTATGATCTGACATAGAAAAGAATTTCTGTGCACCTTCAGGCTCCTTTCCAAATCCATTACCATCAGCGAAATCCTTTCAGCGAGCCCCTTGAGCTTCTTTTCTTACAGGATCAGCGCTTTTACTAAGCAATTTCAGATTTTCTGAACACCCGTGGCCAGGGCTGCAGACTTCAGGACTACAGTTCCCATAATCCCACTGCCCGGGAGAGCTACCATGGTTTGGAGTTCACTTTTCCCTTCGAGATCAGCTTCTATAGTACTTCCACTGCCCCCAACATGCATCATATTGCTGTTTGAACAGTCCCTATTTTGAGCCGGTAAGCTAGCCCCAGCCTGCTCCAGATGCTGAGACCCATTTGGTTCGGGGGCGGAGACACACAAGTTCTTGTTGAGCACACCCGGAGTAGAAGCTGTACCTGCTATCAGCTCAACCGCTTTCAAGTCCGCGCTACTTTCCATTTTTCCAGCAACTGCCTGCTCCCGCTTACTCACGCCCCACTCACATAAGTTTCCACTTTCTTTAGTCTCCCCGCTTGTACCTTGAAAATCGAAGGCAGCGTCTGCTTCCCATTACCAGTTCCAGCGATGATCGTCTGGGTATGTCCAGCAGCTCCTGCCTCCATCTATTCTGCTCTGTGGGCAACATGTGGCTCTTTTCCCCCCGCTGACACCTTTCCCGGGGCTAGCTGTTTGCGCTGTCAGCACACAAGTCTTCAGATTCTTTACGGGTGCTTTCGGGGCCATTGCACCATATAGACGCCAAGATGATCCAGAGAAGCAAAAACAGATTGGGGAAATACCAGCCAAGGCATTTTACCGGATAATTCTCTCCGTAGTTGAGGAAATCGCCATCCACGGCATTAGGCAAAACCGCTTTTCTGCCGCATTGGGTTAAACCGCTTTCTTCCACCTTCCGCTCACTCTATCACAGCGGCAGCCCTGCATGAGACGAATTGTCCAGGAATGCTCGCAATGCCAGCTCACACAGCCAAGTGACCGGCCGCCATCTTGCCCCGTCTGATCATATTCTTTCGGGTGGAACCCATTTTCAACAATAATGTATTTGCGATCGGTTCAGCTTAGACGACAAAGTATGTGTTGGCTTCATGATTCAAAAACTGCTGGACACCCATGACTAGATAATATTTTGGTAGCTGTTAAAAGATATTTTAGGGGCCCAGAATTTTTTACTAATGTGAAGCAGTACTGCAATATATGCAATACAACAATAATGTTTTTACAGAACTGTGGGAATAATGAATCAATATTTGCAACCAGAGGATAATCCCAATTGCTACCTGTCTACTCCTGAATTGTTCTTTTGTCTGCCTCACACCAAAAATAGATATTGTGGTACGATTTGGTAACCTTTGTTCTTCCCTAATATCTTAAACAAAGCAAGAAGAAAGAAAAACACATGGCAAATATGCAGAATGCATCTCCCGTAGTCAGAAAGGTAAGCCTACCTCCTAGACTTTAGTTTGTCACTTGAAATGCAAATACCTGGCTGCCATTATGCCCTGCAGGCTGTGGGTCATTGGCTCCACATGCAGGGGGATTAGCTTAATGATGGTGATGTTCATGGCAATACCTGGCCCAAACGAAATGGAATTGGAGGTCCAGAGGCACAACTGGATCCTCTGAACCATTCATGCCTCTGTCAAACTATGAGCTGTCAAGACATGCAGGTGATGGACCACTACATATTTGGTGCACTGAGAGAGTGAGAGTACCCATCAGGGTCACAACTCAGCTCACCTGCTCTTTGTAGCGTTTGACATCATGGACCACCTTTCTGTTGTCTCCGCTGAGTGGAAGAATATAGCTATTTGTGCTGTGTATCAATCCTCATCTTAGAGCTCATAGGATTGGCTTGGGACTCCATGAAAGCACAGTTAGAAGCTGCAACAGAGCAGGCTAGGAGAGCTTAAGCATAGCCTTACTGATTTTGCCAAATGAGATTCTGTGGGCAAGCCTCATTTCCACCCCCTAGAGTCTCTAACAGAAGCAAGGTCTCCCGTGATCCCATTACAAGAAGTGTCTAGTGAGCAGAAAGGCAGCTCCAACTTATAGTATTACTTTCAGGCATATGAGCTCTGAACAATTGCCAAAGAATCGGACTGGGGAAAGTTGCCATTAGAGAGAAGTCTGGGAATGCAATATAATTGCTGCTGCCTTCATACTGAAGCTCAGGTACAACTCGGGTACAGTATCCAGCTTCCTAAAGTCTGATACTGGCTACCTAGCACTGGGATGTAGCCTGAGTAATTATGAGTGAATGAGATACATTCAAGTATTCAACCAATCACTTTTTTTTTGTGTGTGATGGAAATGCCTGGTAGTAGGTCCTGTGTTACTGTTCCATAGGACTCAAGTTACACCCTGCTAACAAGAAACGTAGAGGCTGAAACTGGTCAAGAGTTCTTTGTGTCTCTATTCAGATGGGACCCAATTGGTAGTTCAGACTGGACTGTTTCAATTGCAATTGGAGCATTATCAAGGAAGATTAACATAATGAGTGGTGCCTATCTAAGATGGTATGGTGGACAAAAAAGATAGACTGTAATGAAGCCACCACAGTTATCAGTGACATAGAATAATTATTGATCACTTTTTTGTTTTCTTCAAGGTGATGCTTGAACTGCAACAGGTATGCTTAAAATGGGTCTTGCACTCACTGTGCTGTAAGAATAAAGCAACACCTTATGAATGTGACCCGCCTAGGCAGAACCCAGTCTAGGATTTCTTCTGTTCTCATTCTGAGGCGACCTAACCAGGCAGTTTGGCCTGGACTGTTCTCTTTGGAGCAAGATGAATGCTGATTTGCATATAGCAGGTGCCTGTCTGAGGTGGCCTAGTAGGAAAGAAAGAAATGGTCTTCCACCGATACATTTCTTATGTTTATCAGCATGATACCCTAATTTGTAACAGTGATGCAAGATGTAGGTCCTCTGCTCACTTTTTCACAGGACTTAAGCTACACCCTACTGAAGAAGCCCAAATAGACCAAAACTGGTGTCTTGTGTTTCTTGTTCGAAGAGGCCTAGTCTTGCCATTTGGGCTTGATTGTTCCTATTGGAGCAGGACCAAGGCTGATTTGCATATGGCTGCTGTCCTATCTGAAGTGGCTTGGTGGGCAAAAAAAATAATTGGGTGACTTGAAAGTGGCCCAAAGTAATTACCAATGACTGGGAATTATTCAAAACATTCTACCCATAACATTTCCTTTACTGTAAGGCTGTAGCAGGCGCCAAGGTCATTCCTTCTCCCACCATCTACTACGTTGTGAGGTAAAGGGGAACACAGGGCTCAATTTATCAACACTTTGCATAGTGCAGTGTTGCCAACAGTCACACATTCCAGTATAAAATATTGATTTGGGATTTACTTTCCACCAAAAACTTGATTTGCTCTGGAAACTAACCTTAAAGTGACCGAAAGTAGAGCTTAGCATTGTTTTGCAGTACTTTGCACAAACGAGGGTATTCCGTAGATTGTATGTGTGAATTCCTGTGCAACCACCTATGTATTCTGACACAAAACTATCTAAATACACTTGTACTTAGGGATTTGTGACATCATTTACACCTCCTTTAGAAAAGTTTATTTTCTCTGAATTTGTCTAATTTACCAAGTGTGCTATACAGGTCCATATTTAGCATTTTTTTAAACTATGCTTTCCAGTACAAACTTTGTGCTAGACATCACACAAACACCCTTGCACTAAGGTGCAAGGGTGAGCACTCTGATCAAGTCAGCCTAAAATGCACCAGTGCATGGGAAGAAAGTAACAGTGCCATATTTTAGTCGACCTGTTGCTGTCCTGTTTTCTCCCTCCCACCCAACTCAGCACAGCAACTTAGAGGATCATTGGTCGATCGTTGTGGGAAAAGGGCGCAGCACAAGCTGCAATTGAAAAAGGGATGGTATTAAACATCCATGCACAGGATCGTTGGGAGGAGCAGCACGTGTGTCCCCATGGCCTCAGAGAGGAGGCTGAGGAGAGACAGGTGCCCGGCTAAGAGCGCCAAAGTCCCATTCTGGCAGCCCCGTTAATGGCAGTAGGACCACCACAAACAGGCAGTCAGAAAGAGATATCCTAATCCTCACTGTAGGAATTTGGAATGCACCCACTGTCCCGATTGTATCTTTGAGGCTACCGGCCCTAAAAACCTTTTCTTTCCCTCACAAAGTTGTGCCTTCTGTATAAGGAGCAGCAACTGCCATTTATTAAAGGTGTTACTCAATGATATGACTTAGCAGAGCATGGCAGAAAACTACTTTATACAGTATACCAAGATTGGATATATATATATACAAAACGAAGAACACAGAAAGAAAAACTAGGCAAGAACTCTGTCTGATAACAATTTTGTGAATTCCTTTAGGCAAACTCTGAGACAGCGGTGTTACCAATCCTAACAGTTTATAGGAACGAATTAAAGGACAGAGAAAAGAGAGAAAACCTAAATTAGAAAATAAAACTTCATATTAGGTGATTTGAGCCTTCAGATGTTCATGAGATGAGTAATGCCATTCCCAAGCCAAAAACTGCAATCTTCATATTTCTCACAGCTCAGAAGTGATCTGTAATTCATAGACCTCTGACATGTAATTTGTAGTTTCCCCAACCTCTGACAAGTAATTTGCGACTAACTCATATCACACTATTTCACTCTGAACTTTAAAACTACCGGGTATGAAATTTGTGTCAATGGAGACAAGCCGCAAAATGCTAAGGCGTGTTCAAGAAATGCAGCTCCTTAAAGAGAAACTATTTCGCCTTTTTACACCATTTCAGAAAATTAATTGTCTGTGTCGTTTGATCTGAACGCCAATAAAATTGGTTTTGAACTGACGCACACACTGACGCACACATTTGATTGAATGGAACTCTGCACTTATAAGCATGGTTAGACCTGTTAACGTGATAGTATTAATTGATCCACGCTTCATAAACAAACAGAAAAAAAAATAACAATAAAAAGAAATGAAGCCTTAATTCAAATAGTGACTAAAATGTTTTTAACCTCAATGGCATTACAGATAAACTGGTAAATGATTTCGGTTTGTATGTCAATCTATGTATACAACATGAATTTAAGAGAATTTGTCCCACATTTGTAAGGACGTACATTGTACTTACATGACGCAAGTAGTCACAAGGCAACGCAAATCATTAATTGAAATTTGCAAAGCCACACAAGGGGCTATTTGTGCCACCTTGCATGACTTTGAATAGAAATGTAATCCAACAGCTGTCTTGTGTTAAATTTCAATTCCATAGGCGTCTCATGGGTGGAGCATTGGTGTTTTCATGCATCCACTTATGGAATTTTACAGTCACATATTTACTGAAGGTAGTAAACCTGGCATTGCACCAAAATGGTGCACCCACCACAGAGAGAGGAGTATCGAGGAAAAATATGTTTATACCTCCTCACTACTTCCTCTTTCTATGCGTGATGCTTTCTGCATCACACAAAGAAAAAGGAAATTGCCTCTTATGATTGTGTTTGTGCAGAAAGGTAACTCTTACTGAACAAACGCAATCCTGTCTGTAACACAGACACCTTGCAGCATGGCGCATGTGTCAGGCCCGTTAAATAGAGCTCCTCGGGACTGGAACGATGCGCAAAGTGCTCCACCTCCTGACCTCCCCATCTCTGTTGACATAAAGATACAAGGAGTAGTGAAGCGGGCAAGCGAGGGATAGGGGATAGGAAAGGTACTGCAGGGAATAGAATCTATGGAGAAACAAGGAAAACTATATAAATAAAGTACAAGCACAACTCTACTCTCAGTATGTCTCGCTAAGAATCCATGAATACCTTGGACATATAGCACGATTCCAGTGATGAACCATCCATGTATTGCTACCTGCATATACCTATGTATATAAAACAAGAAATAAAGAATATTAAACCTTTAGGAAAACGTCATATGATTGAGCTACCTCATACATACCCCTTTATGTGTATTTAGATAAGGAATATGAGTTCGGATAGAGGAGGTAAGAGATTCAAGTTCGTGCTTCTTGCATGTATTCACGTTCACAATGAACACTAATCCACCATGAGGTATAGTTTAGTCATACCATGACATTGTTAACCACTTCAAAGAAACAAAACAAAACAACAGAACACCAAAGGAAAACGATCCCGGTTTCTCTACTGTAGCTGAAGTGAAGGTAGTCAACAAGATGTAGAAGGTGAATATAGCATTTATTCGAAGTAATAGTAAATAACAGATGAGAGCCAGGGAAGCGATGTCCTTCTCTCAGCAGCTCTGTACAATCCCTGTTCCACATGGAACTATCAAACCATTACACTCTATGTTCTAACCTCGTGGACTTAAAGGAACAACAACATAACACATCCCCCCCCCCATACAATAAAAGGAAATTGAACATTAGAAAAAAAGAGTAGTAAAGGAAATAAAAAAAAACAAAAAGAGAAATTAACCATACTACACAGCGTAGTCTTTAAGCCATTTGGGCACAGATCTTGTTCTTTTATCAAGTAACACACTGGTCTTATTCTGGGTAACACATGTGTCCAAACTTGTAGAAGTAGAGGCATTGATGTTTGCTTGGACCTCATGACTGCAACCTTCGCCCACTCCCCCCTCAATATGCAAAGGAAGGCTGGATTGCTTAGGTTCAAAAGAAACAGACGCAAAATCATTACCAAGTTGAGACTGAACATGACTATTCTCGAAATGATCTTCTACCCAATCAAAATTGTAGACATTGGAGTCAGGAAGCACCTCTACACAATTCTGATCAGGGTTAAAGGCAATATTCTTAAGATTCCATACCCTTCCATCCTCCAATCTCACAGAATTTCTTAAAACTTCAGCAACTTTACATGGTGGTTCAAAACGACTCACACCCTTAGGTACCTTAAAAGGTTTCTTAACTCTTACCCAATCTCCAACCTTGACAGAAACATCTTTGGTGTTGTGATGAGAGTCATAAAACTCTCTGCTCTTCTCGTGATTGGACAGTAACTTATCTTTGACATCTACTGGAGACCAACATGCTATTTTTCCATCAAAAAGCCATCCAGGATTAAATTTACATCTAGCTGTTCTGCCTCTCATCATGGTGAACGGGGACATGCCAGTGCTGTTCTGCACAGTAACCCTATATGACCAAACCGCTTTTTGTACTTGTACTTTCCAATCGAGTCTACTATGCACAGAGGCCTGAATGATACCTTTGATCACTCTGTTGAACCTTTCAACAGTGCCGTTCCCACTAGGGTTATACAATGCAGTAGTCTTATGTTTGACGCCACACCTGTCGAAATACTCCTTAGCCTGCTTGGACGTAAATTGGACACCATTATCAGACAGCACACAAACCGGCAAACCTTCCACCATGAATGTTTTATCCAAAAATCTAAGTACTGTTTGAGTGTCAACCCTTTCTACAATTTTGACAATAGGCCATTTGGAAAAAAGGTCAATTGCCACCAAACCATATTCTTTAGAGTCCCCAACAGGTCCAAAAATATCAATGGCGATGGTGTCCCAAGGAAAGTTAGGAATTAAACCATCACTCATCTTAGGCTTAAATGTCCTAAGAGTCTTGTCAGCGGACATGCAAACCACACACTTCTTGACAAACTCCTCGACTTCACTGTCAACTCCTGGCCACCAAAACATCCCTTTGACAATTGATTTGGTTCTCATAATCCCAAAATGCCCCTCATGACAAAGTTGCAGAATTTTCTTTCTCAATGACACAGGTGGAACGATTCTATCACCTCTAAAAAGCATATCATTTTCAGAGGACAACTCCATGCGGATTTGCCAAAAAGCATCCAATCCAGGAACACTCTTCTTCTTGGGCCAGCCCTTGCAAATATATTCTAAAACATTTTTCAAAACAGAGTCTTTCTCCTGTTCAGTCAACCATTCCGTTTTACTTATGGCAGGCTCACCACAATCATGCACTAAAGCCACACAGTATTCGCTCCAGGGATCATCTTCACATTTCTCAAGAGGAGGTGGAAGTCTCGACAAACAATCAGCAATGCGGTTATCCCTCCCAGGTAGGTAAACCATTTTATAGATATATTCTTTCATCCGCATAGATAATCTAGCTAATCTCGCGGATGCACCTGAAATGCCTTCACATGATAATATGCGGATCAACGGTTTATGGTCAGTACGAATGGTCACAGGTTTCCCCCAAACAAATGCTCGGAAATGTTCCAACGCCCATGCACACGCAAGGGCTTCTCTTTCGATGATAGGGTACCTACTTTCAGCAGGGGAAAGGGCCCTAGAAGCAAACAGAATTACATTTTCTTTACCATCCCCATCATGTTGTGACAATACAGCACCCAAACCCTTGTCACTTGCGTCAGTGGTTAACAAACAGTCGATATTGGGGTCAAAACTGGCAAGAGCATTTACATTTTGCAGTTCATTCTTGATTAAATTAAATTCTTCTTCACATAACTCACTCCATATGAACTTAGTGTTCTTCTTCAATAGTGCACGCATATTGTAAACCTTTGCAGCACATTTTTTTATAAACTTGGCACAATGCTCGGCCATGCCAAGGAACGCTCTCACCTCATCTTTTGAAACAGGTGCAGAGAATTTAACTATATTCTCAACTAACGTTGGTTTGGGTTCAACACCTTCCTCACTTATGATATGTCCCAAATATGAAACACTTCTTTGACTGAATTTGCATTTGGATAACTCTACAGTCAGACCAGCTGACTGCAAGGTTTCCAAAACTTGCTTTAACTTAGAGTCATGGCTCTCTTTGTCTTTAGCCGCGACAAGGATATCATCTTGAAAAAATGAGATATTCTCCATATCTCCAAAAAGTCTGTGCATCAACCGCTGAAAAACAGCAGCGGCTGAGGCCAACCCAAAAGGCATACGCCTGAACTGGTAACAACCAAACGGTGTTATGAACGCCGTAAGGTTCTCAGAGTCGGGATCTAACATCACCTGGTGGTAAGCGGCAGAGAGATCAACAGTGGAGAACCATGTAGCACCTTTAAGGGAAGATACCATTTCATTGATTCTGGGAAGGGGAAATTTTTCAACCACGATGTTATTGTTCAAGTGCCGCAAATCAATGCATAGACGGATTTTTCCGTTGGGTTTCCGGGCAACCACAATCGGAGAAATCCATTCTGATGTTTCAACTTCCTCTATAATGCCTTTGGCAAGCAGTCCCTGAATTTCCTTTTTAACTTCCTCTCTTATAAGTATAGGTATTGGTCTCACTTTGTGAACTTTGGGTTGTGCGTCAGCTTTTAAAATTATCTTATGTTCAAACCCCTTCAGAACACCTAACTCCTTGCTAAACACTTTGGGAAAATTTTCAGACAGTGTTTCTTCCATTCTACTACAGTCGTCTAAAATCAATACTTTATCCTTAGAATTAGGATCTAAGATGATGTGTAATTTCTTCTGATCGAACCACCCTAACACAGATGGTCCTACCTTTGCCACATACAACTTCGCTCTCGTGGACCTGCCTTTAAACAAAAAGGTAAGCCATCTAAAACCAATCATTCCAATTCTATTACCTATAAAACTGATTGGGCAAACATCTGATGGATACAATTGCTCACCAATCTTATTTACAAACTTCTTCCGCCAAACTTCCTCATTTATAATCGTGTATGGGGAACCAGAGTCCGCATACACACTTATGACTACCCCACCAAGGGATATCTCACAAATTGGTTTTCCTTTTAGCGAATCCTCGGAAATGTTGATAACATAGTTTCCACGAACACTTTTTATGCAACATTCATCCTCAGTTTCTATTTCATCCACACTCTCAAACTCATCTTCATACACATACTTCACATTACTGCGTCTGCGACACATCTTGCTAAAGTGACCTAAAAGTCCACAAATACCACACTTTTTCTTTAACGCTGGACACAGTCTACTAAATGCTAGATGTTCTTTACTATCACATCTATAGCATCTCCTATCTTCCATGTTCTTGTTCTGAACCCTTGCAGGCTGACCAGTCCATCTCCCTTGTTGCTGCTGCTGACGAAAATTTCTATTGGAAGCCTGAATCTTACAAACAGTTCCCGAAGCCTTGGACAAATCTTTCTCAGTCTCCTTCACCACTGTGGCACACCTCCCTGACATTTCAGATTTTCTCATGATGGCTACAACATCATCAAGAGGTGCATCACCATTAACCCAAAGACGACCTTGTAGGGCAGAGTTGTTGTTGTGCATTACCAACTGATCACGTATAAGATCATCATGCAAATTGTCAAATTTACAATCAATGGCTAGTTTTTTGAGGTCATCCATCCATTCATCCACAGTTTCCTCTTTAGTTTGTTTTCTTTGGAAGAATTTGTGTCTTATGACCCCAATGCACACCTTGGGTGCAAAATATTTATCCATATTTTTTATCGCGTTTTCAAACTCATCTAGACTGGAGTCGTCAGACTTACTTATTCTTGAAAATGTCTTTAATCCTATGGGACCTAAAGAATGTAATAAAAGTTTTGTTTTTTTTGCTCGGGTTTCATTTTCTTGGTTTCATCAACGGCTTCCAAATAATTAACAAAATATTCTTACCATTCTATCCACTTTAAACTAGGTTGGGTACCTTTAACCCAAAATGGTTCAGGAGGACTAATTGAAAAATTTTGTTGTGCCATGTCTCTGTCCTTCACCACAGTACTTACACTGGAATCACCTTCTTCCATGCACAGTGAAGTGCAAGTTAAATTAACAAAAACAACCTTCTCCCGACCTTCTCACCTGTTATAATGTTCCACACACAAAAGAAAAATTATTAAATAAATTTTATTTTTTTTTTTTAAAGAAAAATATCCGTATCACCTTACTGTGCTGTCCGGAATGTATCTTCTGTGAAATGTAAATATTGTCTTTTTCGCGTTGCACCACACGACCTTAGACGCTTATTTCAGAATGTGCCAGATTTTTTTTTTATTACTTTCCGAGAAGTACTCGATGTAAACAATGGCTGCAAAATGGCCGCCACGTTGGGGTCACGCTGTGTGACCTGCGTCCGACGTCAGATCCTGAGGGTATTGATGCAGTCGCGTTATGAGTGACGCGCGCAGTCCCCCTCGCAGTCGGCGCACGCAGTGGAATGGCAGGCACAGTTGAACGATGCAGGTAGACGCTGATAAGTAACGGTTGCTTTTAAGCGGCGCTGTGTTTACAATACACAGTTAGTAATTTATTTAACGCGTAGTCAGCGAGTGGTGGCAACGTCAAGGTAAATGTAAAAAAAAAATAACTCACAGAAGTCTCTCGTTCCAGTCCGCTTTCTTTTCTTTACTTTTTTTTTTTAAATGAAATTTCCTTCGAAATATTTCCAATAAAATAGTCTGTAAAGATGACCAAACGCCAGTTTCCCTCGTCGCCAATTTGAAGTGAAGGTAGTCAACAAGATGTAGAAGGTGAATATAGCATTTATTCGAAGTAATAGTAAATAACAGATGAGAGCCAGGGAAGCGATGTCCTTCTCTCAGCAGCTCTGTACAATCTCTGTTCCACATGGAACTATCAAACCATTACACTCTATGTTCTAACCTCGTGGACTTAAAGGAACAACAACATAACAGTAGCCAAGTGTTATGTTCGAGAAGCAGCGCTTCTCCACTAGGCGGGATGCAGCTCTGTATAACCCCGCGCACTAGCTGCCTTCGACACCAAAACACCTGCATCCTTTCTCTTGAAGAAACTGATAATCCTTCAACGGTTTTAGACATTGCGTCTAGCTGTGATTGCGCGTGGAGCCATGCGATACACCTCGATAATTCCAGGATACGCTGGAAAGACATACTCGGTTACAGCTAAGCACATCCACAAACTCGCCTCACTGAAACCAATACAAAACAATGGGAACAAAGTATGAAAATTACGTTCGCCGGCTGACATGCGTGTCTTCCTGAAATACCCATGAGCCTCGACTGAAGGAATCATGGGAAATGTAGTTTCCGTATGCTTACTTAATCCTGACGTGGTAGGCGCTGCGGCCGTTCAAGCCTGACACTATGGGCTAAAATCCATAATAACTCCTAGTGTTTCACCTGCCCTCCAAAACATCCAGAGAGACAGGTAACTTAGAACCCCAGAACACAACACTCTGGGGCAGATTTATGTTAACTGGCGCATCCCCAGGGATGCGCCAGTTAATGTGCGCCACAGTGCGCCACAGCTCCGCCACCCATGGTGCGCCGCATTTATAATGCGGCGCACCATGGGGCAAAAACGGCACAGATGCGTGACGCATCTGTGCCGTAAAGGTGACGCATTGCTGGAGTTGCGTCGCAAGCGCGACGCAGCTCCAGCAAGGCTCGGGGGTGCCCCCTCTTAACAATGCTGCGTCAAGACCTGCGCCTGCTTCAAGCAGGCGCAGGCTTTTGACGCAGCATTGGCCTGAAAGTGACTGAGCGAAATCTTATAGATTTCACTCAGCCACTTTTGCGAGGCGCACCTGCCCCGGAACGCCCACCCTGCGCCGGAACGCCCACAAGCGGCGCAGGGCTTTACAATGTGACGCATCTGCCTAGATGCGTCATGTTGTAAATCGTTTGTAGGGATGCGCCACGTTTACGCCGCCTTGCGTGACGCAACAGCGGCGTAAACGTGGCGCAAGTGCCTCATAACTCTGCCCCTCTGAACTCTCTCAGAAGTCTCGGCAATAGGTCTTGAGCTTTTGGTCTTACTCACACGTATCCACAATGAAAAGAAAGAGTCATGATGAAAGCTTACAATATTTATTAAAACTAACATGTTCTATGATGAAAAAAGTGTTCTGCAAATAAGAGACATATCCAAGTTAATAATGTGAATAGCAAAATTAATAAACTGTACACAATGAAAAGCCCTGTATTGGTGAATGACTAATCAGCCTAGGCCTAGCCTTACTATAAAAATACAGTATTATACTGAAAATCTCTGAGATTAGTGCCGGACACCATACCTGAGTGTCATAATCAGTTTATCTACATCTCAGGCACGTAGCTCATGCATCTCAGGATCTTTTGTCTGCAGGCCTCATTTCACTCTGTCTTTAGAACTGGAAGTCTTGGCTTTTATGATAAGACTTGATCTGTTAAAAAAACAGCAGATGGATTTCTCTATTATGTCTAGGTGTTAGTGTCCGACCACAGAGAAAAACTGGGCGCAACGTTGTTTGGCTCTCATGATGTATGGACTGAATCCCAACAGAAAAGCAGAATAATAAAACATGTGCAGCATATTTCGAAAATAACAGTGAGGCACAAAAACAAGCATGTTACTGAGTAATGAATGCAAAGCGAAAGCGGCTTATAATGTGTGTAGATTGGCTAACATTGTGAAAAACTACAATGGGCCTTGTAGGGGACTCACAACACCCTCCCTTTGGTCAGGGCAGTAATATTACGACTAACTAAATGCTAAAATATGAAAGGCATAAGATAAGCAGATCCAAAGCATTAATAAATGTAATAAGATAAAAAAATGGTTTGGAAAATCACTTATCATGTCAATTATCAAAAAGTGGTCAAACATATAGTATGTGAAGATATCCATGCTGTTACTCACAAACTCAAAGGCAAGTGAATGCAGAACGGATTTTAACTCCTAACGGTGATAGGTTGACATCCCAATTCACAAGTTCCAGAAAACAGACATGATTCTCAGTCTCAACCGATGCCGAGAAATCAGTCAAGTAACCAGTCTGTGTTATTACAGTCAGTATGTAGGATTCCATGTGCCATTGCACTCATCTCCTCTGAAAGGAGTGGCTCATAGCTCGCATTCTGAAGAAGCCAAAGGCCCAACCAACAACTTTGAAAATGGGTTGCTAACAGACTTATTAACAGATCGATGTCTACGGGAGCTGGCATCACAGGAGCCAGGCAGATGCCCAGTGTTCATGTGATGGGGCACCAGAGGCAGAGAAGCATGGGTTTCACACAGGTAAACCAGGCACGTCAAAAAGACAATGCCCAATCAAGGTCCAGTTCCTGGAACATGTGGATTCCCAAGAATTGTGTAATGTGCGTGCGGCACAAATGGAGCGGGGTTAGGTCCAGTGAGCTTACAAATGGAACATCCATTGCAGAGGAACAAAACAGAACCAAAATGCTATAAATGAGGAATAACAGCAGTGTGAACTACTCAAACACACTGTTAGGAAGACAATAAATAAAAGTTGGCATTAGTGTAAAGATTGTTTGGAGAAAACTGACTAAGCCAGAGCCCACAATCTTATAGAAATGCACAAGGCCGGCAGTATTAGAAGCATTAAAAATATGTTGAAATAATTTGCCAAAATATAATGGGAGGTTTGTGTTTAACAAGGTCTGTATCTCACTAGATATCCTTGCAACTTGCAATTCTAAAGTTTCTCAAGCAGATGACAGTGCTACTTCTTTTTGAAACAATAGTGCTTCGAGTCTGTTTAGCTTGTTGAAATCCGCCTTCAATGTGGGAATGAAAGGCCACAATGAGCTATCAATGACTCCTTGCATGGGGGGAAACAGCACATTACTGTAACAGATGACAAGCTGGGAAATGGATAAAATGTAGGGGATTACTGAAAAGACAAAGGGCCCCCAATACTAATGTGAAGTACACCTAGGCAGGGAAATACATACTGTGAAATTCGTAGGGCTATTTCAATGACAAAGCTAGAACATAGTTATATTAATGATGGTAGTGACACTGGGAGTAGAAAAATTGTTTATTTTGAGATAAATTCATTGACTTTTTTTTAGAGTTCATGTGCATTTTGTTACAGAAAAAATGAAATACACTGCATACTAACTGTTATCATTCATCCATTCATTCACACATTCCTCACGCTACTATTTTGTACACATTGTCAGCATAATAGATTGATTGGGTGTCTGACAAAAAACATTACAGTGCATATTGATAAATCAAGTTATATAATCTCATGGATTAATATAATTGTAGGGTGGTGTCCAAGATGTCTCAATGCGCGTTTCGGCAGAAACCGGCTTTCCTTAGGAGAACCACCTCCATTAGTTATTTTTCTGTAAGAACAAAATATTATCTCAGCAAAATTCCAGTGTCACTACTCTATTAACCCTTTAGGTGCTGCCGTCGGCCAACGGTCGTCACGGGCACTACCTCCCCAGTGCTGCGTGCGACCGCTGGACGTCCAGTTCAGCACTGGATAATGGACAGCGCAGCACTGGGGAGGTTTGTTTACGAGCTCCTAAGGTGTTAACCTAGCATATTTACATAATTACACAATTTATACTATGTCCACATTATAGAGCCAGTGAAAAAAATATTTGGTTTTGTTATTTACAAACCTGAAAGGAAAAGATTAAAATGAGATAAAAAAGAAGAACTGAGATGAAAAAGAAAAAAAGTAGGGGGACTGAACAAAAGAGATATCTGTGAGCATCCGATGGGAATCCGCATCAGCAGAAAAAACAACTAGATCAGGTGAACAAGTAAAATGAAATAGTGTGATAGACAAGCCTTGAACCAAAGCTGTGAGGTTTGTACATACTAGCACTAAGGTGCCCATGCAATAAATGGCAAGGCAAAATGGCAGGACTATCTTACCAGACAAGAAATATCACAGTGTGTAAGACAATGTTCTTGTTGACAGAGTTCGTGGCCATGATATTGACACGTCCTAATTAATGTATTAACCCCAATAAAGATAAACATTATTGTAATTACAAAGTTGGTAGAAGGATTGAGAATTCAGAAAGCGAGCATGACAGCATTTCTGTCTACTGGTCACAAAACCCACACATGAAGATTTGAAAGTGTGGAATTGATTGACCCATTCTGTAACATATTATTAATTTGTACTTCAGTGTACATTCTCATACTTTGCTGATTTTCAAAGTGGGAAATAGAAGGAATATTTGGGATATTCATGTCTTAAATATTTGCTAGTCCTAGGCATGTAATATGCTGGACCATATCATTCGAGAAAACCATTGGTGTTGGAATTAAACATGCACAAAACAATGTTCCCATTCCCTGCAGTTGCCAAGTTTTAGTACCCCGAATCAATTTCATGTCAATTGTGTCTTTCCAATAATTAAAGACCTTGACCTGTAATTGCATGACAAATGAAGCAGTATAAAGAACCATTAGTTGGCGTAAGCATATATTTCTTTGGAAAAGTAGGGAATACATTTTGGACAAGATTTTGAATATTGATATAAGGATATGGTGTGTATCAAACTAAATCCGGCCAGGTCGCCCCATAATTACTGAGGGGACAAAAGCATACACGTGAATCGACATGTGGGAGGGCTTAAAGGAACTAAGTATGGTGTTTCAATAGGATCAAGCACATATGGTCTGTATAGATTTGGTGATGGAGGTGTGGTGTATGTATAGAATGTGCTGGTATTCCCATCCACAGCTGGAATATAGACTCAAGAATAAATTATTTCAAAGTGGTAATCGACATTCGCTTTCACTACAAAGATAAAAGCACCATCTGCATTATTAAGTCCATGCTGCGTTACCTGTGCATGGACATCAGGTCTGCAATTTATAGGAATAACAATAGACTGTACCACCATAGTCTAGAAGTATGGAAAAAAAGTGCAACACAAAAATGCGTATTGTCCTTTTAAAATTTCAAGCTTTAAAATCCAACAGAATCACGTGCTTCCTAAAGACTAAGGAGGATTAATTCCCCAAACATCTTGGACATTTCCCGTAAAAGATGTAAGGGTATTGTGGACATGCAGAAGCCCTTCTCAGAAGACCTGTGAATAAGTACCAGACCAAGCGTTTGCGGAGCCATGTTGCAGGGATTCTGCTCAGAAACAGAGCTATGCCTGGGATCACATGACGTCAGCATGTAAGAACTCAGTCACCTTACCACATCAGTACCTATGGGTACTGTTAAAAATGGGGGTCTCTAGTTGGCAATGGGTTGCACCTTTGTCCAAATAGGGACCCTTCCTTCTAGTCAGGGTAAGGGGGATACATTTGTAAAATAACTCCTGCTCACCCCTTTGGTAGCTTGGCATAAGCAGACAGGTTTATCTTGGAGGCAGTATGTAAAGCATGTGTGCATGCATGCAGTAACACAGTGAAAACACTACAAACCACACCAGTTAAAAAATATTAAGCAAAACTTTATCTAAACCAACAAGGACAAAATATGTCAAAAATCCATCATACTGTAAAAATAGTTGCGTTGCAAGATAACCTTTAAATTGCAGAAATAGCTGGAAACACAGTTCTTCGGAGTTGGTAGCTCTGTCCGGGGCTACAACGATGCTGAAAAAAGCAAAGTCTAACAGTTCCAGTGGACTACGCCAATGCGGGCCAGCTAAAGCATTGGCAGGCTTGTGAACAGTACATTTCTTGTTGCGGCTGACACATTGGTGCGGGCCGGTTGGGGCTACCGACGCAGTTACGATGCAAAGTGGAAGTGGTGCAGAGCGTGGTGCCCTCACGACGCGGTGCAAGCAGCGGCACGGTGAAGATTGTCTAGACAGCGTTTGTGAGACCAAGGCTTATGGTATGGGGTGAGGCGGTGCTCAGTGCAGTGCTGGCAAGTTATAGTGCAGGTGACAGAGTCAGTCGATGTTCGGATCGTATAGTGACTGTGTTGGTGATGTCCAGTTAGGATGAAGCGAGGCGTTGAGGAGTGCTTTGCCCACAGGATGCGGTGCAAGCAACAGCTCGGTGATGATCGCCCAGATGGCATCGGTGAGACCAAGGATGCGGTACGAAGTGCGGTGGGGCCTTCTCCGGTGCCTTCATGACATTGAAACCTGCAACTCACTTGGACTTGGTGACAGAGTCGGCTGCTCCTGTCTTCTGCGGTGACTGAAGCCAGTGGTTCCAGAGACAGTGCCCAAGAGGATGGTGAGGTCTTTGGTGTTCCTGAGACCTCTTGAACAGGGGGAACGCTCCACTTCCAAGCCCTTGGGAGCTACTTTCTAAAGCAGGATACACACACAGTTCCTCTACTTGGGAGAAACAGCTACTGCAGGCCAACCCCAGACAGCACAGAGAAAAGGGGCAGTACTCCTCCTGCTGTTTCTTCCAGCTCTTCTCCTTGGCAGAGGTTTCTCTTGAAGTCCAATAGTAATCTAAAGTTCAGGGGTATGGCCCCACTTTTTATCACACACATTCCTTTGTTCTCTGGTGGCAGAGAAGCTATTTGCCCAGCCAAAACTAGTTCTGTTCTCTCTGGTGCATCTGCCCTGCAGGAGAGGTGGAGACAGCATTATCCCAGGCAGACCAGGAACATTCAGGTGTGAAAGAAATCTCCTCCCCCTACTACCCTAAATGCAGCCCAGGTCTATTCAGCCCAGTCCTGCCTCATTCAGCAAATGGTAGGACACATATCAACCCCCCCCCAGTGGCTGCCTGAGAGAATGCACATCCCCGGCCCTGTCACTCCAAAGCAAGACAGTCAATCCACAAACCAGCAGACCAAAGGTACAATGGTTCTGTGGGGTACAACCAAAATATTTCTCATAAATTCAATTCAATTTAAGAACAAGTTATTTTCTGGGCAAGTTGAATGTGAAAACGTTTTCAGGGAACACACAATAAAGGCACAGTAACCCCAATGAAATCGGGTTTTCTCAGTGTATTGAGATATTTTATATAAATTACATAATTTATATATACCCTCATATAAGGAATTTTGTTGCATATAAGGCTTGCAACAAAGTGAACATTTAAGGTGAATTGTGATCAAGAGACATGGTGTGATCAGTGACACAATAAGTGTGTAATATGTACAAGGTGATTAAAAAATATACACGTTTGGAGGAGGCCAGGGTAAGGTGAAACACAATTACCCTGCTGCTCTATTCAATTTCAGCGTTTTGCGAGCGGGGCCTTGAACTTGACCAGGAGGTATCGTCGACCTTTCAACCCTATATGTGCGATATTATGTGGTCAAGGCGGGTCTTCATCAGGACTGGAGTGGGGAGAGGGATGGCAGCCTGCAGAGTCAGGTAAAACGTGCGTTTAAAAATTCACGTGTAGAATTATAGTGTGTTCCAATACCCACAAACAGGTGTCATAGTCGTGGCAAAGGTGGTGACAACTCACCTAACGGTAACCAGAATAATTCCTGGTTTGGCTCAGGTCAGTGTTGATCGAGGGCCCATCATGTGAATTTCTGGGGGTGATGAAAGTGGCAGACAGAGTTGGAATTATTGACCTGCAGGTAAATCATAACAAAGTGAAGGGGTAGAGATTGAATTAAACAACCCCAAGTGGATTGAAACTAGATATACAATCGCTTCTACGGAAATTACAAAACAAATGCGCCGGTTGTTCGAGCCCTTTTGTGGAGAGAGCTCATCATGTAAAACTAGGTAGGCAAGTGAAGGGGATCATTAGGATTGAAATGGATATACAATCACATATGTGCAACTTACAAAAACAGACGCGCCAGTTGATCACGTCCTGTTTGTGGAGAGAGCCCATCAAGTATGACTAAGGGGGCAAGCGAGGGAGATCATTCGATAATGACTTATGTGAAAAACGCAAACCTAACCTGCAGGTTAAGCTTTAATGGAGAACGTGCCCATCATGTCAGCCTAAGGGGGCAAGCGAAGGGGAGATCAAAGCACAACCCCAGGTATGTCCTGGTAAGTGACTCACCGATGCAGATCTTGAGTGGAGTCAGATAGGTGAATTCCAAAGTCAGGTGGCATTACTCATTCACGTCTGTAATCAAAAGACAAGAGCGCCGGTTACTGACGCTCCTTTGTTAAGGGTGGGTGTGCATTTCTCAGTGTAGCCATGTGTAGCTCACCTGTAGAGTTAGATGTTGGTATTAAGTACGGGATTCAAGCACACGGGCAGTGGAGATTCCTGCTGTGTAACCGCATATCGTTGGTCTGCTTGAGCACGTCTGGCAGGCAGGAGATAAAGCTATCAGTGTGCAGAGGGGCGTCAGCGTGCACGTCTGGCAGTCACATGTAGCGTGCAGCAGCTGAGTGCCTGCATGCTTTGCTGCCAGGCAACAGGCGCTGGATTGCCGTGTGCGGCAGTGTTACGTGTGAACATTATCACTTACTTCTGCAAGGGCCAGTGATACTGGTGTAGATACAAGCCTTATAGAATAGGTGAACAGTCCGTAATGAAAGGGGCACAATGCGTCTAGAAACATGAGGCAGTGCCCCAAGATGGACCCACATGAAAGCGGGTGTCTACTATGAATGCAGGTGTATGCTGTTGTGGCGTGGAAATGGCACTAGGACCCTGGGGCACAGGGTGGGGACAAGAGATACCGGACACCACATCCGGTCAGGGGAGGGGACCAGGGGGTCATTAAGGAGCAGGACCTTGGGGCGAGAGGTCGAGGGCACAACACGCTACAGGAATGTAATTGCGAAGTAAATAAAGATAACATTGAAAGCCCTACCGTTTCCTGTGTGTTCCTGGGTCTGGGAACACGACATCTGGCGACGAAGCGACGCATCCCTCTGCGTGCTCATTGAAGGAAAAAGCGATTTTACACCAGGAGCCCACCCTGGATTGCATCGCGCCCAGAAGAGAAGACTGAGTGAAACGCCAACAAAGAAGCGCAGCGACGTGGGAGCCCACCCCGACCGCTGCGAGAGTAGACTGATTGTGCCAGTAAGCGCCGTGCAGCACAGCGCGAAGTTTAAAGATTTGGCCCGAGCTCTCGCAAGAGTCTCGGCGGCCATCTTGGGGTCAGGCGCGAGGGCCAATCAGCGAGCAGCAACACGCGGGCGGCCATTTTAAAGTCAGGCAACACCACAATTGGCTGCGAAGTCTCGCGTGACTATCGGCGGCCATCTTGGAGTCAGGCGCGAGAGCCAATCAGCAAGCAGGAAACCCAGGCGGCCATTTTAAGGTCAGGACAAATCAAAAATAGTGCAAAAAACGCCGATTTTTGAAGAAAAACGAAAATAAAGCACAGGCAAAGACAAGGGGAAGAAAAGAAAAGAGAAATAAAGTAGAAATAGAAAACAAAAAGGAATATAAAAGAAATTACTGGGCAAACTAAAGAAAGAGAAGAAAGAAGAAACAAACAAGACATAAAAGAAGGAGGAAAGAAGAAATGGCAGACCTGAAACCGAGTGCGCAATACAGAAGGCCACTACCATTCAGCCTTTCTGAACCACAAACAGGAATTAGATGGGAAAAGTGGGTCAGATGATTTGAAAACTATTTGGAAGCTACTGATGTAACAGCAGCAAAGATGAGAGGCCTATTTGTGAACCTAGTATGAGATGAAGTGGAGAACCTAATGGTGACTCTGCCGAAAGAAGAGATTGCCACCTATGACCAACTAAAGAAATGTTTAACGGATACATTTGATCCCCAGAGAAATGTTGACTTCGAGCGATACACCTTCATGATCGCATTCCAACAAGCAGAAGAGTCTCTGAATGATTTCGCAACAAGGTTGCGGAAACTGGTGACTCATTGCGAATTTGACAAATTCGACAATGAACAGGCAATAAGGTTACGTATCATCGAAGGCTGTCGTGACATCGAATTTCGCACAAGGATCCTAAAAGATCCGATCTCATTAGAAAACATTCTGGCACTGGGAAGGGCTGAAGCCAGGGCGACAGCACACGCAAAGGAAATGGAATGAGGCAAAGGACGAGGCACAGAACAGATTCAGCGAATGACGAACAGCAACTGCTCAGGAGGCTGGACAAAAGAAAAGAATGAACAGATGGCGAAAAAACAGACGGAAGGAACTTGCTACAGGTGCGGACTAGAGTTCCCACACAGAGGCCCATGCCCGGCTTTTGGCCAGACCTGCAGAAAGTGTAATGGAAGAGATCACTATGCCAGTGTGTGCCAAGGGAGGCAATTCAGAAACGACCAAAGAAGGCCAGGAAGAACACGAATACCAACAAACAGACACATCAGACATGTCGAGACAGGGGCAAGAAGCTCATCAGTAGAATCGGAAGAAGAGGAAGCAGAAGAAAAAACTGAACGATTGTATCTCATGACCGCGAAGTCAGAAACAGACGAGGAAGATGAAGAAAGAATATGCCTGATAGACAAAAAGAAAATAAAGAAAACAGAATCGGTGAACATAAAGGTCGGGCCACATGGAGCAGAATTTGTCCTGGACAGCGGTGCAACATGCAACATTATGTGCGTCTCTGAATATGACAAGATGGAAATAAAGCAGATTCTAAAACCATCTCGGGTCAGAGTATTCACGTGGGGGGCCAAAAGACCAGTGACAAACATGGGAAAATTCAAAGAAGAGCTGATGTACAAAGATCAAAGGACAACTGAAGAGATACACGCACTGAAAGGAGACATCCCGGCACCATGCCTACTGAGCAACGTCACGGCTCAAGTAATGGGTCTCATGGCAATGACATACAACATGTCAGAAAAAAAAAATATTCTGAGAGAATACCCCAAGTTGCGAAGAGGACTAGGAAAACTGAAGGGCCGACAAATCACGCTGCACATTGACGAGACAGTAAGGCCAGTCGCACAGCACCACAGAAGAGTGCCAATACATCTGCAGCCACAGGTTGAAGAAGAGCTGGAAGCATTACTAAACCAAGACATAATAGAACCAGCAGAAGGACCGACGCCCTGGGTATCGCCCATTGTGGCTGTCCCAAAGAAAGACAAGTCGAAGATAAGAATATGTGTAGACATGAGGATACCGAACAAGGCCATTGAACGTGAACGACATCCTGGACCACACTTGGACGACATGATCAGCTGTCTTACAGGCACAAGGCGTTTTTCCAAACTGGACCTATGTAAAGGATACCACCAACTAAAACTGGATCCTCAGTCTCGATATATCACAACATTCTCCACCCACCTAGGTCTGTTTAGATACAAACGTCTGAGCTTTGGAATCTCATCGGCTGCAGAGATATTTAAAGAAACAATAAGACAGATAATAAGGCCAATAAAGAACAGCTTAAAATACAGCAATGACATTTTAGTGTTTGGCAAGTCAGACAAAGAGCATGACAAAGCTCTAAGAGAAGTGTGCTCACACCTGGAGCAATCTGGTTTGACACTGAATGAAGATAAGTGCGAGCTAGGGCGAAATGAACTGGTTTTCTTCGGCCACATCTTCTCCAGGAAAGGGATGCAGCCGGATCATAGCAAGGTGGAAACATTGGAAAAAGCAAAAAAAACAACGGATGTAGCGGAAGTAAGGTAATTTCTTGGCCTAGCAAGCTACTGCGCAAGGTACATCAAAGACTTTGCCACTGTAAGTGCACCACTAAGAGAGCTGACAAATCAAGGACAAAGTTTCCTGTGGACCGTCGAATGCAGCAAAGCATTCGAAGAAATAAGACAGGCCGTTACAGCAGTGGATCATCTGGCCTATTTTGACCCGAGACTATGCACCGAGATAACAGTAGACACCAGCCCAGTGGGACTAGGAGCAATACTGGCGCAACATCAACAAGGGAGGGACTCCCCAAGGCAAATAGTGGCATACGGAAGCAAGAGCTTGTCAGAAGTTGAAAAAGGATACTCGCAACCAGAAAAAGAGAGCTTGGCAGTGGTGTGGGCCTGCGAACACTACCATATGTTCATCTACGGGAAGCCATTTACAATCATAACAGGCCACCAGGCACTCACAACAATTTATGGAAACCCAAATGCAAAAATACCGCCCAGGATAGAGAGATGGGGGATCAGGCTCATGGACTACAACTTCAAGATTGTTCACAAGCCAGGAAAAGAGCACAACCCGGCTGACTATGTGTCGCGGCACCCTCTGCCACAAGCATCACAAGCAACAACGATGGCAGAAGAATACCTCAACTTTGCACTGAAACTCAGTACACCAACAACAATCACATTGGAAGAACTGCAGGGCGAGACAAAATGAGATCGCACCATGCAGGAATCAATGAAGATCACCAAACAGCAAAGATGGAGACACGTGAACAGCAACAGCCATGTGGAAAAAGGGGTAGAAAAAGAAGAACTGTTAGCTTTCAAAAGGATACGTGAAGAACTGTCGGAATGCGGGAATGGAATAATAATGAGAGGCACACGGATAGTGATGCCCAGGACACTGAGAAAAAGGACCGTGGAGCTGGCACATGAATCACACAGAGGAATTGTAGCAACAAAGAAAATGTGTGGGAAAAAGTATGGTTTCCGGGACTAGACAATATGGTGGAAGAAATGGTGATGCGCTGCTACATTTGTCAAATAACAGGGCCGTCATCAAAGCCAGAACCACTGCAAATGTCCCCACTACCGAACGCGGTGTGGACAGAGCTGGCAGCAGACTTCTATGGGCCCCTAGAAACAGGAAGTTACCTGTTGGTGATCAAAGATGAATACTCAAGATTACCAATAGTGAGACCAGTAGCATCAACGTCAGCAAATGCGACACTGCCTGTGCTAGATGATGTATTCGCAGCATGGGGCTCACCCCAGACACTAAAAACAGACAATGGCCCGCCATTTTCTGGCGAGGAATTCAAGAATTTCATGGCGTACCTGGGAATAAATCACAGAAGAATAACGCTGCTGTGGCCACAGGCAAACGGCATGGCAGAACGGTTCATGGCAACCATCAAGAAGGCGATACAGAGAGCAAAACTGACACAAATATCAAATGGGCAGGCCCTATGTCAGGTGCTAAGAGACTATCGCAACACCCCCCACAGCTCCACGGGGAAATGCCCTGCAGAACTGGTATTAGGGCGTTCAAGCAGAACAAGACTGCCACAAATAAAGGAGGTGGAGCAAACAGAACAAAAGGACATCGCGACAAGAGACAAGGAACAGAAAGCGAAAATGAAGGCGTATGCTGACCATAGAAGACACGCGACAGGCACAACAATTAAAGAAGGAGACACTGTGCTAGTGAAACAGAGACAAGTAAAAAAGTCGGACAGTGCTTTCGTAAAGGAACCTTTGAAAGTGACTGGAGTCAAGGGGCCTATGATCACGGCATCAGTCGGCAGATATCACATCACGCGGAACAGCTCCCACTTCAGAGAACTAAAAACAAAGGAAGAAGAGACACTAAAGCAAGAACAGAATGAAGAAACAGCACAAACAGAATCACCAACTGACGTCAGGGAACAACGACCAAAAAGAGAGTGCAAGAAGACAAAGAGACTGATTGAGGAGATGTAAGGAGACACAATAGGTGGACAAGCACATGTCTGAGGGATAGAGCTCTTTTCACATATATCCATCCCCCTCTCTCTCTCTCTCTCTCTCTCTCTCTCTCTCTCTCTGTTTTGTTCACAACAAAGGGGGAGATGTAGTGCAGTGAAAATGGCACTAGGACCCTGGGGCACAGGGTGGGGACAAGAGATACCGGACACCACATCCGGTCAGGGGAGGGGACCAGGGGGTCATTAAGGAGCAGGACCTTGGGGCGAGAGGTCGAGGGCACAAGGCGCTACAGGAATGTAATAGCGAAGTAAAGAAAGATAACATTGAAAGCCCTACCGTTTCCTGTGTGTTCCTGGGTCAGGAAACCCGACATATGCTATGACTGAGCGTAACTTGACGTGGTGATTTGTGCATACAAGGTATCTCCAGTGGTATGTACAGTCAATTGAAAAGAACCTGCTGTTGTGGTAGTCAATATGGTTAGCCCGTATGGTGCGTGTCTGCTAGTAAAGTGTGTCTCATACTACGGTGATGCATTTAGGCACAGTATCCACAACAGAATGTATAATCAATTGGGAGAGACGATGTGGTTGTTACATACATTGCAAACAGTAAATCACGTTACAATTTTATTAATGGTAAATCACATTGCATTGTTATTCATGGTGTGATGGTTGATTGGTAAGTATGCACATATATTACAGAGTTACGGTTGCCTCATCTGGAGCAGACACGTTTGAGCTAATATAGATACATATGTAGATAGGTGTTGCGTGGTATATTAAGACATTTAAATTCTAGCTGGGGTCTGTTCCTGTGCTTGTGAATGGACTACTAACACCCCATAGTTCATGCGTCATACTACAAGGTTGTGGTGGTGTATCCACATGTTTTAACTAAATGGAATACAAGCGTGCTACCAGCATAAAGATTTTACAATTGGCCCATTTGTCTAGAGGTCTCTTCGAACTCATTCAATCTCTCCATAACAGTATTAAGGGACAGTATCCACCTGCATTCTTTTCGGTTCGGCCACTGACATAGACCCACCCCTTGGAGCAGGGCAGACTTTCTCAGCCACCCACCATTTCATACTTTCTGGCTGATAATTCTGTGACAAGAAGTGATTAACTAACGGGGCACCCTGTACCTTGCATCTTCTGCGGCTCATGTGTTGTAATATTCTAGTCTTTACTTTCTGGGTGTTCCGACCCACGTAAAGTAGATCACAGGGACAGCAAATGATATATGTTAGGTTAGTGTTGTTACAGTTCGTGAAGTTCAGTAGCTTGTGTGTTCTGTTGTTGCGCCTGAAGGTTTCCACTCGCCTGACTGAAAATATTGTGTGGGTGAAAACATTCAATACCAAAAGCAACAACATTAAAAAGATTGTGAAAAAATATTGGAATCTTGTCGCAAGCGAACTCCACACCACCGAGGACCCACTGTTTGATTTTAAGAGGGGCAGGAGTATAAAAGACAATTTGGTCAAAGCATACCTTGAACCCCCTAAACCACCGAACTTGAGAACCAATTGGTCCTGCTACCCATAATTGGTCACCGCAAATGTGGTCACTGCAAAGACTGCTCTCTGACAGCGGCGGGACCTACCTTCAGGCACAACAACAGAACACACAAGTTATATGATATAAACACTGACAATAAAATAGACGCTAAACTTATTGCACAAAGACTACAACCTATCCTTCTCCTCATCGCTAGACCTGATCAGTCCGGATTTATACCAGGAAGGTCAACCACACACAATCTGAGAACATTCTTGGTATTGCTTCACTACTTAAGCCCTCAAACACCTGCATTACCTATACTACTGGATGCTACTAAAGCTTTTGATTACCTTGATTGGTCATATCTTTTCAATATGCTGGCTAGGCTAGGCATTAGCTCATCATTTATACAGCAGATCAAGCTCTTATTTGCTGAAACCACAGCTCGGCTGCATGTCAATGGCCTGTTATCTAACAGTTTCCCTATTACACATGGCACAAGACAAGGATGCCCCCTATCCCCGCTCCTTTTTGCAATTGCCATGGAGCCATTGGTAGCACGCCTCAGACAACACCATGCGGCCAGATGATTGGGGTTTACATCCAGGGATTTGATAGTCTCTCTATGTGCCGAGGATAAAACACTGTATATAAATAATCCAGAAGAAAACACACCCTCCCATACTTTTCGAAATTACTAAATATAGGTGGACCATCTGGCATACAAATCAATTGATCTAAGTCAACACTCTTTCCCCTAACAGACAGCTCAACACCTTTCGAACTTGAGTATATCCTCAAGTGGGCAGACAGGCTGGTCAAATACCTAGGCATCTGTCTAAGCTACGATGTCCAGGTACCCTGGACTATGAATAATGGACGCAGAATGAGCTGGCTCGTTGGGAAGATATGCACCTGGTCCGAACTGCTGCTGTCATTAGAGGGTGAATAGCGATCGCTAAGATAATTGTACTGCCCAAAATTGCGAAATTTATTTTCCAACCTACATCTCCCACTCACTTAAACATTTCTAAAGTCACTGCGGTCTTCAATGAGAGCTCTGATTTGGGCTGGAAAGCAGCCAACAATCTTCTGGGAGCTGCTCACGCTACCGCTCAGCCAAGGGGGATTTGGCACACCGGATATTCTCCTATATGCCTATTGTGCGCAGGCCCAATTCCTACATCACTGGCTACACCCAATGCCGTTTCAACCTCATGTAACAATAGAACTGGATAGAGCATCTTCAACCTCACTAAACGTGGCCATATTTCAAAAATTTCAGAGGCCCAGAAATGAAATAGATACAAATGAGATACTGCGCTGGTCATTAGACGGACTATGCACAAGGGCAGGCCTCAATGTGTTATACGCCCCCTCCATTGCCCTGGCACACAACCCCCAAACACCTGCAATGGCCAAAAAGAGTGCAGTGATAAGTGCAGGGAAACTTGGCATGAGCACGTTTGCAGACTTATAACCAGAGGACAAATTTGCAACCCCGCCGGTACAAATCTGAGAACTCAAGCCTCACCTCTCTGACCTACTCCTTTATTACCGCATCAGGATGACATGTCGCCAGATACACAACACTTTCCCTAAACCACGCCCAACCTTCTAGCTCTAGAGCACATGTTGACTAATCCATCCCCACGCAGACTCATAACACGACTCTACAACACCATGCAACGCACATCACCGATCACACAGCCAAAGGCTCTGGCGGGTTGGAACGCAGAACTGCAACTGACTTTAAACAAGGAGCAATGGAACTTCTGCTGCGGCCAGCTAGAAGCTCTATCCCCCAATTGCAAACTTAGATTAATCCACTTCAAGTTTTTACATAGATACCGTAGAACACCCATGAAACTCCACCGCATAGGTCTCCGCACAGACAATAGCTGTTGGAGATGTCACTCCACTCAAGCCTCTTTTCTACACTTGTCCTGGAACTGCCCTCCAATTGCGAAATACTGGGCAGAAATCTTCTGCACAATAAGTAATATACTTGAAACCCGAGAGGAGCCCACACCTCTATTGGGGCACCTGGGGTGCATTACATACATCCCAACCAAAACCAGTTGGCTACTCGCCATGCTACTACTACTGGCAAAGCGTGGGGTAGCCATGCATTCAGGGAAGTCAAAAGCCCTAACGGTTAAGACTTGGATACTGGACATTACCTACTGCCAAGAGCAACTCTCCACCTTGTGGGAGCTGATGCCGGTGGCCTCTAGACCATGCAATATATAGATCCCTTTTTCTATATGGATTCGCACACACCATTTAGAAAACCCTTGAACGCCAGTATTAACAGGAGATATATTAGCACTTCAGCCAAACGCTAGCGACACGACTAGACCCCGGACAAACGTGGGTAAAGCTGCAGAATGGGCATATCTGACACATTAGCTCTGACTTTGATATTGCTCTTTTTCCTTTTCCTCTTAAGCAACCCACGCTACACCTGTATTTGTAAGACTGATGCTTGATGACCTCTGTATACATAGATTGTTGCAATGTTCTCCCCTACTATTTTTTTTTTCTTACATGGGAGTTAACTGTTAAAATATCGATAAGGAGATACTTGTGATGTAACACTCTGCTCGTGACTGTATGCAATATATTTAAATGCAAATATATATTTTTTTAAATACAAAAGGCTACCCTAACCACTGTTCCATCATGGTCAGCCCAAAATTGCAACAAGATCGAGGTCTACTTACTCCAAATGATCTGCTGCTGTCTAACATTTTCTGACGTAAACAATCAATGTACAATTGTATATTTATCCTTTCCCTTATTCATTTTTTAAAATATTGTTCTTATATCAATATTTTACTCGCAAACCTTTTCTTGGTTTCTAAATGGGTTTGAGAGTTTTAATACTTGTTTTTTTCTGTCTTTAATGTTGTTTGGTGCTGCTTAAATATTTAGTATGCATTTTTCTAGAGAACAGCCTGCTTTATTGTGCCATCTCTACCAATGGTTAAGCATAGGGGGGCATATTACCAAGCAATAGCGATAATTATCGCTATTGCTTGGTTAGAGACTAAACTTTACCGCTGAGCTGCGGCGATTTTTATTGCAAATAAACCTTGGTATTACCAAGGTTTATCCCAAATGCGATAAAAATCGGCCGCAATGCATGAATATCACTGAAAAGTCCGCGATATTCATGCATTATCGAGCTAATGCTCTTAGCCATGTTATCCACCTCCCATTGGATAACATGGCTAAGAACTGCTCAGGGCAGGTGTTAGCTTTTGGAGATATTCGCGCTTAGCGCGAATATCTCCATAAGTTGGTAATAGGAGATAGCGATGTTAGCGACTGTTTCCAGTCGCTAACATCTTGGCACGCCCACTTTGCATGTCATTAGTGATAAATATCACTGACATGCAAAGTGGGGCCCAAGATGGTCGCTATCTCCTACTAGCTGTTGCTAACTGGTGTTAGCGACAGCTAGGTAATAGGGAGATAATTTTATCTCCGCTTTCTTGGCTTTTAAAGCCAAAAAAGCGGAGATAAACCCCCTTGATAATATGCCCCAGGGTTTTTTCAGTGATCTGTCTTTTTCCTAACAAGCAACGGGTTTCCTAAGTAGTTCTCTTCTGAGTTATTAAACTAGAATATAACAACAAGCAAAGGTGGGCGCGTCTATATTCACTGAGACTATTTGTGCAATCTCTCTGGACAACCCGTCTTTCTGTGCCTCCTATTGAATACAATCACTCTCTCTACCTACTCAAAGTCTGGAACGTGATTATATCAAAGCTCGGTTCAGTAATACTTTATTCGGCCAGACAGGCCATAAAAGACAGAAAAACGGCATTACACAAAAAATTGATACAACATGTCCAAATGCAAGTAACTCTTACAAGTATGTAAATGTGCAAAATGTCAATACTAAAACCACAAAAAAATACATTAAAAGTATAAAAAAATAAAAGGAATAAAAGAAATACTTGCAAAACAGATGTGTCAATCACATAAAAAAGTCCATCACAACCTTAAGTAATGTATTAGTCCTCCATCGTTCTCCTAGCTCTGAAAACGGCTTTTAAAAAAAGAGCATATTCGAAAACAAATATTTGTGTGTTTAGCAACTGCAGGCTGGTGCAATGCTTCATTGCATCCGTGATAACCAAGAGTTTATTTTTATTTTTATTTCAACCGTTTTTTATTAGCAAATTTTCATATATACATACAGTACAGTGGTAGCGTTGCCTCGCGGGCTCCGTAGGGGTTACAACGGGCTTGGCGGGCTAAATGGTGGGCGTATATCATGCGATCGGTTGTATATACATGCTATTGATTGTTGTTGCACCCTTGTACAAGGAAATAAAGAGATGAAGAGAAGAGGGTGAAAGGAAAAGAAAAAGAGGTGGAGATAGAGACAGGTTGTCGCTCGGGTATGCTGTGCCAAAACGCAGGTGGTCACCCATATGACCATCTCACGGAGGTTTGTACGTTCCTAGGTGTCTGTCTAGGGATGTCCACATTTCGCCTCTCGCTGTGTGGTGGTTTGAGAAAGTGAATGTGTGCATATTTATATAATAAGTGCAAAAAAACATGTAATGCAACAAAGACTGCTCAGAAAGGTTATCACACGGGCAAAGTGTTGCGAGGTTCCCCAAATCGCCATAAAGGCCAAATTGCCATAAAGGCCAAAGGGCCCAAGGGACATCATACCGTTTTAGAGCTGAACCGAAAAAGCAAAGAACGCTCCCAGAGAGTTAATTCAAGACAAAGGTAAAAAAAAAAGCTAGCTCGGCGGAGGCGAGCAGTCGCTTGCAAAATGACACTGTGGTTTTCATGCTCTCCAGTGCAGATCTCCTTTCTTTACAAAAATGAAGAAATAAGCGCTTAACTATTGATTTATTCTTTTTCTTTATAGTTGTAAGTATAGAGAAGAGAGGGGACAGCCCCAAAGCCTTCAAAGTATTAAATAAGTTACTCAGTCGTGGTATAGCGCATCCTCTGTCAAGGCTGAGACAATCCATTGCAATATCACTGCATAGCTTGGCAGGGGGATTCACCTAGATGCGAATCCAGAGCAGCAGGGGTGCCACGTGGACTGTGTAAAAAAATTCGACAAATCAATATTTCTACCCACTGAAGTGAAGAAGCCTTGTTGTTGCCTCAAACTCCTTTCCCATACAGTGCTCTGGGGATACATTGAACGTTGTACACTTTTAACAAGGGAGAAATATTACCTTTGAGTGAGGGGCTGGAGAGATTAAAAATGTTTCCCTCTGATCTACTGATCTTCAAGCAACAAGAAGTCACCTGCAGGTGCCAGGTGCCTTCAGGGTTCAATGTCCTTTCCAGGTAACTAAACTCTTTAACACCAGCCAAAGGCTGTCCTTTAGAATTTGTCTGCTTAATGTACTTTTGCCAGGCCCACATGCCATGATTTGTGACTTGTTGTAGTTCTTGGTCAGATCCAGATTACTTAGAAGAGCACAAAATGATCCACTAGCACACACAAAGCTTTAGGTGCTCATGCCAGTAGGACTGTGTTGTCCGCATATAACAGCGTGGGCACCTGAACTCCAGTGATTCTAGGGTATCCATAAGGCTGCATGTCAGGTAAGGGTAAAGGTCATTAATCTATAGAATAAAAAGTAAAGGGGGCAGTATGCACTCATGGCCCAATCTACGTTTAAAAAAAATTCAGGCAAGGTGTCACCTTTCGGGCTGATGTGCACCATGGCTTTTAAATTGACATGCTTGAAATATAAAAAGTGGACCAGGGGGGCCTCAATCCCAATTTCCACCATCATTAACCACAGTTTTTCCTTATTAATTGAGTAGATTCAATTCAATAGGTTTTATTCGATTTCATCAGTGAAATCCATAAAATCAAAATACATATATAAAAACACAATTACTGTTCACAAGGCTAAAAAATAAATCATGCACACATTGATTAGGTATATGACAATTTTATTTAAAGATTAAAAGCCTTCAACAACGATCACTACTGCTGAAAGATGTATCATAAAATATGATCATATTTTCATCGCCGGAAGATCACAGTTTAACGTTTTTTCTACATCTAATCATCTTTTATAAAACATTGCCATAGACTGCATAGTGTATTATCTATGGAGATGTGTAATGCTTAGTTTTAACAAAAATCGACATATGTATTAATTTTACTTATGAATTGGGTTTTATTGTAATGTTGGAAAATATTGATACATGCTTTTATGATTACATGTCAAATAAAGCATAACAAATGGTAATGGCATAGTGTACTCATCGGCTAACAATTGAAGGGATAGAAAAGCTGGGCTACATGGTCTGAGACCAAGGATCCTTAAACTCGGTAAGATCCAAACCTTTCTTTGATTTTTATAAAATTTACAAAAGAGAACTACATGAAGTGTTGTCTGCTGTGACATACCTTCACATGGGCACTTACAAAGAGTGCATGACCAGTCATTAATTAGAGGAAAGCTTGTTAGGTGATGAAAAATGCCTAATCAAAAACGGGTTAAAACAAATCTATCCTGCATCCCATCCATCAGTTGTAAATATGGTTGTATAGTATAGCTGGTCGGTATCATTTGGTTCTTATATACAGTCGGCTTCAATATTTCCGAGGATTGTCTTAAAGACTCCAGTTACATCATGCACTCTCTTTTGAGATCTTTTCTGCTATTGTGCTCTATGGATTCCTGCTGTTCATAATATTCCTTCATGAAGATTTTAATATAGCTCATCCAATATATGTTGTGTATCTGTTGTAATTCAAGACAATACCCTATATTATCCCTATTAAGGGTGATTTTCTCCAAAGACCGGATCTTATGCCATAAGAGGAGTGGCTGAATTTTAATTAAGTCTGATAGATCGGGTAACCCCAGCTCATCATGGCATAAATAGATGGAACAGCCATCTGGAACAGCTAGAACAAATCTTAAAAAGGCGTCCTCGACCAGTTTTAGGGGCTATCATAATAACCCCATACACCCGGCACCATACAAAGCTGTAGTTACATACTTAGCCTTGTATATGTTAGTAAGTTCTACAGGCGTTTTTTTTACCAATTGCCTTGAGAATTTGACCAAAGCAGCCGTGACTTTAATAAACAATAATTTTCTAGATTTAAATGCCTGACTCCACGTTCCGTTCTGGTCGAACATGATGCCAGAGTACAGAAATGTCTTGGTAAATTCAATCTTCTTTTCATCTATGAAGATATCCTAACACTTTGAACTCCCATGTTCACCCTTCATTATAAAAGTCTGTAATTTGTTAACTTGCAACCCCAACTTCTGCTTGTAGGTGGTAAAACTGGTCAGTAGCCTTGTAGCCCCAGCTGAGATTTGGCCATCAGCACTGCATCATCAGCGTAGAGTAGGGCAGTTATTAGGCGATGTCCAATTTTTGGTAAAACTAGGCAATGGTCAGTCAGTGTTTGTCCTAGGCTGTTAAGATATAACGTGAAAAGAAAGGATGCCAATACGCATCCCTGTCTTACCCCTCTCTCTATGCTGAATGTTGCACTGCACGCCACCTTGACCTCATTACGAATGCTTGTTTTGATGGCAGAGTACAATTGCCTCAAGAAGTCAGGAGCGATTGCTCCACCCCCATATTGGCCATTATTACCCATTCTTTGTTATGCTCTTAACTGAGTGAAAGGACGTGGGCAGGTTCATAAACCCTAGATACAAGGGGCAGTGCTTGGCTATGGTGTATTTATTGATGATTAAGCTAAAATGTAAGCACTGCTCAGTTGTTCCTGGTCCACAGCGGAACCAGTACTGGAAGGGCGAGAGAATGGTATGTGCTTCACCCCACTTAAGAAGGGAAGGTGAATGTATATCACTTTTCCAAAAACTGTAACTGTGCTATTTATGAGAGGGATTGGTCAATAACATTTGGGAGCCATACAATCTGCTTTTAAAAAAATGGGCATTATGGTCGATAAGTACCAAGATTGGGGGATATGTGTGTTTAGTGAGCTATTGAAAGTGTTTGCTGTCAAAGGGCCCCATAACTCTATGTTACATTATTTTTGATCAATAGAGATAACGACTGACCTGGGCACTTTCCCATCTGTGCACTGATGGCCAACTCTACCTCAGAGAGTGATAGGTTAAGTGGCAAAGAACATGATAGCTTTGTTCATAGGGAGACATCAAGTTCTTTATTCTCTTCTAGATAGTCAATAACTAAAAAATGTGTAACCCATTGTTACAATGTACCAAGGAGTGCATACATTTCTTGCCCTAATGCTCTTTATAGTGTTCTGGAAAATACTGCCATTGCCCCTCAAAGCTGCTATCTCTAGTACCTCCCAATCACTTTTATACAGACCTTCCTTCCTTTTCTTCAGGGCATGTTTATAGGCCAAACAGGCTGCCACTAAATCAGCGTGCACTGTAGGGATAGTAGATAAAACCCATTCTAAATTACGATTAGCCAGTGAACACGACTTACCGCACCATCGTTGTACATTTGCATTGGCGCAAGAAGGTTGTAAAACAAACTCCTTTATAGCCAAAGTTAGGTGATTATATGATAGCAACATATGGTCGCCCCAAGTTTCTGCCAAATGCTCTGGAAATAATCTTTGATGCTGGATCATAAGAGATGCTAGGCCATCAGAGGGATTGCTTAGGGCCTTATTTTGACTTTGGCGATGTGGGAGCGGGTCCACCATACCGCCACCCCACTCCCACACCACCAAAGTCAAACTAGACCGTCCGCCAGATTCCGACTTGAATCAAAGTCGGGCGGTCTTGCTGTGGTGGTCCCAAAGTGGTGCCTGTTTAAAGGCTCATAGGAGAGTCGTAACAGGCACAGCAATGGGAATGCTGTAGCCCGTTCTGGCTCAGGAAGGAATGCACCATGTCATGCATTCCTTAATATGAAGGAACTAGGGGTGCTAAAACAGAGGGGGTAAAAGTAAAGTGGGCAAAAGAATGTAACATATGCCCAGACATGGGTCCTTTGCTCACTGCGCCACTGGATTCAAGCTAGCCTGGATGAAGAGGGTGACATACCCTGAAACCGGTCCCAGGATGCTTGTTTCGGGTTCAGGGAGGACCTGGCCAGGCAGTTCGGTCAGGACTGTTCCCATGAGGCACAGGGTCAAGGCTGATTTGCATATGGCTGGGTTCAAACTGGGGTGGGGTAGTGGGCAAAAGAACAATGGATTTAACCCAGATCTTTTGACTTGGGGAGAATGTTTGCATTGTCAGCATTCTGTCCATCATTTGTTTGCTGTAACAAAATACAGGAGGGCACAAAAGGATCCCCCCCTGCATGAGCCCTCCTGCACAGAGGCAGCAAGAGGCCCTATAAGGTCCCCGCTGAGTTGCCTCACTGCCATCCTTTCCATGGGGCTCACCACCATGGAAAGGCTGTCTGTGAAGCAACTGGTGATATGCTTGATGGTGCTGCAGCTGCACTGCAAGCATATTGTTTTGCCCAACGACTGCGACACCGCCGCAGGATCCTGGATCCTAAGCAGACACAGTGTCCTAGTAGTGGTCAAACTACTAATGTTCTGATAGGACAGGCGGACTGCCAGTCTGGTAGTCTGTGAACCGCCACCACGGGTTTGGCAGTCCACCATAGTAAATGTTTGGATTTGTTAATAACCATTTTCCTTGAGGTCATGAATTCCCCAAATGCACTCTTAAGTTTCTGACATCCCGCAGGTGGTTTGGCTATGAGTACAGCATTGTCTGTGTAAATCAGTACTGGTATTGAAAGTCCTCCAGCCTTGGGAGCATTGGTCTGCAACGACTTAAGATGGCTGTCCACCCCATTAATGAAGAGTGAAAAAAGTAATGGAACCAAAATACATCCCTGACGGGTGCCTCACCCTACTTTAAATTGTGGTGTGCATTCTCCTCGGGGGCCAAAGCTGACCTGGCTCACTAGCATTTCATTGAGTGGTGAGAGAAACCCAACAATCATTCTTGGTGCACCTAGAGAAATCAACAGTGCCCACAATATGTTGTGGTCGACCAAATCAAAGGCGCTACTAAAATCAGCAAAACACAAATATAGGTTACCCGTCTTAGCCCTTGTGTATTTACCAATTAAAAGTTTGAGGTTAGTGCATTGCACAACCGTACCCATTTCCTTCCTGAAGCCAAACTGAGACGGGGACCGGATTGAACTTTTTTGCACCCATTTCTCCAACCTTAGCAATAATACTCTACCCATAACTTTTAGTGAGGAGTCTAGGAGTGAAAGCGGGCAATTGTTTTTGGGGTCTGCTTTTTCCCCTTCTTATATTTATGTATAATGGTCGATGTTAACCATGAAAGCGGGATGTTATCTATCGAAACAGCATTGAATACTCTGGTCAGGATAGACCCCCAAAGGTCAGGTGCGGATTTAAAAATGTCAACTGACACCCCATCTGGACCACGGTCCTGTCCCCCTGCACTAGTTTTTATGACCGGCTTGACTTCGGTGAGGGAAATTTCTAGTTTTTCTATTTCCCCTCCAATTCCGTCATCCATAGAGGACTAATCAGGATCCCTTACTGTGCTCCTTAAAAATTTCTGAGCAGTGTACCACCCAACTATCACAGGGTGCGAGATGCATAAACGGTGGATAATCATCATTTTTTAAAAATGGGGAAGTCACTGTGTCCCAAATAGCTTGGTATTCTTATTCTCTGCCGCAAGTGTAAGATTATCCCACACTTCATTCTGGAGTGATTTTATCCTGTTAGCCCAGGCCTGTTTATATTTGCTACCCAAGGACTTAATTATCACTGTGTCCCACGGTGACCTATTCAAGGCATTTTTCAACCCCTGGAGTATTTTAGTGCATGCAGGATCTAACATTCCTATATTCTTCTTCCCAGCTCTATCCAGGTGACGGGTAAGTAATAGGTTAATGGAACAGGTAATTTGGCAAAAAAAATGTAATAGCAAATTTGTGACAATATCCTCCTGAAGGCAGTAATCGATTTTCACCATATTTTTTCCTACTATGATTTGTAGCATAGTGGTGGGATCAACGCATTCCCATTGAATCCAGATGACATTTGTCCTACTTGCACTGATGTTATTTACAACTATGAAGGTATGATGCCTCTTGTTCCAAAAATAAAGTGGTATTGTGATCAGATTATGATCACTTAAGGGAGCCATTATGGTGATGGGTATACCACACAAAGCATTCGCTGGTGCTGAGATTAACAAATGGTCAATGATTGAAGTCGGGTTCCTACCTGTAAATGTAGGAACTATTTCACCCTTTGGATCCCTTTTGCAGCTCAGTAGTTTGAGGTTATATTTGGAAACAATAAAATCCAGAGCTTCTCCCTATTCATTGTGGCAAAAATGGTCGTGTCCCGCCGAACCAGATTAATACACCCACATGACCGAGTTTTACCTAGAGCATATCCTTGTATATTAAAGTCTCCTGCCCAAATTATCATATAATTAGAATGCATAGCACTTAGGAAAATTTCCAACTGATAGTCTAGTGCAGTCACCATCCTATTGCGGGTGGTATCAAACACGTTATTGTAGAAGTTTATTATCACCAGGTCTTTCTCTCTATTTTTCTTCAGCCATAATATTTGGAACAAAGGGTCGTGATACATGATCTTCTTAACTTTGACTGGTGTTTTGGTGGAAATAAGGGTTAACAACTCCCCTTTCACCCGCCCTGGAAGTGAAGCTGTGGCTTCTAGGGTATATGAAGAGAACCCATCTACGTGTATAGGTTTCAGACACCAGGGGGCATATTATCAAGGGGGAGCGACAGGAAATTATCGCCGCTTTAGCAGCCGTTTTCGGCCGCTAAGCGGTGATAATTCTATCGCCCTATTAGCAAGCTGTCGCTAACAGCAGTTAGCGACAGCTTGTAGGCGATAGCGAGTGGTTTTGGGGCCCGCTGTGCATGTCAGCGATATTTATCGCTAATGACATGCAAAGTGGGCGTACCCAACCTGTTAGCGACTGAAAGCAGTCGCTAACATCGCTATCGCCTATTACCAACACAGGCGTAGCCATGGAAATATTCGCACTATCGCGAATATCTCTAAAAACTAATGCCTGCTCAGACCAGTTCTTAGCCATTATACCCAATGGGAGGTGGATATAATGGCTAAGACCCTGTTAGCGATAATGTGTGAATATCACTGTATTCTCAGCGATATTCACGGATATTGCCACTATCGCCGGGAATTTTATCGCTTTTGAGAAAAACTTTGCTAATAGCACGCTATCTCAGCGATAAAATCCGGTGATGCGCGGTGATAAAAAAATTGCCGCTAAGGCTACTTAGCGATAAATATCGCTATTTGTTGATAATATGCCCCCATGTTTCTTATAAGCGCACCATTTCATATTTGGATATAAAATCATGCCAGTCACGGTTTCCTAATTTATTCATAAGCCCGTTCACATTCACATTCCATGTTGCAAAGCTATGGGAACCACTCTTTAAGGCCTACAAAGTTCCAACTCAATAAAGAGAGTATACTGCCCTTTGATGGATTACTGTGGGTTCCAATTTGAGGGGCGAACCTATCCGTGGTAACAAGGGCCAGAGAGGCCTTTGAGTTCCCTATAATGATAAGCCAATCAATAGAAGAGAGAATGTCAAATCTGTTAGCCGTTGGGATAGAAAAAAGGTTGCAGGTCTGCTACAAAAACCTACTGGGTCATTGGCAAAAGTTCCAGGTAAAGAACCCAGAGAAAGGGTTCCTAAGGAGTGGGGAGGTATCCACAGCTGGCAGTCAGGTGTCTGGTTAGCAAGAATATTACAGATTTTGTTAGCATATTTCACTGATTTATTAGCAAAATGATTGGAGGGTTTATGGAAAAGTGGCACCAGACTAATGTTGATCCTAGGGGATGACTGTGGACAGGCTCTGAACAATACATGCCATGCTAAGAATGGAAACCTAAAATTTACTATAACAGTCTCCAGATGTTTCTGAAGCATGGGGCCCAAACCTGGCGCATCTTCTCACCATCAAAATATTCTTAGCATGGGCAGGAGAAATACTTTTATGTGTAACCAACCAGTTCAGAGATCTATTGAACTGTTCCTCCACAGATTCACTTTGCCCTCTCGATAGGGATGGAACACCAATAAGCACTGCCACATAGAGGCAGGCGAGAGGTTGACCACTACTTGATCGGGCACTAAGGCACTAAGTACAAGAGATTCTGATGGATATGCTTCCAAATTCGGTGGCAAAAGAGGTACCAGAGGATGGATTTGAAAGAGAGGAACCCTTGGTACTGCGTAATGTGGGGACTAAACAATGCTGCTTATTGGAGGAAACTCCGGACATCCATTTTAAGCCTCTCTCCACAGCACCTAACGATGGCTATGATGCCTTGCACGTGGGAATTACAGATAGTGAAGAAGTGCTGACTTGGTTCAAAAAAATCCCCTGAGACGAGGGAGGCTCAAGTATATATTCTAGGGCATTTAACTGGGCAATTAGAGGGGAGAGTTCTGATTGAGGCCAAGTTTTTAAATTAAGAGAATAATCCGCAATTTTGAGTAAAAAAAGTCAATGTTTCTTCCCCCCAATTGGGTTATGCTACAAGGAGCGGGGGATGGGCATGGCACATCATTTCCCATATTATGAGTGCGGGCCTGTGTGGCAGCCTGAAGCAAAGTGATACCCGCAGTATACGGTTCTCTAGATCGAGCTCCGCCTTTGGACTTCCTATGAGGAATTGGAGAATCAATAACCCCATCCACATCATGCAAACTAGAACCCTTCTGGTGGATTGTTGATGGAGGATTTAGGATTGTAATTAGAATACGCTTGGGTTACCGCTTTGAGGTTTGAAATAACAGTCATAGGTGAGGAAGATGGTAAACTTGCCCCAGGGCCATATAAAGGTTCAGAACTAGGACCAGTAGAGCCAATAGACATCCGCCTCTCTGCTAAAGCAAAGTTCATTGCTAATTACGTTTACACCACAATCAAGCATCTGATCAATGGAGGTGCCCTTAGGAGGCAGGGTATCAACTTGACCACTTCCTATTAGCACCCTAGAACTCTGAGTCCCATCAGAAAAAAAGGCAAAGGCAGCAGGCGGCAAAGAAAACAGCCCCGCACTGCAGGAAAAATAGTGCCGCCATAAGCAGTTCAGGGGCTCCTCTTCCCTGCCTCAGCTGGGTCATGATGTGTTGCAGTGCTCCTCTAGACTTTGGGTCCCATCAGAGAAAAGGTAAAAACAGCAGATGGCAAAGAATACAGTCCTGCGCCGCGGAAAGAGTAGTGGTGGTATAAGTCAGGGGCATAACACAGGCCCCCGCAGTCCACGCGGTGCGGGGAGCCCCTAGCTCCAAGGGGCCTCCTCGGCACTGAACTCTGGCCGGGAGAGCTACTGATTGAGCCCGGAGGGGGCCCCCCTAAGTACCGTGCAGGGAGGCCCCCTCACTTTTCATTACGCCAGTGGTATAAGTGCTTCAGAGGACTCCTTCCCCAAGCCTCAGCTCGGTCACCAAGTGTTGGAGTGCTCCCTGGGACCCCGAGTCCCACCAGAGAAAAGGTAAAGGCAGCTGGCAGCAAATAAAACAGTCCCTTGCCGCGGGAAGGGTACTGGTGCTATAAGCGTTTCAGGGGGCTTCTCCCGCCTGCCTCAGCTGGGTCACGGTGTGTTACTGTGCTCCCTGGAAAAAGGCAAAGGCAGCAAAGACAACAGTCCTAACAGTGTCAAAGCAAAGACGTTACATCAACCTCACAAAGTTATCTGTAACAGAGGGGGTTCTATAATTAGGACTTTGGAGCACCGCTCTCCAACTCAATTTTTACCTTCTATATTTTTTCCAAACTTCATTGTCACTGTATATTCAGAATCTGTGACCCACCCTTTGTCTGCCCTAGGGTCTGGCAAAATCAGGAACTTAGGAAAGGCAAATGTGCTCTGTGCTCTGCACAAGGTAAGTTCACTGCCCTCTATCATGCAGTGCAGCCTCGCTGATTAAAACAGCTTGGGCAATTTAAGCTTAAGTCCTGTTTTTCCGAGGCTGTTTGTCAATCAGTGAGGGTGCACACTATACAGCACTACACCCCACCCATTTCCTAACTCGTCACAGGGAGGGATGGACTGAGCAAGCCTCCATGGACAGTCCTTTCCTGGAAGGAGTTGGGAAATTGTTTGAGAAGAGAACGCAACGTTTCCAGGCTGTCGACAGTGGGATCAGTGGCACGCATGTCTCTGGATGAAAATAAACAACAAATGTGAAAAGAGCATAGAAGTGCTGTCAGTTAGTGACAAGTAAGACTCAGGACTACAGCAAGAGGTGGGTTTAGAGCAAAATTTTGATAGATCGCGTATTTCGAGGGCTAACTACCAGTAGTCACAAATTCAAAGAGTACTTTTTTCAGCTTTGTATAGCGCGAACTTGGCCCAACGGCAATGGTGCGCATTACAGGGTCACCACACAAAATGACCCATTCAGTAATATGCCTGGAATCAAACAGCATACTGAGCCGAAGCTGAGAATCGATGAACCCATAACAAGAGTGGATCCAGTTCTGAGTTGCTTGTGTTCTGGTCCAGGGAGGGCCTGGTTTGGCATTTTGGGCTGGACTGTTCCTGCTGGAGCAGGGTCAAAACTAAATTACATATAGCTGGGTTTAAACTGAGTTGGCGTGGTGTGCAAAATAATGATGGACTGAGATGAGAACCCAAGTAATTACTAGTGAGTGAGATTAATTCAAACATTTCATCCACCGTTTTTTGTATACTACAGGATGGTGCTCTAGATCCAAAGTTGACATCTCTGGTTATTTGGGATGGGTAAACCTAGATGTGGGTCCCAGGCATGCTGTGTCATGGGAAACAATCTATACACAGCTGATGAGCCCATAACAATGAAGCCGGTCCTGTTTTGCTTTTGTTCTGGTTAAGGGAGGACCTGGCAAGGCACTTCAGGCTAAACTTTTCCCATTGGAGCAGGGTCAAGACTGATTTGCATAGAACTGGATTCAATCTGAGATGGCATGGTGTGCAAATAAACGATGGACTGGGATACGGTCATGAGTAATTACCAGTGTCTGAGATTAATTCAGGCATTTCAGATATCACTTTATCTTCATATGGTGCCCTGCATCCAAAGTCGGCATCTCTGGTTATTTGACCAACTCTTTTCCCCTTCTGTGTATGAAACAAGTACCTTCTAGGACCTCATTTCTTGTCCTTCACTCAGTCTGGAAAAAATGTGTGGTAAGCAAGGTTGATTACCGGGCTCTGCCAATACAGCCCTGACAATGCATTTGAATAGAAATTTGAGAATAAAGGGAAAAGCTCTGACTGTTTTTGAAACCCACGCTTGCCAATCATTTTTCCTTTTTTGTTGCTGTGAATGTCTAGTTTAGTACTCAGGAAGGGGTTTCCAAGGGAAATCAGCTGTAGGACCGTCGCTTTCCACACAGAAGTAAAAGACTTACAGAAATTGGAAGTTGGGAACACTCTCTCAAGTTTGATCTTTTCTTGGAAGATATGATTCCTGGTCATATCCACTCACCACGGAGTTAAATGGTTTATGAAATGTTGCCCAGAAAAGATTACAGCAGACAAATATGCTGCGGCTTCAACAAAAGTCAGGCAGACGTTTGTCTGGATGGATTATTTTTAATTATTATGAAACATTGTTTAAACAATTTAACCTTATGGTGCATGAACATCGCATGGTGAGCAGTTATGCCTTTCTCCTCTCACCCTTGGTGTCTCCATTTGTTGGCCAACTGAAAAGCATGAACGAGGTTGACAATGCTCCCCCTGCTCTTCAGTGTCTTAAAGCAGTTACAGGCGTGCACGAAGCACCCTCCCAGGACTCTGTCCAGGAACAGTGTTAGAGGAGGTGCAGGGCCAAGTTTCAGTCACCTCCCTGTGAGTGGTATAAGACTGCAGTGAGGATCGGGAGGGGTCAGGACAATGTACATGAGATAAGGTGGTGCAATTCCAGGCAAGAGCATTGCGTTACAATCATGTTACGCTGCATGTGGTACACCGTCACTGATTACATCTGCAAACAGGCCCTGAGAAGTGACTGAGGGCAGAACTCCCAGGTTTTTGAGGCACATGCCTGAGTAGCTAGTCTAGTTCAAGTTTCATGTTTGCATTCTTGATCTTGTAGCCTGTTACAAAAGTGGGTGTACAAGTCCCACAATTCAACGGAAAAACCTGGTCCGGATGAGCTACTCATGCATGGATTTGAGATAGTTTAGAATTTCTACATGGGAGCCGGGCTTGCTGATTTCCACTTCCAGTCCTTTATGTAAACAAAATACTCCCAGGTCTAAATAATAAACCAGTTTACCGCACATGAAAAAAACAAACACCTCTGCTATCAGTGACCAGGTCAGGTGAATGCCCCAAACCAGGTCATAAGGCATGCACTGTTCTAAAAGCGCCATTGTCCTAAGCTTTCATTTGAGTTTGGACACAATCACCAAAAAAATGGGGCAAATTAGATCCTTTTTTGCTTTGAGTACAGAAATGCATCACTAAACTGCTGCATATGATATCACTGAGTCTGCGTGGAGGTTTCCGAACAGTTTCTGAGTAGAGTTCAGTTTCAAGATTCTGAAAAGCCCTGCAAGCAGAAACAGAGGGGCATATATGCAAGGGGAAATCATCACCAAAACATTACTTTTAGCGACATTATGGTGGTGATATGCCATCCTCCGTATTTACAAAGCGGAGTTAAACCACTTTTTGTGGTTTAACGCTGCCTTATAAATTAGGCCTCTTTACATGCATCACTTAGCTTGAAAGGGGCGTGCAATGGGTGTTGTTGTGGGTGTCCCACCACAACATCCATTGCTTTTGATGCTGACCCAGATTTACACAGAGGTGTAAATCTCAGGCAGCGTAAAAAACTAGCGTCATGCAAGAGTGTGCGTTAGAATAACAATACAAGGAGAAACTTTTTTTTTTCTCCTCATTTTTTTTTCTATGTGTGCTGCATTCTGCAGTACACATAGAAAGAGCAACATGCCACTAAGGATTATTTATGTGCAGAGAGGGACACCTTACTACACATAAACAATTATTTCCTGCAATGCATACACCCTTCCTGCACATAAACAATCATTAAATAATGACAATTTGCTACTTCTATGTGTGCTCCATTCTGCAGCAAACTTAGACGTAACAAATCACCATTAGTAATTGTATATGTGCAAGAAGGAAAACCTTGTTGCACATAAACAATCATTCCCTGCAATGCAGGTACCCTTGCGCTATGGTGCAAGGGTGTCTGCATTGGTGCTAGGTAGCTACATTTAGCGCCAGCAGTAGGGAAAACAGAGGAGTGTGCCGTATTCTTGCGCATACGTTGAATCCTGTGTTTTGTCGGAGTGCGGCACTGCCAAATTTGGTGCTCTGACATTTTCTCATAAATATGCCCCAGAGTGTATCAAACTAGTCTACATCCAGAGGCGATTCACTCATAGCATTCCGATGCCTTGACTGGTGCCCGGGACACAAAAAGCACAGAATGTAAAGCAAGAGTACAAAGTTTTGCGTTAATGCGTTTGTTAGTTATTGTTTTTATTTAACATTTGTAAAGTGCATAGGTTTTCCATTGCTAAGGCTTTGCAAGTCTGATGTTCTTTTCAATTGCTGCAGATTGCCATTTAGCTATTTAGTATGATTTCTGAGAGTAATTCCACATGAAAATGGTGGCAGAAAGCTATGAGCAATCTCTTACCGAAATAGATGTACTTTCTGCTGTACGAGGTAGCAACAGAGCTTGTAAAGTTGTTATGCATTGTGACACATAAATATGTTGGTCCTTTCTGATTTTATTTATTCTTTGTCAAGTAAGACTTTTTACAAATGTGCAATGCACTGCATTCTCCTTCAGATGTCTTTGACAAAGTCCTTTGTTCTATATGCCGCAATTCTTGTAAAAGCGTTCTAGTTGCTCTGCTTAGCTACACCCCTCCTAAATTGCTGTAACCCTTTTCATCCTGCTTAAAGCCCTGTTTTAGGCGGAAGCTCTTTTCAGAGCCCTCAAATTTCCCAGCTCTTTGAGTCACAGTTTACCCCCCTTTCAGTGCTAAATTTGTAAAAAAAAAAGAAGTGCAGGTGCTGAAAATTTTGCCAAGGAGGCCACAGCTCACTTCTTCCTTCGGTGAGCCCCATTGTCAACACTCTCACTGCCTCGGTCTCTATCTTCTAAGCTTGATCTGTTGTCTGTCCCCTACGCCTTTGCTCTAAGAGTCTATCTTCTAACCTCTCTAATTGTTTTCTATCATCTTTGTCACGCCAGGTGTGTTACCTTATTTCCTGCATTTCTGACTTGCCATCTGTTCATTCTACCCCTGCCCTTTTTCCTTTTTCATTTTTATCCATGCTCTGCTCTCTCTCCCCTTGATCTTGGCTCTTTATGATCACTCTTGTAGCAGTGATTAGGTGGGTCTCCGTTTTATCATTCGTCTGCTTGTTTTCCCTCTGTCCTGTCCTCTACATCCTTTCATTCTATCTTCTCTCTTCTTAATGCTCTCTTCTTCACATCATGGCTGCTTTCTCTTTGTATCTGATTTGCTCTCCTTTTCTTCTACTTAGCTCCAGCTTATCTCTCTCCTCTCCTGTTGTTTCTTTCTCCTCTTTACTCCTGCTTTCTTTTTCATCAATAACACTGCTACTGCCTGTGACCCCTGTCGTCAGCCTGTACATGTCCCTGCTATTTTGAACTCTGTGTTTTCCTGTTGTCTTTCCCAAAGAAGAGGAAGATGACATGTGCTTTACTTTCTTACCTACACCGAGTGCAAAAAGAAAATGTACACCAAATGAAAAATCTTTTTTGCATATATTAATCAGTCCAGTATAACTGGGTTATTTGCAGAACAGGTGAGCACAGCAGGCGATGTCACTACTAGTGCCGCCTGTAATTAGTAGGTCCAGGGAAGGCAACAGCATTGGCATCCACTGCTCAGCTTGCTGTGACCCTGCCTGCTACAGCACAGGCATTGTCCCCAGCCGTAATGCTGCCAATGCCGGTAAGTATGGCTGTGGTGCCTACTGGACTCATGCATGCTCAGCAATTACCATGCTGGGGGTGCAGCGCACAGATTCTACAGGTGACTCCATGACGCACAAAAGTTTTGTTGGGCCACAGCCACATTGAGCACGTTGAGGATAGCAGCAATGCAGGGCTGCAGGATATGCTACTCTGGCTACACAGAAAGTGGAAAGTCCACACTTACTTTCGTTTATTCTTCCTAAAGAGCCCTCACTCCCAGGTTCCAAATGCGCTTTCACAGCTTCCTTGCCTCAACTCCGTCTTGAACCAGCCCCCAGCTACAGTTATCCAATTGGAGGCTTATGCTCAGGCAGTGGCATGGTGCAGCAGACTCTGGGAATAGAATGTAAGACATAGTTTGTCTAAGACTTCTTGGATTTGTGATCAGCAAGATGACATCATCACTGACTTAGTGATACACTGTCATGCCTGCCTGGACAGGCGTATGCAGGTCTGTCTATGAACATTAACCAGCCAGAAACCATGCAATGTATGTTATTGTTTTATTTTGAATTTGAACAATTAATATTGAGACCACCACCTGCAGGGTTAGAAATTGTAGCCCCGGCCCTGTGAAAGAAGTGCGGGTGCTGAGCACCTGAAAGCTCCTGCTCAAATTAAGCATTGCCCCTTTGCATTCTAAGAGCTTTTTGTAGTCCTGATTTAATCAACCTATCCGCATTATTACAATTCAAGAAAGCAAAACAGAACACCAGAACTAGATGAGCAGCTCGCAAAAGGGACTGGCAAACTTTAGAGTTTTTCCTCCCCCAAAATCAACCAGACTCAGTCACTGTAAAGTCCTTACATGTGTTCTTTCAAAGTCTTCCATGCCATTTCAATCTTCATTTCTCAGGAGGCCATCTATTTTGTTTTCGCCTGATCTCACCAATAAACCTTTAACATTTTTTGTGCAACAAGATATCTTTTTACATGTTACTGATGTGTTCACTCCATGGGTCTCTTCAGCACACACCCTGCAAACCTCAGCCTCTCTTGGGGGCCCATTAGGATGACGGGCGGACAATCCTACCGGTGAAAGGGACCGCCCGCCATAAGGGCGGGGTCCCGTGGCCAGCATTAGGATGCACCTGCCACAGTGGCGGACGCATCAAGCATTGCTACCATTGTGGAGGGCGGTGTACTCAGCACCGCCCGCCACAACGGCAGGAAGGCATGCTGTGCACTTCCATGCACAGCATGGCAGGCACTGCGCGGTGCCTGCCATGCTGTGCACGGAACTGCTGGGGGGTACCACAGGTACCCCCCATGTGCACCCCCCACCCCCCCGGAGTCTAGGGGGGCCCGCATCTGGCCCCCAAAGCAGACTCCACATGCCTTTCCGTGGCGGCATTGCCGCTACAGAAAGGCATCTGTCAAAGCCCATTGTAATATGGCTGCCGGTGTCTGATAGACACTGCCACCATATGAACCCTTTCCCCTTGCGACCGGGGCAAAACATTGGCGGAGGGTCTTTCCATCCGCCGCGGACCCCCCAGCTATACTAATATGGCGCGAGGTCATTCTGGCACGGATGGCGGGGGCAATCCGCCCGCCATCCTAATGGCCCCTTGGTGTCTAAGTCTGAGGCCTCAGGATGTCTCGGACACATTTTCCAGTGTATCCAAGGGCAGTCATATGGAGGACCGTGCCTGAAAGTGAGACATCAACAGAATAAGTCACTCTAAGCTGGTCACTCACTCTTATCCCGTCTCACTCTCAGGCATTGTCTTCCAAATGTCTTGAAATTAGTTTCTGTCCTATTCTGAGGACTTGGGGTGTCCTAGACAAAGTCACCAGTACTTGGTGTCTCAGGCACAGTCATCTGTTGGATGTCTTGTTTCCATGCAAAGTTCTTTGGATGTCTCTCTCAGACACAACCCTCTGAGTGTCTCAGACTCTGAGACAGTCTCCATGGGTGTCTGGGTCATCAAGATGCCTCGGTTACCATCACCAAGGTGTCTTGGAAACAGTTATTGATATCTCTCCAGATGCTTCCATCCCTGGGACAGACCTGCATCTCTCTCATGTCTTAGTCTGATTCCTAAGGGCATCTCTGACACAACTACCATGGGGTCTCAAGTACAGCCTTTATGTTTGTCCCCTTCTGAGTCTTAGGGGTGTCTGAGACCCAGGCACCAGCTTATATTGTAAGTAGTACTAGCTAGTTCAAGCACATTTGTCTTCTGGATGTCTCACTCCCAGGGACAGTACTCTGGAAGACATACTTTCAGCCTTCGGCACAGTCCTCTGTTTCACTTGCATGCACTCTGGGTGGATCTCTGGAATAGATCTTGGGACGCATCAGTCATAATTACTAGGGTGACTCAGAAACAGTCATGGGTTCCACAGGAACAATCATCTCCTGGGTATCTCACTCTAGGGAACTATACTCTAGGTAACTGTCGTACTTTTCTTTGTACTGGCAAGAAAGAGAGTCTGGTGGTTCTATATGAGTACAGTATTGTTGTAAATGAATGACGAGGCTGCACAATGAAGTCACGTTGGTTAGGTAGTTTATTTAAGTTAGAGCATAGAAAAACCCGACCAGCAAGACCGGGACCAAACGGGCAATAACCGCCGTTAGGACCGAACACTGGCCACGTAACAGAAGCGGGCAGCACGAGCTCGGCACGAGATGTAAGCTGAGGAGCACGAGCTCGGCACGAGATGCAAGCTGAGGACAGGGAGAATATAACACATCTCCTTTCCTTAAACAGTGGAAAAGGAAATTGTACTAAAACAAATTCGGCAAGAATGTACACTAAAATACAAAAATAAAGATACTGCTTAGAACACGCAGTTTACACTTTAAGAACAAATAACCCAGCAACACAGGACCATGTAAAATGACATTGCTTAGAACATACACTTTTCTCTTGAGAACAAAGGACCATGTAAATATAACAAGTATCTCTTGCAATCGTTTTCATCTCTTCCATACCCCCTTGGAGAAACTGTGTTCAAGTGTTGTGGCAAATTTAGGATTTAGACTTCTGCCCTGCCACCTTTGAAGTTCACTAGCCGCCACTGATCTAGAAATTAAAATACTTTTGAACATTGTGTTCATGTAGGCAAAGTAGTCACAGGTTTAAAATACAACTATACATAATAGTATTTAAGACAGGTGTTGCTATTTATCTTGAGAAATTGGTCAAAAGGATCTTGAATGAAAGTTACACAGCAGAGGCTTCCTTGCGGAGCAAACAGAATTTTAACTTTCTGACTTATGAGTGCCAAGTTGAAAACAAAGATTCGCCTCTTGCAGATGAGAACACTTGCACATCTTGGAATAACATAGGAGAGATTATAAATGAGTGTTTTGAAAAATAAATTGGGGTTCCATTCAGCAACATTATTTCTTTGTTGGATGAAAACACCCTGATACTTTAAAATTGAGAAGAGTCTAAAACTCTTTAACACTCAAGATCAGGAGACTAATCAGTAGTGTTTCATTTGGGGAGAATTGTTACTTCAGGAATCAAAGTAATCACCTGTATTGATGATACCCGACTTATCTTGAGATCAAAGATGCCTGCTTCTGAAATTCAAGTAGTTATGAAAGGATGCCACTCCGAATGTTTGCAATGCATGAATAATAGCTTTCTCAGACCTAATGTCAGCCTCAATGCCTCCACGAGGTCTTTTTGCTGTGTCAGGACACCCATTAGTCCTCTTCTTTTTTTACTTTCATGAATGGGGGAACCGCCCAGTCCTGTTGACAAAGTGAAAACCTAGGTTTTTTGTTGGACATGGATTTTACTTTATCCTCTCAATAAACGTGGTTGTTTCCTCTTGCTACATTCTGATGACGATCCTAATGAGAATCTTCTCTCTAATTCATATGCATCGTAGAGCTTGTGTCCTCAGTGCAGATATTGCCACCGGAATAGACTATGAGAATGCCTGCTACTTAGGTCTTCACTCCACCTCTCGCCATACATTACAAGGGGCCAGATGTAGGTAGCCCAATACCGGTCGGAAACGGCCGAAAATATCAATTTTCTGCCGTTTCTGACCAGTATTGGGCTATGGAGATGTAGGGGCTCAAAAAACATACAGATTTGGTAATTTTACCGAATCTGTAATTTTACCGAATCGGTAAATTTACCAATCGGTAAAATTACCGAATCTGTATTTTCAGATGTAGGTAGCACTTTGAACAGTGCTTCAGGCCTTTCAGGATTCGGTATTTACCATGTAATACAATTGTATAGTAAATCACGAATCCCTGTCTACATGCACATCTGTGCATGTACACCTGTGCCATGTGGAACACAGACATGCCCTAAGGGCATGTATGTGTGCCACATGGCGCACAAGCCAGTTACAGGGATGCAACAGGGTGTCAAAGTGACACCCTGTCCCCCTTTGCAATTCGGTATTTTTACCGATTCGGTAAATACCGATTCGGTATTTGTTATTGAATCCTATGGGCTACAAGGTCCATAGGATTCAATAGCAAATACCGATTCGGTATTTACCGAATCGGCAAATACCAAATCTTACTGATTCGGTAAAAAATACCGATTTATTACCTACATCTTATTTACCGATTCATAAATACCGAATCGGTAAAATTTGGTATTTATGAATCGGTAAATGAGATTTACCTATATCTAGCCCAAGGTGTTGTTTTTGATTTCAGGAAATTTGACAAGGTTTCAGAGGCATTCTTCAGGTAGCATTGATCGGAGGTCCTTTAGCACATCCAGTTCAATGTGCTTTAATTTGTTCATAAAGTATTCTATGAGGATTGATCTAACTGTCTGTTCCTCATTTTGAAGATTAGAGATGGTGGTTGTTCTCCCTTGGTTGCCACTCCTCTCTGGAACGGTCACCCTCTCTGTATACCCCACATAGAGAATCACTGTGCTTTCAAGAGAATACTAATGACTTATCTGTTCTGCTAAGTTCTTTTTTCTGACATTTTGGAGCTTTAATTTTCAGTACCATGCGCCCTCAATGTTATTGTTTGTGCTCTATAAATATTTGTGGGAACTCCTGCGGCTGCAAAGCATTGAAATGAGTCGCAAAGTGGAATATGCCCATTTGGGATAGCTTGCAAGCCTTCTAGAGAGCAATCTCTGATCCCTTGAACTGACTGCTGAATGCGTCCTGCTGTCACTTTTGTGTTGTGGCATTTGTTATGTTGTTGTGTCACATATCTCTTAAACACTTTGAAAATATGATTGCACGGATAAATACATGGGTTCCCTTGAAGAACTTACATCCCTGAGTTCATTGACAATAACAACGATTCATGATATGCAATATTCCTTTCCTTTAGAGAACTTCTACAGAGGTTCTGCTATGCTTACACTTTTCTCCTTTAATGGATCTAATCATGGTTCCCCATCCAGTATTATTAAGGGAAGATTTAGATCAAGAGATTTCGATTTTTCTCATGCATTACAGGCAAGAAGACTGCAAAACATATACTGATCATCAAATCATATACTGATCATCAAATCCTTTTTTTAATATCATGTATCGTGATTACTGAATTTCTTGTATATTTTATGTTGCTAAGGCTAATCTTCTTTCGATATTTTGGCCTATAGAAATCCTCCATTCTTACTATATATTCCTGAGAATTGTGCATATCAGTCTTGCTTTGAATTTGTAATAAATCTATGCTTAATCCTATCCTCTGACTTAGAGTTTTACTGTGTGGCCAAATGGGTTACACTGTAGTTCTTACATTTTACTCCTTATATTCCTCATGCACCTAGAAAGTCCTACTGCAGGGAGAAAGTAAGAAGGAGACCGCATACTATGCATTAGCAGGGCTTTGCATCAAACCCCAGGGGTGGTTGCATGGAAGTAGCCATACTATCCATAAGAAGTTCCCATGACAAAAAGTCATGCATAGGTCTACTTTGTGTTACTTTCAGGCTACTTTCCAGTGCATTGGGAAGTACATTAAAATCAAGACTTTGTGCCAGTTTGCGTACCTTTTGGTGACACTGGGCCAACGCAAAGTGTTCAGTACTCTGCCCACGGTTCCTATGAATGCTTGCAGATTGCCCCTTGGTGCTGCAGCAAAGTAGTGCACAAATCACAGCGCAAACAGTCACAACGTTGCATCACAGAAGTCATGCAAATGCTGTACTGCAACTTGCTGAATCCTACATTTGCTTCTTAAACTACATCAGAAGGAGTAGAAGGCATTACCAGCTTTTGTTAATAAAATTCAAGCAGGGGAATTCATAATATTTAGACTGGAATTTATCTAAGGAGCTGATTGAGCACTTGAAAACGAAGTTAGTGCTTAAAAATGGAGTTAGTGCTTGGGGCAGACACACATATGAAGAGCATTCTTGCGTCTGAGACAGAAGAAATTTGCTATATGATAAGTTAGATGGCATTACAAGGAAACTGAATAAACAATGTTCATTAAAAAGGCATTTGCTGCCTTGACGGGTGAATCTGATTCAGCTGCTAAGAGAGGCTGGAGGATGTTCTCATGAGAGCACGCTGCCTTATTGTTTGTTTGTGAATTCTGCACAATGGCCTGGGGTGAGAATTTAGTGGAAGACCTGAATGCAGAGTGCAAGCATGGAAAAATGTAAATTATGAAACTAAACATAATGTGCAAGAAGGTGAGTTTCATAAAAGGAGTGTACTGGGTTCTGTTTACTCCAGTTTTAACTGTCAAGGGGAAATATGTCTTGAATAATGTCTAGCACTGGGATTCTCTGAGAATATGCAGAAATAATGAAATTGCAAAGGTATTATTCTAACTCATCCATTACGTTTTCAGTTTTTGTGTGATAATGCTTGGATGGCAGCTCTCTGATCACCCTACTTTATCTATCTATCTATCTATCTATCTATCTATCTATCTATCTATCTATCTATCTATCTATCTATCTATCTATCTATCTATCTATCTATCTATCTATCTATCTATCTATCTATCTATCTATCTATCTATCTATCTATCTATCTATCTATCTATCTATCTATCTATCTATCTATCTATCTATCTATCTATCTATCTGTCTATCTGTCTGTCTGTCTGTCTGTCTGCCTGTCTGTCTGCCTGTCTGCCTGTCTGCCTATCTGCCTATCTGCCTATCTGCCTGCCTATCTATCTATCTATATGTCAATCTACCTATCTATCTATATGTCAATCTACCTATCTGTCCCTGTGTCTGTATGTCTGTCTGTCTGCCTGTCCTTCTGCCTACCTGCCTTTCTGTCTGTCTCTCCATCTATCTATACATTAACTGAAAAAAACAAAGGTTAAAGAGACATTGTAGTTAGGTGAAAATGTTGGTTAAAACCTACAGTTTTGAGAGCTACACCAACTAAGATGTCTGCCCCCTGTCCCGCTAGCTCCGTCTGTGCCCATTAGTATTTTTTTCACACATTTTTTAAGTCAACACTTTCACTATTACCTTCTTTGAGTATATGCAGTCTGTGGTACCCCTGGATAATATTTATTGGTGATTACTTCAGGGTTGGATATCTTTTGAGTCTTAAACGGAGTCTCCTTCACTTCAGCAATGGAGTTTCATGTCAGTAGAGGCAGAACTACATTCAGGAAAATGCGTGGCTTGGACCTAAGATCCTTCTATGTCTGATTTTATTTGTAACACTTGCAATTTAAATTGGCCTATTTTCACCAAATTAATTACCTTTATCCTGTTGCAATTTGATTTTTCAAGATATTACTCAGTAATATCAGCATCAAAGGCATTAATGTTGATATTAATGCTAATAAATGCAACCAAGCAATTTATTCTCCACCACACAAATCAAAAGTTTTGGACTTCACGGAACCATCCTTAATGTAAGGATATAGCGGGTTTGTCTATGAAAGTTCCTGATAACGCAATTAAAATACAGGCTAAAAAATATCCAAAAAAGAACAAATACTTACTGTCACACCCAAAATTCTTCCTATGGACAAACTATTAGTATATTTGTAAAATTGTATTAGGCAAAATAATTAAAGTATTATTACTTTGCCGGAAGATATTGAAGGTAATGACTGTATATATCTGGAGAACGTATTATCTACCCACCTGTCAGATCTGGTTTTGCGAACTCCTCAGGAGCAGACGACTTTTCCACCCATTCCCTTAACCGAGACCAGCAACAGTAATTTGGAAACACTGCTACTAAACTCAGCTCGGGGGAAAGGGGAATGGGATAGACAAAAAAGAGAGACTGCCTCAGCTGATGCCTTCTTCTGCTATGTGGTCTGGCACCTGCAATTAAACACAAACAATTATAGCTGTCCTTAACTAACCTGTCTCTCAACTTTACCCACTTTTCTCTTAGTTACCTATTGACTCTGAGGAATTAGCTTCTCTCTTGGTGAGCTGAAAATGTACATCTTGTCAACTGGAAGAAACTCTGGTTCAACTCACTAAGCGCTTATTGCTATACATAGCGCCTGTAAATTGTATAATTCATACGTCATTCGTTTGTCTTTTACAAAACATTTATAATGTCTCTATGAAGTCTTTGTCAAATTCGAGATTAATATCAAGAATGCATTACTCCAAAAGACAAAGGAGAATAAGTCTCTGTTTCGCTTCTTTCTGCTGAAGAATCCTAGGCACACTCTATCCTGCTCAAATCTCCAGTGCGTTCTCTATGCAGGAACTAATTGCAGAAATTAGAAATTGTCCTCTTCACCTTACAAGTCTCTGGACAAGTACTATACTGCGCACGCAACTGCTTGTGGCCTTAAGCGCAATTCTTCTCTGACTTGAAGAATATGAATTGCGCGCTCAAAACATGACTGAAAACTCTTACTTGAAAATTGGAAAGTTCTTCTCTTCACTGAAGAAACTCTCCCTGCTACGAGTCACAACCACTGACTGGAAATACTTGAATGTTGAACTGGAACGTTGAAACGTTGGTTGCTTCTTTTAAGCTGCAGGAAACCAGAAGTTTTAACCTTTTTCATTAAGAGTCTACTCGCGCTGCTAACTAGACTAGGAGCTAGCGGCGGTCAAAACTAGCATAAACTAAATTCAGAGTCTTTTTAGATTCTGTCAGAGCACGGAGAAAATCGGTTGCTGCCTCTGACTGGAATCAGTTAAAGTGCGCGGCGCGAGGATCACGCAAGCGCACTATTCCTGTTTGGGATCCTCGAGTCAAAAACAACTAGACCGAGAACCCCAAACAGGAAGTAAACTTCCTTTTGCAGCATGGCGTCAGCAGAGCCTGTGTTTGCCGCAACACTGATCGCAGTCCAGATTTCCAGGTTGGACCCAACCTTCGCCAATGAGGTTATTTCCATGCATTCAGTCCTCTTTGAGCCTTCTTTGGGCTTACGCTTGCGCTTACATGAGGGGCCTCCCTCTAAGAAGCGTCCTTTCCAGGTGGGTTTTGTTGGATTGGCTTTGTGGAAGGCGCGTATTAATCTTGGAGCATGAACATTACTGTGAGGCTCCCAAGACCTTTCTTCAGGACCAAAATTCTTCCAATCGACCAGATAATACAGTTTGCCTCTGCTAATCTTGGAATCTAAAATCTTTTTAACCTCGTACTCTTCCGATGTGTCTACCAGTACTGGTCTTGGCCTCTCTATGGTGCCTAAGCCTGGTGGACTCTTTTTTAACAGTGACAAATGGAATACTGGATGTACATTTACAAAACGAGGTAAGAGGAGTTTTACTGACACTGGATTTATTGGGCGATCCACCATAAAAGGACCGATGAATCTTGGTTGAAATTTTTTATTTTCCTTCAGCCTTAAATGTTTTGTTGACAACCAAACCATGTCTCCTGCTCTAAAAACTGGGGTTTCTCTTCTCTTTTTATCTACCTGGGCCTTATAAGAGTTCTTAGCCTTTACTAGATTTTCCTTAGCCTTTATTAGTGTATTTTTGATTTCTCTTACTAACTCTGCTACTGCTGGAGCAGCTATTTCTTCTTTTTCAAAGATTAAACTAGGGTGTCTTCCATATTTCAAACAAAATGGGGTAAACCCAGTAGATGAGTGTTTGGTGTTGTTATAGGAAAATTATGCCGCCCACACTAACTCTGACCATTCAAATTTCTGATCCTGCAAATATAGCCTCAAATATTGTTCTAAATCTTGATTTACTCGCTCAGTTTGGCCATCTGTTTCTGGATGAAAACTGGTGGTGTAACGAGAATCTATTCATAATCTTTTTGTAAAGGCTCTCCAAAAATGGGAAACAAATTGTGAACCTCGATTAGACACCAGAATCTTGGGCATCCCAAGTAACCTCACTATGTGTTGAGAGAACAGTTGTGCTAGTTGGGAAGCTGATGGAATACTTTTTATATGTGAACAAAATGTGCCATTTTGGAGAACATGTCAACCATGACCAAGATGGTGTTAAACCCTTGACTTGTGGGAAGATCTACAACAAGATCCATTACGACGGTGTGCCAGGGGTAAAGGGGGGGTAGGCATGGGCATTAAAAGACCTTGCGGGGAAAGTCGATCCGATTTCCCTTTTAAACATCTCTCGCAGGTTGACACATACTGTCTGATCTGATCTCTCATCCCCGGCCACCAAAAATTCTGCTCCACCAACTCTGTAGTCTTACGAATTCCTTCATGACCGGAAAGCAAATCGTCATGACAAGACTTAAATGCCTTCTCTTGCAAAGATTTAGTGGGAACATATAACCTGTGATTCTGATATGGTAGACCTTCTTTAATTTCTCTTTCTGGTTGGTCCTCTATCCACTTCTTCATCTCATCTTCAGTCATGGAAACCTTTATTTCTTGTTTCAAATCTGTATTGGAGATGGCTAAAATGATCTTTTCTGCCGGGATCACATTTTGTAGTACTTCTTGATTTTCTGAAGCGTTTGCATTAATTATCGATAAGGCGTTTGTCTTTACATTACTCACTCCTGGTCTATATGTGAGAATGAAATCAAAGTCCGCAAAAAACAAAGACCATCGTAGTTGTCGAGCAGTTAATGTTCGAGCTGAATTTAAAAATTGTAAATTGCGATGGTCTGTGTAGACTGTGACCTCGTTTTTTGCCCCAAAAAGGTATTGCCTCCACTCCAAGAATGCACACTTGACAGCCAATATTTCCTTATCTGCAATTGAATAATTGCATTCTGGAGGAGTCAAATTCCAAGAATAATATGCCACTGGATATAGCTGACCAGTATCAACATGTGGTTGTGACAAAATTCCTCCGATGGCAACATCTGAAGTATCTGCTTCAACAAAAAATGGTTCCTCAATTTTCGGATGTAACAGTATGGGTGCTTGAGTAAAAGTTTTCTTCAAAAATTGAAAGGCTTCTTCAGCTTTCTCTGACCAGTCAAACTTCACTCCTTTTTTCAAAAGCCAAGTGATAGGACTTGTCTTCAAGGAGAAGTCTGGGATAAATCTCCGATAAAAATTTGAAAATCCGATGAAGCTTTGAATATCTTTTACATTTTTGGGGGGTGGCCAATTCTTAACTGCCTGAATCTTAGAAGTATCCATACTTACTCCGTCAGGAAATAGAACGAAACCTAGAAATTCTACTTTCATTACATGAAAGGCACACTTCTCAAGCTTTACATAGAGATGGTTTTCCAACAGCCCGGTTAAAATGATTCTCACATGTGATTCATGTTCTTCAACATTACTTGAGAAAATCAATATATCATCGATATATACCACTGCAATTCTATCCAAAAATTCTCTGAGCACATAATTTACAAAATGTTGAAATGCTGTTGGAGCATTACACAACCCATAGGGCATCACCTGGTACTCGAAGAGGCCATAACGAGTGCGAAAAGCCGTCTTCCACTCATCGCCTGGAGCAATGCGAATCAAATGGTATGCTCCACGTAGCTTCAATTTGGTATAGACCTTGGCATCTTTCACTTGGTCTAGTAGGACAGAGATCGGTGGGCAGCATAACAGAAGTAGGTTACTGCCCTGGGAAGCGGGCCATTTTAATTTGAACAATTTCGATAAACCGCGAGATTGATATATTAATCCTCAAGGGTACGAGTACAGAAGTAATAAACGATATGTACTGAGTTAGATTAGGTCCCTTAATAATTTTCGTGATTTGTGATTTGAGATCTTAAACGTGATCCTTGACTATATTACGCATATTTATATACTACAAGATGGCGCCCACAATCATACATTACTTAAGGGAATACCAATATGGCGCTCGTTTAGTACGCCGGCTGCCGTGAGTGAGAGAGGATGGGCATTTGTTAAAGACTGGGCTCGCATAGATACTGGGTGAGTCGGAATTATTTGTTTAGTGACGCGTGGATACTTTAGCGTTTTTCTAAACTTTATAAAAATATTTTTTTGAGTGGTGAGGGTAGATAGACCCTGTAATGAGATGCGGTCTTCTCGCTTTTTTAATACTTTTAGAACCATTACTAGTAGATATTTCAACACTGGTGAACTGAAGTGAGATGTGGATATTGGACTACGGAATACTTTAAGCCATGGGGTCAGTGTACTGATGCAGATTGGAGATTTATAATAACTTTGCGATTACAGAGTGAATGCGTGCGAGTATACATAATTGTACATGGTTTTTTATCTCGATTTCAGTATTTACTGGCAATACTATAAAGACCAGACTGTGTGACACTAAGAGCATATGATGGTGGATATCTTTTATACGGTAGCCTATTTTGGTATTTTGGTCTATATACATTTGACTACTATGCAGAGAAGCTTGGATATAGTGTTGGCATTTGTGACAGGGACTTTAGACATGCTACTGATGTTTGATTTAGATTGTAGCGAATACTAATAATAAGATGACTGATTTAATTGTTGGTTATGTTGGGGCACCATGGACAGGGAGTATTATCAGATTTTGATATTTGTCATTTTAGGGAATTGATTTATAAAGAATACAGTGGAGGAACTGACGATCTTATGTTTGTAATTTAGTGACAGAACAGGTGACTTTACTATTAGTATATACTCTAGTCTTACCTTTTTGGACCTAACCTGGTGAAGGAATTATTGATGATAAATCTTTTTATATATATTATTTCACTGTTTTCGATGAGATTCAGACTTGTGAAGTGGTTCTATTCTTTTCAGGAGCACAGGGTGTTATTATTGTTTTGGATAAATTCACTATCTCAACAGATGTAATGATAATATGTAATGTATATACTAGCAGTGAGTTTACTTGTTATTTTTTTGGGTTGCAGCCCTGACGAAGTCATTGTGATCAACTTTAGCACGACGAAACGCATGTTGGCTGCTTTTCTTGGATGTGAATTTGGAAAAATAAATAAACTTTGGAATACAAGGAACTTGTGAATCGGATTTATACGGAAGCGGATTATGAACTGACTATTTGGACTGTGCCAAGTGGATGAATACTTTTTGAAAAAATACATTTTTTAGGACATTATAATTATAGAATTTGAGTGCTCAGGAAAACATTTTTGATCAGTTTCAATTTGGGACAGCTTCCAGATTTCATTTTAAATAGCATACAGGAATCTTTTCAGTCTGAGACCTGCGGGTCCTTTTATAAAATCTGTCAAATCAATGTCATCTGTTAATAATGACAAATGGTGTTTAACTGAAGTTAGGGTGGAGTGTTTCAACTAATTTTGACATAATGTTCCTACTAAATAGGTTGTAACAGAATGGGTGTTTGAAAAACGTGGATCAGGTCTATCCTGTATGTAACCAGGAGCCTTGCCCAAAAAACAATGTTGGCAAGAATCTGAACTTGTCTGCCCAACCAACCAACCCAGGGAGTCCAGGGTAGAAACATTAAATGAAGCATTTGCAATTAATGACTGCAACTCATCAAGGGTCATATCTGTATGATTGCTCTAGGTCTCATAAGCATACAGATCAGGAATTTTAGGGGCATTCATTTGTTTTGAAGTGGCCAATCCAAAACAGGTTGTTTGATAAATCGAACTGATTAAAAACAGGATTTGATTTGGGATATGGCACGCTCGATGTAAAGCCTCCGTTCTCTGTACCTGCCAGAATCTAGAACGCCAAACAGATTTCAGATTGATTGTATCTTTCCATAGCTCTTAGCCAGCTATAGCCAACTGATCAATAAAGGATTTGTAATACAGCATCTTTGTGTGGGAGAGCCTGACTTTAGAATTAGATGTATAATTAATTTTAAAATAAAATTAATCTGGATTGGATTTATTAAAATCAGTGAAATATGCAAATTATTTCAAGTGTTTTTGAACTGCCTTCAATGGGAGCTGAGCAATGTTCCCATTGTGTGTAATTAACAAAATTTCTAAATGTATTAGCTTAATGCAGGTAATGTTGGCCATAAGGCTGGTAGCAAAATAAATCAGCATAATTTGCAAAATATAAATATAAATCTTCAGCATCAAATGCAGCATAATACTTTAAATCAGAAAATAAAAACTCACGGGCTGGTACGTCCCAATCATCAGAGCGTATGTTTTGTTTCACTACATCCCCCATAGAAACACAAAGTACATTTGAGACATGAGCCACCTCAGTGGGGCCATGAATTTGGAACTTTACAGCATACCAAACTATTCCATCATCAACTGGCCAGGCAGAGATGTTGACAAAAGTCTGGTCTCGTTTCATGATGTGTGAAGAAGTATGTGGTGCCAAAGTTCCATCAATCAAATTCAAAGCAGAGCATTCAGTAAGGTAGTGACCATTGATTAGAAAGAAAAAGAATGTCACAAATCCACTTGACATGAACAAAGAAAATGGTGATGAGGACCAACCAGATGTGTGTCCAAGGTGGAACTGAAAAATGTTGTTCAAACCAGGTGACAAAAATAGAAAATTTTGAAGCCGGACTCTATGTTGGGGAGTCAGTGTCAAAAGAAAAACTTGACTGGTCAACGGCATTTGCTTGCAAACCAGGCAACTACTCAGTAGTGGGATACGCATATTCAGTGTCTTTATGTAGACTGCAAGCCGGAGGATTCAACAATGGATTACTAACAGAGGTCATCTCAATGGCTGTGTCAGGCCTGATGTTGTTCGTTGAGTCCAAGGCTGAATTTCTTAACATTGCTGGACAGGAAACAGCTGGAGTCATACTATGAAAAATTGGCCAGTCACTGTACTTTGACATTGTCCACCGAGATGTATTTGTTATCCTTGCGACCAGGAAGTGGTGGTAAAATGACTATGATAATATGGGCCTAACTCCTTCTTGTTCTCTACCTTCTCACGGACCAGGTCACTGACTTTAAGTAGCCAGCCAACTACCGAAATCTTTAGTGCAGCTTCAGTGGTGGAGGGCAAATGTTCCTTTGCAAGACTGTCACAAGTCTCTAGTAGGTTCTGTAATACAGCAGAATGATTATCTGCGTCAAAGGCTGCGGCTGTCGCCACCATGTCTAGACCATCAAGGTCCGGGACAAACATTTATATGCCAACAAGTATTTCGTATGGGGTCCGCCCACCCAGAGATCTTCTATGGAGATTATTAAGTGCACGCTGTACGCTATACAAATGGGCAAACCAGTTCCTGCCAGCACCTATACTTCTAGCTGTCAAGGATTGCTTTAAGTCATATTTCATTCGCTTGACAACTGAGTTGCCCTCAGGCCTGAATGGAGATGAAAATTTTACCTGCACCCCCAAAGACCTCATGGCATCCTTGTACGCCTTAGAGGTGAACACAGGACCTTGGTCAGAATGGAAGGAGCCACAAGCAAAAATTCCCATAAAGACACGCAAATCCTAGATGACAGTTCATGCGTCAGCAGTGCATTGTGGCCAGACCCATAGAAACCGTGTGCACGATTCAACTGCAACTAATATAGACTTATACGCAGTGAGTGAAGAAGATGGACCGCAGTGGTCTAAATAAGCACAACCAAATGGTTTATTATAAATGTACATCTGTGTTTGTGGCAGGCGTGTAGCAGTTAAAGGTTTAATCTGCTGACAAATGTCACATGAAAGTACATAATCACTGGTTTGTTTATACAACCCACGCCACCAGTAATGTTGCAGCAGGATAGAAAAAGTCGGTGAAAAGCCTACATGGGCTGAGGCCATGCCTTTGTGTGCAGCTGTTATCAATGAAAGTCTGCTGTCCGCGTTGGGAATCAACCTGTCACCAGGGTAATTTATTCTCACATAGGGAACATTATCGGGACTTAAATGATAAGAGTATTTATGAGGGAAGCCTTTTGGGTAATTATCTCTCTTCTCTTTAGCAGCTATCGCTTCCAAAATGTCATCATCAATCTTACACCTGGACCTTGTAATTGCTGCAACTGATTATGTGTCTACTGCTGTTTTAGCTACTTTGTCAGCCAAACTGTTGCCAACGGCGTTTACTCCTACGCAGCTGTGCCCTAGAGTATGAATTACTTGCATGAGGCAGACTTTCCTTAAGATCTGCGACATGAACCCAAAGCATTTTATGCTTAACTGTGCTGGCTTTGGAATCATGATAGTCATTCAGAGTCCAAAAGAATAAGTTGTCATTAAAAGACAGAACACAGTAGTCACTTACAATCATGGTTGTCACAGCGTATAAATGTGACTTGTAAGCAATGGGTACTGTGTCCCCTTCATTAAATGTCAAGTAGGTGAAACCCACTGCGCCTGGCACAATTCTTATTACCAGATTTGTGTGCTTGTCACGTGTCAACAAGTATTTAGATTCAAGAAGATAAGACTGCAAAGATTGCAATATAGCTGAATGTTCCAGAAGCCAGCAGGCTTTTGAAAAGTTCGGTTGTATCAAGGCATGTAGTGGCTTGATACGCTGGGCATATTCGAGAATGTAAGTTGGACCGAAGTTAGAAAGTCAAAGCAAATATTGCAATGTTTTAAGAGTTGTAGGAGAACGCAAATGTGCACATTTCTCCAAGAAGTGAGGCGCCAGGCCTCTTCCTTCATTGTTGAGCTCCTAGCCCAGGAACAACACTGTGTACTCTGCAATATGTGATTTTGCAAAGTTAAATTTGTAACCGTAGTCCGCAAACAAAACTATGATGCGGTCCATGCAACAAAGAGCAGCCATAGTTCTTTGTCCGTGAGATAAATATCATCAACGTACGAGTATGCATCAGGGTCTATGTCATCTGACAAAGAGAGGAAATGTGCGGCAAAAACTCCTGGGCTGTTCTTGTAGCCCATTGCCAATCTTTTAAATTGTTTTGTTTGCCGCCGGAAGTAAAAGCTGTCCATTGACTACTTATAGAAGACAGGTTATGACTGAAAAAGCCATTCGAAATGTCAAGAGTGGTTTTAAATCTTTTTCTTACAAGACTGTCCACGAGGGCAGAACTATGGGTATTCTGAACCGCACAGGTTCAACAATGAGAGTTCAAATGATGATAATCCAAAACTAGGCGGTATGACCCATCGGGTTTGGTTGCATTGAAAAGGGTTATTCATCGGTGACACACATGTCTCAATCACTCCTTGATACTGTAATTGTTCTAGAATTTCAGAAACGGGAGCCTTTGCCTCCCGCCAGAGGGGATATTGGGGTTGTGGCTGTGGCCTAAACCGCAATGGTATCCCATGTGGGGGCGAAAGTTCATCCCAACCAACGTGAGTATGGTACAAAGCCGGTGCAAGCACCAGAGCCCACTCTTCCGCAAAAGCCTCTGCTTGCTCCTTGGGCACTGTGTGTGAAAAACTAGGGAGGATTACATCCTCCCTCCTCGGAGCGGCTAAAACAAAAGGCGGGGTCCAATCTGCCTCAGCTAACAGGATATCAAATGAAGAATTCAGATTTTCCCAAAAAATCCCTGTAACAACACGTTGTATATCACCTTCAATCAAAAATATGATGTCATATAGTCTGTCAGGGGGAGCCACTCGGGTGTCAGCAGTTTCAACTGTGATGAAACTGTCAGTTGCTGTCACCTTCAGAAATGGACGCAGTGCTTGCAGCACTATTGTAACCTCCGCTGCTCTGTCTAGCAGAGTTACTGCCCATTTTAGGTTCCGAAGTTGGGTTCTCACCGTCTGTGGCATATCTTGTTGTTAACGCAGCAACTTACTTTTTCTGAAACAGAGGACGTTGACGAGGAAAATCGTCCTGCTTGCCTTTAGCGTCAGCCTGACAAGGTTGCTTACGTCCTTGCGGGGCACTTCGACCTCTGTCGCGATCCTGGCGATCTCCTCCACCAGATTGTGAGCCTGATGTTTCCTGTGAAGAACAAGCAGAACGCTGATCAGGGACCTGTCAGGAGACCTAATTCTAGCGCGGTCACGCAAATCATAAGTGCTCTCAGAAGACTCGGGTATCGGTGAAGCAGCACGTGACCCTTGTTTCTGTTGTTGCTTTCCATGTTTTTAATTTTTGCAATTTTTTTTCAGAAAAACAGGACGGTCGTCTTTATTAGACTGCACTGTCTGAGTTTGCTGTTGTGCTGGTGTTTTAGCAAAAGGCTTAAAACGCAAACTATTGCGGCCCATGGTCTTTAAGCCTCAACAATAATCTTCAGTAACTTACGGGGTTTCGCATCTTCTGGGATAAGGCGCAAAGCATTAGAATCCTGAAAGTTAACCACATCTCCCTTAACATTCACAAGGATGAGATCAGCAACTACGTCCAACAATCTGACAAGCCTCATTCCCAACTCAACCGCTGCCTCCGGTCCGTACTCATCCTGAACACGCTTGATCACAGAGGGCAGCACTGTCATAGAAGGTGTGCCAAAATACTTTGCATACACTGCTGCAAATACTTTACCCCAATTCTCACAATTGTTTACCTCTGATACTAAGTCTTTCGGAAAACTAATTGTAAGAATCCTGTGCTTTTCCACGGGCATGGTATTAGGAAATAATGCTTCCAGCTGGTCAAATTTCTCAGCAAGCCAGTAAGGTAAATCATCCTTATTCTGAGGACGTTTGCCCATAACCGAATTACTCATGACGGAACTAAGCGGCATCTCGACCGGTCCAGCTGGTTGTGCCGCAACCCCAGGTGCCCCCACCTGGAGATTGCGGGAAACATATTGAACTAGAGCCCCATGTACCTCAATTAAAGAGGCATGCAAAACAAGCAATTCATCTACAGGGACTGCTAAATAACGTGGATGTGGTTTGTACCGGGCCAAAACTGGCCAAGTGGCCCCAGAGATCGACAAAGGGCCTAAACGGACCGGAGTCACTGTGCGGGGGAGGGCGCCATTAAATCAAATACGATATTACCATGCCAAAATCGGAACTACAAGCATTGTGCATGGCCGATATGCTACAGGTATTGCTGTGGGAGTATATTAATGGAATAAGTTATCATCCCCATTCACTGTCTCAAAGGTAACCCAAGAGTAGAATACCTCAAATTGAAAAGCTGGGTCAGTACCAACCACAACAATAAGCACTACACCTGCCTTTGATGACGGAGATGACAAAGAAAATGATTACTACTTATTTGTGTGGCAGCACAAAAAGGGTTAGTAATTCAATATAGCAATAAGAACCTTTTTAAAAAATCTCAAGCTTGAATGAACCTATAACTCATCTATATAGGTAGGTTATGCCATCACAACTGTTTTCCGGATACAGGAGCAAGGGTATTGTGGACAAGTATAAGCACTACTAAAGTGCTCGAATATAAGTACCAGACAAAACGTTAAGGGCGCCATGTTGCAGGGGTTCTGCTCATGCACAGAACTATGCGCAGGAAACCAGGACCTCGGTGTATTGTGGTGTACCAAAAAATCCACCTCAGTACCTAGAACCCCAATCCGACTAGCATTAGTGTCTCATTCGTTCTCCGTAATACAGCGAAGCTACCAATGATTAGACAACCTAGAACATGCCACTTAGTAAACTCTCAGGAATAGTGGGAACCAAGAACACTCCTTCACTATAACGCTCATACTAGTCCACAACGTGAGTAATACGAAATACAAGATTGTTTAAAATGTTTATTTTAACTAACATGCTCTAAGATGCAGTATTCTCGCCAATACTAACAAAAAGAAGCATAAGAATAATACAATCAGAATTGTTACAATTCCATAAAGCACAAAAGGGGAAATCATAGGAAAAAGACAGTTGAAAAAGGACTACAGCGCCTGTACCACCCTTCACGTGCTGGGAGCTAGTTTTAAGTAATATTAGAAGAAGACCTCTAGGCTTTGACGGGGACCCCATACCTTCAAGATCAGATGAAGTGAATCACATCCCAGGAAAAACTCTTCGTAGTTGGAAAGGCTTTCTCCAAGTCACAATGCCATATTAAAAGCACACAAGTTTCAGTTTGGGCAGCTGCACCTTCTGTTATATCTAGGTGAGTGGGACTGATCAACATGAATTAAAAGCATACATTGTTATTCAACCTTGAACACACTGTGCAGACAGAGAGCACTCTGTACTCCTAGATACGTGAAAAACAGACAGTTCTCATCTGAAGAAGCGCAAGCAGTTTATTTACGAGAACAGAGCCATGTCGTGTTGTGTGCAAAAGCGGCAACATGGTGTCTAAGCATATATTTCGCTTATGCTAACATAGCAATGTCTGCAGTTAACCCCTTATCCTCACGACATCACCACCGAAACGACAGACTTCGTATGCGTGCTTCACCTTATCCTGCACATTGGACACACAAAGTAGTTAATTATCCAATGTGACAGAAAGCACTAGGAGAAAGCAATTGTCCTCCCCTTTCTGACACTTTATACATTGCTTCAGTAATTCTGAAGCAATGTATAAAGTGAATAAACACCAAACATTGCCGCCTCTACCTATGTGGCTCACCGAAGACAACTTCATGATGTGCTTTCTAACCTGGCATGTAGCGGGATCAGTGAGAGTGTGATCAAGGCTATCTCTGGCAATGTGTCCGACTCCATTGAGAGGTTTGTGAGAGCGGGTGCGCCAATGTGACAAGGCGTGTGACGCACTTGGGAGAGGGAATTATACATTGAGAACCCATGATGCAGCTGGAAGAAATAGGACAACTGTAAGAAAAGGTCTGATAGCTCTGCTGTCTGGGACCTGATCATGCATGATTTCTGTACTTGAGAGACAGCTATGCAGTCTAAAGCCGGGGCCTTTAAAATCTGTGTAAACTGATGCTAGCCTCAATCCAACTTCACAGACGAGAACCTATTACAAACCTTGGCCCCAGATCCTTTGTTGTGTGGTCTCCAATGTTGTCATCTGTATGTAAGCTCTGAGTTAGCACACTGTATTTTGTTAAATATAGCGCTTACTATCCTTGATGAGGCGTTAGAGTACTTATCTTGTCGGAATGTATAGATTCTTTTGATTCAGCAAAAAACACAATCATTGAGGAGGAACAATAACTGTTCTCTCTCGTTTTCAGTTTTTCTTTTTTATTTGGAGAGCACGTATGTTGTCTACACAAGGTGGTACATTCCGGTGTACCATGTAACTTGCATGTCGGTTTATTCCTTATGTTCAACTTGGGTTGGGAGGGGTGGGGGGGAGCAGACCACAAACCAGGATATGTGTGTAAAAGGCCGCTTTATTGAAACAGGTACACATAACTTTATAATTCCTCGGCAAAAGCCTTAGAAAACTAAACCTCACTAATCAAACCACTTACCTAACCCTGCCCCACCTTGCCCCTAAAATTTGATTGAACCCGCCCGTACATTACAACATTACAAACAATACAAAACAATGCATCAACATACAACCCAAAATAACCCTATAAATTCAACCCGTCCGTTAAACAACCTCCCCTGCCTGCCCCTTTACAGCTGTCAATCACACAACCTGTGTAACCGAAATAACAAATAACCTGCCTACCCTTTCCCTGTCGATAACCCAACTTAAAAAATTATCAACAAACCTCTGACAACCCTGGCAAACTTCAAATAACCCCTGCCACCCAGAAAGAAGGGGGGGAGAAACTACCCCCCTTTCTGCCCCCCAAAGTAGGCTAGCCACTCTCAGACTTAAACAGAATGCCTCTGTACGTTCAAGCATCTCGATAACACCTCCCGGATCTCCTGTAAATAAGGTCCATACCAAGCCTGGATAAATGCACTCCGCCATCCCAAAAAAAAACTCCACCGCCTCAAAACATATCTCTTTGTGTGTCACTCTCCCAAAGCCTAAGCTTCGACAAAATCTGGAAATGTACGTGTTCACATTTCTCTGTGCCCTGTCAATAGCCCTGGGGTTCACAGACCCCCTCCAAACCCTGCGCGGACCCAACTCAGTCCAAAAAATGTGGCACCCCGACCAATGTTCCCTTAAAAGTGACAAATACCTCTTCACTGCCCTCAGCAACACCACACCCTTCACTCCTCAAAGATCATTCTCTCTAAGGTGAATCAACAAAACAAACTATCTGGGCACTGGCCCCTCACCATCCATTTATTCAGACAGGGTAATAATTCTTTCCAAAGCATCCCTCCTTTACCCCTCCAAACAATTCTAAATAAAAGCTCATTGAAACCCAACATTTCCCCGAAATAGCATCAGCATGCCTGGATGTGCGCCCATTTGATGAACGAGTGCCCCACTATCCATATGGTCAATTCCTTCGATTGGGGCCCACCCACCGAACCTGTAATGAGAAAAATAGAATGAGATTCACAACAAAGGAGGAAGATGCATGCGCCTCCTCCACGTTTCTTCCCACATAGCGCTGAAAACAGTCTGACAACCAGCGCCCCAGCCGCATAATGTCCCCCCGAGACCAGCCCCCGTCATGTGCTTCTGTTGCTGCCCCAATTCTGAAAGAATGCGCCCCATAACGCGCCCCATCCATTCCAATACTCTGCAAAGCCTTACGCAGCACCATGCACAACTGGTAATCTGTTACCCGGGACCCATTGTAATGCCAGAAAACCAAATCGCCCCCAGCCCTTCCTGACAGCGTCCTCCAACGGCGGGCATGTAGAAACTGAGGCCGCTGCCTCCAACCAGACTTGTTTCCCTCGACTTCACTGTTCTGTTTTTGAACTGGCCAGCCAGATATGAATCCCCCTCTCTGCGAAAAATACATCCTGCCAACTGATGCCCCTTTTCACCTTGGTACCAAGGAGGTCTGAGGCTCTAAACACTCCATAAAACATACACACAATAAGAGTAGAGACCTAACATGCTTCGAAACCGTCCCTACAAACTACAGTTAAACCTTCCAACAACCGGGCCAGTGTCTGCCAAGAAAGGGGGCTACGGGGCAAACGCTCCCCTCCCCGCTCCCTAGCCCAACCCTCCAACATCATCCTCCCCACTTCCCCTGCAGAAGGGGAGTAACCCCATAAGAGTTTCCCCATAAAAGAAATTCCCACCAATTTCCCGGCGATGGTCACCCTGGAAAGGCCTCTCTCAATGAGGTCTAGAATAAACTGAATCACATCCTCTGAACGCCACCAGACCTCCTCCGGCCTACAAGCTCCAGATGCTAGGAAATCCCTCCAGGCCAGCGCATATGCCGCCCGAGTAGTAGCTGACAGAGAACCTACCACCAATTGTAGAACCCTACATTGCCTACATACCAAAGATGCTGCGGCATTGGGGTTGGTGCTCTGTCTGTCTCCTTGGCCAGCCCATGGAATCTCCCCCACTGTGAATCAGACAAAGCATCGGCTCTGTCATTGTCCATGCCAGGTATAGGAAAGGCCCTGAAAGCAATGTCATTTCTAAGGCAACCTAGCACAAAAACTTGCAGCAACTTCAAAATCTGCTCATCTCTTATGGACTGCCTATTGATGAGCAACACACCAAATCAGCTATTTCCCTCATTGACCATATCTTTTTACCACTGAAATAATTCTACATTCTTTTGATATATCAATTCTTTTAAGTACATCAGTGAGAACACAACACATCTCATTCAATTTTTTTTATTATTTTCTCAAAAACATATCATTTTTTTTCCTGTTTTTATCTCATTTCATTATTCATATATATCCAAAATAGTGGATTGTCCTTTTCTTTATCACATTATTTCTTGAAATTTCCATACATGACCTATATAAACACTCATCAGTTCATTATTATCACAAATCAAATTAATACAAAACAATCAAATATAGAAATATCAAAACAAGTATATACAGTGAAACACCCCTGGCTACAACACAATCAATCATTCCAATACACCATACTCACTCTAACTCTATTCACAAAATATCTGTACACGGTAGAGTTCTAAGTGACAAAGGAGAACCTCTGCCAACAGATCAAATCTCAACGTAAGGCATGAGACTCCGCACTAGGTCGACGCGCATTTCGGTGGTTTACAGGCTGAAAGTACCACCTTCCTCAGGACCTTTCCAGATACAACCTTACACTTCACAGGGGGCATACTGCAGAGCGTTAACTATAATTTCAGCTGAATTCATTGTAGTACGGCGTGAAAATATAGCGAAGGGCGGTATGTATTTATCCAGGACAAATCAATAGAATGCCATAAAAGCACATTTAATGTACTTATAGTTCATATCGAAGATGACTTGGGCTTACTGTTGTATATCTCTTGAACTTTTGTTTTTTGATTTTATGAACCAATTTCAGTGGTAAAATGATGTGGTCAATGAGGGAAATAGCTGATTTGGTGCGTTTATCTACTCCCCTCTCTTCCCTGACCTAAAGTTACTTCGAGGGGGTCCCTTTACTCCTGCTTTTGCCTATTGATGATCTCCACCACTGCCATGTTGTCCACTCAAAACAAGACCCTCTTGTGTGCCAACTCCTCACCCCACAATTTCAATGCCACCAGTAACGGGAAAAGCTCCAAAAAAGCTATGCTCCTCCCCCATCTTTCCATTGTGGAGGCCACTTCTCGGCACACCACCTGCCCTGCCAGTATATGCCAAAGCCGTCACTGCCTGCTGGATCAGAAAAAATCTGAACGTCTCACTGGACGTCCTCCTCCCTGGCCAATGGCACTCCATTAAAAGAGTGTAGAAAAACTGACCACATACGCAAATCCTCCTTCACCCCTGCTGACAGGCGGACGTGGTGGTGAGGCAAATGATGTCCTGCCAGTGTCCCACCCAAATGCCTACAAATAGTCCTCCACACTCTGACCACCCTGCAGGCAAAAATAAGATGACCCAGTAACACCTGAATGTCCTTTACTGTCACTTTCTGCTTCGAAAGCATTCTGTCCAACAACTCCAACATTCTCACTTTTTTATCAGCTGGCAAGCGAGCCCGCATTGCCACAGAATCAATTTTGATCCTCCCAAAAAAAAGAATCCATACAGTGTCCTATTGTCTTCTCGGGTGCCAACGGCACCCCCAGTTCCTCATGAGCATGTGGAAAGTGTCCAGCGCTATCTGGCATTCCGTGGAGTCCAGGAAACCGACAAAGAAGAAATCGTCCAAGTAGTGCGTCACCAACATGTGACCCGTGTGCCGCGTAAAATACCACTGCAAGAAGGTGCTGAAACATTCAAATAAAACACACAACATAGAGCATCCCAACAGTAATGGTTTGTCCACGTACCATTTACCTTCAAAATGGATACCTATAAGAGCCCAATCATCTAGATGGACTAAAAGCAACTGAAATGTCGACTTTATGTCACATTTTGCCATCTCTGCAGTTGCGCCCGTGGTCACAACTAATGACATGGCAACGTCAACTGAGGAATATGAAACTGAGTCCACCTCCTCATCAATAAAATCATTAACTGAAGACCCCTCTGGCCATGAAAGGTGCTGAATCAATCTGTACTGACCTTCCCCCTTTTTAGGCACCACCCTAATAGGCGATATAATCAAGGTGTCTATTGGCCAATCATCAAAGGGGCCCATCATTCTCTCTTCCTGCACCTCCTTGCTCAATATATCCTGCACTACCAACCTGTGTTCTGCAGCTGATTTCAGGTTATCCGCCCACCTTCTCTGCCGTGGCCCCCGGTAGCCCAAATGAAACCCCAAATACCCACACCCCTGCAGGCCCTCCACCAGCTTTGTTAGCCTAACTGGCATAGGAGCCTTTGGGCCCAGTATCCTTTGGTCCCTTACCCCCCTAACACTCTGGAATTGCTGAGATGGACCATAGGTGCCGGCACCTGACTGCTGCCATTGCTAGCCTCCCTGTGGGTTGACGCCCCAATAGTTAACAAGGGGATAGTGCTTTCCATATTTTGAGCACTCGTGGCGAAACTTGCAATACTCCCCTGTGCATAAGCCTTTACTGAAGCCCCAGCATGCCCCATTTACAGTTTGTGTCACGGCTGCACCTCTCACCGCTACCCGGGTGGGCTTCCCCTGAAAGGGCCGGTATACCAAAGGCAACCCGCTAGCTGTCAAAAGGGTCTTACCCCCAGCCACTGCCCCCATCGTATGCTGCCATAAATCAGTGTCTAACTCTCCCCACTTTGCCTCAGGGTCCCAAGCCATACTGGCCTGGAAGTCTTCGTCATATTGGGCCCAACCGTAACTACCACCTGTAATCTGAGCCTTCTGAATTACATCCATATATTTAAATATGGCTACGCTGAGCTCAGGAATTTTTTTGCAGTAAACGCTGATGTAAATCTAAAATGCTGCCGTCCAGTTCTCTAAGGTTAACAGCACCGTACGTCGCTTGGCTAACTCATATTCCTCTTCCTTTGAGCCCGCTTTGGACTTACCTCCCTATGCAGAAGTTTTAGCATTTCAATGTATTCTCCTTTCCAAATACATTCCTTGGTCACCAGCATTAAATGGGCACCCAAAGGCTTTGTCATGCACATGTATGGCAGTACCTTAATTTTCAATTCCTTACTCTCCAAAGGCTCCTTACCTCCCTTACCACCTTCGTGTTCATCCCGCTTTCTACCTTGGTGCCCAGCGCTACTCCCCCATCTCCTGTTCCGACCCATGTATCCTTTACGTATTTTCCCCTGTGCAATCTCCCCTCCATCACTCCCCCACCTCCCATGTCCCCACAGACACCATTTTAGGTTTGGCCTGTGTTCTACCGGTCTCACCTGGCTCTAATGAGGATGCCTGGAAGGAATCCGACCGCCGTGCCACTGGCTCTGTTTGATCCATTGACTGAGGTGCCCTCACCGAGGGCTTGTGCTCTCTCCTGTATCCAGACGCCGCTGCCCTTCCGTGCGGCACCGCCACCGAAGCCTGCAGAATACTAGGAGACACATGAGAGGGACCCTCTTCCCATTATCCCACAATCCCCATTCCTCGGGGCTGTCCTCATCATAATCAAGCACAATAGGCTCCTCCACCTGGAGCACATCAGTAGCAAAATCAATGCCACGGCCTTACCGGACCCATCATGCCCCACACTGGCCCTAACGGCTCCCGTATGCACTCCTTGCGGGGGAGCCAACTGTACATGCCGGTACTCCCCCCATGCCTTGACCTCTCTGAAAATCCATCTCCGCTGGTATGGCCGACCACCTTGTCTTGCTTGTTGTTGGGGTCAGCAAAGTCATCCTGGACCTTCGCACGCTGGCCGCGACGGGATCCCCCACCGGTACAGAATGCGCCATGCAAGGCTTCACCCTCCCTTCCCCTCGGTGTAATTGGGCCGCACCTCACCATAACGAGTCTGCAGCACTGCAATGCTCCCTGCGCTGTAAAGAAAAAGTTTGGACTAATGTGCTGGTTCCCTCACACCTGCTTGAAAACCCCACCCCCTGCAAGCCCGGAGAAAACTCCCTGGCCTGCCTACCCCTGGCTTGCCCTGACCTGACCGCACTTACCGGGGGGAAATCCTCCTTCCTCCTCCCCACTGCGCTCCAACATTGTCTGTACCACTGTGGAAGTCAGGCCCCAACCCCGTCCTGCACGCCTCTCCTCTAATGTACCCCCAAACCCTCCCTGAGCCCCTCCTCTGGCCACCTCACCCGCTATTGGCCTTCCCGGCCTGTGTGCACCCACCTTGTGCCCAAGAGACCGATTAACATCTAATCGCTCCCCAACGCCGAGACCCCGCACCCCTTCCACTCAAGAAGGAAAAATATCCAAACCCTCCCAAGCCGGACCCCCCTCAGCTGGGTCCAAATCGACCAAAAGCTCACCCTCCAGACCCAGGCCAGCTTACCTGCCCCATGTCCCCCAAACCATGTCCCCACTGCCCATTTCGGGGGCCCACTGCTCCCCCTAGCTTGGAGGGGGGCTGCCCTGACTGCCACAATATCCCGGATAGAGAAAACATTCTGCTGGCTTCCCCACCCTCCTGGTTGGGCCCACTCACCTTCACCCAGAGTGCTCCCCCACTGAAACCTTCTCGCCCCTCACAGAATAAGGGGGAGAGAACAGCAGAGGGCTGGAGATATGCCCATCGACAGCGTCTGACTCCCCTACTGCAAAAGTCTCTTCACCGCCTCTGTGCCCCGGCGAGTAAACCCCAGCCAAATCCATCGCTCCTGTGGAAGAGCCAAAGGTAGTAGGACCTCCCCCAGCCGTGGCCGGAAGTGGGAGTTCCGGGCGGGCGGTGACGTGGGGAGGGGGAGGGGCAGGGTGGGGGGTAGTAATGTATGGATTCTGGACCTTAACAGGTAAGTAAACATAAAAATAAATAAAACGAATTTTGTTGCGCGTACTGCATCACCAAATGTGATGCAGTGCGCGCAACGAAATTAGTTTTATTTATTTTTATGTTTACTTACCTGTTAAGGTCCAGGATCCATACATTACTACCCCCACCCTGCCCCTCCCCCTCCCCACGTCACCGCCCGGCTGGTACTCCCACTACCGGCCGTGGCTCACCTCCCCCACCCTCTGCACCGCTACCGCGCTCCCCTCGCCTCCCAAGTGCTCAGGCCTGCCTCCCCGGTGGAAAGGTTAACACCCGGATCCCTGGCTCGCCCGACCTCCCTTGATGCAGTTAATGATGGAACAAAGGGCAGCAAGGCAGAGCGTCGCTTGCCGCCTCAGCCACTCCCGTGCTTCAATCTCACCGCGGGGGAAGAAACCGAACGCTCAACAGGTGCTGGGGCCGATAACTGCCCAAAGGATCCCACAGCAGGCTCCCCTGTCCGGAAAAAGCCTTTCCACCAACGCACCCCATACGCCCGCCTCCACTGACACTCCCCCCTCGGACTGCAATGTAGAAGTCGGGCCGACTATTTGACACGCAGGCGGCCTCGCTCACTTACCAGAGAAATCCGCAGGTGTTTGGGCAACGTGCAGGTGGCCACTGCCGCTGCTAAGCCCACTGAGGCCTGCCGCACAGGGCGTGTCGGCCCCGCCACTTCTCCGATCACCAAATCTATCCGGCCCACCTTACTCAGGAGCCGGAGGGCTTCCAGAACGCAGTAATCTTCCCCTGACATAACGAAATCGTCCAAAAACCACGCAAAAAGCCTGCCACAACTAGAATAACGCTAAAAGCTACGCCACCAAAACCAAAAAACAAACTATGCCAAAGCTCCAAGCCACCAGGTCACCAAACCAAAAATGGTGGCCAGGAGCAGAAGCCCAAAGCATTTATGCTTGGGCTCCATTTGGGCTATAAATAAAAAGAGCCCAAAACAGAATTTCTGGCTTAAGGCCCGCCATCCCCCACCCCGCCCCTCCCAAACTGCCTGGGGGGACCTTCCAGCGGTCGGCTACCCCTCCTACCCCCCTAATAAACCACTTAAAAAGAAGAGAAAGGGATATGACTATTTTAAGTCCTGGAATGAGCTATTGTGGTGACTAATTATATATGTGTCGGGTGTGGTTTGTTAGTTGACCAGAATCATGGGTGTAAGCCAAAATGTTCGGACGTTCTTGTTCAGGTCACTATCTCCCACATGTGCTTCAGTCACTGCACTGAACATCTGAATTACTTTTTTGTATGTAAGTTTTGTTTTGTGATAGCGCTCCTATTCCATTGCAGCAGCTTGATGTGCTTCAGAGCAGACGTGAGGGAGAGAAGGAAGGAATCAGTAATAAAGTATGGGGCCCTCCGTCCATGGTTGGAATATCTTTCAGTTTCACATCCTACAGAGAGGCTGGTGCTGCCAAAAGGCCATTAAAGGCAGCTCACTGAGACTGTCTCCGTCACTTGTGCAACATTTTAGATTAATTTTTTTTTCTGCAGCTGAAGTTGCTGGCTGCAGTGAGCTGCTTTTAATTGCCTTTTGGCAGCGCCAGCCTCTCTGGAGATAATGAGGTGCGCAAACAACAACTGAACTATCCCAGCATCCTCGCAGCTATGGCGGAATGGAACCATTGTAAAGTACTTGGCATGTGATAGCGGGCCAGCTACGAGCAAGCACCTCAGAATACTGGCTACAACCCTGTTGTGTGAGTGAGAGGCACAGGGGATGCGACACGAGTCGTGACTCTGCACTGCCCTGTGTAAGACTTCATTACAGTGAAATGATTTCACTACACTGAAATCAAGTCTGACACAGGACTCGTGTCGCACTCACATCCCCCGTGCCACCCACTCACACCGCTACGAGCTACCGCCGGCCCAGGTAGACATAGTACACTCTCTGCCGCTGAAAACAGCCAACACTCCCCTCCCCTGGCCCCAAGTACTACTGCAACGGCACAGCAGGGCCTCAAAGGGCAGCTTATCTTAATAGTGTTCTGTCCTCAACGATCTCGAGCCGGGCTCCAGGACTGCAGTGCAGAGTAGACTAGAGTTGCAGAGACAGCATGGCAAGCACGCAGGCACAAGCCTAACTGAAACTGGAAAATACTGGATTTGGTCTGTGGAATCCTCCCCAGATCCCAGCAAGCAATCACTTGCAAAACAACAAGCAAGTTGCAACTGTTGCTGAGTCTGGTGGAAGAGGCAAAGGCCACTGCCACACCCCCACACATCTCTAAACCTGCTGGACAGCCCCGCCCGCAGCCATTGGAAATAATGGAGGGCCTCCAACTCCTCCCTGGGCCAAGCTAATAACGCCCAAAATCTGAATGTTATTCTGGCAGTGAGACACAGGCTGTACCCACCAGTGTGTCGTCACTGCCTTGCTTTCTAGCTCCAGGTCGAAGAAGCCTTCACTCAGCCAAAAGCATGACCAGAGCAAGGGCCATCCTCCCCCACCCCCCTAAAGAAAACCACAGATTTGCACATGTTTTCAGGACTCACAAGCAGCCAGCAGAACAGTTTATTGCTAAACTGCTCAGTGTCCATTAGGCATTTTTTTAAATCCCCCAGGGTGGCAGGGCGACACCCATCTCGCCCTTGGACATGGCCATAAAACTATCATATAAAGCAGTTAAGATCCAATATAGTCATGTGTGGAAGTAGGGGAGAAATATATTTCCTGTCATGATGTGACTGTTATTGGATATCATCTGGTAGTCAGAAATACGTTCACCGGAAATAGTGTTTATGGTAAAAGTGTTATGAGAAAATAAGCTCACTTGAATGGTTTCATTTTACAATTAGGTAAGGTAAGTTTATTATGCATGATTAATTAAAACTGTTGCATTCAAAACATTAAAAGTTACTTTAAAAAATATTGTATTGATAAAACAATATAAAACAAAGTACTTCTTTTGTCTAAGTCTAAGTACCAGGCGTCTTTCTAATTCCAGTCAGACTAGCATTGCAGGAATTTTCCATACGCACAAAGTCACCTCGGGTTGTGGTAATGAGAGAGAATTTAACTGTCACACACGTTACTTCACTAAACGCCCTTCATGGTGCAGTTTTGTCATGAGTTTTTTCACAGAGGTCTTAGTCTCGGTTCATGCATGATAGATTGGATTACACTACCCCTCCCTCAACCCCAAAACTCTTCCTGAATGCAAATCCTAATACTGTTCATGTATGATGTTGAACCAGTATCTCATTGGATATTCCTTTGATTTTTTGTTGTAGCTCTGGACGGAGGACATCAAGATAAATTCATCATTTATTGCTATTACTTTATCATACATCCATACTTGGCACATCAGAGCGGAGCGGGACAAGATGGGGCGGTGGATTTGATAGTTGGGTGGGGCTAGCGGGGTACAGTGGAGCAAAGTCAAGGCAAGCCAGAACCACACTGCGTCACGCCACTGCTGCACCAACCCGCTGCTGCACCTACCTTACTCCAAGCTGTAATCAGGCTGTAATCAGGCTGTATCAGGTGATCAGGCGATCAGGCAATCCTCAACAATCCGCAGCCGTCCAGTGGCAGGCAGCGGACAGTGACAGACAGCGGCAAGTCCACGGCCAAACCCACGCCAGTATCTCCATATGTCTGAGTGGCGACAGGCTTTGGGCAGAACTGAATACTAAATACTGAGGCCAGCACTGAAACACCAGCACTGAAACTCTGGCTGGCTGACCAAACCAAGCCCGTTTGGCCCGCCTGTGTCAATCCTCCTTCATCCTTGTCGCATGCTTCTCTCCATTTGTTGCTCCTGGCCCTGCTCTCAGCTCCACTCTGCACAGCGCTAAAACTCACAGCTACTCCTGCAGTTCTCTGAAGCTGGAGCTGAAACTGGAGCTGTTGCTGACTGACCCTCCTTGCAGTGCGCTCGGACCGTGAGACACGAGATGAGACTCATATGGTCTTGGTTGCTGGCCCCTAAGCTCGACTGCAGTATGGAGATCTGTGGGGGCTGGGAGCGAGGACCAGCAACCGGCAGCTGAGAACCAGCTGAGAGCCGGGAGCTACAGCTTGGCGATCGGCATCCTGCTTGCCTGCTTGTGCGCTCGAGCTCGACTACTGCGAAAACATGGCCTGGAGATGAAGACAACCAGTACTGATATCTCAAAGCGACTATCTCACCAATACTAGTTGATTTATATTCAAATACACGTTTATGTAAATGTTCCAATAAAGTTTTATTGTAAGAAATGTATTTTTTAACTCAAAAGAGTGTTGTGTTGAATGGTTTTGGGAAATGGGAGATGGGTTATTCACTGTGATGCTAGTGAGATGGTAATATTTCATGCAGCCACATGAGGAGATTGTAAGAAAGAACTTGGATGACACTGGGGCACACCAATTTCTCCATTTGAGTATCATTTTACAAATCATTCACCATATTAAATTCTATGAAAGATTTTTAAAAATATGATTACGTTCATCTTTAATTTTCTATCTTTATATTACTTCTAGATTATTATAGCTTAGTGACTCAGATGTAATATGTTTTTGTCAGAGGTGAGATTTATTTAATCATGTCTTATCTAAAATATTTTCGACGGTTTCATGTGCACTCATTTGATGGACAAAATTTAATTTACAAAAACTACTAGGAAAATTAACATTTGAAAAAGGGTGTGTGACAAAAAGTTAAGGAAAAAGATCTTTTAACAAAAGATACTGATGAAGTACATTTAACAATATACTGATAAGTTTGCTTAATTTGAGTCGAGGATTGTTGGTTGAGCACACTAACACTCATTTTTGGGGTAGAGTCATTTATATTTCATGATATGACTTTTACTGAGATCAAGAGAAGGAAAAACAAAAAAAAATAATTAAGAAAGAAGAGAAAGATGGAAAGATTGTCATAAAAGGAGAAGTCAGGAACCTGCTGGAATGAGACTAAGGGGCAGGTAATGTCTGGTAGTGGACTAAAGAGACATGAGGTGGGTTCATGACTACACAGCATTAGTATCTGACGCACCCACATTTAATAATGCTTGTTGCGGTCTTCGGAGCAGAAATTTGGGCTCCAGCATTCATTCTTTTTAAAATTAAGCTCTGTAATTTTGTGTCATTTTTATGGAAATTTTGGGCCATATGTAGGTGGGGTAATACCGGTCGGTAACGGTGAAATTCTGTAAATTTCCCCGTTACCGACCGGTATTTAGGGATTTGAGTTGTAAGAGGCTGCAAATAAGGGAGCGGTAATTTACCGATTTGTTAGTTTAAGGACTCAGTAAAATACCGATTCCTTATGTTATGGAATCAGTAAATTACCGATTTGTTAAAGCCCATGTAGGTAGCACTCAAGTGAGTGCATTTTAGCCTTAAGGATTCGTTATATAGCACCAACTACAAGTTGGTGGTAAATATCGGAAACTTTAAAAAAGCAATTTTGTGCTTTTTTAAAAGTGCCATGTGGCAGACATACATGCCCTTAGGGCATGTATGTGTGCCACATGTGCACACATGCACGATTCAGGGGTGCAACAGGGTGTCAATGTGACACCCTGCCAGCCTTGAATATGTTCCCCCTATTACCGATTCGGTATTTACCGTATCGGTAATAGTGAATGGCTTCCCATTCATTCCTATGGGCCTCCAGGCCCATAGGAATGAATGGGATTTACCAAATCGGTAAATACTGAATCGGTAATACCGAATATTACTGAATCTATAAAATTTACCGAATTTTTACCTACATACCATTTACTGATTCTGAAATACCGAATCGGTAAAATTTGGTATTTCAGAATCGGTAAATAGAGATTACCTACATATGGCTCTATGTGTTTTATGTAAGGGAAACTTTCACTATTTTTTCCAAACCTAGCTTAGATGAACTGATAGTGTACTTAGTATTGCTGCTTTTCTGTTTTCCACTATATACTGAATACCATGTTAATCTTTAATTGTTGATCTGAGATCTGTCAATACCTCTTATATTTTCCACATAAAGCATATGTTAAATGAGTATGGAAATATGAAGTCACATATACTCTACCTTTTGTAATTCATAGGACGCAAACTCAGAGCAGGTCATGCAGCTATGAGTACTGTGTTGTGCGTTTCATCTTTCTGCTTTTTATAAGGTTATTTGAATACATTATTACTAGAATTGCCATCTAGGCAAGTAACCTCAATTTTATCACACTTGGATGGCTGATTTAATGTGTGCATGTACTTAGATGCTAGGGTGCAGCTGTCAAATGTAGGTGAAGAGACCCTTCGAGAGAATGTAAGACAGGGTCTGCATTCAAATTCTCTCAGAGAAGTATCCTACCTTACAGAGAAGAGGCATCTGTCTCAACAGGTTTTCCCGTAGGTATTATTTCTTTCCCTGAGCTCACTATATTGCTGAAAATAAAATCAAAACTGATGTTGCGGACAGATGGTTCTTTTGGCTATATATGTTAATTTAGATGCAAACTTTGTAGACAAATGTACTTGCAGCATATGCAGTGCGCACTACTCTCCCACTGGAATGTAACTGAAGATAGGAGACAAAGAAAGGTGTTACCATTTATTTCTCATATGATTTCATGAAATTAATCCCGGTGGAACCGAGAACAAGTGGACATCACTCTAAAATGTGTTTGGTAAGAGGGATACCAGGTAGAATTCAGACTCAAGGCTAATAATGCCTCCATCCCTCTGGCCTAACCTGGATTTTAACAAAGAGTGCGTGAAATTCACGTAATTATGCAAACTTTCAGAAAATTATGCAAAAATTAAGAGTAAGTATGTGAAAGCAAATCTTTTATTTAGTTATATATTTTAGTCTAAGATGCTCATTTCACGCAAAAAAATAGCATGAAAAATCCTCTTGTTTCGTACAGCAGCATCCTGCCTTCTGATTGTTCACGTTGTTCCTGCAATTTTTTTTGCCACAAATTTTGGGGTAAATATACTAATGTGGTGTCCTTTTGAGAATTTCATGTAACGGGCATAATGCAAAATTCAAAAAATCTGGCAAATCGTGCTGCTGAGATTTAAATTGCGCCCTAGACTAAGATTGACATACCAAGGGCAGTATTATAGAAGTACTCCCGGGATGTAACAGGCATTTGTGCCCATCTTGTTCACTCCTAGGGCACTTTGGTAGTAAAGAAGGGGCCACAGATGCTTGTGCCGCCAATACTGTAATACAGATGGCAGGGCGAGGACTATCTTAGGAAGGCATGCAAATGAGTGAATTTATTCAACTCTGCCCCCCTCACCGTTTTATAGACACAGGAACAAAGGCAAAGAAGCTGCCAAGAGTGACACTGACCGTGCGACACAAAAAGGTCAGTCAGTCAGTCAGTCAGTCTGTCAGTGCCCCACCTGACGGCAGCCCTTTGGAAGGGGTAAAGGGGGTCCTATGTCCCCCAAGACATTCCCTTGAGTGCAGGAGTGGCTGTCACTCCTGCACCCGCCTGCAAGGGGATCTCTCTCTAATCTTAAAAGTGCAGGCAGGTGCCGCCCGCACAGTGAAACACAAAGCTGCTTTGAAGAAGCTGCTCCATATTTCACTTGAATGCACTGCCCCCGGGGCAGCACGAGTGTGTGGTTGCACTGAGGGCAGTACATTCAACCTAATAGGGCGCTCCTTCGGTTTGCGTACAGCACAAATGTTGAAAGGTGTGCCAAGGTGCAAGCAGGGCGATTGCGCCCTGTATGAAATAGGGTCTCCGGCGCGCATGAGCTGCCATATTTAAAAGTGGACATGAGTGCAGCAGGTTCAATGGTTTAAACAATAAGGGGCTCATTTATGAGCCCTTGCGTCACTTTTACGCCACTGGTGCACTGGTGCATCACTTTAAGTGATGCAGCAGTGGAGTAAAAAATGTACCTTGTTGCACCACATTTACAAAGTGACGCATCTAGGTAGATCCGTCACTTTGTAAACCCCTGCGCCACATTATACCTGCGCCAGGTATAATGTATGCAAGGGGGGCGTTTTGTCGCAAGAAAGAGTCATAGAAGTGACGCAATCAAATCGATAAGATTTCACTGCGCCATTTCGTGGACGCTAATGCGTCAAAATCTAACGCCTGCCTCATGGCAGGCGTAAGACTGACGCAGGCCCTTTCACATGGGGCTTGCCCCATGTGAAAGTACACATTGCTGGAGTTGCGTCACTTTTGTGACAAACTCCAGCAATGCGTCACTTTTGCGCCTACAGATACGTCAGAAATACTGACGTATCTGTAACTCCTTGCGACATGATGCGTCATACTGTAAATATGACGCATCATTAGTGTCGCAGGGAGAGCGCAGTGAAAAGTGACGCATCGCTGTTTTCACGCAGCAATGCGTCACTTTTTATAATGAGGCCCCAAGAGTCAACCATAAACTTGAGCTTACAATATTCAGCTGAACACAATAACATGTTATTTTATGTAATGCTGTTTGTGCTTTTCCACGAAAAGGGCAGATTAACCACTCAGTAATATGAGATTAGACATTTTGTGGTGCAAAGACAATTGTATTCATTCGAACAGATACTTCATAGAAGCAGACATGACATGGGTGGTAGCTTCCCCTTTTAAAACGTACTTGCTTATTTTAGATGCTTGCTACATCTTTGTGACGCAATGTAATTCCATGCTTGTTTTGAAGCTGTTTCTTTTGACAAGTGAACCGTGACAGCAATGTAATCTGTTGAATTAATGCCAGGTCGGTTTGGCAAAATGTCAGCATTCATTATGTGTTACAATTCCTTCAAGGCACTTCAGGACTTTTTTGTAAGTTGCTGCACATGGAGTTATTTAGTCGAAGTTGTGCAATATCTTACTTCATTCTGCTTTTCGATACTTTTTTTTTTTTACATGTTTTGCATGAAGATAAACATGAGAATGAATGTATAATGTATGTCGATTTCGGCCTTTTGGAAATGTAGAATGGAATTATGTAGCAGATGGCTTGTTTTTGCTGATCACAAATAAATTGTGTCACATCTCATTCTGTCCTTCGACAATATTCTGAAACAATTACAGACAGCTCCCTTCCCTCTGATGTTTAATTTTCTCCCCACCAAGTGCTTATCATTTTTCTTTTCCTCTTGTAATGTTTCTCATTTTCCAGCTCCCTCACCTTTGAGACTTTGCATATGGAGCATGCTCTACACCCACCTTTATTCAATTATCTCCTGCTTCATTCGTCTGCTTAATTGATTCGCTCATTCTTAGGTAAAGACGTTCCTGGTATTTCTCACGTGGATTTCATCCCATGGGGGAGCCTCGAGCGACTCTTCGTTATCTTGTATACTTATTCCGAGAACTAGATTTATTTGTGTAGAGAAAAATATGCTAAATGCCATTCAAATCGATTGAGGGCCCGCAACATCCAGAATTAGAATGTTTCCATGCTAGTTTCTCGCCCAGAAGCACTTGGAAAAGGTATAGGTGTGTGATGAGAGGGGAGAGGAAACAGCAAGACTGATATGTACATAAAATAGAGACAAATAAGTAGTTCCCTGACGTCAAGATCTGTTTTCGAATTCCAGTCCTTAACTTTTTTAGGTAATTCTACTTCAAAGAGCTATGCACTTTATTGACACTCCCTATCTCTTCCCTCTCTATGAGAAAAATAAAGAGTCCGTAAACAAACTAGTATGCTTGGGAAAGACACATAAAGACACCCCTCTGTCCTTAGCAAAACAATTCACTGGGTCCAGGGTTGCCAATTTCTTTTTAGAGAAAATACCTTTTGCTGTTCTGGAGCAGCCAAAAGCTGGTAAGTGAAACACAATTTGTTTTGTCTGTAATTTTCTGAACCGGTTTAGACAGCTCACAAATACTGTTTAACTGATTTTATATATGTGTTTGTTTTAATTGGTTTTTGTATCCGAAGGAATAGATTATCGGATTTACTTGCCTTTTCTTATATTTGTACCAGCCTGAACTTAAAGATACAGACCTGGGTGGTAAAAAGAAAAGGCAAGTGGCAACCCTATCTGGGTCTGAGGTGTGGGCAAGATTTTGTGACAGTGTTAAGGACAGAAGTGAGAAAAGATGTTCCTAGGAAGGAAGGAGCCTTCTTGGCCAACCCTAGCGATCACGCAGGATCCATATTTGGCCGGAAGCACCTAGTGTAGTAGAAAAAACTGCCCTGCGCCTGTCATAATCCTGGCAGACCCCACATATATTGAGCAGTCCAAGGCTGACTCAAGTAGGTGTTGTGGGCTAGAAACTCAGAACTTTGCACAATTTTGAATCACATTAAATAAATCAAGGCTCAGTCAGTGTTCTTCCTTCAAAAAAGTACAAGCAATTTAATATGGAGAATAACTGGCTCAGGGAACGAACTCCAGACAGCTACGCAGCCCACAAGAACGCCACTCGCAGACACCATCAACTCATCAGAACCGCAAAAAAGGCTTAATTTAAAGACCGTCTAGATAACAATGCAGAAAACAGCAAAGAGCTCTTCAACATCGAGAAGGAACTCTCCAACCCCAGCTCCAACAACAATGACATCCCGCCTTCGCAAGACCTATGTGACTCACTGGCCACCTCCTTACACCGCAAGATTGATGACATCTATGACAGCTTCAACGCCGCGACCACCCTGACAACCACCGCCCCCACGACAACCACCCGCACCAACCACCTGCTCTCCTGGACCAGCATCAACGACGAAGACACAAACGAGATCATGAACACCATCCACTCTGGATCACCGTTAGACCCATGCCCTCACCACATCTTCAACAAAGCCTGCACAGCCATCGGACCTCATCTCCAGAAAATAATCGACATCTCCTTCGAGACAGCAACCTTCCCGGAAGGCTGGAAGCACGCCGAGATCACCGCCTTACTCAAGAAACCTAAGGCAGACTCCAAGGACCTTAAGAACTTTCGACCCATCACCCTGCTACCGTTCCCAGCGAAAGTCACTGAGAAAATCGTCAACAAACAATTGACCTGCTACCTCGATGAGAACAGCATCCTGGACCCATCCCAGTCCGGGTTCCGCAGCAACCACAGCACCAAAACCGCTCTCATTGCTGCCACCAATGACATCAGGACCCTGCTTGACCCTTCAGCCTGGGATGACTCCTGGTGGCCGGCGACACTGAGAACAGCCCCGACACCCACCGACCAGGCATGCAAACTAGGGGTCATCCTCGACTCCACCCTCTCCATGACTAAACAGGTAAACACTGTCTCCTCATCCTGCTTCAAACATCCTCCGAATGCTCCGCAGGACCTTCAAGTGGATCCCCACCAAAACTAGAACAGTCACCCAGGCCTTCATCACCAGCAGACTGGACTACGGAAACACCCTCAACGCAGGAACGTAGGTCAAGCTCCTGAGACGACTACAACGCATCCAGAACGCCTCGGCACGTCTAACCCTCAACATCACCCGCCACGGCCACATCGCAACCCACCTGAGAGGCCTGCACTGGCTCCCCGTCAAGAAGAGGATAACCTTCAAGCTCCTCATCCAAGCACACAAAGCTCTCCATAAGATCGGGCCAGCATACCTCAACAGACGACTCAGCTTCTACACCCACACCTGCCAGCTCTGCTCCGCAGGCATCACCCTCGCCACAGTCCCCCGCATCCAACGGCAGATCCTTCTCCCACCTAGCCCCCATGAGCTGGAACACCCTCCCCACCATCCTACGGCAGACCCAAGACCTACTGGCCTTCAGAAGACTCCTCAAGACCTGGCTCTTCGATCAGTAGCAGCACCCCCCCAGCGTCTTGAGACCCTCATGGGTATGTAGTGCGCTTTATAAGTATCTTGATTGATTGATTGATTAATATGCATGCAACAAAATACTATGTACACAGTTGCAAATATTTACAAAATGGCAGTTCGAAAACACACAAGTAACCCCTACTATGGGGACCTTATAAACAAACTGGTGTGCAGGTCATGTACCCAACAGATAGGTATTGATGAGTTACTCACCTCATATATCTAAACAATTCCACATTGTTTTGAGGCGCCTTGCCCCATTTGTGCATGAAAAAGCCCTGTGGATGGGGAAGAGTTCCCTTGTTTCCAGCCAGATGCAGTTATAGCAGCGCATGATCCACCATTTATAACGAAAGTCTTGAGAATAGTGCACATCCATGCACAAGTCTCCCGGAGACCTTTTCCTGGGGTTACATTAATTGGGCTTGAAGTTTTTTGACAATTGCCCGCAACTTGAGGCATCTGCTGGAGAACCCTACAAGTCTCGCATGATCAGCAGAAACAAAGTCGATAGCTCTGGCGCTAAAGGTCTCATTTAAGAAAGAAGTCTATATTTTATTGGTTCAACTTTAGAAACACACAAATACAACGTAGGTTTCAGATAACTCTACATAATGATATGGACATCTGCCCTAATTTTACTGTTAGCAATCAACTACACACAAGAAAACAGTGGTGATTACCTATATAAGCAATTTTCTTTCAACGTGTAGCAAATCCCAAAACCCGTACCCCTACCTTCTTTTATATCATTGTAGTAGTAAGCTTCACTACTATATGGTGATATCTTCAAGAATGTTACATTTTTAACAATTCCAAGGGTACACTCTTCTATTGTATATGGTTTTTCCATGACAACTGCTATAGCCCAACCAGCTAATATTAGGCTTATTTTGTACAACATCATGTGGCAATACTATTTCCCTTTTCACACCTAGTAATGCAATATTGGCGTTCAACTCATACATGCATGTACACCAAATTACATGCAACCTGCCAAAACCCCTTACCTTAGCTGCACAGCACTGAGCTTGAATTGTGTGAAACTTCATTATGGGGGCCCACATCACAGCAACGAATGAAAATAAAAGAAATCCAAAATCCAATAAACTGGGTATTACACGGTTAGACAGCCGCGGCCCGTGGAGGGAGTTGTGGTGGGCAGACAGGCGGGGCAGGGGAGGGGCAGGGTGGGGGGTGATGAAGACCGGAAAATAGATGATTGCAGGTAAGTTAACTATTAAATGAATAAAATGAATTTCGTTCCGTGCCCTGCGTCGCAAAATGCGATGCAGGGCGTGCTACGAAATTCGTTTTTATTAATTTAATTGTTCACTTACCTGCAATCATCCATATTCCGGTGTTTATCACCCCCCACCCTGCCCCTCCCCCGCCCCGCCTGTTTGCCCCACTGCAACTCCCTCCACGGGCCGCGGCTGGGGTTAGAACCTGGTTCCTTACAATAGCCATCATACATAGGCTAAAGCATAACATTGATATATGTGCCTGTTACGATCCAATAATACCAGAAAGCAACAGGCTATTCTGATAATGAACTTTATTTTATTTTGTTTTTATATCAGCCAGAGCTCGTACTATAGAACAGCAGAGTTCTCCACAGATAACCTTTCTGTAGCAGAAGCTCCTCAGTATGAGGTTTTGTACATACAAATGAATTGACTGGGTGGGGCCTTTGAGACTTTACAGTTCAATGTATTTTCTCATACATGTATTTAGGTGACATTTGCATGCTTAAGTAAAAAGAGATGTTATTGTTCAGTGTTTAACTCAAGAGCTATAGATAAAAATGTGGATGAGAGAAGACTGTTAACGTCATAAAATTGGCCTTCATCTTGTAAAAAAACAATTTTGTGAAAAGATGTATTAACAGATTACCTGACTTGTAGGAGAAGTCACATTCAATGTGTTTCGTTTTCAGAACTCCACCAGCAAAGCTATGTTGGAAATCATTTTTTAGACTGTTCATCTGAACAATATAGATCACAATCCAAGAGCTTGTGTTGTATAGCAACCGAGCATAACAGGATGTAGTGATCTCCTGAGGTGAGTTATTGAAGGTCTGCCGTTTACAGAAAACTACCAAACAAAACTAGGCATGTGACTTTAAGACACCAATCTTAAAGCATCCATTCAATTTATACTAAAGTTAATGTTTAGTTGTGGTACTGTTACATCATTTCATATTATTTTAGCTGAGACCAAGGTAATGGCAATTGCTGCAGTGATAAAGGGGAAGGAAGGAATGAATACCATATTAACTGCTGCTGAACGTATGTAGCTAGGTTTTATGGCACAAATGCACGAATCAGTTTCACAAGGACAAATGCAAAATATTTCAGCTCATACTGATCTATCTTCGCCCACAATAACCAGACCCAGGCACAGGTTTATCAAATAGCAGAAAAGGCCACCTTTATTTCAGATCAGGTAACTCCAAAATTCAGGCAATTGTGTTTATACATCAACAATTTAGTAAAACGTGCCAAAACCTTTAATCTTTTCCTGCGTATGAAATATTAGCATTTTCAGACCGAAACCTTCAATAGTATGTTATCACATTCCTTCCAAACCTTGTTTCATTTCTCTTCATTTGTTACTTTTACTCCTTTCAACTTTCTTTTGCTCAAAATTCAAGGTGGGCAAGCCCGCTCCAGACCTACCCACCCCAATATAAGCGCCTCCACTTTTCTTAAGCCTGGGAGCTACCTATCTAAAAGTGACAAACGATGTGGATTACCCACAACAATTTTTTTTTCTTTATATATTTCTCTTTTTTTTATTTTTATTATTATTAGTATTTTTTTCATTTTTAGGGATGGGAGGGTGGGATTTACTAAACTCAAACGACTCCCGCCACCCAGCTGCCGCCTCTCGACCTCCCTCGGCACGCACTGTGACGTTTCACAGCGCGGGCCCCTGCCTTCCTATCTTCCCTATCCCCGTGCCCGGTCTGGTCCATTGGGCGAAAGACCCCAGGGGGAGACCGCTCGCGCTCTGCTCCCCCTGGGGCCCCCATCGCCCAAAATAACCAGACCCAGGAACAGGTTTATCAAATAGCAGAAAAGACCACCTTTATTTTAGATCAGGTAACTCCAAAATTCAGGCAATTGTGTTTATACATCAACAATTTAGTAAAACGTGCCAAAACCTTTCATCTTTTCCTGCGTATAAAATATTAGCATTTTCAGACCGAAACCTTCAATAGTATTTTAACACATTCCTTCCAAACCTTGTGTTTCATTTCTCTTCATTTGTTACCTTTACTACTTTCAACTTTCTTTTACTCAAAATTCAAGGTGGGCAAGCCCGCTCCAGACTTACCCACCCCAATATAAGCGCCACCCAGGAAAACCGAAGAGTTTTCCTCGACCCCACATATATCGTAAGTCAATTTTATTAATCCCTTCCAGTGCACCATAAATTCACTTGCAGTTCTTTTGCTAAAAAATCTCTCAGCTCAAGCAAATAATATGCTAAACCCAAATCCTTCAAGTGTACCCCATCATCCCTAAACAGGTGGCCCTCTCTGCTATTAATGTGTTCATGGCAAATGTACTTTATATCCATCCCCACACAAAAAACCCTCATCGCCCTGTTCAATTTTCTTCGAGCCTTACCCATTGCAGAATGATCCCTAGCGTTCCTCCAGTGTTGTCTGTAAATGAATTCAGTCCACACTATGCAGGTGCCTAACCAATTGTCTTTTAAAACTGCAAAATCTAGTTGCATCTTCTTTATTAATGTTAAGCCGGACAGGGGCACCAAGTCATTTTTGCCAAGGTGGATTGCTAATACCGCTGGCAAGCCTCTGTCGTACTTCATCTTGGCGATAGTAGGGAATAGCTCGTCCCATCTCATACCACCTTTCTCGCGCCATTGTATCTCATGTCAATCACTGGGAACGCCGAGGCTCCGTCCATAGATTTGCCGCTCAGCAAAGATGGCCACCCAATTGACAAATAAATGCCCGACAATCCAGATTTGCTTTTTCCCAGCTACACCACGAATATCACCTACATAGAAAAAACAATTAGCAAAACTAGCAAAAAACAGTAATCAAGCCATCATTTGCACACATAACGAGTACAGCAACCGGACTTCCATCTCCCTATTTTTTTGATGGCCTCCCATCCCAAGCCCAACCTTGCCGCCTCTGTGGCTGCTCCTAACCTAAATGAGTGTGTCCCGTATGCTGCCGGGTTCTCCCCAATAATGAGCAAGGCCTTCCTTAAGACCGACAACAAATGGGAACTTGATATGTAGGCACCAGACTTATGAACAAAAACATTCCCTCCCCTTAAAGTTCATGAGCAATTGAAATTCCTCCCACTCTAAGACTGGGCAACAACTTATAAAACAACTTTTGCTCAGAAAAACCCAAAGACCCCTGCCCAACCGGTCCGTCTTGGAGCGTTATAACCATATGCGAATCCTATTGTTTTCTAATACCACATCCTCTAAACTGAAACCCTCTTTACCCCTCACTCCCAACAATTCCGAAACTCGAAACGCTCCAAAAAATAACCAAATCATGTAAAGTCTAAATGAAGCCACTTCTTGTTTATTGTAACAACAATCGGGTAGGGCAGATAAAATCTGTTGTAACAAGTGAAAAGTAATGGGGGCCCGAGGCCTGGGTACTATGCTCTTCTCTTTACTCAAACCCTTTAACATCCTTGTGACCAGAAAGCTATCAACAGGATCAATTCCCCAATGCAAACGACTATAAAACGAAACCCCAGCTAATTTACCTCTTATTGTGTTAGCCAATAAACTCTTATTAGACAAAAACTAAATAAAATCCAAAATAATGGGAACCAATACTTGTGTGTTGCTACTGGTATGAAAATACTGCACATAACTGATGAACTCCGCCCATGCTTGTCTGTAATTCCTCTTAGTATTCTCAGCCAAAGAATCCTCTATCAGTTGAGTAATTCTCATTCCCCTAGGGCCCAAATTTTGTCTGGGATGGGAGTTTTGCTGGCCTCTGCCCCTGGCGCCAACGCACGAAAACGCTGCCAATTGAAACGAGACAGGAAGTCAGCAATGCAGTTATTAACCCCAGGGATATGTTTTGCTTTAAATACTATGTTCAACCTCAAACTGATCCGCATAAATTCCCTGGGCAGTCGTAAAACCCTCAAATCCTTAGCTTTTTGATGGTTGATTAGATTCACTACAGCCATATTATCTACATGAAATTGGACCGATCTGTTCTGAAATTCTATTCCCCATACCATGAGTGCAGCAATAAGGAGGAATATTTCTAAAAAGGCTATGCTCCTCCCTTGTGTAATCCAATTCTCCGGCCACTGCTCGGCACATCATCTTCCGTCCCAAAAGATGCCAAAACCTTTGGAGCCCGCTGCATCAGAATACAATTGTACCTGCCATACCAATTGCTACTCAATGAAATGCAATGGGACCCCGTTAAAATATTGCAAAAATGTCAACCAAACTTTCAAATCTTCTTTCACTTGTCTAGAAATGCGCACCCTATGATGAGGTAGGCAGGCATCTGACATAGCCATGCCCAAAGTTCTACAAAAGGTACGGCCTGCTCTAATGACTCTGCATGCGAAGTTCAGATAACCTAGTAAACGCTGAACCTGTATAAGCTCCAGCTTTGCTTGTCCCAATGCATGTGTGACACACTCCTTAATCTCGTGCAATTTGTCCTGCGGCAACTTCGCTAGCATTTCCACCGTGTCAATCTCAATGCCAAGGAAAGTTAACCTTGTAGTAGGACCTACCGTCTTTTCCGGCGCTAAGGGCACACCCAACTCCTCTGCCAATTTCTGAAATACATCCAATGCCTCCTGAAAATCCTGTGTCCTCCCTTTGCCCATGAAAAGAAAATCGTCCAAATAGTGACATGCGGCACCTTGCTGACACTTCTGTGCAAACACCCAATTTAAAAAGGTGCTAAAAAGCTCAAATAGCGCACATGACGCAGCACAACCCATGGGAAGCATTCTATCTACCTAGTGAAATCCATCAAAAAACATACCCAACAACTCAAAGTCTGACGGGTGTATCGGTAATAACCTGAAGGCAGATTGAATATCGCACTTGGCCAATTCTGTGCCTTTTCCCAAATGATTGACCATTTTCAGAGCCTCATCAACTGACGTGTACGAAACAGTTGTATCAATGGGAGAAATGAAATCGTTGACTGATTGGCCCTCCGGCCATGACAAATGCTGGATCATTCTAAACTCACCAGCTGTCTTCTTGGGAATAACTCCCAATGGTGACACACTAAGGTTAGGCAAAGGACACATCTCAAAGGGGCCTGCTACTCTGCCTAAGGACACTTCTTCAGCTAATTTCGTTCTCACTATGTCAGGAAATTCTTTCGCTGACTTTAGATTTTCAGCCCAGCGCCGTACTCTAGGACCCTGATAACTGATCTGAAAACCTTCCATGAATCCCCAATACAATTTGTTCGCTGCATTCCAGTCCAGGTACATTTCCAACCATGCTATCATAGCGTCTAACTTAATTGGCGTAGCCACCTTTTTTGAACAATTGGGAATGGGGTCCCCCTTCCTCTCCCACCCAGACTTGCTTCTGGCATTTGTTGTCCCCCCGCCTCTGATAGCACTGCAACACACTTGGTAACAGAGTGGCGGCCTCCACATTGGGCACAATCATGTTTAAAGCGGCAGACTGGCCTGCTGCAATAACCTCTGTTAAAATTCCAACATGTTCCAAACCCTGCCATCTGACCTCTCCCTGCTGTACCAGCCCCTGGCTGAGTGGGACGCGGCAGAAAGGGCCGATAAACAACTGGCAGACCGCTAGCAGTATGCGTTGACGCTGGCAGATTTCCAGATGACATCCATTGTAGCCACAATTCTGCCTCTACTTCCCCCCAAGGTTTCTCTGGGAATATACTCATTCTGGCTCGAAATTCCTCTTCATAATCTAGCCATGCATAGCCCCCAAAATGCATCTGCGCTTTCCGCACTACGTCCATGTATTTAAAAAGTGAAACCGCCCTCTCGGGGTATTTTTCGGTGTATATGCTGGCAAATATGAGAAATGCTGATGTCCAATTCTCAATATTGCTTGGGACCCTAGGACGCCTCGCTAACTCCCACTCCTCTTCCTTCGACCCTTCTTTAGACTGCACATCTCTATGCAACAACTTAAAAACGTCTACATATTCATGATCCCAAATTCTTTGTTTCGTTTTTAATGATAAATGCATCCCTAAAGGCATCGCCAAACCCATGTATGGAAGACGTGTCCTTGTGCTTACCTCAACAACTGTCAAATTTTGAACTAACTGGTGCTTATCCTGTTGGACTGCCTCATCACTCACCCCTTTTTAGCAATGTGGGCTTCATCCAATGTATCATGCAACTTACCCTTCTTCCTAACCCCTGACCTTACTTGCTTGTCCTGTTCCCTTAAATTGTCCCCCACCCATTTGCCTAAATTATGACAAGTGGAATCCCATGCAGACCACCATTGTTGCCTACCTCTCGGAATTTGCTCCGCTCTGTCTTGAAACTCTTGAATGACGGTCTGCTTACGCCCTTGTAACTTCTCCGCAGTTGTCAGGTCCGCTCTTGACTGCTGCAACAATTGAGAACAAAATGTTGCCCCCCTCCCTGACCCGCACGAATCTCTCCCCTCTCCCACTCAACTTTCATTCTCTTGCCCTTCACATAATTCAACTTCCTCCAAAGAATTGTTGTCCACTTCAAAATTAAAATTTGGATCCCCCCACCAGACCGCTTAGTACTAGTGCTAGGGCATTCACCATCACCAATACCACCATCAAATTGAGACCAATCTCTGACAGACCTCCGCTCGTTAGGTCTGTCCGCTTGAAGGGAATCGACTCGTGACCCGTCAAATACTGCCATACTTCTGGCAACCGCAAAATGCGCCGCTGGCCGAGGCTTCCCAACTATTCTGCCGTCATTTGTAGTTGCGCCAACAGTACTCTTCCTCGCCCGTTTACCTGACAACGACTGCTTGGAATAAATTGTGCCTGTCTCTTGCTCTAAAACTTTCGAAGCATTCTCTTTATCACCACCGTATGCATTGCCATGTGCCACCCAAACCCACTGGCCTTCCTCTTCCCACATAACTTGATCATGTCTGTGGGACCTATTGCCCGGAGGGGACCTGGCACGAGGGAAAATGTATTCTGTGTTATAACGGCTCAGTGGCTCCCTATCAGTACGCGCCTGTCCTTCAAAACTCTGGGGAAATGAGTGTCTATTGGCCCTCACCTCCACTACATCAAAATCACAATCTGTTGCCTGGAATAGGTAGTCCTCCATATATACAGAAATCCATTGATGGCACTAATGGAATAAGGGGGACTACGCGTTGTGGCTCATGCCAATCCTGTGATAGTATTATCACAGGTGAAACAATGATTTTCAACAAATGCAAGATTCAAGCGAAAGAACTTCGAACTTGTAACACGCGCAATGTAGTATACCTTATTTTATGCCCTTGTGATCTAGGGTATGTAGGGGAAACGTCACGTACTGTAAAGACTCGCTTGACCGAGCATAGATCTGCAATTAAAACGCACAAGCATACAGCTCCCCTGGTTAGTCATTTCCTGGACTATAAACATTCTCCCACAGATATCAGATGGCGTATTTTGGAAAAAATACATATACCCAATGAAAACGGTGGAGACAGAATCAGAAAGAAAAAAGAGGTATATTGGATATTCACTCTTGGAACCTTCTCCCATGGGTTGAATAATGAATTGCCTTGGGAGAATGCGATAATATAAAGTCTCTTATCTCTTCGTAATTGCCCAAGACAGTCTGCCTGTTTTCTTTCTTCTTTTTTCTTCTTTTCTTTTTTCCTTTTCCATCCTCCCTCTCCCCCCCACACATGACTGCGTGTGCCCAGCAATATCTTTCAGAAAGTCGGTTACATTTTTCTGTTATTATCAGTTACATACATAGAAAGAGTGTGTTGATATTCGACAATGCACATTGTCCGTGATTCTAACCGATACGGGCGTTAGGTAGAACACACATATCTGATGGTTAAACAAACATCTTCCCCTTTAAGAGAGGGAGTGCTCTATTTCCACATCCATTCAACAAACTACATATATAAGCAAATCAAAATCGCCCTTACAAAAATCTTTGTGATAGCCGAGCGACCAGACATCATTCCTGCTGTTTTCAGGAAACTTTCAAACAGGTACGTGAATGAAGATTAGATTATGTGCCCGTTTCCACTAAGGGAACCTACTACATCAGTTTCTAACTGTGTATTTTTAACTTGCCCCCTCTTTTTAGAATATTATACGCAGTTGGAATGGTATATTGGTTTCGGTGTCGCGTGCCATACTATACCGACAAAAATAAGCCATACGGCGGTTACATATCCTGCTTGATACATTTTCAGGTAAAATCGTGAAATAATGAACACACAATGTTTATAAGTTATTGCCTTAATCTAGGGCGTCAAGGTTTGGTCACTACCACGCTGCTTAGAGAGTCAAAAGCATTTAGTCGTTTTCATGGTTAACGCCCCATCACGAAAACAAACGTTTACTTGGTACCGGCAATGCTTTCCGTTTGTTGCTCCCTTAGGGAAAGCTTAATGACACTATGCATATGAGTATTCTTTGACTGTCATTCGCACTTTAATAATCAGACAATTTCAGACAATTGGGAATACGGAATCGTTTTCAATCTAAAGTTACGTCTTATATACAAATTACAGCCACACGCGGGACGTCTCTTTTTGTCGATTCTGATTCAGGTAAATCCTGTGACATTATATAAATGTTACGTGTATCCACTCCCTGGCGAGTACCTTTTATTGACGGAAGCTCTTCATTTTTATTTTAGAAAACTTTGATAAAAAGCGGAACGACCTTGAAGGCTCCTCAGGCAACACTTCATTTTAAACTGAAAGGCGCTCTGAGAATAATAATCGTAATTGAGTAGGTACCATTTAGTGTCGTCTTTAGACAGATTGTAAAGCCTTACTTAACGCATTTCTAAAGTTCTGCTTAAAAAAGACCACAGAATGTTTTAATTGTTAGTTTCTTTGCAAATAGGACCACTGACTATCCTCTGAAAGCCCGTGTCGCGGGCGTTTGTCCCCAGCGTGAGACTTTTCTATCATCTAATATGAGGTAATTTTGGTAATGATAAACAATGAAGCTCCATTCTATAAGGTTATATATTGAGGAATGAGGGTCTGGATTACATACTAATGACTATATCAGACCACCATTCTATAGCTAGCAATTTGAATACAAATATAAATATATCCTTAATCATGAATGGCTCTGGTTACCTTATTTAATCCATGGATAAAGATAGAAACTTCCTTTATTTTATTTTATTTTATGTCTGTATTAACAATTTCATACTCCCTTACCTAATTAAAGTTCAGCCATAGCATTATAGATAATGGACTTACTTGAGCCATGGTTGTCTTTCTATACAATAATATTGCCCAGGCAGCTAACAAAATTCATGAAACAAGTTTCTAGTCTAGGTACTAACAGATAATACAGGAAGCCCTTGATTTATAGTATTTACATAGGCCATAGCAAAAACATTGATTACAAAATAGGTATACCAAAATTTAGGAATTTAAGAAATATAGCACCATGACTACCTGAACTTATTATTATCTCTTTTCTATTGATTCTGCTGTGTCACTCTTTTTTCTCTTTATATATTGATTGGTATCTGCACTTCTAAATGTATTATGTCAATATATTGTCTTGAAAAATTGTCGATTAATTAGATAATTCGTTGAACTAGTATCATATTATGTTTACCAGACGTCTAGCTAAAGAGTTTAATACTAGGAAGAAACATTAAATGCATTGTACTATGTAACATAAGGATGGCATTCTATATAAAAAACATTATCTGTTCATTTTTAGAAAAATATTGGTATCGTCCTGATGAAGACACAAAGCACGTGTCGAAACGCGTAGACGTGACATCTCTAAGAATAATTGATGTTCCAATATACTTAATGAATTTCATGTATCATTCAGAAAGAAACTATTTTTAAACATTTATTTTAATATTTTAAGAAAATGTGTTAATGAATATGTTCATGCCAACTTTTGATGACTCAAATTAAATCAATCATGCTATCATAGTACAATGTGTTTTTTCTCTTTAATGTAATTGTGCTAGACATTATATTTTGCCTGGGTTTTTATTTTCATTTTAAATTGCTTTACCCTGTCCCAGGAATTGTATCCTTTTCAGGGGGTCCTTGTTTATTTTCACAACTGGAATAGGTAGTCGCCATCAAAGGCATTCCTCATTTCTGTCTCTACACTAGTGTGCAAATTGCCACCACCACTTGCAGACTGACTCTGAGAACCAACAGTACTAATTTCTTGCGACAGTGCCCTAACAGGTTCATTGGCCATTGAAAACCTTTCTGTTTTTACTGGCGGCTCCTGAACCTCAATTTCGGCCTCAGAATCACTAGAATAAAGGACCAGTGATGGGGTCTGCCGTGCGATGGCAGACTTAGAAAACCAGAGGGGAACATTTTCTGTCAAACCTGCACTCTCCGTCACTGCATGCGCTCCTGCGTCACACCTTGTATCTGCCCCCTGGCACACCCCACCACTAACCTGCCTACCACGTCTCCCCCCACACCTGTTGAAACCTTTGAAAGGCGCCTTGCTGAAACAAAACATGTCTTCTACCCCACCCAAAATACCCTTACCTTCTCCTGGTGCCAACCACGCAGCTGCCTCTTCCCTCACAGCAGGGCGGTCCTCAGGTGCCCCAACTGGAGACAGGGAGTGGGCCTGTCGCTTCAGCACTGTGCGCGCCGTGCGCTTGGCTCCACAAACGCAGGCTGGTCTTCTTTTTGCTAAGCGTGAAGCTCCCCGCCCCCTCACCGAACTCTGGGGCAAACAAGCAGCCACTGCACGCTGTACCCCTGTCGCCACCTGCCTCCGCGGCCTGACAGGGGAATGCTGCGCCACCCTACGAGCCTCAGCTGATAATAAATCGGCCCGACCCGCCTCTTGTATTACACGAAGAGCCTCAAGCAGCTCCGCCTTAACTGACATGCTGCCTAAAGAAAAAACCACGCACCAAAACTACAAAAAAAACCGGGGACCATTCAATGGCAAGGAGACAGGGCTGCCTCTTACACCGTTATCTGGAAAAGTCACTTCAATTAAACTAAACACTTTCACTTATGAGGCACATCTTAAATGAAAACCTTTCCCTGTCAAAAAGCTCCGAGCCCGGGGCTGTGGGGCCCCCTCAGGGAGCAGCGTCTAACAGTGCCTTTCAAAATATGGATAAATACCCTGCAATAAGGAACAGTCTGCCCAGGAAAAACGGCAAAAATGCCAACAATTTCACAACAACAATTGCGCACTTACTAAACTCAAACGCCACCCGCCACCCAGCTGCCGCCTCTCGACCTCCCTCGGCACGCACTGTGACGTTTCACAGCGCGCACCCCTGCCTTCCTATCTTCCCTATCCCCGTGCCCGGTCTGGTCCATCGGGCGAAAGACCCCAGGGGGAGACCGCTCGCGCTCTGCTCCCCCTGGGGCCCCCATTGGGCAATCATTTGAGAGAAGACGGACAAATAAAGTCTAATTTGTCCTTTAAATATGGGCACAGCTTGACATATTCAGAATGACGGTTTGCACTATCTCTCTGTTATTATACTAGGAAGATTAAAACATGATATATGTAAAAAATTTTAGTATGTCACCAGCAGAACGTTGGTATTTGAATTTGAACAGGATAAGGAAGATGGCGGATTGACTACGCGCTTGAGGACGCTCCTTTCCGCTCTCTACTCATGAGCTCCGCGTGTGCCGCTGCCCGCCCCCCCGCTCGCTCTTTCCTCTAACGGATGAACAAAGTGTTTAGCAGCTACGAAGACGCCCAGGATTTTCTAACTACAAAATTTCTAAAAATCTTAACACCTGAATGTATCTGCCGTCTGCCTTCGATGTGCTGGATCACTCAGCTGCAGAGTGCTGTGTTTGCCAGTCGGGTGATTAGGTGGCTTACACAGCTTACACTGAAGTTACCGCGGACGCCCTCATTTGAGCTTGGAGGTGACTTAGGAGTCCATGGCGGCAGGTGGAGTTTGGCGGCATTTTCAAAGATGACTCCAGATGCAAGAATGGCCCGCAGCGTTCTGCCAGGGGGCGAGGCCATGTGGAGGTAACAGCAGCGGCAGGAGTAGCTGTGGGGGGCCAGGGTAACAATAGGCGCTGCAATGATGCCACCACAGTAGGTGTGCTGGCGGTAGAGGAAGTCGAGTTGGAAGTCACCCCTACTCTCAGCATGGACAATGGCACCGGTTTGAGGCTGGGGAGACTGATACTGAGGCTATTGCAGTAGGGAAAGGCTACTGAATTGCTCCTATCCTGTGGAACAGAGCCCTCCAGATCTGGTTTTGTCATGGCCCATTTACTGAACGCAGCAGTACAGGAGAGGCTTGGCTGAGACGATGCTTCAGTAGGGAGACCAGGTCAGTTTCAAACATTATTGGATGGAGACTGCGATGAAATTGGCATGAAAGTTGGGTCAGCCAGTGCTACACTGCTTGATGCCGTGGAGACAGGGGAAGAAGCGGAGGATGTTTTGTTTGGCTATAAGCCTATGCATAGTGACCCGGGAGGGAGTCTAGCTCTTACTTTAATTTCAAACTTAACTACCAAGCCAGCGACTGCTCTAGACTCAAGCAGCTTGCCACTAGAAAATGTTGCAGCAACAATTAGTCATTCGAGTCAGATACTTGAAAAATCGCCTAATGAGGACACAGGGAAACAGAACAGGAATAGTGCCGTCAACGAAACAGCAGATTTGCTTGAGCATTCCACCTGTGGCTCCTCAGGTATCGAGCTTGTTGAGGTAATAAATGTCAACCAGGCTGCAGATGTGGAGCCATCCATCCTCACTCAAGACTTGGGGCTAGGCCAGTTTAGCCCCCCCAACAGAATCCCTGAAACAGCAGGATACTTTGAACTGTACTTTGAGAAGTCGTATTAATGATGCAGGGGCCACCTGTGAACCTAAAGCTAATATCTTAGAGGCGAAAAATGTTAAAGCAAAAGGCCCTAAAGCTACTAGGGCTGGTAAAAAAGGCAGGGGTCGGGTGGTGGAGTAAAGCCTCAGATAGCTACAACAGTGGGACGGCTTAAGGAGGCGGCGGCTTGCACTGTGAAGGTTGGCCATGGAGTGAGCCCCCTACATAAATGGGTTGCCTCAAAAGGCCAAGTTAAGGCCATTGTTTCAAGGTTGTCCAACTCTAGAAACATGACGGCAGCCGTATCTGTGACAGGTGTTGGAGCAGGAGCAGATGCTGGTATTGAGCAATTGATAGTAGCAGCAACTCTGGGGACTGCAGTATTTATCCAGGATGGCCCTGATAACCTGGGCAGGGCGCCTAGTGGACTAAACAATAGTCTTTTAGGTGTTTCAGCATCTTTGACTGAACCAACAGTACAAAGGGTGGAAACTGTGCCTCCCGATCTCCCAACATCTTCACTCTTGGCTCCCTGTCTAGCATCTTAATTAACAGTAGCATCAGAAACAGTAATTTTTCTCAAAGGCAAGCAGCCAGCAACGGGTAAAGAGTAACCAATGTTCAGAATGATGCAAACATTAGCAACCCAGAGAGCAGAGGCCCAAGAGTACAGTATCAGCAGGCCAAAGCTGATAGTAAGGAGATAAAGCAAACTCTCCTGGATGTTACATCTAAGGTTACCCAGTTCTCCTCTGAGGTCATGGATCTACAGGAGCGAGTTGCAGCTGTGGAGGAGGCTAATACTTACACAGCGAACCTGGCAAAATCACAAGATTCTCAAATGGGGACTATAGAAGCAAATATTGAGAACCTTGAGAACCGGCTATGCTGTCAGACGTTAAGGGTTTTTTTATCCCAGAAGGGAGGGATGGCTCAGATCCTTGGGCTTTCATTGTGAGTCTCTTTCAGAAAGCCTTTCCTGACTTGGCAGATTGGGATATGGATGCTCAGGTCCAGCATGTGCACAGGCTGCCTTTATTTATATCACAGGCTAATCAAGGTATGTCCAAATTTGCACGGCCAATTCTGGTGTTTCTTGGTAACTTTTTGCTGCGACAGGCAATCTACCTGAAGGGCACGTCCATCGGCTCCTGTGAAGGTGGACGCTATGTCTATATTTGTGCTTACTGATCTGTGTAAACAGACAATGGATAAATGATGGAGGATGTTCAACTGATGGATCTGCTTAAGGATGTGTGTTCACAAGTATTTTTGCAAGAGCCTGCGCGTCTAAAGCTTATGAAGGATGGCTGACTACAGTTTTTTTCTAATGAACATGAGGCTCAAACAGCTTTATTAGAATGGCAATCTGTTGTCAAGAAAGGACCGAATGCCATAAGGCAGTAATTCCTTTTCTTCTTTTTCCCTATATTATCCTGGGCTAATAGAGAGGAATAATGTGTTATTGCCTATGTAATCTGCTTCACAATCCTTTCACAGTTTGTTGTTTTCCTGGTTGGTACTGTATGTGCACTTTCGGTGGAGCGTTAGGGTGGTGGCCCGGGGTCTGTGGGGTGGGAGTGGAGGGAGCGTCTTCCTTATGCTGTCATTTTGGGCCAGCAGAAAAGGAGGCGATTCTTTTCTGTAGGCACAGGAGTGGGTTTGGAGGTTGGGGGAGGGGCAGAGGTAGTAGCTGGCTGTCATCAGTTGAACTTTCTGAACGGCAATTGGGGAGGGGGGCAGGGAGAGGGGTTTAAGTAGCCATAGCTTAGTTAAGGCAGCAATGGTAGAGCACAAGGGAAAGAGACCAGAAGGAGGGGGAGTTTTTGGAATGGCTTTATAAATGTAGATTAAATGTTGGACCTTAAGTATATGTGTTGGAATGTTTCTGGGCTCAATTATGCTTGAAAGGGCCGCCTTGTAATAGAGGAACTTCAGGCTTTCAAACCTCACATACTTGGGCTCTCCGAAACACATTTGGATTTTAAAGATAGAGCAAACTTAAAGCAGCTTGGATGCGATACGCTTGTTAGTAGTTCGAAATCAATTTCTATTCGAGGGGTGGCTATTTTGAAATCTAAGAATTGTCCGGCAACCTTGCATTGTACATTGGCTGATTCTAAAGGGAGATGGGCAATTGCTCAGCTATTGATTTATGGGTGTAAGGTTACGGTTTGTACGGTATATGGTACCGTATATGGTCCTAATACTGATTGTCCAGACGTTCTTTTATATCTATGTTCTTAACTTTTGGAATGGGCAGGGGAGCTGGTTGTCATGGGAGATTTTAATTGTATTCTAGATAACAAGACAGACACTACGAATACTTCAACTCGTGCCAGCTGATTTGAAATTATATTTTTTCTTTTTTGCCATGGCACTAGTGGAGTGGTGTCAGCAGCTGAAGGATTCACAGAAAAACAAAACTGGGTCTTGACTCTTACAGCAGCAAGGCTAAGTCAAATCTAAACTGAACCAACGAAACAAATGCCAATGCTGAACTTAGTATGGAATAGCAAAAAGAAAGACCTGTTATGAATGAAACATAGCAGTCAAATTGAACATATCATATTATTTTCTTTTATTTTTATTCCAACGAGTTTTCAAAAACTTTTTTTTGGTTTGTATTATTCAAACAGAATTTTTTAGTGCATATTTACAATATAAACAAACTATACAAATAGATACAAAGATCGACAATTATATACAAAACACTCCTATTACTCACTCATACTAATACTTTCACACCTCATTTACACTACTTGTTATCTCTAAATAAAAAAATCAACAATACCACTGAGGTATGGATCCGTGTCAAAATTCCATTGCAAAGTATAATACAATGTACATTTGTCAATTATAACCAAAATAAATCTTTTTTTAATTTTCGTTGGATCACTACTTTCAATTTTAAACTGACAACGGACCTATGGGGTCGACGCGTTTCGAACCCCCTATTAGCGGGGTTCTCCTCAGGACCAAGGTGATTTCTACAAAGACAAAACACAAATGGGCTAAGTCAACTGATGTAAACAAACAAACTACGTTTCAAAACCAGCCACCACGGCTTGACAACGCCTACCTTGATACTCCTGCTAATGGGGTCACTGTCTGGAGTAAATAAGTCTACACGAAAAGACACAAAAAAGACGACATTGATGACAATCTATATTTTTAAGGCTGGAGGTCAGTGGTAAATTTAACAAAGAGAATGTCGCTCACCTTCGCTATCTTTGTGACTCGTTTAGAATGCCTAAAAAAAGGGGTAGAGAAAGGGGGAAGACTCAGTAAGCACTGTCTTGATTTATGAGCGTGGTAAGATTCACATTAGGCTACTCCTAGCTTTAAATGCGCTTACCCGGTTTGAGCGTGGCCGTTGTTAGCCCGGGTTTCCCATGACATTTTTTTTCGTGTTCGATTTTCGGTTTAGACGGGTGGCACAAAGTTAAGCTGTTTAAAAAGGGATTACGATTAGTAACAGTGCTGATAACTTTTAATTTAGCCATCTGCAGAGGGCTGCGGAGGAAAAGTAACTCACTCGTGCGGTCGGGCGTCTGCTGCGGGATTGAAGCCGGCGCGAGCATTGAACTTACTTCCTGGACCCGGTTGTCTTTGGAATTAAAGGGCCCGCAACGCTTTGGTTCGCGCAACACGAGTGTTTCAAGTACAACTCTTGTACTTATTTTGCAATGTTAATCAGCCTGTATTACTAGTAATAAAAATAGAGTCCAGCAACGTGGAACAGCATTGGCAAAGCCTTCATTTAGCTCATATCGAGGGCAAGGCATTGTGGTCTATGTAGTCCCCTACATGTTCTAATTTAAATGCGTGAATGACTTTACTGTGTAATTTTGTATGAATGAATAAGGGAAAGGCGGTATGTACCTAATGGGGGTGCCTGATGGTGATTATTGGATAAGTGACCCTAAAAACACGGTTAAGAGCCCTTAATCACGTGTTGGGGGACTAGATGTAATACTGTACTGAAGTATATATGGAACCTTTATTAGAGTTTTCCTCCGCAGCCCTCTGCAGATGGCTAAATTAAAAGTTATCAGCACTGTTACTAATCGTAATCCCTTTTTGAACAGCTTAACTTTGTGCCACCCGTCTAAACCGAAAATCGAACACGAAAAAAAACGTCATGGGAAACCCGGGCTAACAACGGCCACGCTCAAACCGGGTAAGCGCATTAAAAGCTAGGAGTAGCCTAATGTGAATCTTACCACGCTCATAAATCAAGACAGTGCTTACTGAGTCTTCCCCCTTTCTCTACCCCTTTTTTTAGGCATTCTAAACGAGTCACAAAGATAGCGAAGGTGAGCGACATTCTCTTTGTTAAATTTACCACTGACCTCCCGCCTTAAAAATATAGATTGTCATCAATGTCGTCTTTTTTGTGTCTTTTCGTGTAGACTTATTTACTCCAGACAGTGACCCCATTAGCAGGAGTATCAAGGTAGGCGTTGTCAAGCCGTGGTGGCTGGTTTTGAAACGTAGTTTGTTTGTTTACATCAGTTGACTTGGCCCATTTGTGTTTTGTCTTTGTAGAAATCACCTTGGTCCTGAGGAGAACCCCGCTAATAGGGGGTTCGAAACGCGTCGACCCCATAGGTCCGTTGTCAGTTTAAAATTGAAAGTAGTGATCCAACGAAAATAAAAAAAAGATTTATTTTGGTTATAATTGACAAATGTACATTGTATTATACTTTGCAATGGAATATTGACACGGATCCATACCTCAGTGGTATTGTTGATTTTGTTATTTAGAGATAACAAGTAGTGTAAATGAAGTGTGAAAGTATTAGTATGAGTGAGTAATAGGAGTGTTTTGTATATAATTGTCGATCTTTGTATCTATTTGTATAGTTTGTTTATATTGTAAATATGCACTAAAAAATTCTGTTTGAATAATACAAACCAAAAAAAAGTTTTTGAAAACTCGTTGGAATAAAAATAAAATAATATAATATGATATGTTCAATTTGACTGCTATGTTTCATTCATAACAGGTCTTTCTTTTTGCTATTCCATACTAAGTTCAGCATTGGCATTTGTTTCGTTGGTTCAGAAGGATTCACAGAAGCATTTTTTATGCTTTTTTTCTTTTTAGAAGTGCGGTTTTGCTATGGCGGGCAGCACCAGAAATTTGCTGGCTCCAGTTTGCAGTAGTTCAGTCATTGAGGGCATAGTGATGCGGCCGCTCGCACATCTTAGCTGACATTTTGGAAACAGGTTGGGCCTTTCAGGGTACGTCAGCACGTCTTACTGGAAATTTTGGATCAGGTTGGGCGTTTCAGGAATCAAAGCTGAAATGTAATATGTGCCAGTTCAAAGTATGAGTGGAAGGATGAAACGATGAAGGATTAGAACTTGAAGTTAGTCATTTCACATGCGACTAAGGGGTGGCATTGGAAAAGCTGATTGAGAAGAATTGACAACCCTTTTGGAAGGTGTGCAATGAATTGTCAGTCAAAGCTGAGCATTTAGTCAGACCTGATAAAACGGTAAACCCTGTTGGATTGATGGAAAAGTAGACCAAGTATGCTCATATGGGATACGCTTTTACTAAACGAAGATTAAAACAGACATTGTGGTGGCCTTCGATGGACAGAGAGGTTTATCACTTCGTTGGGGAATGCATCCTTTGTGCAAATTCGGAGAAGAGCTTGGCTGTAAACAAAAACATTGCAACCTATTGAATGCATATCAAAAGCTTGGGAGAAGGTTGGAATGTAATTGGTGGGTCCTTTTAATAAGTTAGCCTGTCAGTTTCATTTGGCATTGGTGATGGTTGATCAATATTACAAATGGTCAGAGGTTTAGTTTGTTCCTGAGCCCAAAGCCAAAGATGTTGTTGAATTTTTGAAAGATATCTTTCTACGTTAAGGACTTCCTCAGTTTTAAGTTTCCGATAATGTGTTCAATTTGTGAATGAAGAAGTAGACAGGTTTTTTAAATATGTGGATGCTAAGCATTTGAAAGCATATATATATCATCCCCAAACAAATGGCCAGGTGGAATGCATAAACTTAGCCTTGGTTCAATGTATTCAATGTGCTATTGCCAACCAGTGTGTTGTGATCAATGCGGTGTGTTCGATGTTATGGTTTTACGGCACCGGTCCCGATTTTTCCACTGAGGTGTCCCCATTTCAGATGCTTAAGGATATCGAGTCTGCTACCAAGGTTTGGATGAGTAAGTGGGTCAAATGTGGAGTAGAACTCTGTGACATTGATTTAAAGGCAAAGAGGAAATGTATCAGAAGGTAAACCCAAGCAAAAGGAGGCTTTTGACAATAACAATCTGGACCGTCTAATCATCCAAATATTGCACTCAAGGGAGGCGGTACATGAATCCCTATTTAGATTTGCGCAAAACTTGGACATACACCTCCCAAAGAACTGACCATGCAGTATAAAAACAAATTATTGTCTGTGGGAACATTTGGTGCGGGAGTGTGGGGGCACATGCCGGCAAAGTCTGTTCAGGCAGTCGAAAATATGCTTTTAACCAGGCTTTTAGGACTCCTCAGATCGTCATTGGGCTTTATAACTCATACAAAATGGGTTTAGATTTTTTAGAAGACAGGGCTTGACGCCAATCTTGCTATGGTTAAAATTTGGTCCACTCCAGAGCTAGGTTTTACTTGGGAAAAAGTTTGGATGATTGTCTGACACAGTCTAACATGGTAGATATCCTATGGATTAAGTACCTTAAAAATACTCTTCAAGACCTAGTATTATTCAGAATTATTGAGAATACCAACTAGATAAGCACTCTTACGAAGACCTTGGTAAAGGGCACATATTACATCCACAGCGATAAGATGAGACTTAAGAAAGTTTTAGATCTGATCACTGTTTACTCATACACATCATTGTCAACCTGTGAAGGCATGGAACCCTATCTATTTTGGATAAAGACTCCACCTCAGAGAATCTATCTAACTCGTCTTTGAGTAAACACAATCAACTTTTTATCAGAAAAAGCCTCACAAAACACCAAGAAGGTTTATTGATTCAATAACATATTGAGAGTCCATCAACCTGCTATGTAGTGCTAAATTGTATTACTCAGGCGATAGGTCTAAGGAAAATGTATGCAGCATGATTTTAGCCTTACCAATATGGATGTGGGTTATGCAAAGAAGGTTGGTGAAACATTCAGAGGCCCGGATGTGGTAGATAAGTTGTGTGGTATTGTGTTCAGAGATAATGGTTCCAGCTTCCTTCACGAACACTCACATTTTTGCATTTCACCACTCTCCCAAAATTCTACCAATTGGAACCATTAGCTCTGACTTCATTACCACACAACGTGTCTACCACATCCGGGCCACTGATTTTTTCACCACCCTTCTTTACCTAATCACCCTCCTTGGTGTGCACAACATTACCTACATTAAAACCTACTTCACTTACACTGTTGTGATTTGCATAAGTCTCCTTCTGCTTGCTTTTAGGTTCTGATACATTTGAGGTCCCTCAAATCGACACACATGTGTAGTTTAGCATTAGACTTGCACGCCAACAAATCAAACTGAGCCATACAGATGATTCTATTCAGACCAATTATCCCAACATCTATATAAACAGTTAAGTTCTCCCTTTAGTTTCTCTCACAGTACCAGCGGAAAATTACTAACCTTGTGTACTTTGAGACTACAACCTGACTTCAGAATGATATGGAGTTCGAACCTTTCAAGGCATCCCAATTGTTCAGGAAACAAATTGGGATACTTAATGCTCCACTTCATTTTGTAACACCCCCATGGGCAGAACTTGATGTTCAGCATAGTTCCTGTGTTCAAGCTGGTGGGAACAATAGGGTTGAGAAGATGCCACTTACGTTCTGTAAGTAACCAGAGTTTATGATTTGTTCTATATTTAGTCTGTGAGAATATTCTTCCACTTTTACACAACCTTAAGGTTTCAGGCTCGCCATGTGCTTCTCATGTTTGTGATAGGTCATATACTAGTTAATATACCATCATTCTGAATTTTATTTTATGTTTGTTTTCCTTTGTTTCTTTTTAGTTGTTGTGTTTCCCCTAGGAAAAAGGTAATGTAGTATCCTTCTGTTAATATTGTAAAAAGGTTAATACATGAAATAAGTAAAGAATGGTTCTGTGTAACCAGCAGAATGTTGGCATTAGAATTGTTGAGAGAATGTCGGTGACAGGAGAAGAGGGCTGCACTACTCTTTCCCTGTGTGGCTGCTGAATAGAGAATAAACATACACCTAAACTAAGGAAAAGCAGTGTTTTCTTCTATTGACGCAAGGGAACACTACATTCAATTGAAATTCTGCATGTGCTGAAAAACCCATGTCAATAGGTAAAGAAATATACCTCCAGTAATGAAAATATCAAAATCGACCAAAATACAAAAATTGATGGAATGGTAAGAAAGTAGAAATAATTGAGCGTAAAGGACTATGATTATGAAGAAGAGAAGATGAGTTTTAAGCAATCTCATACAACTATGTTGCAAGTATATCTGACTACTTTTATCTGAAAACATCTTTATTCATTTTCAATAATACTTTTTTCAGTGAGTCTGAGCAATGCTATGCTCTTAAGATGGGTATGGATCAGAGCCAGTGTGAATGAAGTGTGTTGACATGTGATGCTAACGCTGAGATGCTAAGACGCTGATAGGGAGAAACAAGCGGGGAGGACTGTGTTCCTCCTTGCTGCTGCTCAGACGATCTAAGTTGTGGCTTCTTCCGGATTTGCTTCCCGTTGGTCTTTGCATCCTGAAGAGCTTTTACCCCCTGCCAAGTTCCTTCCAATCTTTGAAGAGGGAATGAAATGAGGTGATGTCGGAGGGCCAAGGTACCTAAGGTGGTTTGGTGCTCAAGGTTGCGGGGCTCAGGAGCAGAAGCAGCTCAACTAACTTATGTGTGGTAATGGTTGAAGCCACTTGTAAAAGTCTTGTAGGCTCCTATCAGGCATTGGAGAGGACAGCTTTATTCACTCAGTGGGAGCAGTGAGGTGGTAAGGCAGTGAGGCAGACTAAGACAAAAAAATGCAAATAAATCCAAATCGCTGAAGTAGCAATAAAAAGATACTTTTCTGTTGAGCCAGCAGATCATTCTGAGAGAGCTCTCTACTCAAGATTAAAGTCACTGATATGACAGTGACTGTGTGCTGGTACTAACACCTCAATCTGTTAGTAAAGTCATCGAAACATTTTCCCCATTGGTTACATGGACCTTTGTTCATTGACTTCAAGCGATGCAAGGGAGAAGACATCAACAATACATTTCTAGCTTGTGGAGCCAATGTGACTCCACAATAAGGTCCAGGATTCACCAAATATGGTTACATGGGTTTTAATTTAGGTTGTTAATCAATCCAGCATATAAGAATACCAAGAATAAGTTCAAAAGATACAACAATACATGTGATAAGCCAACATTTCTCAGAATATTGAGTCATAATAAAATGAGATACAGAAAACTAAGATCCACAACAATAAGGAAACAAAAAAAAGAAAATAGGTTTTCCAAAAGGAATCTTTTCTTCTCTCTTCTAAAATAAATCAATTATCGGATCATCTACCAAGAGTCTCTATTTAGGGAGAAAAAAAGGTTTCAGCATGATCAGACTTCAGTAGAAGTCTTGGAAATAGAAAATACGTGCTTAACATAAACTTTCAAACTTACACGAAAAAGGAAAGCAGAAAGGTGTGTACCTCTCAAAGTACAAAGGAGATCTGAAACTGCTTATGTGGGAACACCAAATAAAAACCACATGGAGATTTGGAAACATCTTTATCTCCTTTACTCCAACAGGAACCAACTAAATAGTTACTTGGGAGATCAGCTGCAAAATCCCTTCACATCGAAACCTGGACTGTAACCCAAAACCTTGAACATCTCGTTGTCCTGATACACGGTGAACAGGAGGCTTCTTCTGACCATTCATTCTCCATGTTTGCTGCCAAATTCTTCTCTTCAGGCCACACTATCAGCAGTCTAATACACACAATAACCCTTTCTCTCACTAACAAAAAACATGATAAGGCACCTGTAAAGGAAAGAAAAAATAGGCTGGCAATGCAAAATGCATTTCAATTGAGGCCTGTAGTCGGGCTAGATTAGCTGAGCATTCAATATGAACTCGAATCCATGAGTGCACATGCATATATAAAGTTTGATGCATAAATGTAAAACATTAGTAAAAGAGGACATGCTTATATGTTTCAACTCAGTGTTAGTGACAATGTGTATACATCTCTAATCCCTACACTAGTTTCAGTCCATTAATACATTTAGATGCTTCACATATGTTAATAAAGTTAAGGCACACTGTTAATATAATGTGTGTTATGAATATTTAATTGCATAATCGTGATGTATAAGGGCTGCTACAATACCTCCTTTGAAGGCAATGTTCGCCATCACAATCAACATATAATTCTTATCAGATGAGACCAGCTCAAAACCATGATGTTTTCAGCATTTTACGTGCGGAGTTTTCCAATTGTTTCATCTCATCATAAAGTCTACACCGACTCTCCTCCAGTTCCATATTCTTTCTCTTTTGTTTTACTGCCTTTTCATTCTGCTTCTCCTTTCCTGGTATTTCACACTTCTAACCTTTAACAATTACAAACAAACTAATGAAACAATTAGCAATGACTATAAGGGTTCTCAAAATGGAACCCAATATCCCACTCTCAAGATTTCCAAACCACTTGCCTACTGCAGAGAATCCATTTCCAATCACTTCCCAGGCACCTGTAGCTTCCAACTCTTGTAAATCTTCCTTTAAGTCTGTAATATTCTTTTTTTTCTTTTTTTTTCTTTATTATATGTTCACAGCAATACATTACATACAACATAAGAATGGCACCAAATTATTCTATAAGCAGTATATATAATAAGACTGAAATTAATCTAGAGCGGGTAGTCATTGCTATACATATATCAACTACAAATAACAATTAGTGGTCAGTATAAATCCATTACTAACAGATACAATTCATTTGTTATATACATTCTTATTCTTCATAATAGTCTGAAAAAGAATCCCAAATTTTCATACCCATTTTCTTTTTTCTCCTTGATCCACTAATTGAAAAAAGCCCCCACTCCAGTTTTTATAAATTATACATTCTTGCTTGCCATTGTTGATAAACAGGCGGCTTTTCCTGAAGCCACTCAGTAGCTATACATAATCGTGCCACCGTCATAGAAAAAAAAATAAAGTGGTGATGAGAGTATAACCTCTCCAAGGAGTTATCCCTGGGAATTTTCCCCAAGAGAATCATAGCAGGAGTAATAGTTACAGAAGTGTTAAGAACTAAAGAAATTAACTTTTCAATTCCTCCTATAAAACCATATAACCTAGGGCAAGAGAAAAAAATATGAATACTATCCGCATGGTCCGCCTTACATCGAAAGCATTTACCATCGAATCGCTCACCCCACTTAGCCATGCGTTCAGGAGTATAATACAAATCAAACACCGTTTTAAAAAATTGGGCTTTTAAATTTGCAGACATTAATGCCTCTTTGGACTACAAAAGAAGATCTTCCACCACTATTCCGGAATCACCTAGAGTATTAGCCCACTTTGCCCTTACTTTCTCAAGATCTTCTGTTTTTCCCCCTAATAGTATCCGATAGAAATAACCTATTTTACCCTGCTTGTTAATTCCTTCTATTACTGGATTGCTTTGCAAAATTAACTTCTGTCTTACAAAGAAATCCCGTATTTGCAAAAATTCAAAAAAATAAGCTCTTGGGAAGGAAAACTGTTCACTTAACTCCTCAAAAGATTTACACGTACCATCTTCCGAACAAATATCACCCAACCACCTAACACCTTCTTTCTGCCAATTTTGTGACATTCTATCCGAAAATATTGTAGGCAGTATCCTTGAAGCTTTAAAAGGTGTATAGTATGAATATTTCCCAATAGCCATTGTTCTGACTAACCATCTCCAAATCCTGTGGGCACCCAATAGCACCTTAAAGCGAGTGCGCTTATAACAGCTACCGTCAATTTCAATAAATAGGCTCTGCTTTCCGCAGGGTCCTAACAAAACTTCAAAGATTGATGGGTAATTAACCATATGATCCGTTGCTCCCCCTATTATCAATGTCCTCATTTTCAGTAAAAAACAAACTACATAATAAAGAAAAAAATCCGGGACCGCTAGCCCCCCCCTCTCTGTTGGTAACATCATATGCTTCATAGCCCGCCTTGGCTTTCCAGGGCTCCAGATAAATTTTCCACATAAGGATTGCAAGGCCTGTATCCTATGTTTGGTGAATTCCAAAGGAATCGACCTATACAAGTATAAAACTTTGGGAATTACATTCATTTTAATAATGTTGGTGCGACCAATGATAGTAAAATACAATCGTTCCCACCTCTCAAGGGACAGCTTAATTTTAGCATACACATCATTCCAATTGGCATCAACCAATTCCAACAAATTAGCTTTGATCAGTATCCCCAGATAAGTAACTTCTTTAACCACTCTTTCGTCTTCCCAAATTAATGCTTCAGAGCAAAGAATCTGCGTCTTTGATTCATTGAGTTTATACCCCGTTACCATTCCAAACTCCTTAGCCAGCCTCTCAATCTCTACAATGGCGGTTCCCGGATTGACTGTTATGACAGCGATGTCATCCGCGTACGCAAAAACAGAAAAATCATATTAAAAAACATTATACGGGGGGATAAATATATTATGGTTTAATTGTTCTATAAAGGGATTGATGTACAGGGCAAACAATAGCGGGGAGCAGGGGCAACCTTGGCGAGTCCCTCTAGTAATATTTAAAGAATCTGAGAGTAAACCCATAGCTGATATCCTAGCCTTTGGTGTATAATAAAGGGATCGTATTGATATAATGAATTTCTGACCAAATCCCATTTTAGCCATGAGCCTCCACAAATAGCCCCAGTGCACCCAGTCGAACGCTTTTTCTGCGTCCAGCAAAAAAAGCGCTAATTCTCTATTATTCGCAGCCGCGATATCAAATAGCGTGATGACTTTATTTATGTGGTCTACCGTGCCTCTTTTAGGTATAAAACCATGCTGTTGCCTAGATACTAAGGATGTTATTACTTCGGATAAGCGATTGGCCAAGATCTTTGAGTACATTTTATTATCTACATTTAATAAAGATATAGGCCGGTAAGATCCCACCAGATCCGGCGCTTTGCCTTTCTTGCAAAATATAGCAATAGTCGCCTCCGACCAGGTGCTAGGAGGGCTCCCCCGCTGTGCTGTCTGCATTACGGCCAGTAACTCATCCTTAATATTATTAAAAAACTGTCTGTAAACCTCCGCAGGGATTCTGTCGGGGCCTGTCGCCTTACCGATTGCCAAACTCTTAACTGCCAATTCTAGCTCAGGCATTGTTATAGGGGAATCCAATTGTTCAGCAGACGTAGACTCTAGAACCTTCAGGCCTACCTCCAACCTATCACTCCAGTCTGTACCCATGCCATGCCCGCCTTCCTGAGTATATAATTCAGAATAGAACTTCTGAAATATATTTAAAATCTGCTGTGGCTCCGAAAGTGATACCCCCTGACTATCCCTCATAGCATGAATATTCCTAGCTGACTCCTTCATCCCCAATCTGACCGCAAGCCTTCTCCCAATTTTTTCCCCAAACTCATGACTTTGCATTTTAAATGTTAAAAATTCCCTTGCGATCTCCGTACTCCAAAATCCAAGAATATTAGCTCTGGCCTTTGCCACCTTATTCTCAAACTCCCATAGCTCCTTCCTACCACTAACTACTTCCCTCGTTAATAAAGTCTCTGCCTGTGCTAACTGATCATATAACATGGCAATCTCCTTTTTAAATTTCTTTTGCTGCCAGATGGAAAAACTCAAACACTCACCACGGAATCCCGCTTTGAATGTATCCCATACTATGCACACATTAGCTGTCCCTTTGTTATGGCCAAAAAAGGACTGTATCCAGCTGTCCATATGCACTGTAAATTCCTCATTCAGACCCAGCTTTCGGTCATAGGTGAAATTGGAGCACCTTATATTCTTCACACTCCCCTGTATTTCCAACACAATAGGAGAGTGGTCTGATGTAATCCTGGGATAGATTTTAATTATTGCCCCACCCAATATATTCTCCGGTACAAAAAAAATAATCCAGTCTGACCAGCTTCTGATGTGGAAATGAATAAAATGTAAACCCAGTGTCTTCCCCCCTAAGCCGCCTCCATACATCGACTAAACCTTGATCTGTCAATAGGTTAACAAGAGCTTTGTACACCCTCGGTTTCCGGCCTGCATAGTTTCCAAATGCATCCTGTATTGCACTATTCAATAAATTTATATTCATATCTCCACAGAGCACTATTGGTTGTGGGAAATTAGCCAATTCTAGATTTATTTCATTCAAGGCAGCTGGATCGTCCAAATTACCTCCGTAGACTGTGCATAATGTTAACTGGCTCCCTTCAATCCTACACTCTGCGATAGCCCACCGTCCATTTTTATCCGCTAATTTCCGGCCAATATTTACATAGTTTTGTTGTACCAGAATAGCCACTCCCCTTATCATACTAGACTGGCCGGACGCCACCACTAATTTAAATCCTAATTCCTTTAGCATACCCCTTTTTTTAACAAGGAATGTGAGTTTCTTGTATGCATAGTATGTCAGGCCAAATGTGTATCAGTTCTGCAGCTACTTTTTGTCTTTTTGTATAGTTGTTCAACCCGGACACATTCATAGAACAAATTCTTACACCTTTATTCGCCATTGCCATAGTACAAATACAAACCCTACCACCCATCTATCTACCGCCCGCCTGAAATAAAAAACCAAAGCTAATAATGAGGATATTAACACAATCTTTTTATTTCCTTCTGCCTTCATATTTCCCCTGTATGGATTGCTGTGAACACTTTTTCCCCCCATTTTTACCCCCAAAACAGCCCAAGTGCCCCCGTCCTCCCCCCTACCCCCCACTCTAGTCCCACCCCTCCTCCCCCTCCCTTCCCTTCTCCCTTAATAGAGGCTTTAGGACTTATGGTCCTGTGATGCGAGCTTACCCCCATCCCCCTACCGTCCCTCACGGGGCTTCACCCAACATATCTACCCCATGCTCTGACCAACTGCTCCTGGTGAAGAGCCGAGGAAGAAAAAAATATATATATACAGCCACTGCTGGCTCTTTACTATCTTGAGCCTATTGGCAACCAATTCTTATATCTTTTGCAGATTATAATGACCCCCAAAAATCTTTGGCAGCGTTTGCAGTTGTAAAAAATCTGGTGCGTTCCATATGAATAACTTTTAATTTAGCTGGAAACATCAAATACGCCTGCCCCCCTTTAGATTGAAACTCTGAAATTAACTGCCGAAGCTGCCATCTTATATCAACCGTTTGTTTGCATAAGTCGGGTCTCACAAAAAATTCACAATCTAAAGCACAACATTTTTTATCCGGTCGGGCCTACAAAAATATTGCCTCACGAGCTTGAAAGCTGTTAAAAGCCACTAATATAGCTCTTGGCTTTTGGTCACGCTGATTAACTTTAAATGGGAATCTATGGGCACGCTCCACCTCCCGATCCCAATCCCATTTAGTAACATCTGGCATTGCTTCTTTTAAAAGCGTGATTATAAACCCTCGTGTATCAGACCCCTCTTTCCCTTCAGGAATCTGCAAAAATCTCAGAATATTTCTGCGAGAGCAATTTTCTATGTCCACAAGTTTCCAATTAATATCGTCCTTAGTGGCCATATGTAAGTCAATAGTCTTCTTTTGTTGAGCTACCTCATCTTCTAAGGACGAGATACGTGATTCTGCCTCTGTTGCCCTCACCAAAAACTCAGAGTGTGACTTCACCAAGCGTCTCACGCAATTATGTAGCTTCTTACACGAATTCGGTACTCTCAGACTGTCCTCTCGCGTCTCGTCTCTATGTTGCATCATCGTCTGATAAATCAGACCCAGTGATATGTCCTCCCAATCTGAGTCAGAAGCTGCTGCTGCTGCACCGGCAGCACCTTCATTTTCCTCTTGGACGCCATTATCCTTATCTTTCGCACCCGGTTGAAGTTTGCGTACCGTGCTGGGCTCCTGGCCCTCTATCTCCATGAAGTCGGCATTCAAGCTACTGTGATCGCTGCCATCATCCAGCCTGCCATCCTCCATACTCATACGAGTAGCATACAACTCTGCTAAGTCCTCTGAGGATGACATGGATCGATCGGATAGAGAATAGAAATCGGCAGAATCCGTCTCACCACTAGCCACTGCTGTAGACCCATCATGATCTGGCAAGTTCATTACTGTAGCCAAGTTACCATCAATTGCCTCAGTGGTGATCAATAAGTCATTAATGTCTGCTACAGAAGTTAAAGATGTTAAATCTGCGACACCCTGAGAGGAAAGACTGCTCGAATTTCTCTGGCTCGCCTCAACAGTTACCATAAATTGATTCACTTCAAGTGCAGAAGCAGAGGGTGTTAAAGCTACAACAACTTGAATCTTTGGTGTGCCACCCGCCGCTGCCTCCTGAGCTACGGGAATCATAAGAGGAGTCTCATTCTGCTTACTCTGCTGCCTCTTTTCAGTTTCCTTAGTTTTAACAGCGGAAAACATCTCCGGTATTTTCTTCCTTAAGCTGACAGCCACCCCCTCTTTGGACCGCACTGCAGCGAGCCCTGACCCATCCTCAGTCACCTTACTTGCTGAAGGTGCTTCCTTCGAGCCCTCGACTCTTTCCATAGCTTCGGCAGCGGCGGCTCCCTGTCCACGGCCTTTCTGCCCTTTCGGTCCCATCCTACTCAGGAGCGTTTACTGCCACAGCCGCGGGAGAGCGTCTCGTACACTTCTCGGTTTCCGTGCTGCGCGGAACACAGCGCCCCAGGTGTGTCGGGTGAACTGCCTCAGGCGAAACGCCCACTGATCCCTCAGCGTGCTCCAGGCTTCCAACGCTACGGCCGTTCGAATCTCCAGCATCCGGGTCCGAACAGAAGCACCCTCACCAGCAAGAACCAGCCTTTCGGGTTATCGCACTGGGTTCAGCCAAGAACAAAGGTAGGAGAAATAATTGCCAGCAGTACGCCAGTTCTTTAGATACTAGCTGCTCTGGTCTTCACCGCGAACACTTCATACCCCGGGAGGTCCGTCAGGAGCGGCTTACTCACGCATCCAGCGTGGACGCCATCTTGCCTCCTGTGATGAAAGTCTGTAATATTCTTAATGTATTTCTTCACCTCTTCACTGTTATCAGGAATATAGGTGAAGTACGACTGAACCTTCAATGTGCAGAACTGCTGAACCTTCAACATCTTTCAGACTCTGCCCTCCTTCATGAGAAGGATGTCTAATGCAAGGAGATTCTGCATCACCATAGACCTTGTAGCTATCATATCAGTGTCCAATGCCAAAAATGAATCTTCCGTACTGATAGCTTACTTATCAACTATAGTAAAGAGGTTTCAAATTTTGAGATAATTAAAAACTTATCCTAAAGCACGAATTCATTCACCAAATATATCTGTAATTATTTCAGAATCACTGCTGCTTTGTAATGTCCTAACCTGTGATCCCCCACACTGGATTATCCAAATGTTGTACATGATACATTTTTGATAAGACTATTGCCAAATAACGTGCCATACCACCCTTGGGGCACTGTAAAATATGTGTGCTCCCCACAAACATAATAAACTCCGGTAATAACTTGATCCTGACCTCCCATGAATAATGGCTAATTTCCTCCATATTAAAAGATGTGATCACAATCACTCCTTCCCATCAGATTAGTGTGAACTATAGATTTACCCCTATGCACAGATAGTTTTCCTTTGCATTTCTAATCTAAAGATAGTGCAGGCACAACTCCTGACTGTTGATGTTTTCATTTTGCTTCAGCTCATTGATTCGTCTACTTTTAATCCTTCCCTGTTCTCTATCAAGCATCTATCACCCTTCTGTCTTCAAATGAATCTAGAAATTACTTTTCAACATCAATTAAGTAACAAGTCAAATTATGTCTTTCATTACACGCAGTACCTAATGTTTCAATGGATTTAAAGAAATAATCAGCTATATCCATTTCTTTAGCATTAGGGTGGTGATTTAAATGATTAAACATGGGGACTTCAAAAAACACGAAACCATAATTAAAAAAAATAACACTGAAAATTACCTTGTTCCCAGAAAAGCTGTAAAAAAAGACTACATGTAATTCCATGAGTAAGAGTAATATGGTGATAGGTAATCCCTTCTTCAGCTGCAACAGGTAACTGTGTACCTACAAAGCAATCTTTAGCATCCATGGTATTAATATATTCATAAAGCAACTTACATTTTTGAGAAGAAATCGCCTCCTAATGAATTTACACGCAGTGCTTCAAAGTTAAATGTATCAAGCTACTATCAGTGAGAATCCGAGTTCTAGCAATAGTCTTAGTTCTAAGTTCAGTTGCATTAGGAAGTATAGGTGAATATAACCCCTAAAGCAAAATGATTAATTCTACAACAATGGTTATTAGAACACCTGCTAATATGAGCCACATCTGTTAATATTACTAATTTCCATGACTTTGCTAGAATCAGGCCGTTAAGTAGAAAATAGCACAAACGGATTTCCTTCATGTTTCTACTCGTGCAAATGACAAAACCAAGTTCATGAATCATATAATAAAGTTATTTATAAAGCCTTTGTGAGTCATCCCTAACACAACACCATCTTCTTCTAAATGACAACCTTATACTCTTTCTACAGCCTCGGGCATTGGGAATCTTCTTAATACTTCTAAACAAATAGTTTTTAATGGAAATAAACCTCAGTTCAAGGACCATGCCAATTGCAGACTGGGTCAGTACATTCAATGATAGAAGCAACTCAAAATAACATTCAGTGATGAATTCAGATCCTGGAGGTTCAACTGGAATCCCACTATTATTCTCCATATCAAAAGATCTTCGATCACCGTCAGTTGCTACAAAGTATGTCCATTCAGAGGATGTGTACCTCCAACAGGGTACCCTAGCTCTTTTTGACCTCCTGAGTGCAGATTGTTTGCCTTTCCTGTCACTTAGACCAGAATCTTCAGTATCCTGTTGTCGTAGTTTGACAGCGATTGGGTTAGCATTTGCTTCAGCTACACGAACTTTTCACTGTTAGCTTGACTATATTCCGGAGGGCATTTTGTATTCCTGGCTTCAATTTTGAGTGAATGCGCTGCCTCGTGGTCAGCATGCCCTTTTGTCCTTTCTCTCTCCCGATGACCATTTGGTCTGCCCAGCAACCGGCTATTTTTAGTAATGGTCAAGCCTGCACATGCGTATTCAGGCTTTCAAGGTTAATGATCGGTCACTACTTAGGAATGCTCTCCAAACTGACCAGTGGTACTAAACTCCTCCTACAAGTTGGCTGTGTTCCAAAAATGCCCTTACATGTACCTAAAATTGTGTAAAGTGTGTACCGCCTATTTTACAAATTCTTGTAAACTGTATAAAAGAAGCCACGTACTCAATGTTCGGTGTGATACTCCTTGCATTGTCGAAGGGTGCTGTAGGATTGTACCTCCAAACCATGGGGTCTTAATAAACTTGTCTTTTGCATTTCCAGTTTCCGTGCCAACTTCTATTCTAAGGTATCGAGAGTTTTTGCAGAGTATGTAGGTCTGTTGAAACCCAATACCACAAATTGGCGCCCGAATAGGAACTCATCGGCGACTCGGATGCCCGAAGGATTGGTCGTGACGAAGGATTGGAAACTCCCCCTGGACGCGCGCTGCCACTGAGTGACCCGAGTCTTGGCAACCACGGCGTTTTTTCCTTTTCTTCTGACCTGACCTTCCAGGTGGTGCCGGTCCTCAACTGAGATCCTGATCGTTGGGTTGCCGTGCAGTGACCGTTTGGCCGATTCGAGAACTTGGCAGTTGGAATCTGGACATTTGGAATATTTGGTAAGCTTTGGATTGGTAAGGTAGTCTACTGACACTTACTGTGGCTTTTTGGATTTGTTTGAGTTAGCTAACATTTGGATCTATGATTTGTACTATATGTGGAGTGCACCTCACATAGGCAGGTAATGTGGAGATATTTCTCTGATTTTGTATTTGTTTGAATGGCACATCATGTGTAAAACACTTTAAGTGCCACTTAGTGTAATATCACGTTTTCGTGATATTTTTGACATGCCTGTTTTTAGCACGCTCCGAGGAATGTGCTGTCTTGGAAATGGTACCAGTTATCGATTAAATGAATCTCAGCCGGCTCCCCCAGAGGGAACACCTAATCGTGAAATGTATATAAAATTTGGCCTCCCCCCTATTATGTATAGTACATTATGGAATAAGTACACTAAGGTCGATCTTGAATTGCAATGACCACTACATGGGTCGTTTGATTTACGAAAGGTTCAGTATGTGGAGCAGTGTTTGTTTCAGCGCAGGTCTAGACAGGATATGTTTGATTGTGTGCGTATGTGGGAGAAAGCGGTGCGTGAACGAATGAAGCGTGAACAAGCCTTGGCGGACAAGGAGCAGCGAAAGGCTGCCCATGTTAAAGCTTTACAGCTACAGGATAAGGAACTACAGGACCAGAAAGATAGGGAGATACAACAGCGTGATTTACAAATTAATGGTCAGTTTCCTATTCGACCCCCTCTTTATCCTGTCCTTAATAATGAATCTGATGATTTTTCATTGTTAGATCGTTGCCCGCCTCCATATATTATGCCTACGGCCCCAGATGTGGATCCTGATTCATCTGAGGAGCAGGATAAAAGGAGGGATACCCGTTCTATGCTTTCTACTGCTCGATCTGCGGAATTACGCGGGATGGCTCGTAAACTTAATGTTGATGGTATTTCTATTTCAGAGATTGAAGATTGTATGCGTAAGTGGTCTGAAAAAGAGCCATTGTATTTTCTGGAACATTTTGGGCAAGAAGTTGTTGAACGGTTTAGAAAGTATTCACCTGAGTTGGAATCTAAGGATATAGCAGTTGGTTGTGATAATTTACGTAAAGGTGTTTTTGTTCTCGCAGACGCAGATGGTTTCTTCCGGCGTCTGGTTCAGCTACGGGACGAGACGTTATGACTACGGGAGTTGAAAAAGGCAGCGGGTTCGACTGCGTCTGGATCGACGGTTGAGTCCAGGGAGTGCCCTATCTTTGGAGCAGATAAGAGTGATACAGTTCACGTTATGCCTATGCGAGAAGCTGCGCCTTTGTATGTCCCTCCCAAAGGTTAAGGTACAGATGATAATAAGTTGTCTGCGGATTCGAAGGGCTATTTCATATATAATTGGGTTTATACTCCTTGGAATAGAGCGGATGTTATGGCGCTTAAAACAGCTTTACCTGACCCGCGCAAAAATCCGGCAGCTTTCTATGAGGGAGTAGACGGAGCTATTTCTTCATGTGTCATGACATTAGTTGACATTGATCTTTTCTTTGGGTTAATATTGCCTCCCGATATGTGGAGGGCAATTCGTAAGTTTGATGATAGACAGATATTAGGTGCAGATTGGAGGGATCTAGCACAGGCCGATTTGGATAGAGAACCCGCGTGTAAGCCATGCAAATTAATTTTAGACCTCCCGGTGGCTGTTTTGAATAAATTAAAAACGCTCATTCCCCCTAAAAAGATTGATTGGACGATGTTGGCCTCTTGTAAACAGAAGCCAGACGAAACAGTCTCTGATTTTTTTACAAGCTTCGAGGAAGCGTTTCATGCTTACAGTGGTCAATTATTAACAGAGGATACGGGCAGGCATTTGTTTGTTGATAAGTATGTAGCTAATCTCCTACCGGAGATTGCAAAGCGTTTAAAGGCTAGTGAAAGTTCATGGACCACTGCAACTCCCGCTTCTCTCCTGACTATGGCTCAGTATTATGAACGACAGGAATTGGAGGCTAAGGAAAGTAGTGATAAAAAGGTGAAAGATTTTTAGACGAAGGTGATGTTGGCTCAGGTTTTCGCTATGCAGCCGGGGGGAAATGACAGGGGTAGACGTGGGTCTTATGGCCCGCCTTCTTCCCGCTCTGATCTCTCTGCAGATCAATGTGCATACTGTAAACAGTTTGGACATTGGCTTTCAGATTGTCTGGTGCTTCGAGAACAGCGTATTCAGCGTGGTCGAGGAAATAATAGGTTTTGGAGTAGTTATTCAGGTTTGAGGGGTGGAGCGAATGATCGCGGTAGGTTTGAAGCTAGGGGTCGTGGTCAGGCTGACTATAATATTTTTGATCGACGGAATCAGTATCAGATAGCTGAGGGTGAATCTTCGGAGTTTCATGATAATACGTATGCATAGGATTGCGTAGGATGGGGTATGGAATCGGTTGAAGTACCAGTAGATCAAAGGGGTCCATATATTTCAGCACATGTTTTGGGTTCTACTGATCAGTTTCTGGTTGATACAGGAGCTACTCGTAGCGCTCTGTCCAAAGAATTGGTTCCAAGGGCTCCCCTGTCTGGCGAAACGATTACATCAATAGGGTTCGATGGAACACCTTCCCTTAGCCCATTGTCTCAGCCCCTTCCATTTCACATTGATAAGTTCACTGCCCATGTCCATTTTTGTTGTCTCCAAATACACCAGATAATATTGTGGGACTTGATATGCTCAAGTATTTTCGAGCAACCATACGCTGCGCCCCTGAAGGGGTGCGGGTTATTTTGAATGAGAATTACCCAGAGTTTGAGAGATCATGCCTCCTTCAGGAAGCCGATGCGTTAGCCTCCCTTCCAAGTACTTTATGGGCCACTTCTCATACTGATGTAGGACAGATGATTATCCCTCCCGTACACATCACAGTAAAGGAGGGAGTGCTTTTGCCCCGTGTACCACAGTATAAACTTTCTAGAGAAGGTGAAGCTGCCTTGACCCATATCATAAATGGCTTGATCGCTGTAGGAGTGGTGGAGGAAGTTTCCTATAATGTTTGCAACAGCCCTATTCTTCCGATTCTAAAGAAAGATACAGACACTAGGATTTACCGTTTTATTATTGATTTGATGGAAGTCAATAAGATAGTAGTGCCCCAATATCCTGTGGTGTTCGATATTACTACCTTACTTACTTTGGTCCCACCCACAGCCACCACCTTCTCTGTCATGGATTTAAAGAATGCTTTCTTTTCGATCCCCATTCATCCCGACAGCCGGTATCTCTTCGGCTTCACTTTGAATAATAGATCATACAGATTTTGTCGAGTTCCTCAAGGCTATACTGAAAGTCCTAGTATTTACAGTCAGGCTTTGAAAAGACAGCTTGATTCTTTTGAGCTACTGTCTGGAGTGGCTCTTATTCAATATGTTGATGATATTTTGTTAGCAGCAGACACGCATGAACAATGCGAGGAGAGTACTCTCTCCCTGCTCTCTTTCCTTGCCAAAAATAATCACAAGGTTTCAAGAAAGAAATTACAATATTGTAGACCGAAGGTGACCTACCTCGGTCATCTTCTGTCTAAGGAGGGGCGTGCATTGACATCAGATCGAATTCAAGCAATTTTAGACACACCAGTTCCTTGCACTCCGAAAGATGTTCGTGCTTTCATAGGTCAGACATCCTTTTGCAGGTAGTGGATATCAGGATTTTCACACATTATAAAACCTTTGTTAGCGTTGTTATCCAAAAATACACCGACTCCTCTTGAATGGACAGACGAAGGTCAGAATGCGTTTGAACAATTGAGACAGGCCCTTTGCTCTGCACCAGTGTTAGGTACACCAGATTATACAAAGATTTTTACATTATATGTACATAAGAAGGATGGGTGCGCATTATCAGTTTTAGTGCAGACACACGGAGATAAACAGCGACCTTGTGCGTACTTCTCAGCAGTACTTGATCCTGTAGCACGAGGATTACCTGGGTGCTTTCGAGCACTTGCAGCAACAGCAGTGTCTATACGACAGAGTGAGGGAATAGTTTTGTCGCACAAATTGTTGGTGTTAGTGCCCCATGCGGTAGACACCTTATTGAACCAAATGAAAACACAGCATCTAACTAGCGCTCGTTTAACAGGATACGAGTTAACGCTGTTGGCGCCACATATTACACTGCAGAGGTGCGCCACTTTGAACCCTGCTACTTTACTGCCATATCCTGTTTCTGAGTCCCAAGAGGAAGATTAACATGATTGTGTTTTTCTGACTGAAGAACCAACAAAGGGCCGTATTGACTTACAGGATACGCCACTTCCAGATGTAGATGGGGAACTGTGGGTTGATGGATCGTGTTTAAAGCTGCCAGATGGCACGACTTCCGCAGCCTATGCAATTACGACACTTAAGACAGTGGTAGAGACAGCTCGCATACTACAAAAATCGGCCCAAGCAGCTGAACTGATAGCTCTAACGAAAGCAGGTGAGCTAAGTGCTGGATTATGTGTGAATATTTACACTGATAGTCTTTCGGAGTAGCACATGATTTTGGCCTACTCTGGAAGGAACGAGGGTTTCTGACTTCGCATGGGGTGCAAATCATGCATGGAGAGTTAGTACACGATCTCCTGAATGCACTATTATGTCCAAAGAAAGTAGCGATAGTCAAATGCAGTGCACATAAAAAGGTGACAGATAAAATAGGACAAGGAAATGCCTTTGCAGACCGTACAGCGTGAGAGACTGCAATGTTAAAGAATGTCTCTCCCATGTATGTGGTGAAATCACAGGCTGAGCGATGGCATGACGCCAGAGAGGAAATATTAGACATACAGAAATCTGCTTCTGAAGCATAACTTGCAAGTTGGGCAACAGAGGGAGTGTTGGTGATGAGGGCTGTTGGCGTAGCAAAGATATGGAGAGATGGAAATTGCCTGCCGCCTATCTGCAAGCAATGGTTCAAATGACACATGGGCTGGCACATGTTGGAGCTCTTGCAATTACCAAATTGCTTACACGAGTTTGGGAGTATCCTGAGATTGCCAGCATGGCTAAGAGAGTAGTGCAGACCTGCTTGATATGCTTACAGTACAATCCTGCCAAAAGGACTTATACTCCTAAAGGAGGGTTCGCTCCACCGACTGCACCATTTGAAGTACTACAGATGGATTACATCCAGCTTGAACGCTGTAACAATCTCAGGTATGTCTTAGTGTTGGTGTGTGCCTTCAGTAAATGGATAGAGGCCTACCCCACGAAGGACAATACAGCATTGACAACAGCTAAGGTGTTACTCAAGGAGTACTTCCCGAGATATGGTGTTTGTAAATTTTTGTGGAGCGACAACGGTCCCCATTTCGTCGGGAAGATTGTGGAGTATGTCCTGAAAGGATTAGGGATAAAACAAAAATTTCCATGCTGTGTTCCATCTGCAGTCAGCAGGTTTGGTGGAGAGATACAATGCTACTTTGAAGCTGAAGCTGGCAAAGATTGTGGCATCCATGTCTTTGAAATGGCCGGATGCCTTGCCCTTAGCATTACTATCTATTAGATCAGTGCCACACTCCCGATCTGGCCTCACACCCTATGAAGTGGTGTTTGGAAGGTCTATGAATATTTGGGGAGTTCCTAAGCCTCGCTTAGTACATGATGTGCCTTGTATAATGATGAACGATTATTTGGCACGATTAACAAATGATTTACTTTCTATTCATCAACAGGTTCGAGAAGCGCTCCCAGATAACTCTACCGGAGAGGCTCATGATCTCCGACCTGTAGACCACGTGATGGTCCGAGCATTTGAGAGGTCCAGCAGCCTAGAGCCAAGATGGCGTTGTCCTGAGCAAGTGTTACTTGCAGCCCGAACAGCAGTGCGAGTTATGAACAAGAAGCGGTGGGTGCATTCCACTCATTGTTGCCGTGTCTCTCCGGATCTGGTGAACCCTGCTGTGCTGTCTGATTATCGGGATATTTTGGATGCAGAGAAGAGCCCAGCCACTACGCCCAGCGAATCTGAGGAAGCCTTCCCAGACCACACTGTTTCTGGTGCAGCGAAGTACAATCTGCGATCGAGAAAGGCAGTTGTTTTGTGCGAGACTGGTTGAGTTACCACCCTGAGGTTTGTGAAAACGGAAGTCGAGAATATCATGGGGGGGGATCAGTTCTGCCCAGTGTAGAGACACCTGTCTTGAATCTCGGAGAAGAAACCAGCGGCTACCTCGGGGCTCAGCACTCATTTTTATTTTTAGTTTTATTTTGATTATTTTGTTTTGAGACTATGGTGCCTAATACGATGAGAAATAAGAAAATTCATGGTGCTGTGATTTTTGTTTCCATAATGGTGGTAATAGCAATAATAGCTTGGGTCGTAGAATTTGCTGCCTACCACTCCAGTTCCATCTGAGCATTTTCATTTTACCTTGCCTTATCATGAAGAAAGACATAGGCAAACTTATTTGAATAACAGTTTCATCCAAAATCTACACCACACCCACAATATGACGAATACTACAAACTGTTGGATATGTGGAATGTTGCCTGGACATCAAAAGAAAGGAGGAACTCCACTTATTCCTCTTCCATTTTCTCATAATGGTTCCTGCAATGCCTGGTACACTCTCCTCTTCACCTTGAGATGGCCAACAAAAGGTGGACTTCTTTTCCGACTTAATAAAGTTTGTCATAATGATAAAGATGGTTACCCACAGGCAGAAGGAACTAAACTCGAGTGGGAAGAATATCGACCGGACAATGTATCTTCACCCCGTATTTTTACTAATCAAAGAACTGTGAACATGTCTAATTTATTTGTGATTACAGTTATTGAAGCAAAAGCTGATCTTTGTGTAAGAAATAAAGGTACTATTCCGGTAGGGAAAAGTGAATGTACTACTACTCTAGCATTTGACACACCAAATAATATTGCTTTTGTAGCATCACGTAACACTTATTTTATTTGTGGAAATAAGGGCTACCACCGCCTTCCGATTGGGTGGTTAGGAACCTGCTACATATCTTTTGTATTACCCCCTGTGTTTATCGCCCCGCCAATGTACCATAATGATTTTGTGCTATACCACGATTTTATATTGAATAGAGTTAAAAGGACATTAGATATTGATGATGTCGACCAAACAGATACTGCTCTGCAGCAATATGTTGACTTCAAATTAGACCTGTTTTCATTTGTAGGTGCTGCCCTAAACATTAGAAAAATAAGACGGCTAACACATGTTGTGGAAGCTGTTGCCAATCAAACTGCCTCCGCTTTAGGGAACTTAACTGAGGAGCTTCAAATTACCAGAATCGTGACGCTTCAGAACCGAATGGTTCTAGATGGAGTATTGGCTGATCGTGGGGGTGCATGTCGCATCATTGGTAGTAGTTGTTGTGTATATGTTCCTGATAACTCGCCTTCTGTATATGATGCTATCTCTAAGTTACACAAGATCGCTGGTGAAATCCACCCCGAAAATGGTACATGGACATTTTGAAATTGGTTCTGGACTTTGCTTAGTACCTGGGGTTGGAAACTATTGACTATTCTTTGTTTTTTTATTGGAATACTCTTCTTCCTTTGCCTATGTATCCAATGTGGCCCTACACTATGCTCCGTATGTATCCCTGCTTGCATTCCGTCCAAACAAGCTATTGCCAAAAATGAGCAAATGATCAACAACGAAATAACGAACATAATGCTAATTAATATTGATGATGAGCACCCTGATTACTCCAGATATGAGGTAGCTTCAGCTAAATGCTAAAAGGGCAGTCTATCGTAGTTTGACAGCGATTGGGTTAGCATTTGCTTCAGCTACACAAACTTTTCACTGTTAGCTTGATTATATTCCGGAGGCCATTTTGTATTCCTGGCTTCCATTTTGAGTGAATGCTCTGCCTCGTGGTCAGCATGCCCTTTTGTCCTTTCTCTCTCCCGATGACCATTTGGTCTGCGCAGCAACCGGCTATTTTTAGTAATGGTCAAGCCTGCACATGTGTATTCAGGCTTTCAAGGTTAATGATCGGTCACTGCTTAGGAATGTTCTCCAAACTGACCAGTGGTACTAAACTCCTCCCACAAGTTGTCTGTGTTCCAAAAATGCCCCTATATGTACCTAAAATTGTGTAAAGTGTGTACCGCCTATTTTTCAAATTCCTGTAAACTGTATAAAAGAAGCCACGTACTCAATGTTCGGTGTGAGACTACTTGCATTGCTGAAGGGTGCTGTAGGATTGTACCACCACCCCATGGGGTCTTAATAAACTTGTCTTTTGCATTTCCAGTTTCCGTGCCAACTTCTATTCTAAGGTATCGAGAGTTTTTGCAGAGCATGTAGGTCTGTTGAAACCCAATACCACACTGTGGGATAGTACATGGCACACATCCTGCCGGCCTGATTTAGATCTTGGTGGATGGGTTACTCACTCACAAGTGTGATGGATAGCATATCCGCCAAAATATAAATGTCATTGGATGTAATGGGATTTATAACTTGGTGGACCGGATATCCATCCCCTTTGTGATTGTGCCCTTGGCCTCTCTCTCTCCCTTGTCTTTTTGGCCAGCCATCTCCAGCATCCACTCGGCTTGACATGGCACTAGGCTCTTCATCATAGTATGAATCTGGCTCTACCAGCGTCACAGGTCAAGAGTTTCATGTTTCAACCCCAGATGCTGACTCATCAAGACCCCCATCAAGCAGAGGATAAGCTGTTCCAGGTTCCTGTCAATCTTTGGTAGCTCATTCAACCTCTTTCATTTGCCTTTCAGTTGCTGTCTACATTTCTGGCAGCGGTACAGTCACTTAATAAAGGGGACACACCACTCTGTGAGTATGGGAAGCATAGATTTATTTGGGAAGCCCCCACATACTTAACAGCAATATTCATCACAAGGATTACCTGGAAAAGTCCTTTCCATCAAAGTTCCAGACACATCTGCTGAACCTGTTTCTTCACCAAGACCCAGAGGCCAGAACTAATGTCATTGGACTGCTCCTGAAGCGGTGGGTCATGGCAGCTCAACCTGTTGAGATTCAGAATGCTGCACGTCAGCTAGTCCATTGCAGTAGTTAAGAACCATGTCATATGTAATGTTCACAAGTGCATTTGCAGGCACTTCAGTCAGGGTCATTGCTTGACCCATCATCATTTCATGTGGGGACAATCCTGTTGTCCTATCAAATATACGGTGAAGACTCTTCCCATTCACTTGTTCTACCTATGTGTGCGGCCTCAGACTAATAACTGCAATGTAGTCTTTGATTCACTTGTAATGCTGCACACAACATTTTCAGGACCTCATTATTAAAATGGGTTTCTTGGTCTGACTCTAGTGAAGTGGGGAAACTAAACCTAGGGATCAGTTCCCTCAACAACTTAGCTGCTATGAGGCTATCATTTCTCCTGATTAGATATTCTTCAACCTAACAAACAATCACCAGGACATACCTCAGCTTGTTGCACACAGGCATCTCAACAAAGTCCAATTTCATCCTGTTGAATGGCCCACCTGATCTTCCTATATGGCTTAATGGTACTATGTTTTTCCCTACATTCATCTTCTGGTTCACAACACATCTGTGGCACAATCCATCAGCCATCAATCTAAAATGAGATTCTGTTGAAACAATCTACTCATGGCATCCCTCCAAACATGTGCAGGATCATGCAAAAGTCTAGCCATTGGGGACAACAAGCTATCTGGCAACACAGGTCTTCCATCTGCTAAAACCCAAATGTCATCCTCTCTTTCAACACGACCTGTTCTGCCCCTGGCACTTCCTCCTGTAACCTTTTTCACTTTTTCCCAAGTATCCATCTTCAGATTAATTTACATATTCTCCATCAAATGTTTGGCCCCATGAGCACAATATCACACAACCTCATCAGCATATCTGTTTGCAACTGTTACATAGTTTTCTTTGTGTCTGTGGGCCAAATACCTTATAACAGCAATGTTGGCAGGTAACTGCAATGCCTCCAACATTGTTATGACATGGTCTCTGTTCTGGATAGGAGATCCTGGTGATGTTATGAATCCCCTCTGTAGCCACAACTGCAAGCTCTAGTAAGAGCAATCAGTTCAGCTACTTGGGCAGGAGACACCCCTCAGAGCCAGGAGCCTCCCATTACCCCATAACGGTATAGACAGTGTATGCTGCTCTCAGGGCTCCTATATCATATTGTGGTCAAGACCCATCAACAAAAAGTGTGCAGTCAGACTCTGCAAATGGCTTATCTTACATATGTGGTCTTGGCATTTTGAATTGCTCTGTGACATTGAGAAAATCATGCTCTACTCCCCCTCATCATTTTTATTCTCAGGCAAAGTTTACAAGGTAGAAGGGTTCAAGGAAGCACACTGCTTCAGAGTGATATTCTTTACTGCAAGTACAATCTATTTATATTTAACTAGCAGCCCGCCCCGACGTCCTCCAGGGGCAATGAGGCTTTAGGGCCATCCGCCCGCCCCGGCCCCCGCCCGCCCCGACATTTTCCGTATCTTGGAGCCGGAGCCTTACCTTAGCTGCCGTTCTTCAGGGCCAAACGCCCGCCCCGGCCCCGGCCCCCTCCCGCCCCGACATTGTCCGTGTCCAGGAGCCTTACCTGAGCCGCGGCACCCTTACCTCAGCCGCCGTTCTTCAGGGCCAACCGCCAACCCCCGGCCTCCTCCAACCCCGACATTGTCCGTGTCCCGGAGCCTTACCTGAGCCGCCGCTCCTCCCCGTGCTCCTGACTTCACCGCCGTTCCTCGCCGCTCGTCACCGCTTCTCCCCGCCTGTCCTCCTCTCCTCCCCGCCTGTCCGCCGCCCCACCCCGTGCTCATGTCCGCCGCTCCTCCTCGTCAGCACGCACGTCGCGGCCAGCGCTACATCGCGACCGGCGCTACTTCCAGGGGACAATTTTTTTTTATGTTACATTTTTTAAATAACGTTTAATTTTTACTTTATATAGCCTATGTCCATCTGCACACCCTGACAATTCCAACGATGTATCAGGTGTGTGGATTGGCGCTGTGGTTCCCGAGTTTACCCGCCTCAAAGCTTCAAAGTCCTTCCTTTATTATAGTAGTATAGATCAATAGACTGTCAGTCAAATGCTGAGTGTGTGGATGAGTTAGCAAGATCTCCACAGATTGGGGCACCGTTACAGTAAAAGGATGTCCCATGACAATTCTTTCACATCTTTTAATGCTGACACTTACCACCGCTACAGTTTTAAGGCATCTAGGCAGTTCTGCAGCTACAGGATCATAAGTAGCTGAAAAATAAGCCACAGGTCACCATGCATTTCCATGCATTTGTGTTAGCACTAAGACAGGGAAGCCATTTGTCTCACTGCATTAAAGCAGAAAAGCTTTATTATAATCAGGCACTCCTAGTACTGGGGCATGAAAGAAACAATATTTTTTGCTCTAGGAAGGCAATTAACAGTAATTATCCCATGGTACCGGATCCAACACATCTTTGTGTGGCAGCCACTGTAAAGTCTAGGGCACTAAAGAAAGGTTTGGTATCCACTGTTGATGATAGCCCACCCCAGAAACATCCTGACTTCTGTTTGGGTGGTCGGCGAATTAATTTTCAGAATCTCCGAGATTCTTTCTTGCAATACCTTCCTTGCTACCTTCTCAATGGGATGTCCAAGGTATAGAACTTCTATTTGACAATATGGTAACTTACTCGTTGGGCATGTTATGCCCATTCTCAGCCAAGTGGTTTACCAATTCAAGTGTGTCTTGTTTATATGCTTCCTGGATATCTGAAGCTACTACCAGATCATCAACATGCTGCACTAAGACAGAGTTACAGGGCATTATTAGGGACTCAAGTTTCTTTTTAAGATCTGATTATAGATTGAGGGATTCTCTGTTTAGCCCTTGTGGAACTCAGCACCATGTCAAAACATGGTTCTCAAAGCAGAAGGTGAAAAGGTACAGGCTGTCACGAGTATAGAGAAAAATGACTGACACAAATTGATCACAGTAAATCACTCAGCTCAAATGGAAACTGAAATAAAATCACAGGTGGATTCAGCACCACAGGACAACAGGTAACAACAATGTTAATAATCTTCCTCAGGTCCTGCACTATGCAGTACTTACCACAAGGTTTCTGCAGACTCATGATGAATGAGTTACGTGGAATCCCCATTTTCTCTTTCAAATGTCTTGCTGTATTATTGACTCAACCACTGGGGACAACATTGAAGGCACCTACCTGACGCCACACCGGGGGGCACGGGCGCCGCCACCGGCCAAGAGTCATTTCCAGCATTCTCATCGCGCCGCCGCCCCGGGACCACAATCCCCGGAAGCCTCAGCGGCGGCGCACTCCTCTGACCATGCGCCAGCGCCAGGAGGCGCTTTAAATCTGCGCTGAGGTCGGCGGAGCAGGGGGGAAAACATTGAAGGCCCCTACCTGACTCCACACTGGGGGGCACGGGCGCCGCCACCGGCCAAGAGTCAATTCCAGCATTCTCATCGCGCCGCCGCCCCGGGACCACAATACCCGGAAGCCTCAGCGGTGGCGCACTCCTCTGACCACGCGCCAGCACCAGGAGGCGCTTTAAATCTGCGCTGAGGTCCACTTCGCGGGACGCCGGGCGAAGCCCGGGCAAAGGGCGGGCCCTCTGTGGCCCTCGGCGGCCGGAGGAGGCCGGGCAGGGCCACCCCATTTGATTCTCGCCTGATGTTCGCTGGAAAAAGGAGGTAATACGAACTAACCCACCACAGTGACTGACTTTACATACACTTCGGCACACCCTAAAGGGCTACTTTTTGACTTTTTGGGCTACTAGGTTACGCGCCCAACCAGCATAGGTATCTGTTGTTGTCATATACATGCACAAAAGCTAATCACACCATGACTGATAAAGGGCTTCCTACAAATAATATCTTTCAGGGGGGGCAACGGAAGGGGACATTGGACAACTATTTAACTAAGGCTACATCGGCAATCGAATCCGAAATAGAGAAAGTAGAACAAAGTCTTTCCGTAGAATCCACATCTAGTATCCAATCTCCTCTGGTGCTAGCAGACCAAATCCAAAATTTTACGTTAATGGAGGAATTAAATCTGATCTGCAAAACTGTATATACTAATGTTGAAGATGGAAACGAGCAAACCGGTGCTCCTGCATGTGTAATGAGAAACACAAGTCCCCAGCTTAGCACATCATCTCAACTAAACGTAAGCCATCTTGGTACCCCCCCTTTACTATCAGCTAAAGACATTACCCAACCGACAGCAAACCTCCAGGCCCCCTTTGTTAACAGAAAGCGCAAAGGTGCTAAACAAAGGGGAAGACTAGTAAAAAAACATACATTGTATTTAAGTCCCCCCTCGTCCATTAGCAATACCCCAAAAACACCCATGGTATGTTCAATTCTGGAATCTCCTGCATCCACTACACAATCTGATTTACTGGTCCAGATTGAACTTTTGGTCAAATCCTTAATATCCCCGTTGGAAAAAAGAATCAAGGTTATAGGGGAAAAGCTCACAAGCATAGAGGAAACCATCAAGGCAAATGCGATACTTATAAAAAGAATGGTAGGACATAAGCAAGTAGAGACCCTAGTCGCTACTGACGTCCCCAACACCTCTGTACAAAGTAATACCGCCCAAATTCACGCAGTTGCCCCAAAATCATCAAAAACATTATTACCATCAAACCCCCTAATGGTGTAGAGTTCTGCCATTAGAGAAGGGCCGACCAAAGAACCCACGCCCACAGAGGGGATGTCTTCCAACTATGGCAACATGCAAAGAAAGATTAAACAAATAGATCTACCGCCGGTAGCGGCACCTTTTGTGTGCATCCTCTCAGGCGTGCCTGAACTTACTAACGGCAAAATCGAAGGACCAGCGGATCTGGCAAATTAGGTATCTTTCTGGCTCACCAAAAATAGACCCCTTCCACCCAACATCGATGGAAACATTTTAAATGTCAGAAGGGTGGGGTGGTTAGGATCCCTCCCGAAGGACATACCGGGAGACCTGGTTTTAGTCAACTTTAGGGACACCCGAGTCATCAAATATCTTCAAAGTTGGCAGCCAAAATGGGTGACGGCCCAATTATAACTTGGGAACTGTGCGACTTTTACCCTAGAACTATATACCTGCCCCCTGTAAGATCAAATGTACAAAATAACCACTGCATGGGTAGCAGAGGCCCTGTATCTAGTAGGTACAATATACCCACCCATAATCGATTTGCTTTATTCTCTGGTATAGATCTGGTGCACTGATTTGTTAATCTGATTTCTGAACGGTTTTGCTAATAATTGAAAATGATAACCACCTACCCCAAGTCCGGGAATGGTCCTTACTAAAGTAAGCATCTATGCACTTTGCTCTTTTGCACATTCTGAAGCCTATTTGTTTTTTTAATTTTGTCATCATAAATTGCCCAAGTCAAACAACACTACATGTAATGTTGCTGTGAGTCTACTCTCTACATTAGGAGAACTGAATTGCCCAATAATCCTGTCTGAACCTGAATTTTTAAAGTTGATAATTGAATTGAATTGATATGATTACGCCTTGTACCATTGCTGCTGGGGTTTGTTTATGATGAATTGTATAAACGATTTTATTAGTATAATGACCTTCCTATATTTTTTGTACAAATAGTGACCACGTTATGAATATAATCGCTGTTTGTTTTTTAATGTGATTTTATCTTGTATGCTTTTATGAATTTGTTCATTCAATTCGAATAAAGCTTTTTGAAACTGAAACTGACTCAACCACTGGCGTAATTCCAGCAATCCTTTCAGGGGTCAAATTGTACTGAGGAAGTCTTGGCTACTCAGCATTAGGTTTGAGATTTATACAGACAGGCTCAACTCCCTTCATGAGACATAGGTCCTATCCCTACAAGTCTCAGACTGCAGGCATCACCTTATCTGTGAGATCTGGTGGCAAATCATAATTCGTCATCGAAGAGTACAGTTCAATGTTTAGCTCATCATTCACTACTTTAAAATTAATATTTTCGTCATGAGTCTGAAACTCCACACCTTTTGGAGTGCAATAAATTGTCCATTTCAGCTTGCACAACAAATCACATCCTAAATGATTCACAAGACTAGAATAACACCACAAAGTAATGGCTCTCTTCAAAGGACTGTATTTTAACAGGCACTACTCGTGTTACAGAGTTTTTCATTTGTTTATTTGCAACTCCTAAAACTTGGATTCTTTTTCTCAAGAGGGAGGTATGGGATTTCTGCTGTCTTCATAGAGGTAGCACCAGTGTTGATCAAAAATGACATGGGGTGGACATTCACCTTACCTTCTAGCTCATCATCCACTCTGGTCTACCTCTAAGGGTGGGCCAAGCACACAATCTTCATCCCTACTCAGGTACCCTCATTGTGGCAGATCTGACACATAGCCCTCCAGCGTGTCCAATACAGGAAATTGCTGAAGAGCAATTTGGTTCTGGAAGGAATTCTGATCAAAATTTAGGAGTTAGTTGCAATTAAATCTAGGATCATTTAGATTTTGCTGAGGAATTGGGGCTTGGGGAACTTACATCACTGGAACTTGTTGATTATTAGGACCTTGTGTCCTTTGTCTTGGCAAATGTTGTGGCTGTACGGTGTTGTTAACCTGTGTCTGCACAGATCCTGAATTTTGAACTTGATGCTCATTCATTAGTCTGTTGGGATTAAGACAACATTCCTGCCTCTATTGCCCTAACGTGTTCCAGTAATGACATGGATTAGAGATCTTCAACGTTGCCACATTAATCCTAGTACTCGGGTCAATCAGAATACTGCGACCTCTACACTGTTTGGGTTACCATTTTGTCCCTACATCATAGGAGCTCCTCGCTGATCCACAGCTTGCATAGCACTAACATTTTTTACATATGGTTGAGTCTGACTTCCTCTCTGTGCAGCTTTCATCTGAGCCAGCATGAGTTTATCTTTCAACTGCTTCTGTTTCATTTCCAATTCATCACTGCAATATATTGCATACCTCAAGTTCTTATTGATAGTCTTATTCTGCCAAAACATTAAATGCTGTTGAATCATCATACTAACTACAGGTCTCAATTCTGTCATAAACTGAGACACAAAACTTTCTATATCATTGGTTGTGGGATTTTCCATTCTTGTTTGTTCTTTCTAAACAATGGCAAAAATCTCTCATAGAAAGCATGCATACTCTCTTTAGGCTCCTTAGCTGTTCTGCCAATCTTAACCCAATCAATTTTTCATTACCAAAGGCAACACCATGAAATATCTGATTTCTCTGAGGCTCTTTCCCAGTCCACTGTATAGCCACTTTACATTCAGCCCAATAGTCACTTGATAGCAAAAAGTCAAAAAGGGTATTCAAATCCACCAGCAATGACTGTAATATCTTTACAAATCGATCAACCTGGTATACCACTCCACTAACTTCTCTCTCAATTTAGGGAAATCTTTCGTTAACCATGCAAGATCACTTCAACTCCAAGGTATATGAGCATACCCTCCAGCAGGCATCTCTCAGCTGAAAAATTGAAGCACCTTCTCCATCCATCAAAGAAGAAAGTGGCTCTCCCTTTGCTTTCTTCTGACCTTTCTTCATGGCTCCTCTGCCTTCCCACTTGTCGAACTCTCTCTATATTCTGACGCTACCAATTAACTCCCTAATTTGAATGTTCAGTTCTATTACATTTTCATCAAAACATATGCAGTAACTTTTCTGTAAAGATTTGGTCATACTAAAATCTACATCATACACTTGAACTAACTCAGACAACTTATCATGAACTCATCCTGGAAGCTTAGTAACATCCTTGCACATGTAAAGAAGTTCATTTTCTAAGCGAGAAACGTCAAGATTTCCTAATATCAACTCATCCAGTTCTAATTTTAATTTGACCACATCCACTGCAGTTTCCCTTCTCGGAGACTGGAGTTCCCTGCTCAATTCTGAGCCCTAACATGCTTGCAGTAACCCACTGAAAAACCTAATCAAATCGTCTAATTCTCATAAATCAACACCATTTTGTATTCTAGAGGTATTAGATATTATCCCTTCCCGTGGACTAATGCTTGAAATACACTTAGCTGAATTCCAAAAGAATAGGTGAGTTTTTTGCGACCTCTGAGTGGGTTCCTCTACAGGTGTAAGTCCAGTCTAATTCATTGCTGATGGTCCAGGAACAACCAATGGTGGAGTCACCATATTCAGGACCAAAGGAGTTCTTCCTGTGCCTCCCCATCCAGTGGCTGCAGGAACAGTAGTTGACATATTTACTCTAGTAGGAGCCATAAAGGCATGTGTAGCGGTTGCAAACAACCAGGTTTGTAGAAGGGAGCTTCAGGACCAATAGTAACTGGAATTGATTTCACGTCTGGGGCATTCGAAACAGTAGAGCTAACAGGGGCACAAATCCCGGAACTCTATCCTATAGGGTTCTGAATTGTATTCACTGGGGAGATTGTTTTATCAGAGTCTCCACCAGTAACAGAGCCACTTATCCCTTCAGGTTGGGTCACATTACAAGGCGTTGGATGAGTTGATAATGACACATCTAGAAAGTCATCACTAGAATCACTATCTTCGCCTGAGCCCCCTCCGCTCTCTACTTTATCCTCATTTTCTTTTTCTCTTTCTGAGGTTCCTCACTCAACAATACATGGTGCACCCTAGTTCCCTCAATTATGTCAGATCGACATTTTTGTTGTTCTGCATCACACCTAGCTTCAGCACAGCTATGTGCTGCCTTTCTGACTCGACCCTGATGTTTCTTTATTTCTTTGACGTGAGCTGCTGGCTCCCAGGTATTAAGTGTCTTATACTGTGCAGGTCTAGGAGGTGATTTTGTCTTATACACTACTGTTCTCAGATTTTCAATAATTCCCAATTTGAATGTGCCATAGAATGGAAACATCAAACCACTTTCTTTTTCAGTGATCTGATGTCACTGACTCAGCCAAAATGCATGTGTGTAGTGCCAAATTTATGGCCATATAATGACCTGCTGTGCCTTCTGGTAGTGCTTCTTCTCCTTCTCAAACATGGACTCTCAAGTCTCCCCTAATGAAATCTCTGATAGCCCTCTAACATTTCATTTTTCAGCAGTTATATCACTAATCACAAATAGAATTTAGATTTCAAAACAGGTAATAATGTCTTTAACCACAGTTTTCTTTTTGACAGCAACATCCAATCTGAGCATGGCAAACTATGACGTAAGTCTCCTTGCAGCGGTTCACCTTCCTTTACAATTTTCATAAGCACACCCTTTTCTCAAATATAAGCAGGCATAAAACAAAGCACTAAGCTTTTTCATGAAATAACTTTTTGACTGCTCCACTAAAGAATTCAAAGTTTTCAATCACACCAGAAATGGTCCTGAATGTCACTTCTGACCTACTCAGACACTCATGAGACAGAAACCTAAAAATGCGGGGAATCACCCCTATGAATGTACTTATTCCTTTGCACAACAGGTTCCCCCACACCAATAACAACTTACTCTCACAGAAAGTTATATGTCCCTATCTCAATTGTGAAGGTAATGGTACCTCAATTACAAGTAATCGAGTGTATGATTTTGATGACCCCACAACTGACACCACAAAGCCTAGCAGGTAATTACAACACAGTATATTCATACTTATCCTGGGATCTTGGGCTATGTCCAGCCTGATAACAACTTCATCTGCTCAGTGTTGATTGCATTCAAATATGAACAACAACTAGAACATCATTGGATCGCACATGGCAATCTTCGAAAAATTGAGCAAGGTTGACATACACTCTACAACATGCAATCCTATTAATACTCACTTCTCCTCTGTTAAAACTCACTTACGAACCTCTAGAACTCCGCTTATCCTCTGAACCAATACATGGGCTTTTTGGGCTTGGACTGGGTTTGGGCAAGTTAAGATCTTCTATAGGGGGTACTCTAACTCCCATTTCTTCAGTAACTAACCATCCAATATTGTTACCATCCGACTGAGCACTGGTAGTTACACCTCAACCTTTTTGCTGTCATTGAAGATTTTCCCCCATTGGTCATATGGACCCTTTTTGGTTTTCTTGAAGCAAAGTAAAGTAGAAGACATCAACAATATATTTCTAGCTTGTGGAGTCAATGTGACTTCATCAAGTGATCTGGAGCCACAGTTGTTAGGTAAAAGTATTTCACTAGAGCTGCCAATTCTTCCAAGGATTGTCAGTTGACATTGAATTCCAGGCGAATTAAAGTATTCCCAGTACATGCTGGTAGGCGAAATAACTTTTTATAAGCTGCACAATGAATCTTTTCGAGGTCCTGAGCGAAATTGCCTGGGAACGCCTTTATCGCATAGTTGAGGGAAGGTAGTAGTTTTACCCTCAGGACTCGTTGAATGGCCATTGTTGTCGGACTATCTAAGACAGCATGGAGTTTGCAGATGGCGTAGGTGAACAATTTCCCCTTTTGCTGATCTTATGGCGGTGTACCCGTGAGCGGCCAGTTTCACTGATCCAGACCCCAAGATAGTTTTACGATTGGGTGCAATTCAATCTTAATGGGCACTGACTCCATTTTGTTGCTTTTTTTTTGGATAACATCCAAGATCACTATCTTGGATTTTGTTGGGTTGGCGACCAGCTTGTTTTTAACGTTGTACTCTGAGACTGCTGTTAGAGCTTTTAGGAGACCGATTTTGGTGTGGTCCAAAAGGACCAGGTTATCAGCATATTGTGTCAACTGGATCTTAATTTGCCCAATCCTGGGAGTCGCTAAAGCGGCTCCATGCAGAGCGCTTCCCATATCCGCTGTGTATAAATTAAAAAGCAGTGGGGCAAGGATACAGCCCTGCTTCAGCCCGTGATCCGTGGTGTTTATTTCTGTGGCAGATTCACATGAGAGTTTAACTCTTCCCAAGTTCGTGAATACAGGGATCTAATGGCTTGTAACAGTGGCAGGCAGATATTTCAATGTAGCAATTTCTGCCAGAAGATGTTGTGGTCTACCCCATCAAATGCTGCTGTATAATAAATGAAACAAGCAAATAGCGGCTAGGTACGATTACCCACCACTTTGTGTACCAGGTATGATAGGGCAATGATGTTATCTATCATCGAACCTCCTGATCAGAATCCGGTCTGGTAGAAGGGGAGAAGATCTTCCTTGCTGAACCAATCCGCTAGTTACGCCAGAAGAGTGCTAGCATAGGCATTGACCTTAATGTCCAAACAGGCAATCATTCCATAATTCCTAGGGTCAGTGTTTGGCTCTTTTTTGTATATTGGGTGCAGCAGTGATCCCCTCCAAGGGTCTGAAACATCCTCCAGAAGCCTACACTCAGCATACAGCTGAGCCAAATTGTTTGGCCAGAAGTTGATGTCCTCCCTAAAGAGGGAACCAGGGAGTATCCTAGGTCCAGGAGCTCCATTATGTCATATTATTTTCAAGATGGTTCGAATTGCGTGTTTTTCTGGGGGGGTGTAGCATCAGCCAGAGGTTCCTTAAGTTTTGTTGCGGCTTTGCTAGATTGCCTCCCTAGAGTTGTGGTTCTATCTGTTGGATTTACATTTGAATCATCGGTGTAGAGGGTTTTCACGTGGGCTGTCCAAGTACCTGCATTAAGTGGGTTTTCTCTACTAGAGAATTATCTTGTTTAGATATTGCCAAAATTCTTGGGATTTGCTAGGTGCCAGCAGCTCGAACATCTTCAGCGATTTTGCCTCTGTAAATTCGCGTTTTACCTGCCAAACCAGTAATGAGTGGCTCTTGGCCGCTAATTTTAGTTCCTTTTTGGCAGAATAGGACCTAGTTGCCCGGTAGGCCCTACGTTTGGAATTTAGTTGTGTGGAGCATTCCTTGATTGCTGGTTGGTGTCCCAGTGTGTATGCAGGATTTACGTTGGTTCTGTGTGTGATGCTCCGTCGAAGCAGAGATGCTAAATCATAGGCAGGTATTCTCCATTCCTCAATATGGCCCTTGTTGTTGAGACCGGTCTGCCAGCCTTCCCACATTGATTTCCTTGAAGCAAACGTGTGACTTGAGAGCGGCCCCCATTTGATTCTTCTAAGGAGTCTGTGTTGGTCTTTGTTGCCCCAATGCAGCTAAGAGTGTGACGAGTTTTTGCTGTGATGGTTAGGGCGGCATTATCGATTTCATTCCAGGGTTGAACTACGTAGTTTAACATATGTTTTTGTAGCCTCTCACTTAGTAAGATATAGTCAATTGTGGTCCGGTTGTTGTAAGTGGGTGCTATCAATGCTCCTGAGTCGACTTTTGTGATTAAAGAGTGTTGCATTGCCAGGTTATATGCCTGCATACAGGCGTTTAATCTTCCGGTGCCCCTGTTGGCGTGGATTTCAGGTGTGTTCAGCACTATATCGTGCATGTTAAAGTCCCCAAGGATAATTGAGTCCATGCCTGTAAACTGCAATAATAGAGTTTTGATTTTGCTTATTAACAGATTGAGTATGTCCTTCGGACCCGGCCCGTAAATATTGATTAGGAATATTGATATTGGGCCATTTGTCGTGTTCAAACCTTTCAAAGTGCTAGCCAAAAACATGTCTGAGGAGTTCTTTATCACTGAGAAATGTACTTTCTGCGCTTGCTTGATGTATGTTGAAATGCCCCATTATGGTCTCCCGAACGTATTGACTTTGATTGCAGGTTTGAAGTATTCCGCATAGCCCCCTATTGGTGTGGATGAAGTTGCCCAGGTTTCTTGGGCACAGATTATATTGGCTCCTGCAAGGAAGGTAGTTGCAGCTGGACTTTGCAGAACTTTATTTATCCCTGCAACGTTCCAGGTCATGATATTAATCGTTTGATTGTTGTCTGAGGAACGTGTATGCTGGACGGGCCCAATGTTTGTGGCAGAACTAATCGTTGGCAGTCTCAACTGATTGCTCAGTAAAGGCCTGAAATTAGGAGCTAGAGTTTAAGGCCAGTGGGAGCCAGGACCAGTCTTTAATACTGTTCCCCTTAGTCAAACAGGAGAGGTTACCTCCTTCTATGTGTGTGGTAGTTTGAATTGAGCTATTGCTCCGCAAATTCGTTTTTGGGCCACCTATGGAGCCATGTAAAATGGATCCAGTAGCTAGTAGAATTGAGTGTTTACTGAACATCCGTGTCTGACCATTCAAATCTTGTTCTCCCTGTCAGGCATATGGCACATTGTTTTTCAGGATCTATGGATATTTAATGGCGAGCGGGGGCTTGTTTTTTATGCTCCAATTGTCCAGTTGCATTTTATATCCTCTCAAGGCGTCTGCCATAATCAGGTTGGAGAAAGTTATCTCAGTTGTTTAATTTTTTTCACTAGGGTCTGGGCCAGAGAAGGACACCGTCTCAATATCATTTTTTTAAATATTTTTCAAACCCGGAATGTTTACGCAAACCTTAGGATTAACAGATTTATCCAAAAAATTATGACCATAATGTTGATAACAATACATTGATTCATAATCTGCTGAGCTCTCCAATGTTTTACTATTAGAAAATGCAGCAGATCTTTCTAAATCGCATGGTAAATAACGAAAACCTGTGTACATGCCCTAAGGGCATGTATGTGTGTCACATGGCACACAAGCCAAAATCAGGGGTGCAACAGGGTGTCAAAGTGACACCCTGTCACCCTTGCAAATTCGGTAAATACCGATTCGGTAATTACCGAATCATACAGATTTGGTGAAAATTATCGAATTTTTACCTACATCTGATGTACCGAATCTAGAATACCGAATCGGTAAAATTCGGTATTCTAGAGTCGGTAAATCAGATTTACCTACATCTGGCCCCAAGTGTATCTGTGTGTTCCTGTGTCCAATTTCTTGCTGAGAAATCAGGTTTAATTAAGTCGTAGAAAGGTTTTACTCTTTCTGCATAATCTAAAATGTATTTTCGACCAAAATTTAGGAATCCCAGTATTGATTGTAGATTTTTTAATGATTTTGGAGGTTGGAGCATCGCGCATGTCTCTTAAAATTGGCTGCCAGGCTTTTCCCTTTACTTTAAAGCTTGTATCCTAAAAACAGGACACAAAGGTGGGCAAATATTGATTTTTTAAAGTTACATTTGTAGCCCTCAGATGCAAATCCCAAAATTATGGTATTCACTCTGTTCAAGTGTTCCTCCAGGTCATCATCCATCAGATAATTATCATCCACATAGGACAATGCCTTTTCGTCCAATTTTTAAGTAACTCGGTTACTCTGGCCGAAGAAACCCCGGGCTGTTCTTATACTCTTGGGTGAGTCGCCGAAATTGCCGCTGGGGCCCTAGCGCTGAGAATGCTGTTAAATACCTGCTTTCAGGTGCTATGTTTTGGCAGAAAAATCCATTTGAGATATCTAGTGTTATTTTGTATTTTTTCCGCACAATGTTGTTCATTTATGCAGCACTGTGTGCGTTTTGGACTGCAGATGTCTTAGTCCAAGTGGTTAAATGTCTGTAATCTGAAACTAGAGGATATGAATTGTCAGATTTCATGACTGGAAACAAAGGATTGTTCATTTGAGAGGTGCATGTTTCAATAACCGGTCGCTATTCAAGTTGTTCTAAGATCGCCCTGACCTGTTTTTTAGCTTCTTGCTTTATTGAACACTACCTCTGTGCAGTTGGAGTATTTTTTAAAGGAGTCATGTGGTGGGTTGAATCCTCAACCCATCCAACATGGTTTTGTATAATGCTGAAGCATGGGCTACAGCCCACTCTTGTGCACACGTGTGTTGCAAATGCCTGGGAATATGATCTGAGAAGGCTGGTAGAATTACCGTTTCTCCTTTAGGGCAATCCATGATGAATGCAGGCGGCCAATATTGTACAGCTAACAAAATGTTATAGCCAAACTTTCCTACTCTTGTTCTCCTCCATCTGGAGCATTATTTCATACAATTTATGTGAGACACTTACTCTAGTATCAGGTGTATAATCATTCAAGTCCGCTGTCACCAGAAATTCCATCAGTTTTCTGGTGATCTATTGTTACTTCTGCCGCACTGTCTAGCATCGTCAGAGCCCATTCCACGTTCAGTAGTCGAGTCCTCAGAATTCAGAGCATGTCTGATCTTTAGACTTGCAACTTTCTTTTTCTTGATCTGTGGATTTTTTTTTCTTTTTTCTTTTTTCTTTTTTTCTTTCTTTTTGGAAATGTATTCTTGAGCGTGCTGCTTGTCTCTGGACTTTGTACACTCTTCTTGTCTTTCTGACCGTCTTTCCCTCTTGGAGTTTTTTGATAAACCCTGAAAGGAACGAGAGGAACGTGTATCAGTACCCTGATACCTGTCAAGTTTCCTATTATTATCCATATTCCTGAGATTATACCTCATTTCAGAGGGCTCCTGTGGAGGAGATCTGCCTTGGGAACAATATCTATTTCCCCTAAATGTTTGTTGTTGTTTATTGTCCCACTTCTTTTTAGAAGAAGCAGGTGTTTGCTTGGTAGTGTCCTTTAGTTGTGGATTTTAAAACTTTCCCACCCAAACTGTCTCTGACTATTTCTGCAATGTAGTTTCAATTATTTTGCATAGTTTGTGTTCCTGTTCTAAAGGACTGAACTCCCCTAGGCGTTGGTGGATCGCCACCGAAGCTGCTTCTCCCTTAATATTAGCTAGTATTATGGCTGATACCTGGGCATGGTTACCTAGTAACTTCATACCTAATGTTCAGAGCAGGCTTTGCTCCGTACTCGTTCTGTATTTGTCTTAATACATTGCGTATCACTGCTAATGAAGGTATACCATGAGTTCTGGTATAAATGGCAGCAAAGACTGTACCCCAAGTAGTACAATCCTCTACTTGTGGTATTATCCCCATGGACAAGCAGATTATTATCATTCTGTGTTTTCCAAACGGGGTAGGATTCGTGAATACTGCCTCTAACTCTGTTATTTTCTGAGCTACCCAGAATGGCATTTGTTCGTGTTTTGTGGGCATTTTTCCCATCACTGCATGTAATGTTTGTGTTGTGATTTTACTTGCTGTACCCCGTGAATGAGTTCCCTTTGTTACACCTATTGCTGGTTGGACGGTTAAAGTCCTCATGATGAATTGCAGCATTTTTCTATAGATTTAAATTTGGTCATTGTCTTGTATGAGGAAGTCTCCTTGTGGTATTGTGTCAATGTCAGTATGTGGTGTGTAGGCCGCTAATATTGGACATGCTGCTCCTTTTCCTCTATGCGGGCCTAATCTTACTCTTCTTCTTATGTGGGGTGGGGTTCCCTTTAAACCAGTATAAGTGTTCCTGGTACGTGAGTGGAATCTCTATGTCCTCAAACTGACCGTATTCTACTGGTGCATCTCTTCTGTGTAAGAGTGAAATGTCTTTGTTCTTGCATTTTCTGCCGGGAATGTAACCCACGAATGAAATACATCTGTTTTGTTTGATTTGTTTGCCCCAATCACAAAAACCACTAAGCCACCCCAGGCTGTTTAACCATGTTCTAACAGGGTGACTGTATGTCTGAATTTCGGTGCAATTTGTATCGCATCTGTATCCTCCTCATCTGTGAGGGGGAGAGCTTGTCACAGTGGGTCTAAAACCGGGTGAGTTATTGTTGTTTAAGAACACAAAATAACTTTTCAAGGTATCCAAGACAAGGTTTTTATGCACAATTTTAGGAACGCTGTGTCCTTCAAGCTTGATTATCCAACAGCTAATAAACAGGATTTTTCGCCTACTTAACGGTGGCAGAGTTTTGTGCCCACCCACTCCATTTGTCTCTGGTGTTTCGTGAGTAGGGGTCTCTGAGAATAGCACGACTGAACTACTCAGATTCTACTGTTACATAAGTACGCAACCAACATTGGCGGTGCCATGTCGTGTAGTTCCTATATATCCTATACAGGATCTGCACATTCAAATAACATAAAATGTGGGTTTGGTGGCAGACTGGTTCCGAACACCGGATATGTTAGCCTATTTGCATTAGCTAGCTCACAGTGCCGCTAGAATCTCCTCTTATCGGGGAGAGAATAGTTTCTGGCAACCTCAGAACATGACAACCCTGATGCCCCAGGATCGTTGAAACAATATACTACTTTTCGCTCAGTCACTCGTGCTCACTTAGTTGGTCTCAAAGATACACAGAATAAACAGTCTAGGCATTTCAATTAGGATTTATTGAACAATTGTTATTCTAGTGTAGAATAGATTTGCTGTAACAACCATTAGACAGTAGCAGAGATATATGATTAGCAGTACTACGAAAGTAAAGGGATAGTATAGTTCTACCATTTTGCAGTAATCATGAATATATATACATATATATAAAACACATGATAAAAAGTGCATATTCCTACGATGCCTCGCTAACTAGATGTACCTAAATGTACCTAGCATCTGTGTAGGTGTTATACCAAAGATCTCTCTAAGGTTAGTCAACCCCATTACCTGAGTAAGGAGAGAATATAGGACCCCATCTGGTCTCAAGTTGGACACCCCGCAAGGGATGTTAGACCACTACTAGCTGGAGCGTCTGCATGCAGGAACCTCAGCGTATCTGGTCAGTATGTCAGCCACAAAGTTGCGATCTCCTCTATCTGTCTAAGCAAAACATGATGTATATATACCCACAGGTCTCCCCAAGGGTCCTACATTGGTGTGTTACTGTCGGGCTTGAACTTTAACAAATATATTATCCAGGAGATGTTCATCCTGCTGTGAGTCCTGCTGTGCTTCCAAGAAGCCTCATGCATAATGTATGAGTATCGTACTAGGGAAAATCCCGCGTTCTGAATGCATTGTCGTATCTTGGTAAAAGGTCAGTCACTATGAAGCGTTATGTATGAAATGTAGGGAAGGATATAGGGGAGAGGTTGCAGTGTTACCTGCGCCTCTATAAGGTACCTATATGGAATATAACAAGGCTAGATTAGCTGAGGTTTTAATATGAACTTTAATATGAGTGCACATTCACATGTAAAACTTAAAAAATACATTTAAAACATGAGTAAAAGAGGACATGGCTATATGATTCAACTGAACATTAGTGTACATGTGTAGACATCTCTAATCCCCACAGTGGTTTCAGTCCATTATTACATTTAGATGCTTCACACATGTCAATGAAGTTAATGCACACAGTGAATATAATGTCAGTTATGAGTAAATATTTGCATAATCATGGCGTATAAGGTGGAACCTAAATAACACTGCTCCAACAGTGGCATAACTTAAAACTCGCTTGATTTAAGGTAAAAGACCGAACACTCCCAAGATCCCAACTTTTCACAAAGATTTGGATTGGTTTGTTTGTCCACACTTTCCCCAGAGAGGCCTCCAGGATGCTCATTGGAGGATGTCCCTAGATGTCCAGCTATGAGGTACAAGGTACTAGAAGGTTCATAAGGCTGATCCCTTCCCTTCAGCTGTTGGGTATCCAGGGCAGCGGTGGACAGCTTTACATGGATTCTTTCTAAAGGCTGGCAAAGAGCGTACCCGTGGTGCATCAGTGGCATTTGGGGTGGGAGAATGAAGGGAGGTGTGGCGGGTTTGGTCCAACTTGTTGGTTGTTAGCTGTGGGTCAGCAAGGGAAGATCTTACTTGCTTGAGGTGTTAGGGATAAAAGAAGGACGGAGGCACCTCATTTTGTTGCCCCATATCTTAAAGCTTAAACAACTCAAACACTCTTAAAGCCCATCAATGTTTATTGTGAAAATAACTTTAAGATGCTCATACCCAGTACTATTACCAAAGACATTGTTCAGAGTTCTGTATATGTACCTGACATTTCAGAGAAAAGCTAGGAACAGAACAAAAACAAACCACTTAAAGAACAGTTTGACTTCAGCAGGAGCTACTGAAGCTACAGAACCCATAAAGAATGACTGGAAAAGAGTTGCAAGTATGTCATAATTACAATATCTAATGCTGTAATAGGGGATACCTACAGATTAGTGCTCAAAATCAGGAACAGTCACAAATACCTGAAGGCAATCTTCAACAAGCTCTTAAATTTGAACTGGAATTATTATAAGCAGACAAAGGTTGTGACAGCATAGAGACCTTCTCAGTCAAACAACTACAGATTCCCAAGGAGCACAAAAAAATTGATGAGCGAGCATACACAAGCAGATGTGAGTTTATGGGGACAAATCACAGAGAAATTTGAACATTACCTAGTATATTACATACTGCATACATTACATGTCACCACTGCTGTTGGTTTTATGCTTTTAAATAGCTGTGTTGGTATTTGCACTGATTCTTACCTGGAATTCGCCGCTGCTTTTCATTTAGGAAGGAGTATGCCCTGGTCCGCCGTGGCAGAGTGCTGTTTGCATGGAGGGCATTGGGATCAACATTCTGTTCCGGGTAGTTGGTTTGGAGTATCCTGCTGCTTCCGATGGTGAGTGGTCTAGCCTTTTACTGCTACCACACTACTTACACCAGATGATGCGGACGCGCTGCCGGCACTCTGCCAGCGCGGCAAAGGCAAGCACATCAGCGCCCTTGTGCGCCCATCTGCACCCTTCAGCGCCTGGACCATGCAGAGGGCCAGAAACTCTGGTCCAGTGAAGCCAGAACTAGTGATATCCACAGGTAAAGGCTTTTAGATATTTCCCACTTAAGTTCTACCTCTGTCTGCAAGAGAGATGCTCTGGACAATGGTTCTCTGCAAAAAAAGTCTTATATGTGCATGTGGTTTTTCCCTCCAGGCACAACTTACAATCAGAGCAAGTCAAACATCCGATATTAAGTTGAACGCAAAGATTCCAGGTACCCAAATTTGGGCAGAGGTACATTGTGATTTAATTGATGTCAGCTCACTTGCCAAACATAAACACGAAATAGCGGACATCATATCTCAATATAATTTGGATGAGCATTTCTTACTGAGACATGGGTGGACGCAGCGTCTGACCTCGATTTCATGGTTGCAGTCCCCCATGGATTTTTATAATCTAGAATGGATTGACCCAATTAAGAGAGGAGGTGGGCTGCCGGTAATATTTCATGTGAAATAATGAAAGAAGGTGGCATGCACACCGTATTTATCGTAATGTATTAATTTATATTTTAAACAAACAATGCAAGTTGCGTGCGAAACTGGGCAGTGCTTTGCCCTTCGTGCACCTTATTAAAACAATGCTTGTGGGGAGCGTGAAAAGTCACGCTCCACTCCCAGACGCACTGCAATTATGGATGACAAATCCAACCAGTATTTCTCCGTTTGACCATGTTCACAAATTGTCCAGTTTAATCTATATTATTTTCCACATTTTCTTCATGTTCTTCCGTTTAATTCCCATATGTGTCGTAGTGTATAAGTAATGCTTCCCATATTTGCGTGCGCCCATCCAGACTTCTTCGCAAATACGATCCAAGTACACAAGGTGATTCAAAGTAGCGTGTCTTTATTAAAAACCCAATGCATTTCGGGCTACTTTCCAGCCCTTCGTCAGGGGTACCTGCAAGTTAATAATTACAGCATTACTAAAGTGTTCCATTTTCGACTATAATCACTAAAATCATTGTTACGTCTTACATATATGCTTAGGCCATCATTTCTAAGTGCAACATCATCATTTCAAATTAAACAAAACAAATAAATATTCAACCCTCAAAACGTTATTCTTTCATCCCTCTGTCCAACTTCAATAAAAACCAACTTTATTGCAACATACATTGCATTTGTTATTACGACGCGTTCTCTCTAATTATCTCTCCCTTCCATCTACCAGATTTCATTTATGACTTGCCTTCTCCTTAGGCTACACCTACTCAGTCATAGTAACAGATAAGTTCTAATTCTCTCTTTCATCACGTCAAGTTAACTTCTCTCCCAGCAGGACAGATTGTATATATGCTCCGACACTCTGCTAAGCTTTTCTACATTACCCGCACTCTTTAATTGATACAAGCCTGATTCTATGCGTACCTGCTCATGATGTAATCTTCTAATCGCTCGGCATGCGCCTCTGGCTATTCTTGGTCACGTGTAACCGCCCTTCCGTAATTACCATCCGATTGCCAGGCTGCCACTACCAGCAAAATCAGTTGAGAAAATCATGAATAAGCAGTCAACACAATTACTTCAAGAAGATGAACTACTTGATTCCTCCCACTTTGGCTTCCGCCAAGGGCACAGTATAGAGACAGCATTGATTAAGGCCACTGAGGAGATTAGGACAGTGATGAACAAGGGCGGTTCTACGGCCTTGATCCTCCTTGATCTGTTGGTGGCATTCAATACCGTCCACCATGACATACTGCTACTCGGTCTGGAAAAACTAGGGGTTACGGGTCAGGCTCTGTCTCTATTATCATCTTTTTTGAAGGATGGAAGACAGTGACCCTGGAACAGTTTAAATTTACTCCTTACATGCTCCCTTGTGGGGTCCCTCAGGGTTCCTCACTGAGCCCATCCCTGTTTAACAGTTATGTGTTGGAACTGGCTCCCTTAATCCAACATTTCGGTTTAGATTTAACATCTTATGCCGACGACACCCAGATTGTGATTGCTGCAAATAAAGATCAAGCTTCTCCACGCAATGCAGTTTCAAAACTGCATGAGGGAAATTATCAGCTGGATGGGCAAGCATTTTCTCAAATTGAATTCGAACAAAACCGAAGTTGTGATCTTTGGTAATCTCCAACCAAGTTCGGATGGACTCTGGTGACCTGTTGAGATCGTAGAGTTACCAAAACTGGTAGAAAAAGCAAAAAATCTTCGGGTCCTGATTGACAACAAACTTACTTTCTCTCAGTAAACGAATGCTATGGTTTTGGCCGCCTTCTATCTGATTAGAAAACTGAAAAAGGTTCTTCCCTATATTACCTTCGATTCCTGGAGGACGGTTGTAACTGCATTGGTATTATCAAAGTTAGGATGCTGTAATGGTCTCCATCTAAATGTGCAGAAGCAACATCTGAAAAAAATTCAGATGGTGCAAAATGCAGCTGCCAGGCTTTTATTAAAACTGCCAAAGTATGAATCAGTTTCTAAAGACATCTGGAAACTTCACTGGCTTCCTGTGGCACAAACTATTAAGTTCAAGACACTATGTCTAGTCTTTAAGGCCTTGAATAACACAGGGCCAGTAAATTTGAAAAGCATCTTCTCCTGGTACCACCCTGGCAGACAGTTACGGTCTACTAATGCCAGGCTAATGATGGTACCAAGGATTTGAACCTCAAGCTGGGAAGTCTGAAGCAGAGGCCATGGTATGGACATTAGAGCTGCCAACTCTCTTGCCTCATTTAGAAAACACCTTAAAACATGGTTATTCTTAAATACATTTTTTCCTTCTCATTCCTCAGGGCTTACATTCAGGTTTAGCGCCAAGACACCTCCAGGTATTCATGCGCTTAATAAGTTATATTAACATAACATAATAATGCTATTGGGTGGGCAGCAGATTCAAAAGGATATGCTGAGTCAAGTACTGGATAGGATGGAGGAAGTTAATTCCAACTGATCCAATACATGATAAAAATACGCAAATCATTGATAGAGGATTATCACAGCCAGGTAAGATTTGGGAGGAAAATAAAAAAAAGACCAGCCAACGAAAAACAAAATTAGCCACCTTAATTTGATTGAAGGTCTACAGAATGAGGTTCCCCTGCAATAAGCTACTAAAAAACAGCATAAAGTCAAGGGAATAGTAAAACAAGTTCACCAAAATAAAACAGCTCTGCAGGACAATGATCATACTGCAGAAATGAATAGTTAGGGGAATTATTTTGTCATTCGTGAACACATTCTAGCAGGACAATCTAGGAAAACAAAAAAAGATTGAGCCCATAAAGCAGTATTTGGGCCCCTACAGCATGGAAGCCTGTTTTGTGTGGAGGGGTAGCCAGCAACCAGGACCACAAGCTCCATCAGACTTCACGACTGTTTTCGCCTTCTAACTGCGCCTGGAGGCACATAAAGCAGTGATTGGGACGCAATACATTAGCCTGTTTTGTGTGGAGGAGGCAGCCAGCAGCCAGAACCACAAGCCCCGCAGCCTTTGAGGCAGTTGCCGCCTTCTTCTTGTGCCCAGAGGCGCATGAAGCAGTGATTGGGCCCCTGCAGCGTGGGAGCCGATTTTGTGTGGAGGGGGCAGCCAGCAGCCAGGATTACAATCCCCAGCAGCCTTTGCGGCCGTTGTCACCTTCTTCCTGTGCCTGGAGGCACATAAAGCAGTGATTGGTCCCCCGCAGTAGGGAGGCCCGTTTTGTGTGAAGGTGGCATCCAGCAGCCAGGACCATAAGCCCCAGCAGCCTTCGCGGCCATTGCAGCCTTCTTCCTGCTCCTGGATGTGCATAAAGCCCCCGCAGCATGGGACATGCATGGGCGTGCCCGGGCCCAGGGCTGGCTCATCTGCGCCTGTCAGTGCCTGAAAGAGACAGGGCAGGGCCACCCTCCTTGGTTCGGGCGCCCTAATCATCTTCAGTCTTAGGTAAGATCACCAAGACTACTAGCAGTTCCATCTCATAATAGTAGTATTAAAAGAAAGAATATTGTTCTCATACTTTTAAACCAAACTCTGGATGTATACTTGAAATTTGACACTTTTGCTACAGAGGATGGGCACCCATAAAGATACAAAAAATTGTTACTCAGCTATTACGCATAAGGAGTGATCTTTGTACTGCCAATTGCCAGTCTTTCCTTTCTCCTACCCTCTGCATCTAGCTGTTAATTGCTCCTCCTTTGCTTAGTGGCGATTGTATCAACCTAGTACCAGCAACAAGGAAGAGGTGAATTTCCAAAGGATCTTTGTGTGGGTGTACTTTTGGGAAATAGTTCTCCCCCTAGCCCTAAAACACATAAAAATGCTTTGGGCCCTCAATGGCCTAGCCAACAGTAAATCCTCAAAAATAAGAATGTGCGCCTCTGGAATTTGCTATATTGTCGAAATTGACAATTTGATTGAGGAGGTGGAATCAATGCCAAACACGAAATGTAAATCAATTAGAAATAGCAAAGCAAGAATCACCGCCTTTTATACCAAATGTCCCCGAAGCACTCAAGTTGTGAGCACTACAACAAAGGGCCTGACAACCGTAATAATTGAACCCCAGCAATGCACAAGAGATATTAGCTCCCACCAGCACATGGCCCAGAATGAAAGTGACCACAACGTCAACCAGGTGCCCAAGTCTACTGCACCAGAAGTATTAAATAGAGCTGAGAGAGGTAGAGAGACCCTGACTCTGATTGTATGTTCCAACAGGTATTCCCCTCTAGCTGTAGAGATAGTGCCACACATTAGCAGCATGGAAATACTCATACATGCATCTAATACAACTATGCAGGCACAACAACATGCCAATACACAAGGAAAACCTAGTAAAACATGTGCTCCGCCAATAACATTAGCATTTCAGGACAATAGTTTATGAACCAATGAAAACATGCAATTGAAAGTCAACCTTGTTAAAAAATTAGACACACTAACAAAAGAGGTCGCTAACTTGTAGGAAATAATAGGTAACTTAACAATTCACAACAGGAAATGCCGGGAATCTTCCCCATAAGAATACTGTGCATGCCACAAGAGGAACAAGGTAGCCCCTCAAGATCCTGTAAATAACAATCTGAGATTACAAGATCTAGTGAAAGGAGATAAATAATTGAAGGACCAAAGAACTGATACACAACGGGAGGGCTCAAGACCTGAAACATCACGTAAAATCTTTGAGGATAGGTACGGTTGGGAAAAAAGAATAAACCATAGTCAGGAAAGAACAAGACCTGAGAGTGGAAATGAGTGTTCAGGGAGAGTGCAGAGGATTAGCACCCACACAAACATTCAATCTAGTATAAACAGAGGGGGTCATACCAGCTAGCATAGACAAGGGAGGGAAAGTATAGCATGGCTGCAGGATCAGCATGCTATACAGCACGAAACACCGACCCATGTATGTCCCATACCATCTTACGGGATCGGCTTAAATCGATTGGCATCCAGGGGACGGCGCTGAACTGGATAACATCTTACCTACGTGACCAAGAACAACAGGTCTTGATCCACCCTTTCACCTCCCGCACTAAACCATTAAAATGGGGACTGTCGCAGGGATCAGCGCTGAGCCTGCTACTTTTTAATATCTACTTGACACCACTGGTGGAGCTCATCGCCAAAACTGGGATCAAGGTGACATCCTATGAGGATGATACTCAACTGGTTTTCTCCTTCAGCGGGTGTTGGCATCCACCCAGGCCCGGACTGGCCGTTGCGGGCAAAGAGCTCGGTCGCACCCCCAGGGGGCCGGCCGAGCACTTTGCCAGGGCCGGTTTTGGTTCTCAGTCCGGCCCTGCATCCACCTGTGACTCACTAAAAGATTGCCTGAGAAGCATCTCTGCTTGGATGAGCAGCAACTTTTTAAAGCTTAACGCCGACAAGACTGAGGCTGTACCACCCTCCGACGGCTTTATGGTGGCCAGCAGAACTAGGATCTGCCCCCACACCTAAGGACTCGGTCAAGAATTTAGGAGTCAGGTGGGACAAAGACCTGTCCCTCGCTACCCATGTCCAACTGGCATCTGTGGCCTGCTTTGGCTAAATGAAAGCCACCCGAAAATGTATTGATTACTTGCCAGAGTCAACTCGCAAAACCGTTTTCCATGCATTAACCACCTCCAATCTCGATTATGCTGAAGGACTCTGCATGGGTCTGCTGATCGGCCTAATCCATAGGCTCCAGATAATACAAAACGCAGCAGCTAGACTGGTCTGCAAGGTCCCACCCTGCCAATTTATTTCTCCTCATCTTAGACAACTCCACTGGCCCCCGATAGCCAAGCGCATCGAATTTAAGGCCCTTACATTTGCCTTTCAGGTGTATCAAGGCAGAGGGCCCAACTACTTGAGGAAGAGACTAAGTATGGGCGGAAAATTTGTTCCGCTCGCGGAATTTGCAAATTCTTGGCAATTTCGCAATCCGTGAATCGCGCAAAATTGCCCAAAAAACAGCAATTCTCGAGTTGGTGGATTTTTTTTCTTGTCCGCGCTTCAAAAATACAATCTCGCGAGCGTGGCATTGACTTACCATGATTGTGCGTTCGCTGATGAGTTTTCCTCCCTATTCGCGTGTGCTGCGAGATTTTGGTAGTTGGCCGAGCGGCACCGCGATCGCGAACACGTCATTGCGACCCAAAACAGCAAATTGCGAACACGTCATTGCGACCCGAAACAGGAAAAAGGCATTGCAAGAAGGCTGGTTAAGTGGAAACAACATGTTAGCGACCGTTGCGACTGAATGCGCAAGTTCTCTTTCCTGAACTAGTAAAAAAATTGCGCGAACTCGCAAAAAAAAAATTTGCAAGCTCGCGGAATTTGGCGGATTTTTGCATATATATTGATTGTAGTGAAAGCTGCCTGCTGCAAGAAACTTGGGCACTGAAAAACCCTCACATGTATTGATATAAAACATTCAGCATTAGTGCCAACCCCTCAGTAAGAGTTAGACCGTCAGGTGGTCTTGTCCTAGGGGTAAAAATCACCCTAAGTGTTGACATAACATACTGGGGATAAAGATATCAACACACGATGAAGTGGAAATTTTTATAGGAAACATTTACAATAGACCATGTCCACCTAGTAAGAAATCTCCAGCTATAGAGTTGTTAGATACATTTTTAAGCACAATTGATTCTAGGGCAATTGCAATTGTGGGGGAGATTTTAATTGTACATTTGAACCAGTAGTGGGATTGGGAAATATCTTTGAAGAGGAGGATATAGCAAATAATATTCCTTCTCTGGAAACCAGCCCTGCAGTGCCCTGCGCAGTTGCCGCCTCACAACTTATTCGACTCGTCTTAGGGCAGGGATTTAGGGCCTGTAATGGTTGACTGCCGTCAGATAGACTGAGTGCCCCTACATTTAGCAGGGGAACCACTAAGAGCAGCATTGATCACATGATGGTATCCATTAACTCCTGGCCTAACATCTATGATCTAAAAGTTGAAATCAGAGACCATTACTCTTACACTAGCAGGCTCTCTCCTTCAACCTATGAATGGGAGAAACAATGTTAACAACCCAATTCTAACCCAACCCACAGTTAGTAACAACCATACAGCCCTGAAATGGCCATCAATAGTGGGTAAAGACGAGGTTATGATAAGGATTTACAACACCTTTTCAGATGCCATCTCTCCGTAACATCGATCTGCCTGTTACAGAGATTCCTATTGTGCAGATCCATCACACAATGGTAGGCAACTTAAAACAGATCTTGAGTAAGATCCCTAGGCATATTGAGGATGGGAATGCAGCTACTTATACCTCAGCTAATCAGTGGTAAAATAGTGAGTGCCGCAAACTAGGAGTGAGCTTAAAATGGCAGCAAAATCAAATGATGTTAAGACACTAAGAGACAAAAGGTACCAGTATAAAAGATTACTAATGCAAACAAAGAGAAATTGGGACAATAGTGTCTGGACGGAATTGGTTATTGCAGCCAACACTAAGGATCATGCAGGCTTCTCTTCTGGAGATTGATAGCCAAGTGTAACAAATTGGAAAGAAGTAGTATGGATCCCTTTTTTGACTTGGGTCAACCATTTTTCAAAACTGTATTCAGAGATCACCACTTATCCCATAAATAATCAGCAAGTATATACAACAAACCCTGCAATAATTACCAATAGGTAACAAACAAAAACCCCATTCATTAGTATAGAGGATACCCCGGCACCTATTGACGCAGTTAAAGTTAAGCCCGGGAAAGCCCCAGGCCCAGATAAATTACCAGGCAACTTGTTGAGGCATGTTAAAGCTGTTTGGTGGACATATATCAATATTCTTTGTAATGCAGTGGCAGCAGGTGCCCCAATACTGGAATCATGGAAAGGGGCAGAAATTATTACTATTTTTTAAAAAGGAGACCGCCAAGACCCTGCAAATTACCGGCCTATAAATGTAATCGATACCTTACAAAAGATTTATACTAAGCAGATTTTATCAAAATTAAATGACTGGATAGGGGGAAACGATATTTTATCACAAATCCAGGCTGGCTTTAGAGCTAGAGCTAGTACAATTGATCAGGCCTTTAGAATCCTTTGCATGGGTTATTTTTCACATTGAGAAGTGCACTGAAAAATAGAGAAATGTAGGTCTCTTGATGTTTTCTTTTCAATTCTTTATTTGAAGAATATTTCACTTCGAACAACATCGAACAGATTGACATAAAATATATATAAGACACACAAACATATCACTTAATTGATGGACACAATCAGAGATTGTAACAGACATACAATATAAGACATATTTACTATAGGACTTATTACAAACACACAATGTGAGACATATTAAAGCTATACAATGTATTTAGAAAGACCCAAAACACTTATTTGAAAGATGAAGAGGAAAACAAAAAGAAAAAGAAAAAAGGGGGGGGGGTTTGGAAATATACGATTTTAAAGAAGGGTCACCTGTATATAGCTTTTCTAGATTTGAAGGCCGACTTCGACCTTATCCCCAGAGATTTGCTTTGTAGTACTCTAAAAAACCAAGGTGTACCTGAGGATCTCCTTGTACAAATAATAAGATTACATGAAGACAACTACACAAAAGTTAGATGGGGACCCAGAGGAGAACTTACGGAGGCAAATCCCCATAAGGAGGGATGTAAGACAGGGCTGAGTACTGGCACCCACCTTTTTTTCATTACATATAAATGATGCCCGAAATATCTTTAGGGGGGTGTGCATGACTCACTGAAGTTAGGTGGGGTGCCAGTGCCAGCGGAAGACACCATTCTAGTATCTCAAACTCCGAAGGGTCTTCAAAATCTATTAGACTCCTTCGGTGACTACTGCGATTCAAAGGGCCTTGAAATTAGTTCTAACAAAACAAAATATATGGCAGTTAAAACACATAAATCGTTTAAGAAGAACACCACTGTTCAAAAACAGAAGCTAGAATATGTGCTGAATTTGAATTATCTAGGTATCACACTTAACACCAAATTGACTTGGTACCCACATCTGCAAAAAAAGTAAGACCATCTTGCTCCAAATTTCCTCACAATACTAAAATAAATCAGAACAGTATAACTAAGGCAGTGTCCCCTGCACTTGAAGGGGCAGATTTACAAGCCCCTTGCACGTCTTTTACGCCGCTGTTGCGTCACTTTTGTGATGCAGCGGCGGCGCAAAAGATGCGCCATGGTGCAGGGTATTTACAACGTGACGCATCTGGGAGATGCGTCACGTTGTAAAGCCCTGGCCAGAAGGAGGTGTTCCTGCGCAGGGAGGGGCGTTCCAGCGCAGGAACGCCTTCTTAAAGTGGCTGAGTGAAATCTACAAGATTTCACCTAGTCACTTTGGGGCCCATGCTGCGTCAAAACCCTGCGCCTGCTTGAAGCAGGCGTAAGGATTGACGCAGCATTAACAAGATAGGGCCCCCCCAGGGAATTGTTGGAGCTGCGTCGCGCTTGCGACAAAACTCCAACAATGCATCACTTTTACGGCACAGATGCGTGACGCATCTGTGCCGTTTTTGCCCCATGGTGCGCCGCATTGTAAATGTGGCGCATCCATGGTGGCGGAGGCATGGCGCACAATAAGTGGCGCATCCCTGCTGATATGCAGGGATGCGCCACTTATTGTAAATATGCCCCGAAGTGTATAAATACCGGGCACAATCAGCAACCCTTTATGGTGCAGAAGTATGGGGGGCTAAGTGTAGGAACACGTTTGCGGGGGAAGAAAATACTTTTTTAAGAAAGTTGCTATGTCTCCCGGTGCGCACACCTGTTATTCCCATTGCCATGGTCAATGCTTTGCCATCCTGAAGATGCTGAGAAAGTTCCTGCCGCTTCTATCCTTGGAACACAGAAAGACCACTGTCCAGGCCCTAATTGGTTCAAGGCTGGACTACTCTAACGTCCTTTACCTTGGACTGCCAGACTACCTCCTATCACGTCTCCAGGTGGTGCAGAACTCGGCGGCCCGCGCCATCTTCGGCCTCTCTAGGAGAGCAAGGGCCAGTGAGCTTCTTAGAACTCTTCACTGGCTACCCATGAAGAAGCGGATCACTTTCAAGGCCCTGACCATCACGTTTAAAGCTCTGCATGGCACAGGCGCCCGCTATCTTCAGAAATGGATCAGTTTTTACTCACCATCCAGATCCTTGCACTCTTCAACCCAGGCCAAGGCAGTCACTCCCATGATCCGGCGTGCCCGCTGTGGGGGGCGTTCTTTCAAACATCTCGCCCCTCGGCTGTGGAACGATCTTCCTCTCTCTCTCAGATCCTGCTCCAATCTGTTGGCTTTCAGGAAAGACCTGAAGACCCTGCTTTTCCTGAAATAACACCGCCCTGCTGTGCTATGCCCCCTTCATTCGTCCTGTCTCTTTCCACTCTGGACCTGTGAGGCTCTGACAGCGCCGGGACACTCCTCGGAGTAGCCGTGCGCTATAGAAGCACCCCCTATAACATAACATAACATAACATGGATTGGAATATAATACGCATTGACCACCAGGCTACACTGAGACCACTGCTGTACTGAGTTTGATTGTGGACCACAACAGAACTAGCAAGTTATAAAGAAGGGCTAGAAGAGATTTTAATATTTGAGCAGTGTACTAGCCTCCAGTTGGTTAAGTATGTGCACACATGGTTTTGTAAACTTTGGTTGAAACATTTTTGGGAAGCGCCCACTTTATGGACATCACACTCCCAAAAACATTGAAAACTGCTTTTTGGGCATACATACAAAATAGTGTTTCCCACAATTCAGACATTCATAGATTAACGTTTCAGTTCCTTCTTAGAAAACCAATTCCGACCTTTGAGCAATATCTGGACGAAGTGCAGCCTCAGTTTGCAAAATCCCTGTACATGGAATTTCACTATGGTGCTTTGCACTTTAATTCTAATACAGTGAAATGGGGTCGAAAAATAGGTGAGAATAACGAGGATTGTTGTTTATTATGCCAACCCAATGTACAAGAAAATTATTTACATAGACTATTCTTCTGCCCAGCATACGCCATCCCAAGGTGAAAATGGATTAAACCCATCTATCGGAACTTGGAAACTAGGTCCTGCTCTGATGCCAAAAGTATACTAAAAACCGATACTTCACAGAAAATTGTTTTTAGTGTTAGCAGATATTTGTTTACCGTTGATTTATTAAGGTAAAAAAAGGCATGACATTTTAATGTTCTAATCTTATGTGCTGTTTTAATTATCTATATGCACTCTTTGCATTTGCACTTTAGAATTGTCCAGAGACCATGCAGAATGCCTAGACACCAACATGCACCCTTTGACCATGCTATGTGCTGCTTCAAGTTTGCATATAAGCACTTTTAAAGCACTTGCACTTTTGTTTGCTATCTAGAATCTGAAGAAAGCTTTAAATACTTACATGTACCTTTTTATTATTTGCACTTTCCTACCTCAGCCTGGATTGTACAGTCCCTTCTATGTTTTAATTGTACTGAACCGTAAGTTTAGCATTTTTGTCACATTTTACTTGATCCATCCATTAGCCGTTATTTTATTGTAAATGTAAACATGTTATTAACTGCAGGGGTCCAAGGCCGTAATAATGGAAGGATTTGTATTTTAACTGTGTTTTATCAATATGTATGAACTGTTTATTCTGTATCTTTTTAATGTTTTTTTTAAACCGAATAAAGATTAACGAACGAACAAAATATATAAAACAACTACAGCCTGAAGAATAAGGAACTACTGCATTTCTTTTCTACGAAATCAAATGTTATACAGCAATAGGAACCGATTGAGGCAATGGGGAAGAGTTTTAAGTATGCTTGAAAAATACACAAATCATATCAATTAGGTGCTCATGGCAAACCAAGCCGATGGATATAATTAACATAATAACCTGAGGGCAAATAGCGGTAATCTCTCTGGGGGACTTTAAAAAGAAATTGGTAAATTTGAAAAAAATACAATGCAATGATTGGCCCTCATTATCTCTTAAATGAATAAATACAATATGAAGAAATGCAATGTGAGCCCCATCCCCCGGTAACTCTCAAGGTAAAAAATTCAGAATGCAGTGTGATCTCTGTTTGTCGATAATATTTAAGAGCTCACATCCAATCTAATCGGAGAGGGTTTTGTGCAATGTAATCAACTAGGGAACACATTAAAGTTGTTCTGCAAACAGTTGTTACATAATTTGAGCAAGGTAAAGAGTATAGCGTACATATTAGAACAACTAATTAACGCCAACATGAGCATACCATGCAGAATGAAATAAATCAGGGCACCAGAAGGACCATGTGGATTGACAAAGAGAATGCAACTTCATCAAACTAACATTGACATTTCCCGAATGATGGAAGAAAAACTGGGTAACGTGTGGGGACTCTAAAAAACTCGTGTGCAGCTGAAATTTTTGTCTGCCGTTCTTTAAAGTTCTTGCCCCATTATACCAGTGAGGTACAACATGACATTTTAATTTGGGGAACCCATTTACCGTTATTTGGTATGATTCCCTCTCCATATAAAATGTACTCAAATTATATTGAATGTGTGGCATTCACAGGAAGAAATAGCATCAAAGGCATTAACTGCAAAGAACTGATTTAAATAAGCAGCTATGAAACAAAAAGTGTGAACTAGATTAAAAATATATATATTTTGACACAATATTCTGATGTCACTATATTGGTGTTCTCTGTTTTCCTGTTATGCAACCATTCTGAAAATATCATACCGAGCCAATTGATATCGAAATTCTCATGTATGTTTACAGTTTTGCGCATTATTCTTTTTTGTACTTTTATGGTGCATTGTTTTTAAGACCGAAGAAAGTTTTTGAATTTAAATTTTACTGAGTCAATTGATGTTTCCCTTGACAAATCACATCTGTCACACTTTCCTCCAGTTTCGATTTTTGCTCATCCTCCTATATGGATTTGGAAAATTGTAGAGATTTGTGGGTCCACCTGATTTTAGATGATAGCTTTGCAAGACTTATCTGGGAACCATGCAGCATCTGCTATATAGTTGTGATCAGCTGTTGGGTGCAAGACACAAATGGCTCCGACGCTGTTTTCGAATAAAAGGTATCTATAATGTTACAGAAGCTGCAACATTCGCACGGAGTGTGTCAGACCCAAAGACGACAGCTTCTTTGATAAAGTTCATAAAGATCGCCCTAGCTCCTCTCAATGTAAAATATGAATACTTTAGTTTTTGAACCTTAAGGCATACTGGCACAATTTTAGCTTCTGTAATGACACCATGGCAGGGGATTCCGGAATCTTCATAGAAGACAAGTGTAATGGAAATGCTGATTCATAGTTTGAAATATGATTTTGTTTATCAATACACTTTTGGACTTCGTCACATGTAATTGGCTTGTTGTCTTATCAGATTTACCCCATGTCTTAATTTGGATTACATTTAATTGTGGGTTTAACGCTGTACCTCAAAATCATTTAGAGCCATAATGTAATATTTTGCGTTTTAAATTGAGGTTTCTGTTCTGTTTTTAACTGCATGTAATTTCGGAAAGATTTTAATTATTCACCCATACATTATTATTTAATCAATCTCCATATTTTGTTATGTAAGTTTTCCGTATCCGCAAACAACTGAAAAAACACAGCACACATTTAATTGCGAAATGTATCCAGTCCTCGAGACTCTCCTTCATTAAAAACTCCAATCGTTCTAGATATTTCCTGATCAGAAATGTTGTTGCACAACTAAAAATGTAGTTTTTGCTCCTTGTGAAAAGAGAGCATGTCAAAAATGTGCATGATATATTGTGCTCATTCTGCAAGAGGAACGATGTTTTTTAAAGGGTGGAATGCAGTTCTGAAAAAGGGAGGGGGCATGGATGGGTTACAGGAGTACAACTGAAAAAAGAAGTGGTCACTGCGAAATAAGAGTAAGGCTGTAGGCTCACAGACATTGAGTGTAAAAAGTGGATAGGTAAAAACATAAAAGGGGATTCAGGGAGACTTTCATGTTCGACCGAATTTCAGAACAATACTTGACCACTCTTGCCAACGTTTCTGCAAATGCTTTTAAACACCCTAGAACTCACATGCAGTTTCCTCGGCTTTCAAGAATGCTAATATTTAAATTAATGCTCACAGGTGTCTACAGAGTACAAAGCATTTCATGAGTATCATTCTTCTAGTTTATGGGTATAACAGATTGCCTTTGACGACTTCATTTTAATATGGTTAAGTTAGAAACAAGTTCGAACTAAAGAATACAACTTTTAAAAAGAAATTAAAAACAAAATCTAGTGTATTATTTCTGAAGATGGTTTGAAATGAGTGAGCTTTAAATATTCAGGTAGCTTCTACTATTCTTTTCGAATATTGGCAGGTATATATGTATATATTTTATAATTTGTATGATGTGTTATATGGCATTGAACAGGCCCAGAAGGCAACAAAGTGTTATACTAAGGTAAACACAGTAAAATGTAACATGTGAAAGGGAACAATTAAGTAATAACTGAAACAAGTTAGTTCAAGTTTCAAAGCTTTATTCGACAGCATTGTCATAAAATCATTTTCACCCTAATCTAGGCATAAATTAATACTATACTAAGTTACAACAATTAAAATACACATTAAATACAAAATGCTGGCAAATTCATATTTTTAAAAAGGATTTTACGGCTAAAAGTGCCAAGTCATTGTACATAAATCACAGATAATGAGCCCAGCTAAAAACATAATACTGTTCATTAATCACTTTTCATTAAAGTTGAAGTGCGGGTGCGTATGATCCATGCCCAGCCCAAATATTTAGCTAGGGCAATTGCAAGACAAGGGGAGCAATTTGATCTTAAGATTCTAAGTGCTTCTTGGTACCTTCTTATCCCCAGATTCTTGCATACTGGTTTTAGCCATCTACTTCTAGGTGCGGCATAAAGGGGGCAAGCAAACAGAAAGTGTGGGATGTCCTCAGCATGGACCTTGCAATGACAACACATATTAACATTATTAGGTGACCATTTTAAAGTGAAAGCATTTAGAGGTAGGCAACCAACTCTGAACTGAAAATACAGCTTTCTGTCCAAGGGTTTTGTAATCAAGTCCCAGTATTGTTCGCAAGTTGGGGCTAATTTAGTCTCCAGATACTGGAACGTCAACATAGAGTGCTGAGTGGAAGACAAAACAGAGTGGTGTACCATGTCCCAAAACATTTTCTTTAACAACATCTTAGATGGAAAGACTGTAGGGTCAGTGATAGACCATAGGTGGTCTAGATGCAGTTTTTGCAGCAAGTTCCTGATTTCATTGAGCTATGTTATTTTATGGAACCGGTCTGAACTGATAATGTCCATGAGTGCGGATGCATATTGGCTCAGTTCCGGTGTTGTCTTTATGCGCCTCCAGAATAGCAGTGGTCGCAACCGAGCCAGATCCTGTATCTTTTTCCTCCCTAGGTCATATAGGAGTGGGATCAATGGAGTGCTCTGCGGGACTCCTATTAGCCGGCGTAAGAATTTATTCTCCGCAGTTGACAGCGCACTAACATTAGCGAAGCCCCACAGTTCTGCTCCATAAAGGCATGCACCCAGCACTTTCATACCATAAATCTCCATCATGGGGTAGATAGGTTTAGTTAGAGAAGATTTATGTTTCAGTGCTATGGCCCCTGAGAGCTGATGGAACTTTAAGACCACAGAATCAATATGAGATTTCCACTTCATGTTGCCCTGTAAGGAAATACCAAGGTACGTGAAAGCATCCACCTCTTCTAATGCTGCCCCATTAAAAGTTATTTTGCCCTTAAATTGTTTATTAGGATTCATATTCATGAACTTGGTCTTTGTTGTGTTTAGTTCTAAGCCCCGAATCCGACAGAAATCACCAAATGCATTGATTGTCTTTTGCAAGCCACTAGGGGTTCGCGAGACCAGGAGCGTGTCATCAGCAAACATTAGTACTGGGACCCGCACCCCACCAAGTATTGGGGCATCAGTTGGTGATTTCTTGAGATAGTCCACTACTCCATTAATATAAAGAGAGAATAAGGTGGGAGCCAGGACACATCCCTGTCTCACCCCACGCTCTACGGGGAAAGAATCAGTGATCTCGCCCTGGGTCCCCCACCGAATCCTGGCGTAGTTACTTTCGTGCATTCGGACTATCAATGTCAGTAGTTCTGTGCTGATACCAAGCTCACTAAGGAAGTCCATAGTTTTTGTCGGGGCACTAGGTCAAATGCTGACCTTAGGTCGACAAAAACGGCATACAATGGGCCATTTACCAAGGTCACATTTTTCCAATAAAGAGTTAAAAGGTGAAATACTTGGTCAATCGAGCTAGTTAGGGGGCGGAAACCAGCTTGGTACGGGGAAAGAACATCCTTATCATCTATCCAGGCTTGTATTTTATTTTGTATAATTCTACCCATCAGTTTTTGTGCCGAATCGATAAGGCTGATGGGTCTATAATTACTTGGTAAAGCCTTCTCCCCTTTTTTGAAAACTGGAATGATCTCCGCTCCCTTCCATGAGGCAGGTATTATGGCTCCTTGTGCTATGGAATTTGCAAGCCAGACGAAATATTGGCACCAGTTATCCCGGTCACATAAAAATACATCGGCCGGTATTCCGTCAATACCTGGGGCCCTTCCTCTTGTCACCCCATCCAGTGCTACATTTACATCCCCTATAGTGAAAACTTCTTCTTTGTAAAATACCATAGGGGGGGGGGGTGAGACCCAAGGGGAAGTCTGCAAGAATATTGCGGCTTAAAGAAATCAATCCAAGATTCCTTAGCCACGTGGTTTTTTGGGCATTCCGCTATTCCACCCCTATCCCATTTTATGATTGCCCAAAACTCTTTTTGTTTCTTAGCTGCACAGGCATTTCTTAGGTCCAGCCACTGATTTTCATCCCACAACCTTTTTGCCCCAGCTTATGCTTTTCTATAGTCATCCCTGGCCCTCAGGACTTCTTCTCTGTTTTTACTCCTCAGCACCAAGCTTAATTTCTGTCGTGCCTTTCTACAGGATTGATCATACCATCCTTTCTTTGTTGGGGGATGTGCACCCTTTTTTTGATCAACTTGCTTTAAGAAAAACCCCTGTAATAAAAAAAAAAACTTGGGGTGTGACTCTTCAATTAGTTTGTTAAAATTGGGCTCATTACAATGATCCTGCAAGCTACTAACCTCGCTCGCCACTGCCACCATTAAATCTTGCATTTTCTCTGACTTATCTAGCAGTGTTGCCCACTTAACATGGCGTTGGTTATTAGAGGAGACAATGTCCAGGGGCGTAATACCCTTTCCCGAACTTGGCGCTATTGCTCCTTGGTTTAGTTGGAAGAGCAAGCACAAGGGGTTGTGATCACTCTCCAGTCTGGATGTAACCCTCATATCCACTAACATATGCCAGTCTCTGACATCTACAAGGATGTAATCTATCCGACTACTTGCCCTTGTATTGTCAAAAGTATGGGCCCCCCGTTGGTCAGACGGGGTACGTCCATTTGCTGGCCTCAGGCCCCTGGCCAGACACATGCTCTTAAACTGTACTGCCACCTCGGTCCATTTCTTTACCGGGGCCAAATCTAGTTGAGGAACTCCCCATTTTACATCCTCCTCTTGGGACATTTCACTATCCTCCTGGCCCAGTGGTTCGCATGTGGTATTCATGTCTTCCCCCACCAAAATTGTAATGTGCGGTGAGAGGAGTTTCAGATCATTATCTAGTGCAGCTACCACCTCTGAAGCTTTACCCCCCACAACTCCCCTAGCATATATATTGAAAAGGGCCATCTCGTGGCCGTCTGCCCAAGTGATCACAATTGACAATATATCACAATCGTTAACTGATCTCGTTCTTATAGTACATTGCAATGATTGGCTTACCCATATAATTAACCCCCCTGAGGGCCGCCCTTTAGGATTCTTTTTTGCGGGGGTATAGACATTTAGGAATCCTTGTCAGTAGACAGGGAGCACTGCCCAAGTTTCCTGCAGCATGATTACATCATGGAGCTCAATAAATTCGCACCATTCTGGGGAATCTAATTTGTTCAAGATTCCAGCCAGATTCCATGATAGGAGTTTAAGACCCTCTTTGGCTGGACCCACCCTCTCTTGTGATAGCAGTACTTTTTGACTGTGGGGAGGTTGGGTCAGATTTGGTGAGGGGCTAGTTGCCCAGCTATTATCAGAGTAACAACTAGTAGTAGCCGAGTACCCTGTAGTGCTAAACTCAGTCCTATTCCGTGAATATATACTCCCATCATGGGGTTTGATGACAGTGGACAGTTACTCTCTTCTCAATAGTATCATTCTCACCAGATAGCGTACCGCCTATACAATCTTGGGCAGCACCCTCCATCCCATTCAGTCAGTCACACTCCTTTAGATCCGATAGGGCAGAAAATCTATTTTCCAAGGGCATACCCCAGTTACTTTTTATACCAAAGGACTTTCCCCTCCTTACCACAGTATTCCATTTTGTTCTCAATACTGTGGGATTTAGGGTATTACCTTTCCTAGCGTAAAAAAAGTCTAATGTTAAAGGAACTATCTCAGTGGATCTACGCTGGGGAGGATATATGTTAGCCAAAATATTTGGCAACACTTCGGGGTCTGAGAGATGTAACACCACACAGTCCCCTCTGAATTTTTTATTACCACCCCGATCCATTCTACTCTTCTTGCTTTTACTACCTCTTGTGCCAACTGGTCCATGCCCCCTGGAGAAAGGGCCATATTACGTGAAAGCCAATGCAATGATTTGTTTATCAGAGAAGTTGAATTCTCTCCTTGCCCAGGTTCCAAATGAGGGACATTAGCGAGAACCAATACTAGAGGAGAAGCCTCTACAATTAATTCTACCGGTCCCCTCTCTATGTTGCAGTCTATGAGCCTATCCCTTTGCCCCAGCTCTTCATAAGCCCCGCTGTTTACACCAAGTCCCCCAGTAGCCCCCCCTCCCTGGTCATTGCTCACCGTGGAAATAGGGGGTGTATTAACCATGGGTTCTATCCTACGCGCTGTCTGAGTTTCTTTTGTCTCAACTCTTAGCGTCTCTTGTTTGGGGATATTTGCTACTTCCTGTAGTGTTTTTTGCAAGAGTCCCCCTAACCTATTCACCTCTTTAGTGAGATGATCGATTTTGGTTAAAAGAGGTTTAGTTAGGTTCTTAATTTTGGTGTCTAGGGCGTTTACTAATCTCTTAAATGGATCTTCGTCCAGTAATAACTTCCCTTCAAAAATACCCCTCTCATCCTCTCCAACCCTTTTAGGTGGAGAGGTTTCCGGGCGTTTTTTACCTGAACGGAGCCCATCCCGTTTTGGGAGACTCTTATCCCCCCCTTTAGCAGCTCTAGGGGCTGGAACTGGTGCTGGGTGCTCATCTTCTATTAGTACTATTTCTTCGTCAGGTATATTATCAGCATCTGACTCAGCTAAGGCTACTATTAGCTGGGTTAATGAATTACTCTCATGGGTGGACTGCTGAATAACCTCATTGCTGGTATCAAAATCAGGTATGTCGGATGGCATGTTTTCTAATGATGGAAATAAGGGGGAGGGGCTCAAGCCCAAGGAGGATCTCCTATCATTATTTATTTTCGCAACAACCTGAACTAGGTAGCTATCAAGAGTATTAACAGCTTGGGGTGTTTTAGATTTAGACATTTTTAGTGATTATAAGACTAGTTTCCCACAAGTGTCACTGTACAATATAACAAGTAGGTAGCGTGTTATAAGTGAGGTTAGACAGAGATAAATAACAATAATTGCAGCGGAGGGTATACTCAAAGATGGAAACTCACTATTAATATATTGGGCAGCGTTCCTGGCCCAGTCCAGTACCGGCCAGTCCCGGACGGCCACAGGCGGCCCGCACTTTGCCCGGGCTTCACCCGGGCGCTCCCGCGCGCGACTCGCGGGGCGAGAGGCACTCCTTCCTCTTAAGGGGCGCTCCGGTGATTTCGCGTTGGTCGCGCCACACCCGCCAGGGCAGCTGGGAAATGTAGTCCCTGCGGCGGTAGTGGCTTGCTGCGACTTCGGTGGCCGTTCCCCTCACGGCGGCGTTGTTACCCCTGTGACGGCACTCCCAGGAAGGGTTCAAGAGCCGTTTCCCTCACGGCGGTGATTGTTGGCAAGTCAGGTAGGTTTTCCAGCGTTCTCAGCGCTCGCTCGGCGCTCCTCCCTCTTAAGGGGCGCTCCGGTGATTTCGCGTTGGTCGCGCCACACCCGCCGGGGCAGCTGGGAAATGTAGTCCCTGCGGCAGTAGTGGCTTGCTGCGACTTCCGTGGCCATTCCCCTCACGGCGGCGTTGTTACCCCTGTGACGGCACTCCCAGGAAGGGTTCAAGAGCCGTTTCCTTCACGGCGGTGATTGTTGGCAAGTCACATAGGTTTTCCAGCGTTCTCAGCGCTCGCTCGGCGCTCCTCCCTCTTAAGGGGCGCTCCGGTGATTTCGCGTTGGTCGTGCCACACCCGCCGGGGCAGCTGGGAAATGTAGTACCTGCGGCGGTAGTGGCTTGCTGCGACTTCGGTGGCCGTTCCCCTCACGGCGGCGTTGTTACCCCTGTGACGGCACTCCCAGGAAGGGTTCAAGAGCCGTTTCCCTCACGGCGGTGATTGTTGGCAAGTCAGGTAGGTTTTCCAGCGTAATAACTGAAACAAGGTAGAGCATTCAGAAAAGCATGCAGTGACAAACATAAAGAGAGCACAACATCATCAAATGATTAAGGACCAAAATACCCCACAAGTGTTATATTTGCCAGGAAACAGCATGGTTCCTTATAGAATTGAAGAGAGGAGTAGAAAGTAAAAGTAGTCATAAGTGCATATTATTACGGGGAAGGGGGCTCTGAACATTCTTTATAGAACTGACAATGACAAAGCAGACATATCAATATTCTCTTAAAATCGTGTGAGGTTCTCAAGTGAAGGGGGAGTTCCATATTCTGGGGGAAAATAATGATTCTAAAATTAAGGGTTTGAAGGTGCAGAATCGCTGCCCTGTGTAAGGTTTTGTCACCTCCAGCAATTGCAAACGCTAAGGGTAAGTACAAGGGGAAACCATTGTGGACTTTTCATGTGCATCAAAAAGTTAAAATTGAAACTGCATGACACATCAACAGAAACACAGAAGTGGATTGATGTGATCAAAGTGTGTGTGTGTGTGTGTGTGTGTGTTTGTGTGTTTGTACAAGGCATCAAGAGGGCAGCTGCAAAGAGGGCTGCCAAGAAGGTTGCAAATGAGACATTGGGTTAGGGACATCTTAAGGATTTCGGGGGCCTTGGGCTAAATTTTTTTTGTGGACCGCTTGTTCAGAGCAGCTTTGAATATATGATCCATTTTCAGCTCTTTCTTGCCCTCTTTGGCCAGGTCACTGACAGGGCACAGATACACGGGTCCATATTCTAAATGTGTTTACATTTAATGTTCAGGGATAGTGATGTGTGTTTTCAATACTGTAAGAGCAGCAGTACACTAATATTACTGCAAATAATCTCTGTGACATATGAATATGTGAGGTCCTGCTTTGATGTAAAATAATGAAACATAAATGCAACTTTCTCTGCAAAATGTCTATTTCAAATACCGTTTCCTGTCCTTTATTTTGAATATGGGTGATGCCAGAGAGTCTATTACAATTCGTTTAAGAATTATTCAAGGTCATCAGGCCAAAACTCAGCAGAACAGAGGTGGCTCTACCAGGGGGGGCCCTCTGAAAGGCTGGGCCAGAGCCCACTTTGTCCATGCCTTAAAACATATCTGCTTTGGGTAGATCAATTAAAAGATTGCTCTCATAGTCCAGTGTATATTAAACCATTGCTTGGGCCATTGGTTTGAAGTCAGACTCAGTCATATGTTTTTTTACTGTATTCAGTAGCATGGGCTGAACTATCTTTTGTGGGTGCTATTCATGTATAGATGAAGATGACATCTTGAGTTAAGAAGCAGAATTGGCAGTACCAAAGTAGTATGCATAACAGAGTTTCTTTGTGGCTTTGAAAAGATGGCAAAGCAGATGGTTGAGATTGCCCTTTATCATCGAGGTGTGCTGCTTTCCAATGAATAAACCCAAACCATTGATAGTCAACAGTTGTAAGAAATAATAGATTTGTACATAGCAGTGTGGCTTTCACATATTTGTGGTAGACAGTAACCACATCATAGAATAATTAACCAGGAAGCTGCAGGCAATATTTGACTCAAGTAGGGGCTTGATTTGATTGCGCCTATCAGATAACACAGAATCTTCTACATGGTAGCCCAACACTCGGCGCAGCCAAAAACTTTAACAAAGCATGGTTTTATTTTACAAAATGCAAGGACTTTCTCTCTAGAATAAGGCTTGGGGTTTTATTTTACATAATGCCCTCTAACAGAAAGGTTTTCCCAGACGTCAAATGCACAAGATTCAAATGCACAAAGAGGTATATATGTTTATATGCAAGAAATAATCTAAATACATGAATAATACTGATTAATAAACAAGAAGCAAATAATATGAGATAAGACTCAAGCAAATATACTGGACGTCCTGCAAAAGATCAGAAAGATATATATATACATCAGATGATTACTTAGGATGTGCACCTCAACTCACTCGTACACCACAAATAAAACACCACAAATAATCAAAGCCACTGGCCAAACATCACAATGGCAATAACCAAAACTCAATACATCACCAGGTGCAAACACCGCATCTCAGACTGGAGAAGTAAACAGCCGTGAATGAGAGCCTCAGCAACCAGGGTCCACTCTCTGAGGTAGAAGCATCAGCCCCCACTCAGATTCCAAACTCCGGGTTTCCGAGTCAGCAACCCTCAGCTTTAAACACACTAGAAGGTTCAAGAAAGACCTCCCCCTGGGCCAGAGGAATCTTACCAGAACTAGCCAGGTTCCAAGCAAGCATTCCCATGGCATGAAAGAGTTCTCATGGCCTCTTCTCCAAATCTTGCATGTTCCAGCCCCTATCTTGACGAAGCTTGCAAAGCCTTTCAGAACACATGAACAATCCCTCACAAAAACAGAAGGACCTTGAACGTGAATAACCCAAGCAACTTGCAAGCGCTGCTGTGCACACAGAAAAGCTGAAGCAAGGCAGAGTCAGGACAAAGAATGACATGAGGCCATGTCAAAGCCAATGGTAAGCCCTTCATAATTCTCATAGAACATGTGTGCATCACTGCCCACAACAGTGCACTTCGAAAGCAAAGATTACACCACACTACTCTCTCTCCCTTTTACGCTTTCACATGCACAACCCACACGTTCTATTCTTAGCAAGGCTGTCTACTCCATGATAGCTCCCACTGAAAGACAGCAAGATTACAAGAAAGAGAAGCAAGGCAAATGCAGGACTGTCATACATCCAGGCTAGGATGAAATAACACACTAAAGTCAGTTAAAATAATGGTTATCAAAGGTCATCATTGGGTGTAAAACCACAAGAGTGCCTCTAGCACTACAGGGCTACAAGGGAAACTTGGGGTAATTCATATGGCAGTGAGAAAGAGTAGGGAGTAATTTAGAAATGTACGTTCAATTTCCAGTTGTTTTTTCAAGCTGTTAAGAAGGGTATTGCAGTCTACAATGAACAATCATACAACAATATCAAGAAAATCAGAAAACCAGAGCCACACTGGGAAGCTTATTGCTTTGAGCTGAAAAGAGATTAAATATTTTGAGACTGCCTCGAGACTGAGAATGATGGGGCACTGGGCAGGACATGCAAAATATATCTCATCAGTGAGCTTCATATAATTCAGTGTTTATGGGCAAATAAAAGACTTTCCATGACAGTATGTAACATAGATACAGATGCCACTATGCGAGGTAGGAAGGACCCCTTTGCTTTCTTTCATTTTAAACATTGGGTTAACTTGGAAGCTCCCAGGCAATACCACATCAGTTTCCTATTCTGCTTTGGCTTTGTACTCCATATTTGGGAAGTGTGCCCCAGGAGCACAGAGGCAATACAAGATGGTAAATAAATTACCCTAAATCTCTTTCATTGCTTATAGAACTTCTTCACAGTATGTCTTAATATGAGCACAATTTCAACAAAAGTAGTGAAAATCATCCGGGAGTCCACATCCCCACGGGTACAGTAAGCTGATCTTCAGTGAAAGTGCCAAAGATTCCACATGTAGCGATACAATTCCCAACATCACCCTATAGTGGGTTTCGTTCCCCTGAATGCAAAAAGATTATTTTCCAGATTGTGCCAGAGATGGATGTGATCAGACCTTTAAACCCAATGTGTCTTTGGTGTTTCAGCTATTAAAATGTTATAAATAATAAAGTGGACCATAACATACAGAATAATGCTTTAATACTCCAAATTCCACGTGTTGCCTTTTTTTCTGGGCCTTTGTGAGCCAATGGGCCTTTTGTGTTGCTGCTATCAAATTTTATAAATATTGGCGATGGTACTCCATGAGCCACCTGCCTTGGATATGCCTCTCAAATTAGGTCCTTAAAGGTTGATTCCATTCATTTCCCACTCAGAGACTCATTTGGGTTTAATGAAATCTTTGCCCCTCATTTAGTTTCTACAGCTGTTTGCTCTTTTAATCTATCTTATTTATTATTTATTTATTTATGGGTTTATATAGCGCTTGAATCACTCCGCCAGGATTATCTCTGCGCTTTTTGACCGGTAAATCAGCAGACATAATGTAGGGGTGGAATTAGATTTCATTTTTGAATAAGATAGTTTTTAGAAGTCTACGGAATATTAGGTGCTCTTTGCATTGTCTTAGAGCCAGGGGTAATTTGTTCCACAGCTTGGGACCCATGGTAGACAAAGCTCTACCTCCATGTCTGACCCTTTTGACATGGGGGACCGCAAGGAGGAGATTGTTGCTTGATCTGAGGGATCGTGCTGGAACATAAAGAACAAATCTTCGCTCAAGATAGATTGGTCCCTGTCCGTTCAAACACTTATGGATCAGGCAACATATTTTACATTTTGCCCTTTGTCTAACTGGGAGCCAATGCAGTTGATTAAGGAGGGGTTTGGAGGCAGTTCTTGGGGGGGCATTCAGAACAAGGCGAGCTGCCGTGTTCTGAATGACTTGTAGCTTATCCAGCACTCCTTCGTTGGCAGAGAGTAACAAACCGTTACAGTAATCGATCCGACTCAGGATCAGTGCTTGAACGAGAGTTTTTCTTACTGAGTTAGGTAGGAGTGGAAAGACTTTGCGGAGCAAGCCGATGGTGTGGAAGCATATCCCTGAAATATAGCTGGTATGTTGTTTTAGTGACAGGTCGTGATCGAGCCGAATTCCCAAATTCTTCACGACCTGTTTAGGTTCAGGGACTGCTCCTAGCTCTGATGGCCACCATTCCGGAGTCCATAGTATCTTAGCCTCCCCAAATAACATGATCTCTGTTTTGCTGACGTTACATTGGAGATAGTTGGTAGACATCCATTTTGACACTTCTCTCATGCCTGATGAGAAAGAGTTCCTAACCTCAGTGGAAAGAGTTTTGAAGGGGAAAAGGAGCTGCGTATCATCTGCGTAAGATACGGGGACAAAGCCGTATATACGCAACACTCCTGCCAGGGGTGCCACATAGATATTAAAGAGCGTGGGGCTCAGACATGAGCCCTGTGTATCAGGCCTTAACTGGCCATATCCTCAGCAGAGTATACCCCTCCCTCCACCTCCCACAATGTCCGTACATTAGGACTGGAGACAACAAATGGTTTAAGTGGATGGGGTAGCAGGGGGATGGGACCATCATTTATATCATCCTTCTATTAAGTGAGCCCCTAAATGTTAGAGTGGGTCTACTTGGAGTGCTACTGTATGCATTGCAGAACATTTTTTCTACTATAGTATGTTTCAAATTAGGCCATGGTTTGTCCATCACTTGAAGGGACCAATCAACTAAGACCCTAAAATAGGTTTTTGTGTAACACATTAGGATTTTTTTTAGACTTTGGTCCTTGGCAGTTCCTGATCATCAGACAATCTTGTGTGCAACACAAGGATGACCCTCTTTCTGAAGACAGCAGAAATGTTTTGTGTGTTGGGCCTGAATCAAATAGGTTCGATGGGCTTATCACTTCAGAGATATTTTGAAAACAGCTCAAGGCTGTGGGCAAATAACGGGAGAGAGGGACAGACTATTGAGCCCCCATGAGAAGCTGCGAAGGCTGAGCTGCTTTACCAATTATATTGTTCCTTAAAGTGGGAGAATAACATCAGGGCATCGACATTGCAATCAAGTTTGGCCCCAGGTTGATCCTCTCAACACTTTCATGAGAAAGAGCCAGTGTACCCAGCCGAAAGTTTTCTCGGCATCTAAGGATGAAGGGGTGTGCAACTTTCTTTGAGGCCTTCTTAACAAGGTGAAAAGATGTCTAACATTATTATGGGTTTGGTATCTCCTGATAACACCAGTCTGCTCTGGTTGGCTGGCATGCCCCATTGAGTTTGACCCTACTTCCATCAGGAAAGGAGTTTAAGAGAGTGTCATTTTGGTTTTTGCTGCCTGTAAATCTTTGTGTCCCATACATTAAAAGTTTAATCACTTTTATTGCAGCTGATACCTCTGATGGATCGAAGGAGGTTTTGAGGTCTACCCACTTTTTGCAAGTGAGTCACGCCTTGGCCACTTCCACCATGCAAGACAATTGCATAGCACTGGGGACATTGTCCAGTGAATATAGCGCAATTTAGTAGTAGTTACATATGTGTCATTGGACCCTTTTGCGGAGGTAAATAATTGCCCCTGTGCTTAAAGTATTTCATGGACATACGTCCTCTCTACTTTCAGCGGTAACTGGCTGGCTAAGTGTGATCCCTCTCTTTTCCCCTGATCATAGGTTGTCTTTTAGAGCTGGAGTAAGTTAATTTCAGCTTTATTACTGGCAATAGAATTATGTTTTCTGCTAAGTGTAGTATGCCTGTGTTTAGCCTTATATCCATGTTCTGTTTAAGCAGAAGGGTACACTGCACAAACAGGAAATATACCTCCAATCATCCAACATTCATACTAAGCCAATTGAACTCCAGCTCTGGGACACGCTCCTGTTAGACAAATTCCAACTGAAACTGAAACCGAGTACAGTAAAGTAATGCAGCATACCTTTTATACTTCCCACAAAAGGACAGTCCACAAGAGTAGCAAGACAGTTCTGCATCTGAATGCAGCAGCGTTGTCACCTAGTGCAAGAAATATCCCTGTGAAACAGGGGAGAGGAGTTGGCCTAACGGCTAGGACGCTCGACCTCGGACCTGGGGATCTGGGTTCGAGTCTCGGTAACGACGCCAAAACCTCCTGTGATTCTGGGCACATCACTCAATCTCCCCGTGCCTAAAATGAAAGTAACTGGAAACGTAAAAAAAAAAAAAATCTTACGTAACTGGAAAAATATGTAAAAGCGCTCTGATACCTGATTCGGTTCGGGTCTAGTTCGCGCTATATAAAACTCTGCAAAAAAAACCACAAATTCTCCAGAACCTGGGCCCTCCAGCACTGAAAGTAAATTATATAGTGCTGTTTCTTCTTTTGAAAACTAAATGACATGCAACATTTAAAAAATATCTACTTTGGATTTTAAGGTTATTTTTCATAATATAGAGGTTTGTATGCTCAGAAGAATGTTGATTTGGAAGCAGTTCCTATTTTAATAAAACACCCTTTTAATCAGAGAGCAATATCCAACTTCACATAAAATATTTTCTTTTGATGTTCATTTCAATTATTCAAGTAAATGCCTATTTTGCACAATAGAAAATGTACCTAGTTGTCAGGTTGTCTCACATAATGAGCTACATCATTTGTTGCATTCTTTATAATATTTAAATATGAATCTTAGTGAAACATAACATTTACTTTTGTTAGTGACAATATAAAATAACAGACTTAAATATAAACGGATTGTGCACTACTACTTGTAGTAAAAGGTCTCTTTTTGCATGATTACTACAGTTTTTAGGACTGATGTTGATGAGTTTTGACTTTGTGCACTAGAACTGTGATAAACAGGCCAGTGTGTGTACTCCCTAAAACATGTTGAGATTGTTTATACTCCAAATTGCCATATTTAACTTACCTTTAAGTCCATAGTGTAGGAGAGTAGGGTCTACTTCCTATGGTTACCCCCACTTTTCGCTGTGTTTCATTGTTTTTTGGACTTTAGTATGGCTGTGGCCCTGCTAATCAGGCCCACAGCCTGGCTGTTCTCTCTCTAAATTGATACCATGTACTTTAGGTACATACCAGATTGGTTACTGGGCCCCCCTTATGAGTCCCTGTATATTGTAAATAAAAAATGTAAATCCAGTACTTGTATAGCGCACGAATCACCCCCGAAGGGGTATCTCGGCACTGGGGGCTGTTGGGAAGATTAAGCGAGCTATTGCCCAGAGAAGAATGGTGCTGGGAAGACCCCTGCCGCCAGAGCCGGGCATCGACCTGTGATTCTCAGCGTCCAGTGTCAGTCGCCCAGGCCGCGGCGCCGCAACTCTCCCTTACGTACCCAGGGCATAGGGACCCCAGAGGCCTCCCAGGGGGTGAAGCATGTATTCTGCCACCCCTGGTTAGCCTTGCAAACTGACACCGCAGGTCTGCACTTGCAGCCTGGGTAAGGTGGTGTAATCACCCCTTACTTAGATATAGTATACCTATATCTACCTTTACAGATAGACACATAGTAACCTATAAGTCACTCCTATGGTAGGCCTTGACAATCCTGAAGGCAGAGTGCTTGGTTTTGTGTATGAGGGTGCCCTAGCATGATCTGAGCCCCTCTGCAGCTTTTGGAACCATCTCCTTACAGCTGTTCTATGATATAGCCATACCATATACTCTTAAGTGCATTATAATCCTTGCGGTTAATGCTAACTTTGGCTTTATCAAAACATGTTGTGTAAGGTGTCAAACACTTTGGAATACTACCTCCCCACCAGTTCAGGTGGTAGGGGTAGCATTCCACCCTTCTAGAGGGAGAAGACATGTACATACTGGTAAACCCAGTTAAAGTTAAACAGAGCCCTAGCCTCACAAAATGGATGCTGCTGGAACAGACACAAGTCTGCCCTCCTGCTGCTGGATGAAACTCCTGCAGGGAAGGCCTGGACAATAGGTTTCCTGTCCAGGGAGGTGCTAGCACCTCCCCAGACAGGCTTTAGTGTAGTGGAGCAGGTTGTGTTGCATTCAGTGAATGCTTTTCAGACACTGCCTGGGGCACACAAAGTACTCCATGCATTTCCCAGTTCAAACCGGTTGCTGGGGCACTCAGCCCCAGCTTTGGCACGAAACTGGACAAAGGGGAAGTTGTGTAACCACCCCCTCCCCAGGTCCACCCATAGGTGGGACCTTAGAGTTAGTCCCACCCCTAAACTTGCTATAAGTATAGAACCCCAGTCCCTAGGACTTTAGATTACATTGGACAAAACTCTGCAACATATATCTTGGACCTTCGACATTCCATATCGACTGGAAGATGGAAGAAATCTCCCTTGTGGTCCAGGAGTGACCACCCAGTTCAAACAGGCACCAACAGCATCTTTGCTGGTCTGCATTTTCGAGGCTCCCGCCGGATCCCGAAGAATCTGCAATACAGGACATGAATTTCCATACATCTCTGAAGCTGACCCGAGATCCCAGCGAAGCTGAGACCCGTAGCTGACACGAGAGACGTGGGACCGAAACTCCTGGACAACCCGCATTTTTACACCTGCACCTACTTCGCGAGGTATCCCAAAGTTGTGCATTCGAGTATTTGAAGCCCCTGCCCGAGCACCTTTTGCACCAACGTACAGAGGCCAGCACTCCACGAGTGATCCGTGAGTCCCCTTCCTTCACCACAGCTTGAGGCCCCTTCGCAGTTCCTAGTCCAATGGATAGTGAGCCCCCACGAAGGCCAATCCTTGATTTCTTCTGCTTTCCAGGTTGCTCTAGACCTGCTCTCACTCTTCTCCAAAGGAGGAGTCCCTCAGACCTTGCTGGTCTGAACGGAAGCCAATCATGTCATCTTGCATGGTTTGCTGTTGCCAAGGCTTGTTGGGTTCAATCTGGATTCTGATACTGCAGCACTCGACATATTTTGTGGGACAGCTCGAATCCAGCTCCTGGTCCTTATCGATGCCTCCTGGTCCTCGTGGCTGAAGGTTCAATCTTCACCTCTTTCACCTGAAAACACGGTGAGGTAACACGAGTACTCCGGTGCTCCCATGGGTCTAGACTCCCGAAGTGTCTTAGTCTAAAAGGATTCCGTTGTAGTTCACCTATAAGTGCCCTTAATCTTTAAAATTGTAACTTGTTCATTCTCCATAGAAAGTCAATGGTGATCTTCTGCTGTGTTTAGACACTGCACACGTACCCCGTGGGCCTCCTGTGTCCCTACCTTGGGTGGTTCCTGGTAGCCCCAGCAGTTCCACAGGCCCTAGGCCTGCTTTGTAACCCTCACATGGTTCTTATACCACTATTTTAGTATATGGTTTGTGAGGCCCCTAGCGCATAACGTATGCTGTGCAACTTATCGTATGATAATTAAGTTCCTTGTATTGTACTTTTACCCCTGACATCATAAACAATCCAGAGGGGTTGTGTTTAGAATAAATACATACATATTTGATATATACCTTGTGTGGTGTGCTTTCATTTGATCATTCAAGAGATTATAATTGGTAAAACAACTAGCTTAACTCGCCTCTAAGTCTTAGCCTGAAGGCTGCTCTCCACAGCTACCACTAGGATAGTTTTCTATAAAGGTTGACTTTAAACCTACCATCAATAAGGGTCGTTTGGACTGGTGCAAGGTGCCCACTAGAATAGTAGATGTCATATGCCAGGCCAAATTCTCAAACATAGTATAAAGTACAAAATTGCCCATGACCTGAAAGTTAATTGTCACTAGTGAACTGTAGCACTCACTGTGCCACCCACTAGAGCGACAATGCAAACATTACTGAAAGGCTACCATTGCAGTTGGCTGTGCAGTTTTTAAACAGCACATTTGACCTTTCAAAATAACCCCTTTTGGCTCACCTAAACCTTCTTTTTAAATATGAATGTCAGCATTAGGTATGTATTACTGCCCATAAGGCAAGGTGCATAGTATTTAAAAGCAGGACATGTCAAAGTTAAAGATTAAACATGCCCTTGCAGTAAAAGGCCCTTAAAGCTATTTTCCATGTAGCAGGGTTGGCTGTCCCATTGGAAAAGCATTTGTATACTATATTTCATTTAATAATACCATCTCTGCTTAGGAAACAGATGCAAATTGCATTCTTGGACTTTTTAAAATGTTTATTACAAGCCAAATACATTGGTGAAGTTAGATGTGCCGTAAATATTTTGTTAAAGGTACTTTTTGAAAGTTAACCTTTCCTTGCCTAAGGCCTTTGAAAGTCCATTTGCAAGAGTTTCAACTGTCACCTGGCAGCTGAATAGCCTCTTACTGATATGGGACAAATGCTCCTAGAGCTGGAGAAAGGTTTCTGTATGGGAAGGTGTTTCCGTGCCCAGGAACTTGATTGGCTTCAAAGAGGTCTACCCCGGCGCAGGCAAATGTTAGCTGACACCTAGGGAGGGTCCTTCTTTTTTCCCAGGCACCAGTTACAGTGGGAGAGGAGCTGTTCACAGAACTGCTTTGAGGTGACCCCAGAGCAGGTGTTTCTCGTTTTCCTGGCAACACGCCTGGGGTGGGCATGCAGGCATTGTACAAAGGGAGAAAAGTTTCACCATCTTGGATTTGGGCAGAGAGGGGCACTGTGGGGTTGTTTGCTGTATGGCACATAGGAACTGCTGAAAATGTGGGTAGGGTCACCCTTTGAACTTATTTGCTATTAGTTAGGAAAAGGACAGCAGTCACCCCACCCACAGGCTAATCTCAGGCATAAACGTGGCACCCCAGGACACCCTTTTCAGAATGCTACTGGACGTGTGGAAGACAGAAGAGGACTGCACCTGCTATTGAGACCTGTGAGGAGACCTGCAAGGCTGGATATGCTTCTATCTGTACCATGAACAAATAACTGGAGTCAAAAGGTCAGGTGGTGGACCTCCTGTAAAGTTCCAAGGCTGCAAAAGTTACAACAAGCCCTTTTTCCGGAGAGCCCAGCTGACCAATTCCAGTGGACCTGGTGGGGTGGTCTGCTGGAATGATTCCTGACTCCTAAGTGTTGTTCTAAGACACTTGAATGTGTGAAAGTGTTTTCCTCCTGGCATCTTAAAAAAAACTAGAACTTAGAAACATTTTGGCTACATAGACCAATAAATGACCAAGACAAACCTGCCAAGTCTGACTAAGATTCATGTTGTTCTTGCACTTTTCCACAGCTACAAATCCATTCCAGCTGGAAATTGCAGAGAGGGTAACCTGCCTTTTGTAGTCCTGTTCAGCTATTTCATGCCTACTTGCTCTGCTGGAAAAATATGAGCTCCAAAAATGTTACTAAATCCGAACACAGAAATCTTTATTGGGCGGCCTCACACAAGTATCCAGCCAGCAAGCTACATTCCTTGGGCTCGAGTTTTACATTTCTCCACTCACAACTTTCCTACTCACAGTCATCGGCTTTACCGGAACCTCATTCAATGGATATCCAGCCTCATGTAGCTGTTTTCAGCCACAGACTGCTAACATGACCTGCTGTAGATATTTTACTTCCATATGAGAGACTCAGTCAGAATGTAAAACTTCGAACCGAATAATATCTGGTTTCTGTATCTTCATCGCGGATGGCCTTAAATTGTGCCTAGGTCCCGGTCAAGCTCAGCCATATTACTGTGGAGGCGCTTAACGATTTTTGGCTCTATTTTCATGTGAAACTTCCATGTCCAGGCTTCCATTATGGGATGTTTTTGATTTTGGTATAAATTTGTTCATTAAATTAGCCTCTATTTTTGTAAATTGGAGTTGTTTTTTTATTGTGTTTTATGTTCGATATTTTAGCTGTTTTAGTACTTGCAAATGCTTCACACATTTCCTTATGTTAAGCGTGTCTTCTCTTTGCCATAGCTCTCAGGGATTGCGCTCAGGTTCAAATTACTGACACCCTTACTGGATATAAGAAGAACGTGGCAGTGTTACTTCTAGTACCTACTATCCACTGCAGCAAATAATACATTTTCTAACAACTCCATTCAGGTAACAGGCTGTTAGAAAACCGATTCTACCGCAGGAAAACTACCAGATATTTTGGTTTTGGACTTCTGTTTTTAGACCTCTGCTATAAGTAATTTTCCTCTCACTGTAGAAGCTATGTTAAAATAGTTGTAGGCAGTGCACACCATTTAAACAAACATGTCTACTGCAGTGCAGCTGGCACAACAAGCTGATTGAGGTTACACTGGCAGAAGGAGCGAGGATGACTGTTGTTTTACACAGTCTGTCATCTGTGCACAGGCAGCACTGCCACAGTTGGGACACAGAATAATGTGGCCTTATTCCTGCTTGTTGGTCCAATACCTGCATGATCTTGCACATATAGAGTCCGTTTTACTCGTGTTTTATGTAGATAAAGAGATGGATGGATTTCCTATAGCCAGCCCTATGAAATTCATACTTTAGCTGCCGTGCTGAGCAAGTTAATTACTCTGCTGGGCCAAAGACATTTCAAAATCTTTATTGAATAATAGGCCCATCCTTGGAGATTATATTTATTCAGGGAGAGGAATGGGCCAGATTTAAATCTCCATAAGCTGATTAGCAACACCTCCCTATAAAATGCAAGTAAGATGCTGCCAAACAAATGGAGCACAGGCAGACATCTAACTCCAGAGAACGTTTTCTTTGAAGCTTGGAAGAACCTACACCTGAATGGGTCAGCAAATCTATCTCAGGAGAAATGTGCTACAGTTTCACTCTCAGACCTGGAAATACTGTTGGCAATGACATGCGAGGGACAGAGCCTGGGTCAACCTGGAGGCCCTAGGAAGGAAGGTTGGACCAGAAACATCAAGTGCACTTTCTGCTCTTTCCTCCTGCCCACTGCCTAAATGAGATTGAAGCAGGCCAACAGAGAAGAAAGCAGAACAGCTAACTTCACCATCCCACACTCAGGAACCTGTTATGGCCAGCAAGGGGGCTCCCCAGACCACGGTGCTACTGGGTTCACTGCATGGGTAGTTTGTGTTTGTGTGTGTCTGTGGGCATGTAAGTAATGGTGCCGCAAAAACAGATGGTGTGTTCATCAATAGTTTATGTGAGAGAAAAAGTTTAATGCTGGTAGCTGTATCAAAAGCAGCACAAAAACCATCAGACAAAAGACTGTCCTATAATTCCAGAGGGTAGTGAAGAAATGTGCATATTTTGCTCTTGAAGTGTCTCCAGAAGAGCAGCTGCACTATGAAGTGTTTGGTAAAGTTGTGGGGACCATAAGAAGTCCCCCATCAGTGCCCCCCTCACATTAGGGAGTGGTGTTACCCTAAATCTATCTGAGCGTTAGATCAGTGAGGTCGGAAAGAGTTGACGGTGCTTTGAAGTATTCCATGCCCTAAACGTTTGTGTGTCCTGGTCTTGGAGTGGCGTCTGTTGTATTTTAAGTTTAAAAAGGTTGCTAGGTAATGTGGTTTGATAGTAGAAATCTAATATTTCACTAAAATGTTTGTTATTAAAAATGTGTCAGCAAGTCCGTTTTTTTAAATAGTAATAGATAAAACCTTCTTATAATTGAAGAGTGATTGATGTTGAAATGTCTATTTTTCATTGTTGATTGTTTTGTTAATACTAATCTGACAAAACATGTATGATTGACATTTGCAATTCGCTACCACATGACTTGATAAAACCTTATAAGGGGATACTGCGGTTTTAAGATTTAGAGTCTTCTGATGCAGAAATAAGATTTCTAGTCTGCTTTGAGAGGGTTAGTTGACCATTGTGACTTTTCTTTAATGCACCCCCACATGTAGCTTGGAGCCCCTTCAGTTCCCATTGGTGGTTCCACCAGGCATGTTGCACTTCACTGTAATATTGTGTAACACTGTGTGTGATATTTAGTTTTCCATGTAGTAAAGTACTTTTAGTTTTTAAAAGAAATTGTGCTTACTGAATATTGAGTTGCATTGCTGAGTTCTCAGTTTTTATACCACAGCACTTCCCTCAGAGAGCCCTGGACTGCTCCGTACACTACCCTGAGATTCAGGTGCTAAAAGAGGTACTTGACTCCTAATTTGATGCACAACAGCATGTGAGCTTGAGGAAAGCAGAAATGTAAGACCCTAGTGGACACCATCCTTGATCAGTAACTTCTAATTAGCCTTTGATCACACTGCTCAAACATCTCAGACACATGGCACATTTTTGAAACCTGAATAAAGTCCCATGAAAATTCAGAAAAGAAAGCTAAAACGTTATGAGGCTGCTTTGGCACTCGAAATGGAATATGTTTGATATATTGCATTGGCAATCCCGGCATCACATATATGTGTGTTATGAAGATGGCTATTAGGTGTTAATGTGGCACTAGGGTAGTTATCTGCTGTGAAGGAACTTTGGTTTAAACTAGTAAAGTAGATTGCTGAAAGCTATTTGCACAGATATTTCGGGCTAATGGAGGACTTTTCATACATGCTGAGTTGCAGCAGAGCTACTTGTGGTTATCGATCAAATCGTCCAATTTGCACTATGTCCCTGGCCCCAAAAAAGTAAAAGAGTATTATTTCCATCCCATGTTTCTCAACTCATACATTGAATGAGCACTCCTTAGCTCAACCAATGAAACAGACTTTATGCCCCTGATTTTCTTGAATATTTCGAGTTATGTTGTTGAAATCCTAGCAGAGTTATGTTTAAATTCTGTCCAGGTTTGACATATGTAACTGTTTCAATGCTCTTTCTAAAGCACTACTTGCCATTGCCTTTGAAAATACTCCCCTGAATGAGATCCTATAAACACCTTCGAAAGCTGAATTTAGATATTAATCAGTTTCCATAGGAGTTACTGACCTAGCACCTAATATATCAAACGGGTTTGCCCATTATATGACTATGGGGAAAATATTAATAAATAAGTGCCCAACTGTGTTTCTTATGCACCACTGCAAACTCTCTTTCTAAACATTCTTGAACAGAACAAAAGCATACTCGCTTCCCTTCAAGTTATATTTAAATTATATTTGGAGTTGCCTAATGTGCTTTAAACCATACCATTTTTCACATATTTACCCCACAAATACCATATTATGAAACAAGAGCATCAGTATCTGGAGCTAGAAAACTTCTGCCTCAGAAATGTTCTTCCACGTTTATTGCTGAGAGAATTACCCCTTGTACTGTTTTATTATGATACCCCTCCCCCTCCCTCTCTTCAGTACTTATCAGACTATATTTTTGCTATTTACTGTATAATATTATTTTTCCTATGTATATTATGCCTTTTCTTTCAATAAACTTTAAACTTAAAAAAAGAGTATACTCCTGGCGAAGTCACTGCCTATCAACCCTTGAAATGTTGTCCAACTTGAGTCTCACTGTACTACTGCTGTTTGCTCAAACTCACAATGGAACAATCAGTGAAAGCAGTATTATGATAGTAACCTTGAACGATTTTATTACTGCAAACTGTCTCACTCACCATCTACCCCACATGTTCTTTTGATTTCGTGCATTGAAAACCTATTGTGTGTGCATTATGATGCGCACTCTGCACCGCTCCTCCATTTGCAATGCTAAAATATAAGAATGAAACATTACTGATGTTCAAATGTACACATTGCTTGTTAAAAGACAAACACAATAAGATGTTTGCCTATTCTGACAGCATAGGCAGCAAGCGAACACCACCAAGAATAATGTTTATATTTGTTTCTTTATTTATGTTTTATATTGATTGAACCAGAACGAAACGGACAACTAAGCACTGCACGGAGAGTTGGGATAAACCATTATAATATGGGAAATGTATTTGAAAGCAAAATATTGAACTAAAAGCTCAGAAGCCATCTCATACGCAGAAAAATTTGAAAGTTGGTATGTGGATATGTCTTTTTACGTGGATTTTGTATGTCTTGAGTATAGAAACAAAGGTCCTGTACTACAGTAGGCTATGATTCTTTTTGGATATTTCGTCCTCATTTGAATGAAATGAAAACCCATTTTGCTTGCTGTGACAATTTTACCGTTGTACCTAGTCTCCTGAGTTTTTAAACTTATTTCGACTTAGTGCACTGTGAGGCTTCTTTTAACCCTTTAACCACGGGCGTTATTCCCTAGTTCGAAGTTTATTCTGACTATCGAAAATCTATTTGAGTGGTGTTTTTAGACGTTTACTGACTACGCTTGTTCCCCTTCTCTCCATTGGCAGTACTTAGCACCCTGATGAGGCATGAAACAGTCTTTCTACTGACGATCAATAAAGGGAGGATCTGCAGACAGACGGCTTAGGAGGTTTAATTTCTAGACAATTAACTTTGTATGGGGTATTTCAGAATGAGGAGGAAGATAGGGTAACAGAAGAACCAATGCTGAGCCCTGGCTTTTGACTTCTTTGTTAAGGCAGGGGTTATTCTGAACATGGCTTTTGCTCTAGGGATACTTTGCAGACCTCTGTGTCTGATCTTGTTTGGGGGAAAAACTATTTCCAGAACTGTTGGATGGGAATATACAGGGGTGGACCCTAATATATAGATGAGTCAAGGGCCTATCATATTGAGCAAAGTCTTCTGGTATAGCAGTTTGCAGAAAGGCAAATAGAACTGAAAAAGTAGGATAGCTAGACTGTGGGAATTCTATCAGGATTCAACTAGACATGTTCTCTAATCACAGCCTAGTGTGCATGATTAAAAAAGGGTAACCCCAATATCATCTCAGCTTATCAGATCACAAATGAACCTGTTAAAAATGCAGAAGATAGAAGATTCCTGATGGTGTAAAGGAAAGAGAGACATACCAATCTCTGCTTGTATCCTAAGACAGGAAGTGCTCCTCAAGTGTCAGTTTACTGGCCTCCTGTCTTACCTCAAGGACACACTGAAGAAGAACCAGCTGACTAGTTGGGAATGAATTGCACCTGTCCTTGCGGGGAGCTATGCGTGAAGAAAATGGTTGAGCCAGACTCTCAGTGCTGAACTGTGACTTTGACCCTCAGATATTCAGAATACTTAGAAGTGTTAGGAAAAGTTAGAATTTAGAAATATTTTGAAATCAGGAGGAAGAGGGCGCAGAGGCCAAGGCCTCCAAAAAAGCAATGTAACTTCATTGGCATAGATTGGCCAATTCTTCCTACTCAGAGATTTTCTAAGCACAATTTGCAGCTACTGTAGACCAGCCAAAGAAAGCTGCCATGTTGACTAAAACATTTTGCCTTGCCCCCTTGGAAGTGTTGGAGAAACAAACAAGTTTCATATCCGTGCTCCCCTTAAACCAATTTCCACAATGTTTTGTTGTACTCATTACATTTTTCTTAATTTTTCAATTATTTTTGGAATTTCATTATGTGGTGTTCTAATGTAATTTTGTTTGAAAATGCTTGATGCTAACACTGTTTTGCCTAAGGAAAAGCCACCTCCTTGTGCCATGGCTACCAAGGGTGTCTTAGCGAAACACTGCTTTATTAAATTGTTTGGGTACAACACACAAATAAATATTAATTTAAAAAAAATGGCTGTCATTGCAATCCTATGTAGTGCCAGAGGCACTCCCATTTATTGGGACCATTTTATGACCTCCGGCTACCATCGTTTTAATTGATTTTTTGTATTTATTTCCACTTTGCACTTGCATTTTGTGTTTCCATAATGTGGCAGAATGGGAGTGCATTTGAAAGAATGAGAGAGAAAGGTGTGGAATGTACATCTCTGTCTCGAAGTGTAGCATTATAGGCATGGGTGCTCAAATGTGCATTATGTTGTACATTGGGAAATAAAATGTGTAGTGCTATAGGCAGTGGTGGGCAAATGTTCATTGTGTTGTATATTGGGATGTTTTATGAAGTTTTTACTATTGGCTTTAACATGCCCTCATGCCTTGTCGAATTCTGACTCTGTCTAGCTTGAGACAGAGTCAGGCCCCTAGATCACTCAAGTTGTTTAGTCTATTCACGTTCAAGATTGTTTTCTCTACTTTTGGGAAAATGTTGTACTATTCTCAAGTTTCGTTAAGATAAGGGACTGGAACACGTGGGAGCGCAGAAGAACACATGAGAAGTACTTTGCCTTTGGAATGTTTGCATGGAGAGTGGCCAACTCCCGTAAGTTTCCTTGGCTCAGCAGGGGTCTTCTCGGAAACTTCTAGTGCAGTGAGAATATAAAACTGGGGTTTGTTGACTTGAAAAGTGGGATTTTGGATCCTGAATTAAGGACAGACGCATAAAATTCAGTATAGCAGTTCCCAGCTTGCTGAGTCTCTTGACCCCAGCTGGGAATCCACCAGTCTGGAGCGGTTATTGAAGTTATTGGAGCTGGTGGTGTATTTGTTCTGATTATTGGCATTGTGATGTGTGAGTGTGTCTGTCTGCGCACACAGTCTCCAGTGGTTATAATCATCTGATGTATTTAGTGTATATATCTTTATATCTTTTCATGCTTTTCTTTGATTCCTTGTAACTGATTATTTACTTTTAACAGGGCCTGTTTTTTGCAGTGGACATCCCGTATTATTATTATCATTGTTATCTGCTTGTATTTTATTCCATGCATTTAACACTTGCATTTGCTTATTTGTAAGTGTGTCAATATTGCTTGCACACACACATATATATATATCACTGAAAAAACCATAGGTTTCAGGCCTTATGTAGTTAGGAATTAGCATTTAAAAAAACCTTTGAAATTCACTCAAAAAACTATAAGTTTTAGGGGTGTTATAGTTAGCTGGACATTTCACTCATACAAAACCATTGAAATTGCTCCTATATAGTTAGTTGTACTAACTATATTTCGCGCACCCGCAATCCACTGCTGATGATGTCACATATTACATCATTCATGACATGGTCAGTGAATTAGCAAGGTTTTTTAAATGCTAATTCCTAACTATATAAGGCCTGAAACCTATGGTTTTTTCAGTGAATTTCAAAGGTTTTTTAAATGCTAATTCCTAACTATATAAGGCCTGAAACCTATGTTTTTTTCAGTGAATTTCAAAGGTTTTTTAAATGCTAATTCCTAACTATATAAGACCTGAAAGCCCACCAGGAATCTCCAGTATGCGCCAGGGGACTGCATTGCAGAGAGGTGTAATGAAGCCACGCCCCTTTTTACACCTCTCTGCAATGCAGCCCCCGTGCATGTTTGAAGAGGGGGAACTAAATCCCCTTGCATACTGGGGGCCCCTGGGGGCCAACTAGCCCACCTGGAACCTCCAGTATGCAGAGGTGTAATGAGGCTATGCCCCTTGTTACACCTCTCTGCAACGCAGCCCCCTGGCGCGTTTGCAGAGGGGGAACTAATTCCCCTTGCATACTGGGGGTCCCTGGGGGCCAACTAGCCCACTAGTAGCCTCCAGTATGTGCCAGGGGGCTGCATTGCAGAGAGGTGTAATGAGGCCACACCCTTTTTTACACCTCTCTGCAACGCAGCCCCCGTGCATGTTTAAAGAGGGGGAACTAATTCACCTTGCATACTGGGGTTCCCTGGGGGCCAACTAGCCCACCTGCAACCCCCAGTATGCGCCAGGGGACAGCATTGCACAGAGGTGTAATGAGGCTATGCCCCTTTTTACACCTCTCTGCAACGCAGGCCACTGGCGCGTTTGCAGAGGGGGGACTAATTCCCCTTGCATACTGGGGGTCCCTGGGTCATATCTGCCCAAACGCCGATATTCCGAACGATTGAAAATGACTTTTCTTGAGAAACATTTGGATTTGGATTATCATGTCCTATACTTTGGAATTTTTGAAAGACTGACTTTGAGGATGCTATAAATTACTCAAGTCTGCCCGAATTGTGTGGGTAAAATTGATACCTAGTCACTTTGAATAAGAATGTACTTACGTCTCGTCTAACATTTGGAAGAAATATATAGTTATATGACAACAGGATACCGACATAACTTGAAGGAAATAAGAACGCCCTGAAGAAGTTCTGTTGTACAGAACGAAACGCGTCAGCTGGCTGTGGTACATAAACTTAAGGAAAATAAAAGCATTTGAATATACACCAAGATTCAGCGCTTCAATAAGGACTCTAAGTGATATGATTTGATTGGACTTATTGTGCAAGTGGTGCTGTGCCAAACTTTGGAATATTCTCCACTACTCTCTACTACTTACTCTCTACTACTCCACTACTCTCTAATACTCACTCTCTACTACTCATTCTCTACTACTCTACTACTCTCTATCTACTACTCACTCCCTACTACTCACTATCTACTACTCTCTACTACTCGCTCTCTACTACTCTCTACTACTCACTCTCTACTACTCTCACTCTACTACTCACTCTTTACTACTCACTCTCTACTACTCTCTACTACTCACTCTCCACTTCTCACTCTCTACTACTCTCTACTACTCACTCTCTACTACTCTCTCTCTACTACTCTCTACTACTCACTCTCTACTACTCACTCTACTACTCACTCACTACTACTCTCTACTACTCACTCTCTACTACTCTCTCTCTTCTACTCTTTACTACTTACTCTACTACTCACTCTCTACTACTCTCTACTATTCTCTCTCTCTGCTACTCACTCTCTACTACTCTCTACTACTCACTCTCTACTACTCTCTACTACTCACTCTTTACTACTCTCTACTACTCACTCTCTAATGCTCTCTACTACTCACTCTACTACTTACTCTCTACTACTCTCTACTACTCACTCTCTACTACTCACTCTCTACTACTCACTCTACTATTCACTCTACTACTCTCTACTACTCACTCCCTGCTACTCTCTCTACTGCTCTCTACTACTCTCTACTACTCACTCTATACTCTATTACTCACTCTCTTCTCTCTACCTCTCTCTACTTCTTTCTCTACTAGTCTCTACCTCTCTACCTCTCTACCTCTAACTCTCTACCTCTACCTCGCTACCTCTACACCTCGACCTCTCTGCCTCTATCTACACGCACACATATACACATATATATATGCATATATATGCATATGCATTTATATATATGTATGTGTATATTACCTACTGGCGATAGCCAGTAGGTATATATAGTTAGGACCTAGCTACCATAGGAAATCCGCAACATTCTATTGGGAATAACTTTGGCGCCGGTTGAGGAATTTGCGTGTAATTTTCCAAAATTTTGGCCAGCTCGCTGCGCTCCTTCCCTGAAAGTTTCGGGAAAATTCGTGAAGTGGGGGCTGAGAAAAAAGGGGGGTCCCAAAACGTGTTTTCCCCATGTTAATTTCCATAGGACGTTCTGACAAGGCTACAGCCCGAACCGCTGAACGAAATTACACCAAACTTGGCAAAATTGTAGGGATTGGTACGCAGAAGTGCCTTTGCTATATTTGGTGAACATTGCTCCAGTGGTTTTTATGAAAATTAACTTCAAAAACACATATATATCTGGGCGGAGCCTACCACACATCTCATCGTGAGATCTGATTGGCTGTCAGCACTTCATCCAAGAAGTGTTGGCAGCCATCTTGGGACCAATATACATGATAGAACCTCATTAAAAAGCATTGTAGTTAATAGAGGGTTTTAGGACTTTAGTTACATTATAAATCATTTGTTGATGGTACCATACTCATTTTAGGAATTGTGGTGTGTTCTAAGGTGATTTTACCATGTGAAAAAGCCTTCTTCTGGGATATCATGAATCATGTTTGAAAGAAAACTATTATCTCATGCTTTTCCCACAGTGGTTTGGAAGGGGATCTATAAGCTAAACTGAAAGCATATTTTCTGTAAATTCACATTATCTTTCTCAGTCATGTGAGAATGAAGTCTGACATTCTCAGTAAAACATGTACATCCAACAAGGACAGAGACTGTCAGTTGATTCCTTTGTGTTCTACTGCAGCCTCCTAGAGTGTTCTAAAGAACAACTAGAGCGCTAACATCTCCAGGTCAGGCAACTATCTTCCTTGATCCTTCCGGACACTGAGAACTTGGTGATTAATCTCGACACTGAAAGTGGGTCCCTCATCCTGGTCTTGATATACCGGCCCCCCCAATATATGGCCAAATATCCATCTATTCTGACGGAGCAGCTGGCTTCATATGTAGTAAGCTACTCATCAAAAACGAAAGTGGAGTCCCTCAAGGCTCGTCCCTGTCCCCACTTTTATTTAATTTGTACCTACGACCCCTGTTATTTTCACTAAAAAAGTTTAGAGCCTTAATTTTCAACTATGCAGACGATCTGCAACTGATCTTCTGTCTGGACTCCCCTGGTGCGGCCACCGAATTTTGGGAGGCCATGGTTCACATTCAGAGATGGATGGGCCTAAATCATCTGAAACTCAACCCAGGCAAAACTGAATTGATTTTGCCTGGGAAGAGTGAACTATACTGGGGACCACATTTCTGGCCTCCAGAAATGGGAGTTCCTCCAGCTAAATCCCAAACAGTTAAGAGCTTAGGAATCCCTTTCAACGAAGACCTTTCGCTCAAAAGCCAGGTAGGGACTGTGGTATCTGCAAGTTTCTTCCAACTTCGCAAGATTAAGAAGATTGCCCACCTTTTAACTCACCCTGCTCTGATTCAGGTCATTATTGCTCTTGTGCTGTCCCGTTTGGATTACTCCAATAGTTTATATTTGGGTCTACCAGCGGGGCAGCTCAAGAGACTTCAACTGGTCCAGAACCAAGCGGCCAGGTTGATTTGCAAAATTCCTAAGTGGCAGTCTATCAGATCTGGAATGGCCAGTCTCCATTGGCTGCCTGTTGCGCAGAGAGCAGCATTTAAAGCGGGATGCATTATCTTCAGGGCTCTACAGGGTAAGGGCCCTGGATTTATCAGCAGCCTGCTTGCCAGTTACACTCTCTCCCGTGCCCTCCGCTCTGGCCAAAAGAACTTGTTAATTGTGCCCTGGATTAGGAAACAACGCCAGGGAGGAGGATCTTTCCACTTCCTAGCTTCCTCCCTGTGGAACTCTTTGCCACTGCCACTAAGACTCCACGAAGATCTGTTAGCCTTTAGACAGGCTTTTAAAACTTGGCTCTTTAAGCAAGCTTACCCTTAGTTAATTTTTCTTTCTGTCACATGTTATGTTTTGTCAGTCTTCCACAGCGCCATGAAGCCTACGGGCGTACGTGCGCTTAATAAATTTAATTTAACATAACATAACATAACAGTCCTACTTATTACAAGGGTATGGCACACCTGAAGCCATCTTGATTGGAACAAAGTGGTAACTCTTAAAACATTTAATTTAAAAAGGAACAAAATGAGGGAGTATATTTTGCCATAGAAAGTATGATTAGTGGTGCAGAAAGAAAAATTAGGGCACATTTTGAGTGACTTCCCAAATCCTCTTCTATTTCATAAAAAAAATTCTGACATGCAGTCTCCCAAGATGGCCACTAGAGACAAAAGAGCCCAAATGTAGCCAAAATATCACCCAGCTGTAGCCCAAGTATAGCCCAATGACAGAATGTCCCAGAGTGTTCTAAAGAGCAACTACAGCGCTAACAGTCTTACTTATGACAAAAGTATGGCACACCAGAAGCCATCTTGATTGGAATAAAGTGGTAAGTCTGAAAACATTTAATTTAAAAAGGAACAAAATGAGGGGGTTCATTTTGCCATAGAAATAGAAAGTATGATTACCAGCAGCAGACTTCCCTGGTGAGCAGTAGCTTTACTACAGTGATCTAATGAGCAACTAGAGTGTTAACATTCAGAATTTATGGCAAATGTGTGACACATCTGAATGCCTTCTTGATGGAACCAAAGTAAACAAGCATTGAAAATGCAATAGATCTCGCCCTCTTTTAAGTTAAAGCCATTCTGTTTGTAATGAGGTGGCTTTTTAGCTTTGCTTTTGTTAGTGCTTTTAAAACTTTCATGTAAATAACATGCATATGTATGCATATATGTATATGTATGCATGCATTTATATTTGTATTTATATAGATATGCAGATTATATATGTTTATATATGTATGTATATATATATATACACATACATAAATGCATATGCATATACATGCATATATATATATATATGTGTATATGTGTGCATGTAGAGAGAGGTAGAGGTGTAGAGGTAGAGGTAGAGAGGTAGAGGTAGAGAGGTAGAGACTAGTAGAGAAAGAAGTAGAGAGAGGTAGAGAGAGGAGAGTGAGTAATAGAGTAGAGAGTGAGTAGTAGAGAGTAGTAGAGAGCAGTAGAGAGAGTAGCAGAGAGTGAGTAGTAGAGAGTAGTAGAGTGAATAGTAGAGTGAGTAGTAGAGAGTAGTAGAGAGTGAGTAGTAGAGAGTGAGTAGTAGAGAGTAGTACAGAGTAAGTAGTAGAGTGAGTAGTAGAGAGCAGTAGAGAGTGAGTAGTAGAGAGTAGTAAAGAGTGAGTAGTAGAGAGTGAGTATCAGAGAGAGAGAATAGTAGAGAGTAGTAGAGAGTGAGTAGTTGAGTGAGTAGTAGAGAGTAGTAGAGAGAGAGTAGTAGAGAGTGAGTAGTAGAGAGTAGTAGAGAGAGAGTAGAAGAGAGTGAGTAGTAGAGAGTAGTAGAGAGTGAGAAGTAGAGAGTGAGTAGTACAGAGTAGTAGATAGTGAGTAGTAAAGAGTGATTAGTAGAGAGAGAGTAGTAGAGAGTGAGTAGTAGAGAGTAGAGAGTAGTAGAGAGTGAGTAGTAGAGAGTAGTAGATAGTGAGTAGTAGGGAGTGAGTAGTAGAGAGAGAGTAGTAGAGAGTAGTAGAGTAGTAGAGAATGAGTAGTAGAGAGTGAGTATTAGAGAGTAGTGGAGTGGTAAAAGTAGTGGAGTAGTAGAGAGTAAGTAGTAGAGAGTAGTAGAGAATATTCCAAAGTATATGTAAGCATGCATTTATATTTATATAGATATGCAGATTATATATGTTTAGATATGTATGTATATATATATATTCACTGAAAAAGCCATAGGTTTCAGGCCTTATATAGTTGGGAATTAGCATTTAAAAAACCTTTGAAATTCACTGAAAAAACCATAGGTTTCAGGCCTTAATATAGTTAGGAATTAGCATTTAAAAAACATTTAAAATCCACTCAAAAAACTATAGGTTTTAGGGGTGTTATAGTTAGATGGACTTTTCACTCATACAAAACCATTGAAATATAAATGCATGCATACATATACATATATGCATACATATGCATGTTATTTACAGGAAAGTTTTAAAAACACTAATAAAAGCAGAGCTAAAAAGCCACCTCATTACAAACAGAATGGCTTTAACTTAAACGAGGGCGAGATCTATTGCATTTTCAGTGCTTGTTTTCTTTGGTTCCATCAAGAAGGCATTCAGTTGTATCACACATTTGCCATAAATTCTGAATGTTAGCATTCTAGTTGCTCATTAGATCACTGTAGTAAAGCTACTGCTCACCAGGGAAGTCTGCTGCTGGTATTTAAAGTGCATGTTTCAGTCTGCATGTCAGAATGTATTTAATGAAATAGAAGAGGATTTGAGAAGTCACTCAAAATGTGCCCTAATTTTTCTTTCTGAAGCTCTAATCATACTTTCTATGGCAAAATGAACCCCCTCATTTTGTTCCTTTTTAAATTAAATGTTTTCAGACTTACCACTTCATTCCAATCAAGATTGCTTCTGGTGTGCCATACTTTTGTCATAAGAAAGACTGTTAGCGCTCTAGTTGTTCTTTAGAACACTCTGGGGCATTCTGTCATTGGGCTATACTTGGGCTACATCTGGGTGATATTTGGGCTACATTTGGGCTCTTTTGTCTCTGGTGGCCATCTTGGGAGACTGCATATCAGAATTTTTTAATGAAATAGAAGAGGATTTGAGAAGTCACTCAAAAAGTGCCCTAATATTTCTTTCTGCAGCACTAATCATACTTTCTATGGCAAAATATACCCCCTCATTTTGTTTCTTTTTAAATTAAATTTTTTAAGAGTTACCATTTTATTCCAATCAAGATGGCTTCAGGTGTGCCATACCTTTGTAATAAGTAGGACTGTTAGCGCTCTAGTTGTTCTTTAGAACACTCTAGGAGGCTGCAGTAGAACACAAAGGAATCAACTGACAGTCTCTGTCCTTGTTGGATGTACATGTTTTACTGAGAATGTCAGACTTCATTCTCACATGACTGAGAAAGATAATGTGAATTTACAGAAAATATGCTTTCAGTTTAGCTTATAGATCCCCTTCCAAACCACTGTAGGAAAAGCATGAGATAATAGTTTTCTTTCAAACATGATTCATGATATCCCAGCAGAAGACTTTTTCACATGGTAAAATCCCCTTAGAACACACCACAATTCCTAAAATGAGTATGGTACCATCAACAAATGATTCATAATGTAACTATTAACTACAATGCTTTTTAATGAGGTGCTATCATGTATGTTGGTCCCAAGATGGCTGCCAACACGTCTTGGATGAAGTGCTGACAAGCCAATCAGATCTCACGATGAGATGTGTGGTTAGGCTCCGCCCAGATATATATGTGTTTTTGAAGTTGATTTTCATAAAAACCACTGGAGCAATTTTCACCAAATATAGAAAAGGCACTTCTGCGTACCAGTCTCTACAATTTTGCAAAGTTTGGTGAAATTCCATTCAGCGGTTCGGTCTGTAGCCGTGTCTATTTGTCCTATGGAAATTAACATGGGGAAAAGACGTTTTGGGACCCCCCTTTTTTCTCGGCCCCCGCATACTGAATCCCCCCGAAACTTCCAGGGAAGGAGCGGGGCGGAGTTGGCCTAAATATTGGAAAATTACACGCAAATTCCTCAACCGGCGCCAAAGATATTTCCAATAGAATGTTGCGGATTTCCTATGGAAACTAGGTCCTAACTATATATACCTACTGGCTATCGCCAGTAGGTAATAAATAAATATATATATATATATATATATATATATATATATATATATATATATATATATATCACCTCCTGTTGCTTGCGTTACAGCAGCCACCACCAGAACAGAGGGCGCGTTGTTGTAGCCGGTCACCCAAGCAGGACACGGTCAAAATCTCCAATATCAGCCCCACATACCATGAGGAAAAACAACGCCATGTGGTGAAGTAATTCAAAGTTTAATGACGCTCTTCAACGCGTTTCGCCTGTCCCAGCAGTCTTGTTCACGAATAAAGTTTTTTATTTACAAAGCGCTTTTTAAACTCTCACCATGTGACTCAATCACGTGAAACCACAAAGTGATAAAACTAAACAGTCTTGTAGTTCTTTACAAGCATATGAAGAGTTTGTGCAATCTCTATTTATCAAAGCGAGCTTATTAACCAAAAATAATAAGCAAAAATTAGCTCATGAAATAACGACATAATTAGCATATCCGCAAAAAAATAGTAACATTGTGTAGTGCATAAAAAATTAATTAAAAAGCGCCTGGAACAAATTCATGTATCCCAAATTGCACTTAAAAATCCTTTAGCTACAACCAGGGAATGTAATAATTCAGTTATCGGCTCTACTAAAAATGTCGAATGCATGTAGTCAAATAAATGCATGAATTTAGCCCTAGTGGGCAAAAATACAAAAGGTACAAAGCCCTTCTATAGCAAATGGTCCTGCACGCAAAAAAAAGCCCAAGTGGGCAAACACTAGTATTAGTTCATCACTAAATGCGGTATTTTACATTATAAACAAAACAATAAAAAATGAATAAAATTAACAGTGCCAAAAACCAAAAAAAAGGAAAGAAAGAAATTCTCAAGCAGCAATCTAAAATTACAAGTCTGCCTTACAGTTATAAATATTTACAATTGCTCAATACCTGTTACTTCTTATTTATAAATGAGTATATAAGTCCTCTTCCATATTAAGACCAGCAGGGCTTTTAGAATTTAATTCAACAATGTACCAGGATTCTAGCCTCCGTAATTTTTTTGTTCTATCTCCCCCTCTAATACTTGGGGGGGATGGCATCAATCACGAAGTACACCAAACCTCGAACATCCTTGTTATGGAACCTTTCGAAGTGGCGTGCTACTGGGTATGACCTATCTCTATTTTTAATTTCTCTAAGATGTTGCAATATCCGTTTATGTACGGGTAGAATGGTGCTACCAACGTACTGCAAATTGCATTCACATCTTAGAACATAAACGGCAAACTCCGTTTTGCAATCGTACTGACCCTTGATCTTCTTAATCCTGTTTGATAACCCAGGTTGGTAGGTCGAGACATTTTTACCATGTTCACACGCCTTACACTTTGTACATCTTATGAAGCCATCCTTTCTTGTCAGCATTGAAGCACTGGCCGTATTCTTCTTTTTAGTCAGAGTGTTACTGACTAACATCTGTTTGAATGATCTTGCCCTGCGAAAAGTAATCAATGGTCTTGTGGGGACTATTGCTCCTAATATAGGATCATTTCTAATCACATGCCAATGTTTCGTCATGATTTTTGTAACAGGGCCATGAAGTTTATTATAATCCGTGATTAACCTACACTCATTTCCATTCTTCTTTTTATCTTTTATCTTAAAGAGGACGTGTTCCCTAGTTTGCTTATACACGCGCTCCATTGATGTTACCAAGCATTTTTCACTGTAGCCTCTCTGTCTAAAACGACTTTTGAGTTTCATAATTTCCTTATCCTTCATTTCAGGTTCACTGCAATTGCGTAAACTCTCAAACACTCCCCATATGGTATACTGTTCACCAGATTAGTCGGATGGAAACTACTTGCGTGAAGCAATGTGTTTCTGGCCGTCTCCTTTCTGTAGAGCTTCGCATGTACTTTACATTCTTTGATATAAATAGTAAAGTCCAGGAAATTAACGGACTCTGCACTAACCATACTGGTGAATTTAAGATTTAAGTCATTCCTTTGTAACTTGGAGATAAAAGCATTAAACATTGCAGTTGTACCTTTCCAAACAATAAAAAGGTCGTCAATATAACGACTCCAATGTAGGATATTGTGTTCCCATTCCTCTTCCAGGCGCTTTTTAATTAATTTTTTATGCACTACGCAATGTTACTATTTATTTGCGGATATGCTAATCATGCCGTTATTTCATGAGCTAATTTATGATTATTCTTGTTGGTTAATAAGCTCGCTTTGATAAATAGAGACTGCACGAACTCTTCATATGCTTGTAAAGAACTACAAGACTGTTGTTTAGTTTTATCACTTTGTGGTTTCACGTGATTGGGTCACATGGTGAGAGTTTAAAAAGCGCTTTGTAAATAAAAAGCTTTATTCGTGAACAAGCCTGCTGGGACAGGCGAAACGCGTTGAAGAGCGACATTAAACTTTGAATTACTTCACCATATGGCGTCGTTTTTCCTCCTGGTATGTGGGGCTGATGTTGGATATATATATATATATATATATATATATATATATATATATATATATATATATGTATATATATATATATATTACCTACTGTCGGTCGCCAGTAGGTATATATAGTTAGGATTTTTTTGAATAGGGATTTCTGAAAATTCTATGTTGAATAACTTTGGCGTTGATGGACGGAATTGGCTGAAATTTTCAGGAAAATGGCACAATTTGTTTCTGAGCGTCTCCTGAAAGTTTGGGGGGGTTTCGTCAAGCGGGGGCTGAGAAAAAAGGGGGATCCCAAAACATGTTTTTAACATTGAGTTTTCCATAGGGCGGTTGGACTCACTTTTAGCTCGAACGGCTGAATGGATTTCTATGAAACTTGGCAAAATTGTAGAGACTGTTTGCCCGATGTGCCTTTGCTAGGTCTCAAGATATGTGCTCCAGTGGATTTTGAGAAATTAACGTTCAAAAAAATATATATATCTGTGACAGCGTCCCGGTTAGCGCCCCGGTTCGCGTACCAGACGCGTAACGGAACTTCGCGAGGAGAAGCGGATTGGCTCTCCGGTGACTGTCAACATTCTAAACAGTCCGGAGCGGCCGCCATCTTGTCTCTCGGTAGGATCGAGAGACAAGAGGTGGAAATAAACGAAGGGGGAAATGAATGAAAGGGGGCAAGGTAGACCCCTCCTGACCCCCTAGGATTGATGTGGGGGCTATTAAAGGGCCCCGCGGGGCAAAAAAATAAAATAATTTTTTTTCCGATTTTTCGCGGTGGAAGCGCTACCCGGTAGGCGAACCGGGTAGCTAGCCGGTAGCGTAATGGGAGTCGCCATCTTGTGTTTCGGACGAATTTAGTCACAAGATGGAGGATAAACACTGTTGGGAATGGGTATAAGGGGGCACGGGAGACATATCCTGACCCCCTAGGTTTTCTGAGGGTGGCTGAGGAGGCCCATATATGTAAAAAAAAAAACCTTTTTTTTCAAATTTTCGCATGGTTAGCGCCCGGTCCGCGCACCGGGTAACGTTCCGGAAAGCGTAACAAGGGGAAAACCAAGGGAAATAGTAAAATAATATTTTAGAGTGCTTTGAGGTAGGGTAGCTCTGAATAGAGCTGTTGTGTTGTGTGGGTGATGTATGTACCAACATGTAGGTACCAATGAAGAGTCTAAAATTCAATGTACACCGTCTCCTCTGTAGATATTTTGTATGTTCTAATATGGGCTATTTAAATGTAAATGTGTGGAAAAGTACTTCATGCTTTAAAGCAATTGTATTTTTGAACTGATTGTTCTTTCCTCTTAGTCCTCCTCTTTGTTTTTTTTCCCCACACTCTTCTTCAGCATGATAGTTGATAAATTCGTTCCCTCAAAAAATTTATATACATAAAAAAATTATATTAAATACATATAAAATATATTTTTCCTTTAAAAGAAGAATACATTTTACAGCTTTTGATATTTGCTATTAAAAAAACATTGAAATTCACTGAAAAAACCATAGGTTATAGACCATATATAGTTAGGAATTAGCATTTACAAAACCTTATTTTACTCACACAAAACCATTGAAATTCGCATATATAGTTAGTTGCACTAACTATATATCGCGCACCCGCAATCCACTGCTGATCATGTCACATATTACATCATTCATGACATGGTCAGTGACATCACTGATGACATCACTGATGACATCTCAAATGACATCACTGATGACAAACCCGACTGCGCGATGGCAGAGCTGCTTAGAACCACGCTAAATACGGCCAGTCTCAGACTGATCAATGAGGGCCCAACACACATAGGGGGCCACACTATTGATCTCATCTTTTCTAATATTAATAATGTGCTGTCTGGGACGCCTCTCCCTCTGACATGGTCAGACCACGCACTCGTCCCATTCACACTGAACATTGCGAATGATATCCCAGTGGCGAGTAAATGCTACTTTCTGAAGAGGCAATGGAAAAATTTGACTCCTGATACTATGCGCCCGGTCCTGGCGCAAACCATCCCTTCCCTGACAAACAATGCCAATACGGATGCCATACTTCTCAATAATTGGATCGGAAAGATGGTCTCCTCCATTGCTCCAGCCTCTCGGGCCCTATCAAAGAGAGACTCCCCCTCAGCTCCCTGGTTCTCGCAGGAACTTAGGAATGAGAAAACGACCTGTAAAAAACTAGAGAGACTCTGGAGAGTAAACTATGGTCTAGAAGAAAAAGCTAGGTACAAGGAAGCTTCCAAAAAATTCCGGAAAGCAATTAGAAAAAGTAAAAAGCGGTTCTATGCGGACTCGATTCTTCAGGCAGAACAGTCTAGCAAACAAGTCTTCAAAGTGGTACAGTCGTTTTTTAAGCCAAAATGCATTGAAAGAGAAGTTGTACCCACAGCCACGCTATGTGAGCAAATTTCAGAGTTCTTTGATCATAAAATCAAAACAGTGTACGACTCTTTTGGTCCAGTAATAAAAACAGTGAAGCAGGACCTGGCGAATAACGGCGATTCAGGTGAAACCCTCACCCAGTTCATGCTTATCCCCCTGAATGAGGTAAGGCAGGAACTCAGCCGCTGCAAATCCGGCTCCCCTGACGACCCCTGCCCAGCTAAACTATGGAGTGCCATAGCGGATTCGGTAGCCCCCACACTTCAATGTATCTGGAACTCGTCCATCATTTCAGGCACTTTCCCGGACGTCTGGAAGCACGCCACTCTCTTACCCCTAAAGAAGAAACCTAATGGGGACCCAGATGACCTTACGAATCTCCGTCCAATATCCCTACTAGCGGCCCCGGGAAAAATGCTGGAAAAAATTTTACAGCGCCAATTGAGCAAATTTGTAGAAACTAATAACATCCTACATGAAACTCAATCGGGCTTCCGTCCCGGCTTTAGTACTGAAACAGCGCTCATAGAGGTAGCCGAGTCAGTGAGGTGGTCGATGGATGCAGGAAACTCAGCAATGCTGGTACTCCTGGATCTGTCGGCCGCCTTCGATACGGTGGACCACGCCAGGCTACTTAGCCGGCTGTCAGAGATAGGTATTCAGGACAGAGCGCTGGGGTGGATAAACTCCTACCTTTCACTTAGAACGCAGAAGGTGGCACTGGGGACGATTTCCTCCACACCCAAACCCCTCAGTTGTGGAGTCCCGCAGGGATCGGCCCTCAGCCCCCTTTTGTTCAACATCTACCTGGCTCCTCTCTTCACGCTAATTGCCAACTGGGGTGTCAAGGCAATCTCATATGCCGACGACACCCAGTTGGTATTTCCGTACTCGGAGACGACGCAGGATTCTTTCTCTGATTTCAAAGGCTGTCTCCAGGACATTGCGCACTGGATGAACACTAATAAATTAAAACTAAATGCTAATAAAACCGAAGTCATTTTCTTCGGCAAGGGTCCATCCCCCGCCCCTGAACTTTGGTGGCCGACGGAGTTGGGCCCGCCCCCTTCACCCAGTCACTCGGCAAAAAACCTTGGAGTGAGGTGGGATGATAACATGTCCTTTACATCCCATATTCAACAAGTGGCCGGATGCTGCCTGAGCAAGTTGAGAAACCTCCGAAAAATCCTTAGACTCTTGCCGGAGAGGTGTAGAAAAACGGTTGTCCACGCGACTGTCACTTCACGGCTGGATTATGCCAATGGTTTATACCTTGGCCTCCCAAAATACCTGACTCACAAGCTTCAGGTAGTTCAAAATGCGGCTGCGAGACTGTTACTGCGCATTCCTTTCAAGCAGTCAGTCTCTCCGCATCTCCGAACCCTGCATTGGCTATCAGTTGCCAACAGAATAAAATTCAAAGCTCTGACGCTTGCGTTCAGATCGCTGTATGGCTTCTGCCCACAATACTTGAAAACCCGCCTTCCAAGATACGTCCAAAGCCGTGCACTACGGTCTAATGACCGTGTACAACTGATCGTCCCGCGGGCAAAAAAGGCACGTCTAGGCGGTCGGACCTTCTCAGCCAACGTTGCCGCTCTGTGGAACTCCCTGCCACAAGCAATCCAACAGGCCCCCTCCGAGCCCTGCTTTAAGAAACTGCTAAAGACGTGGCTTTTCACCCAGCCACGTTAGCCCTCCTATCTTTTGCCTCAGGTTATTTGTGTTCTACTAGCGCCGGGACACCTCCTCGAGAGGTAGCTGTTCGCGCTGTATAAAATCCAGTATTATTATTATTATTATTATCACTGATGACAACATCCAGTGACTGTATGTTTCTGTAAAGTTAAAATATGTCTTACATATTGAAGAATGAGTGGATGTATAAGTGTCTGGATGAAGGATTTAGTAGGTGCATGACTGACTGTATGAGTGAGTGATTAAATGTGTCTCACTGAGTGCATGGGTTAGTGACTAAACTGTCTTAATTTGTGCATCATTATGTCTGTTGTTCTGTAAACTGCTGCATGTGTTGATCAGTAGCTATATGAGTAACTATATGGGTTATTGATTGGTTGCCCAAGTATTTTTATGGGAGACTGAGTGAGTGTGTGGGTGGCTGGGAGGTGTATGACTCTGTGCATAGATGTGTGAGCAGTTGATTCACTAGATGTATGGGTTCAAAAGTGCATGTGGAAACAGCTGTATGGGCGGTTGACTGTGTGCATGAGTGTATTGGTGAGTGAATGGATATCTCAGTGCTACATGTCAAAGTAAGTACATATGTAAAACACAGTACATGTGAGAGTTGACATAAATAAATAACTGTGCATAAGAGCCAGTGAATGTGTGAGTGGCTGTATGGATCATTGTGAACTTGTATCAGGGATTGTATAAGAGAGTAAATATGTGTTAGTATATGTTTGAACAAGTAAGGTGTGTATAACTGTATAGTTGAGGAAATGGAGGTGTGATTGATTCTTTGCATGACTGACTAGGTGTGTGAGTAACTCCATGGATGAGTGACAGTCTGTGAGTGTCTGTTTACACTGAGTGTATCTAAGGTTATATTAGAGTCTGAAGAGGTTTATCGTATTATCACATGAATGATGTCAACAGTGATGTGATCAGTAATGTCAAATGAGATGTCATCAGTGATGTGATCAGTAATGTCAAATGAGATGTCATCAGTGATGTCATCAGTGATGTCATTTGAGATGTCATCAGTGATGTCATCAGTGATGTCATTTGAGATGTCATCAGTGATGTCATCAGTGATGTCACTGACCATGTCATGAATGATGTAATATGTGACATGATCAGCAGTGGATTGCGGGTGCGCGATATATAGTTAGTGCAACTAACTATATATGCGAATTTCAATGGTTTTGTGTGAGTAAAATAAGGTTTTGTAAATGCTAATTCCTAACTATATATGGTCTATAACCTATGGTTTTTTCAGTGAATATATATATATATATATTTCTATCTACATTTGGATGTTGATTCATAAAATACAAATAAAACCACATGCTCTATTCTGAAAACTGTCTTTTGATGTGCCTCATTTTATGAGAGTTAGATCCCTTTCTAGTTGTTTCTCTTGCTTCACCATGTGTGTGCCTCGGTGTGGAAGTGCAGTATTTTCTATTATTTGGGAGGGTGACGCAATGCACCATAATGTGTATGTTCAGAGCTGTCACAATTGTTTCTCAGAGTTGACCATCCACAGTCACATCAGATGGACGCTGCATTTGGGAACTTTAGCTTTCACAGAGAATTTCCTCTTCTCTTCACAAAGACAAATGTATTTTTGTGGGCTAATTATTACATTTGAAATAGTAATAATGAAATTCTGAACCAAGCCGAGATAATGAATGGAGTTATTATTGAAGCCCCGATAAAGCGACTTTCTGTCACAAAAAGTGTTGGCTGTTTTCATAGCTTCAAGACGCATATTACTATAATAAAGAAACATTGGAATTTTATTCAAAATCATGTATCAATAAAAATGTTAACTAAGGACTCCGCGTGCATTATTGATATCAATGATAAGGCTAGGAAAACCATTTATTTAACTCAGTAACATTGCCTACAAACTGCTAGGCCCAGGTTTCAATTAAATCAGATGAATCAGCCTGGTGGGATAGGAATGAACATGGAAAATCGACCATTTGGGAATCTTATAGCTCTGTTATCATACTACTTCTTTCTAAGACGTAGGTCCATACTAGACTTCTAGGTTTGTCTGCTGTTGAGGATAATCTCTACGAAGAAAGACAAAAAAGAGCTAGATTGTGTTTTAAGTGGACTGGATTGAAATGAAGGTCAGTGTGTGGAGTTGGAAGAGGGAAACATTTCTCCATGGTATTTAAGATAATCTTTCATGTAGGATTTAGCTGGTTGAAATGACTCTTTAAAATAGAATGACTACATGATCTCCATGAGAGCTAAACAATTATTAGGAATGAAGGGAGATAGAAAATAGGAATGCTGGAGCAAGGTCACTCTCAAATGACTTTTTAGTGGACTTTTTACAACATATTCCTGATGCTGCCTGTTCGAAACAAATTGGAACTGGAAGAAGGGAAAGGATTTCCCTATCTGCTAGAGGAAGACCGCATATGATAGTTTAAATGGACTTTGAAGGTTTTTCCTTTGAAAGAACCTCTGATCCTCAATAAAGAATTACTACCAGAAAGGTGCCTGTGCAAGCTTACATAGAAAGTCAAGTAAAAGGTTGCTCTTGATAGAAAATGCTTGGTAGATTCACTTGAACATCTAGAATGAAGGACATCCACTCACCAGAGTAAGCCTGCATTCAGAGAAAATTGGGTATTTTATTACAGTGGAAGGACCTAATAGAATGAATTTAAAGAGTTAAAATACTATTTTGATATGTCCTGATGCTGGAAACAGACCTACTAGAAAACTACTGACATTATTGGAGTTCATTTTTTAATTCTTGAAATGAACGCTAAATACCCCTCTGAGGGGCAAAGTGTCACTGTCAGGTAACTGACTCTCCCCAGGCTCAACTACCTTCTGTGAACATCTTTGGACTTACATTCCTTTTTGTTAAACATGGGTGCACTGCAAACCCTGTGCTTTTGGTTTATAGACTCCTACCTTTTGATCCCCTAAACTGACTTTTTCTAAATGTATCTTGCTTAATCTATTTTACACCTTTTTGCTTACTGTTGTGTGGCCTCATGGTTCTATGTTGTTTGGCAATGATTGCTTTCGTTTTGTAGATATACACTACTTCTGTCACCAATTATCTATTATCGGGAGTGTCAAGTATGCCAGACTTGCCAAAGGTGAGCACAGGTTACTCTCATTTAAATTTGTTTGTAGATAAGAGGTGTCAAATTTGATATATATGAGTAAAGGCACAGCTTACATCAAGACTGTGCCCTTCCCTCATCAGTCTCCCAAGGCATTTTCCTACTAGATCTATAGTAGAAAAATAAAACAATATGCTGAGTAATATATACCACGTGCCTGTGTGATACTGCAGAAGCAAAGCCTTCACTTAAAATATACCAAACCTTACAAACAAAGAGCATATTTGTGGGCATGTAATATCTTTCATAGTTAGTTGCCTTCATCCCTTTTCCTAAATTGTGCAGCAGTTTAACAGACCATTTTATAATTGTAGACCTCATTTCCTCAATTAAGAACACATTTTCACAATTTTTCTCAAATGCATGATTCATTAGAATAGGATCACTATATCTACATATTTAGGTGTGCAGTGTATTCTCTACAATTTAGCACTCTATTCCATTTTCTTTTCTTATTGTTCTTCATCATATCACTTTGTTTCACACACAACTCATTCCATCCTGCTTTAAGCCTCATTCCGAGACCGCTGTGTCCCCTTAAATTTCGCCTGTTATCTAGAGTGCAATATTTGTTGCAATTCTATTCCCTCAGATTGTAATTCTTATAATGGTAAATCATGATTATGATTAAGATCAAAGAGGTCAAATAATAGCGGTAGCCCCAATATCAATTTAAAGCAAGCTATTCTCCATCAAAGAGGTCAAACATTAGCTGTAGCCCCAATATCAACTTAAAGCAAGCTATACTCTATTATACATTATCTGAGCAAAGTTAGCATCAGGTTAATTGAATGAAAATTGCTACTTTATGTTCCGGTATAAGGAATGTCTGTAAATATGCAGAATTTTCAGAACAAAATCCAACTAGGTGCTTCACTGTTGGACCTTGCCCTTTATACAAGGTCTTCCCAGATTTCTGCCTCTGTTGATGTACCCATTTTCGTTGGCATTAAGATGTCTTTTCCCTGCTAACCAGAGGTGAAGTACTTGTGCTCTCTCTCTAAAGCATGGTACAATTGGCATCTACCTGATAGGTACGTTTAAATTACATGTGAATTCTTAGTAAATGTTACTATATGTACCCAAGTCCTGGAACTAGTGGCCTTGCAGCACTCATGGTACCGCCCACTAGAATAGCACTTTTAAACATATCTCAGGCCTGACATTGCAGCCCGTAGGGTAGTTATAAGCTGCCATTTCTACTCGGCAAAACCTTTGCTGGCCTAAACCTTCCTTTCTAATACACATAAATCACCTCTCAGGTATATACTAAGGTCTCTTAGAGCAGGGTGCCTTGTATTTGAAAAGTAGGCCATGTGGGTTTATATTTTACATGTCCTAGTAGTGAAAAACGTTTAAAGTCATTTGTCACTATTGAATAGCCTATCTCTCCTTTTGACTAGCACTGGGTTACCTTATTACATTTAAGAAGTACTAACTTTGGATTGAGAGGAGGTAGACATGTCGAGTTTAGACTCAAATAACGTGGGCTTAAAATCCTCTTTATTGGCAAAGTTGGATTTTAAGTCTCAATTCTGAAAATGACCCCTTTAGAAATGTTGAATACACAGAATATATTGAGAAGGTGCACAGCTATAACATTCAACAAAGTTGCAAAAAATATTATTCAAACTAAGTTCATAAGTTCGGGTGCTCCCTCAGGAGGCGTGTCCGTCCATACACGTCTTCAAATAATGTAATTATCATGCATTCATGGAATATGAATGCATCCCTGTATGAGGCACACCGTAGGTTCTTCACAAAAACAGACTCCTCTTCAGAGTTAAGCAGTTTTATTAAAGTTAGTCTTTTGATATTGTCATCATATCAATGTGAAAGTCTTTTTTTCTCCATCATGATAGCCTCATTAGCGATTTATACAATGATTACACTGCTCCGATGCATTTCGGGCCAATGAGCCCTTTTTCTAGGAGCACTAAAAACTGAAAGATATAGCTATAAGTATAATGTAATGATATGTAAGTGAAATGACAATACGTGAAACAATCATGTGTCATGCAAGTGAGCATGCGAGTGTTCTAGGTGCTCTGTGCCAAAGCTGCAACGCAACCGTGAGCCAAAGTTTAGGCAAGATACAAACGAAAGTGATGGAAACCGCTGTTAAACAGTGAAATGTCAAGGGGTGAGTAATCAGGATCAAAAAACGTGCAGCGAACTTAAACGAAAGAGTGCGTGGTGTCGGAACAAAAAACTCAAAGTGAGGGTATGGTTAACGCTTACATTAAAAGTGAAACACGAATGCTTACAAGTCCATGAAGCGGGATGAGTAACGTTCCGTGAGCTGTAAACAAGCTATGAATATATAAACGGCTAGTCATGGCAGACAGCCAGCCCCCTATGTAGCGTAAACACATAAGGAAAACGTACCCACTTACTTGAAAAATAACTTTCAATCAAGTTAATAGACAAGGATCCGCAAACGCTGTGGATGGCGTTCTAGGTGCTCACAGTCAGATGCACAGTAACGTATAGATATAAGGACCATGTGACTGGTAAAGCTAGTCATGTGAGGACGATAAAGCTAAAAAAAGGACTAAATCGGCGGTCATCTTAAGGGAGAAATGTGCCGGTTAGTAAAGAAATGTGTGTTATGAGCCTCAATAAAAAGTGTCACGAAAAAAGTTAACGGGGTGACATTATGTGTCTCGATAAAGAGTGTCACGGAAAAAAATGTAACCTAAAATGGAATAAATTACAAATGTGTAAGCACAGGTCACATATAAGATACAGTGTCAGAAGCCCACAAAGGGCATCGATAAATCATTGGAAATAACAATAACGGATTATAGAAAACAGCTTAATTCAATTCGATCATTAAGCCCGAAGGGCTTCATTGTCTGTAAGTGATAAATCCATTATATTTCTCGCTGGAGTAAAAGTTAAGGTTAAGGTGTTATTTTTTTTTTATATATGTGCATTGCAGTTTAGTAGCTTTACTTTGTTTTACTAGCAGCCCGTCCCGACGTTGTCCGGATATGAAATAGAATGTGTGTAATGTGTGTATTTGGCAAGGGCAATTTATTTTAAAATCTCGCGGTAGACAACATTTTTTGTTTCTTTAGAATCGGGACGGAGAAGGCGCAGCCCTGGTTGATGTTAGCAGGTGCGTGTAATTGGTGTAGTGATCCACCACCTAAGCCCGGCTACAGTCCTGGTTGATGTTAGCAGGTGCGTGTAATGTCATTGCATGAGAGAATTATCAGCGCAGGTAAATCCGTTTAATGAGTGACAGCGAGTAGGAGAGGCTGCAGTAATTGTCCCCACAGACACGCTCATTTGCGTGTTCCCTCGCTTGAGGCCCAGATGCAGGCCTGTTTGATGTTAGCAGGCGCGTGTTCCCCCGCTTGAGGCCCAGCGGCAGCCCTGGTTGATGTTATCAGGCGTGTGTAATTAGTGTACTGATCCGCCGCCTGAGCCCGGCTAGAGCCCTGGTTGATGGTAGCAGGCGCGTGTAATTTCGTTGAATGAGAGAGTTCAGTGACAGCGCGCAGGAGAGGCTGCAGTAACGTTACTTACCACGCCTCCAGCTGAACGCGTTTGTCACAACCCCAGCACACGGCCACAGCAGACGATCTTCTTATTGATATACGACCCCATGGCATGAAGGGCGGAATGTAGCACACGCCCCCAGTGTTTCTTACGCCCCCAGCGTGCCTCTTGATGCGGCGCATTTGCGTTCACATGGCATTAAGGCCGGACATCCGCCCCCAGCGTTTCTCACGCCCCCAGCGTGTCACACCCCCAGTGTGCCCCTTGATGCTGCGCAGCAACGTAATTGGCGCTTGTATGTACGACTCATATGGCATGAAGGGCGGACAAACGCCCCCAGCATTTGTCACGCCCCCAGCACACGCCCACAGCCTTGATATGATAGCCGTACCACACGCCCCCGGTGTTAGTCACGCCCCCAGCCCACGCCCACAGCACAACGCAGACACGCCCACAAGGGACTACTTTGCTGGCATGGTTCTTTCACCTTTTAAATGTATATGGTGGCCGTCTGCATAGCCTATGTCCTTCTGCTGCAACTGCCCTTTCCAACGCTGTATGGGGTGTTGTGATTGGTGCTGTGGTTACTGAGATTACCCGCCTCAAAGGTTTGAGCTCTCTCTTTATAATATTAGTATGGATTCATGTTTAAATTATTCCTTTTTCTTTTTTTCTTTCCATTCTAGTATCTTGTGGCATACCATTTTACAGGTTCATTTTTCATAACATTCTGTACTTTATTGGTTTAGGAATTCTTATGTACCTTTTTGATGCGCTTTTTTGTATGGTCTTCTCATCTTGCCATAACATTCAATAAACTACTTTGAACAGAATTCAGAATATTCCTCTTCAAGTAGGTTATCAAGGTAGCTGTAGTGGTCCAACCTCTATTCTCATCCCGAAATCCAAAGCAATTTGAGGTTCCTTGTTGTATTAAAAAGCATGGTCTAAAGTTTCCTGACATTTTCTCAGTCAGTATTATCACAACTTGCCAACATATTTCACTTACTTGCTGACTCGGATCAAAAAAGTCTTTTCATTGCAACCCTGGAAATGTCTTATTTCATTATATATGCAAGCCTTGCTCAAAATATTGGTTGGCCTAAATGGATTTGAGCTTAAAGTATGAGTTAATACAGAATTCATAAGAGGGTTAAAAATGGATCTGTGCTTTCTATATAGAGGCAATGGAAAAAAACGAGGGGTTTGGTCCACTTGGGAAGGAGGGGGGTCGGACCACTGAATTTATACAAAAAACGATTTACCCACACCTCCATTAATTTATGATCGCGAATCCGACCAAAAAGCACAAATAGACTAAATTAATTGTGTCTATTTTGGCAATGTTGATTTGCCTTTTTTTTATTTTGAATTATTTATTGAAAGGGAGATTATTTTTAAAGGCTGAATTGAGAAAAACATTATCAACCAAACAAACGACCACATTGACATTAACACATTTACACAAATCAATTATTACCAATTATGCATACATTTTCACATGATTTAACAATACATTTCAAAACACGACACGAATTCTAAAAAATTAAATACATAAACACATTCAAAAAATATCTGTCAAAAGGGGCTGGTTTGCTGTGCACTATTTACATATATATTCAATTTTTCAGCTTTACGCTTTAAATTAAGTAAAATGTAAGAAAATTCCTGGCTTTATAACAAGTAATGAAACCTCATATTTCACGAAGGTGAAGCAAAAAATCTTCACAGAGCCGACGCGTTTCGAGTTCCGGCCTTACAATTTACCGAACTCTCATCAGGGCAGCATTAATCCTGTCTTTGACAGCTAGGTTTGACAAGAAAAAAGAAATGAAATAATTTTTAGAATAGCTTCCATATGCCCCTTTCACTCTCACGTGGCTGCCACTATGTTATAGAATCACATACCTGTTGGTTAACAGTGTAGAATTCTGATGTTGTATTAATTTCTTGCGGAAAGCTTTTCAGTCTGCAACAAAGTATCACTGTCTATTTTAGAATCATTTTACCGAACTTTTTTTTAAATAACAAGTCAACATGTGCTTAGAAAAAATGAAAGTGTTCTTACGCAGATATCTCTGTTTCAACACTGATAAGATGCACGTTCAGGCGAAGGTTCAGAATTCTGTAAAAGTAATGACTATTTTTACTGCCCGGTTCCGTTATTATGTGGAAAATAAAACAAAGTGAGGGGCCATTACTCACTCGGTGTTCAGCGTTCGTGTGCTGTTTGTTTTCATGCTCTATCACTTCGTTCTTTTAAACAGGAAACTATAAAAGGGAAGAACGGGTTGAGCTTAGACCCATTGCAAAAGATATAACACGAAGCTGATTCTCTCTAAAAAAGCGGCGCTTATGTAGATAACTTACCCAATTCCGCTATGGGCGCAGCATTAGTGGGAGTCTGTTACTTGCCGGTGCAGTCACGAGTAGGCAAAACAGAACACGTGAAAGATATAGTTCCAGGTCAAGAAAAGGGCGGGGGTCACGTGATGACCATGCACTTCACTAGGGGAGGGGCCACCTCTCAGTTGAATTCTGGACCTTGTGGTTCTTTTAATGAAAAAAGTTCCGTCTGGAGTGGATTTCTTGGTACAGGTGTGCCACTCCAAGTTAAATTCTATTGACTTCGCTCATACAGTTGAGCCCATTGTTGATGCTGTCAAATTTCATAATTCAGTACGCTTCCTTGCGTGATAATGCACTTTCAATATTTAGAGACTGTTGCTTTGGACTCATTGAAGCCAAGACCGTCCACTCAAAGTCATTTTCAGAATGATTGGCGGATATAAAGTGTTCGACCATGGGGGCAGTTAAGACTCTGCGCCTGATACGTGATCTATGTTGCATAATCCGCATGTTGACTTGTTGGCATGTTTTACCAATGTATACCTTGTTGCATCTGCAAAGCACTGCATAAACAACATTTTTTGTTTTACAGTTTGTAAAATTTACATGTCTCCACTTGATGTTATTGTGGTCAAATACATTTCCCTCCAAAGTTGAAGAGCAGGCTATACAGCACCCACATTTGTGGTGCCCCTCAATTGGTTTTAGATTCCAATGTGTAGTTAAGTCACTTTTAGGCTTTGGAATGTAGCTGTCAGCTCTTACCAGCTGTTGGCCAATACTGAGGTTTTTCTTCATAGCGAAGATAGGTTTAGGCATGGGGTATTCCAGATTCTCCAGCAGGTGCCAATTTTTTAAAATAATTTGCCTGAACTTGTTTGTGTGGGAACCAAAGGTCGTGACACACACAAATTTATCCAACCCCACCTTGTCTTTCTTTTGTAGCAGACTTTCTCTGGGAGTAAATCTTGCTCTCTTCTTGGAGTGCCTAAGCAGTTTTTTGGGGTATCCCCTCTTTGTCATTTCTTCGCAGAATGAATTAGCGTGGGAGTCAAATTCGGTCAGTTCAGTGCAGTTTCTTCTTATTCTTAATAGTTGCCCGTACGGGAGGTTTTCCTTCAGGCACTGGGGATGTGAACTCCTGTAATGGAGGATGGTGTTTCTATCCATCTCTTTTTTGTACAATGTTGTATTCAATACACCTGCTACCGGGGCTATCGATACATCCAGAAATGTCATCTTTGATTTACTAGACTGCATTGAGAACTTAATATCAATGTGTCTTGTATTGATCCAATCGATAAAAGAATCCAACTCAGTCTGGCTCCCCTGCCACAGGAGCCAGACGTCGTCAATATATCTCAACCATTGGAGCATGTTGTTAATATAGGGGTTATTGTTCAAAACGAACCTTTCTTCGTATTGGGCCATAAATAATACGGCCATCTCCGGTGCATAAGGGCACCCCATGGCGGTGCCCTTGATTTGTACATAAAATTCGATAAAAGTCTAGTAAATCAAAGATGACATTTCTGGATGTATCGATAGCCCCGGTAGCAGGTGTATTGAATACAACATTGTACAAAAAAGAGATGGATAGAAACACCATCCTCCATTACAGGAGTTCACATCCCCAGTGCCTGAAGGAAAACCTCCCGTACGGGCAACTATTAAGAATAAGAAGAAACTGCACTGAACTGACCGAATTTGACTCCCACGCTAATTCATTCTGCGAAGAAATGACAAAGAGGGGATACCCCAAAAAACTGCTTAGGCACTCCAAGAAGAGATCAAGATTCACTCCCAGAGAAAGTCTGCTACAAAAGAAAGACAAGGTGGGGTTGGATAAATTTGTGTGTGTCACGACCTTTGGTTCCCACACAAACAAGTTCAGGCAAATTATTTTAAAAAATTGGCACCTGCTGGAGAATCTGGAATACCCCATGCCTAAACCTATCTTCGCTATGAAGAAAAACCTCAGTATTGGCCAACAGCTGGTAAGAGCTGACAGCTACATTCCAAAGCCTAAAAGTGACTTAACTACACATTGTAATCTAAAACCAATTGAGGGGCACCACAAATGTGGGTGCTGTATAGCCTGCTCTTCAACTTTGGAGGGAAATGTATTTGACCACAATAACATCAAGTGGAGACATGTAAATTTTACAAACTGTAAAACAAAAAATGTTGTTTATGCAGTGCTTTGCAGATGCAACAAGGTATACATTGGTAAAACATGCCAACAAGTCAACATGCGAATTACGCAACATAGATCACGTATCAGGCGCAGAGTCTTAACTGCCCCCATGGTCGAACACTTTATATCCGCCAATCATTCTGAAAATGACTTTGAGTGGACGGTCTTGGCTTCAATGAGTCCAAAGCAACAGTCTCTAAATATTGAAAGTGCATTATTACGCAAGGAAGCGTACTTAATTATGAAATTTGACAGCATCAACAATGGGCTCAACTGTATGAGCGAAGTCAATAGAATTTAACTTGGAGTGGCACACCTGTACCAAGAAATCCACTCAAGACGGAACTTTTTTCATTAAAAGAACCACAAGGTCCAGAATTCAACTGAGAGGTGGCCCCTCCCCTAGTGAAGTGCATGGTCATCACGTGACCCCCGCCCTTTTCTTGACCTGGAACTATATCTTTCACGTGTTCTGTTTTGCCTACTCGTGACTGCACCGGCAAGTAACAGACTCCCACTAATGCTGCGCCCATAGCGGAATTGGGTAAGTTATCTACATAAGCGCCGCTTTTTTAGAGAGAATGAGCTTCGTGTTATATCTTTTGCAATGGGTCTAAGCTCAACCCGTTCTTCCCTTTTATAGTTTCCTTTTTAAAAGAACGAAGTGATAGAGCATGAAAACAAACAGCACACGAACGCTGAACACCGAGTGAGTAATGGCCCCTCACTTTGTTTTACTTTCCACATAATAACGGAACCGGGCAGTAAAAATAGTCATTACTTTTACAGAATTCTGAACCTTCGCCTGAACGTGCATCTTATCAGTGTTGAAACAGAGATATCTGCGTAAGAACACTTTCATTTTTTCTAAGCACATGTTGACTTGTTATTTAAAAAAAATTTTGGTAAAATGATTCTAAAATAGACAGTGATACTTTGTTGCAGACTGAAAAGCTGTCCGCAAGAAATTAATACAACATCAGAATTCTACACTGTTAACCAACAGGTATGTGATTCTATAACATAGTGGCAGCCACGTGAGAGTGAAAGGGGCATATGGAAGCTATTCTAAAAATTATTTCATTTCTTTTTTCTTGTCAAACCTAGCTGTCAAAGACAGGATTAATGCTGCCCTGATGAGAGTTCGGTAAATTGTAAGGCCGGAACTCGAAACGCGTCGGCTCTGTGAAGATTTTTTGCTTCACCTTCGTGAAATATGAGGATTCATTACTTGTTATAAAGCCAGGAATTTTCTTACATTTTACTTAATTTAAAGCGTAAAGCTGAAAAATTGAATATATATGTAAATAGTGCACAGCAAACCAGCTCCTTTTGACAGATATTTTTTGAATGTGTTTATGTATTTAATTTTTTAGAATTCGTGTCGTGTTTTGAAATGTATTGTTAAATCATGTGAGAATGTATGCATAATTGGTAATAATTGATTTGTGTAAATGTGTTAATGTCAATGTGGTCGTTTGTTTGGTTGATAATGTTTTTCTCAATTCAGCCTTTAAAAATAATCTCCCTTTCAATAAATATTTCAAAATAAAAAAAAGGCAAATCAACATTGCCAAAATAGACACAATTAATTTAGTCTATTTGTGCTTTTTGGTCGGATTCGCGATCATAAATTAATGAAGGTGTGGGTAAATCGTTTTTTGTATAAATTCTATATAGAGGCAGCATCTAAGATGGATGCTTTCTCTAGAATATGACTCGTTACATGGCGAGTTACTCCGTTGCCTGGCATTTGAACATGGTCTTTACAATGACATCGTTGTTACCATGCAATGTCATTACTACGCAAGTCATTACATCGACTTGCAGTAGATGGCACGCTTACATTAGAAATGTACAATTTACTATTCCAACGCCAGCCTACGTAACAGTAGGGAAGGTGTTGGAATAGTAAACTATACTATTCCTAATATTAGCGCACCATCTCCTGCAAGTCGATGTAATAACTTGCGTAGTATGGCTTTGAGTGGTAACAACAAAAACGTTGTAACAACCACGTTGTAATGGCATAGCAGTGTGATGACCACGATGTATAGGTCATCTCCCATTTCTCTACCTTGATGTTAAAGCTTCCCCCTAATTGCTGCTTTTGTCAGATAGTGGCTTGGAGGAAATTGTTATTGTTTGCGAACATTTGAAGGACTGTAAATATAGAATGACATAGAAATAAGTGATTCCTGATAAACTTCAAATTATAAATTAGTGCTGATATCCCAGCACTTAGCTTGTGCAGTTGATGATGAATACCTCATAGAGAAAATATTTTTTCTAACTCCAAATCAGACCAAATGGATTCCAAATTAGTGCTAATATGCCAGCACTTGGCTTGTGCAGTTGATAATAAATACCTCATAGAGAAAGTATATTTCTTAAGTTGATGGTTAGGAGTGTTTGCTGTTTTCGGATTGTTTGACTGAGTTAGTTTGTTGTGTATGTGTTTTTGTAGTACACACCTAACCAAATGGGTCCAACGTTGTACAGGTCAAAGCTAAAGATCCAGTGAATACGGATTTGGAGGGCAAGCCAGGTTTTGAGAATGGAGTTGGACTGTTGCTTCGCAGTATGTAGTGTTCTAAAAGTGGCGTGTCTTCTTATTTTGCTGAATTAAAGCAATAATACAGGTTCTGTTGGATTCCAGGATGCTGTGCCAGATCCTGGGTTCATAAATAGACATGACCTGTTGCCTTGATTTTCTGTTTAGCATATTTCTCCAGTCTGATGGTGTTGTAGCTGTGTGCGTGCCAAGAGCAATTGGATGTAGTAAGAATGCTGGAATGTATGCTGAGGTGCTAGTCATGATATCTTCGTGAATTAAAGAGCTGGTTTTCAAGATTGTGTGAGCTGGCAATGGCAGCCAGTGCAGCCCCAGTAGTGTGTCGCTGTCGTGTTCATATTTTTTCAGGCCCATGATGAGACATGCTATAGCATGCAAGGAAGGGGCAATATGTAGTCTGAGCAATATCGTTTTCCTGTTGGTTAATATAAACTAAACCACTGATTTGATCTGAGAAGTCTAGTTACATAACTATTAAATAAAAAGGAAATACATTACAAATCTTTGAAACTGTGCATAGAAAATCTTGATGATCCTTTAAGTGGCTCTCTTTGCATCTTCTCAGCCAAATTGCCCAGGTGGTAGGATGTATGTTCTTACCCATGGAGGTATGGCTGTTCTCTCTCTGGCAAGAAGGGTTTGTGAGAAAGTGGGTTATTAGGTGAAGGTATGTAAATCCTCGAAAAAGTAACAATTTCACAATTCCGTGCTAGGTCCAAGTACGTCTCAGTAATTAAACATGAGCTAAACCCTTGGTTGCTGTAATACAGAGCAAACAGTCCTAACTCTGGAGATATGTGAAAGGCAGTTCTCAATACCCGCCCGGACTTGTTCCTGAACGGTCGCTCCCTCCCTCCCCCGCTGGCCTCACGCACTGTGGACGCTGCTGATTTCACTTGGTATCGTTACCTGGTATTCTGAAATTGACTCGCTTATCTTCCAAGAGCCTCTGTACTTGAATAGCGCTGTGCGAGGGGCTTTGTAATTGACTCGCTTGTTTACCTAGAGCCACTGTAATTGACTAGCGCTGTGCTCGTTCAGCTTGTATACCGACCAAGAATTGACTTTGGCGCCGCTCTCTCAGCTCTATATTTTGTAGCGCGACATTTGCTCTCTGTGCCTGCTGGCGCTTTAACAGGACAGTAGGAGCGCTGGTCCATTTGCTGCCCCTGCCTCACCTTCCCTTTGACCCTCCATTTTATCTGTAGCAGTTCCCTGGCCCGCCCCTCCTCCCCGCTACCGCCTCCCAGCTGCTGCCCCTCCCACCCACGAATAGAGGGCTCACCACCTCCTCTGACCCTCTGTGACCGCCCGGACTTGTTCCTGAACGTTCGCTCCCTCCCTCCCCCGCTGGCCTCACGCACTGTGGACGCTGCTGATTTCACTTGGTATCGTTACCTGGGATTCTGAAATTGATTCGCTTGTCTTCCAAGAGCCTCTGTACTTGAATAGCGCTGTGCGAGGGGCTTTGTAATTGACTCGCTTGTTTACCTAGAGCCACTGTAATTGACTAGCGCTGTGCTCGTTCAGCTTGTATACCGACCAAGAATTGACTTTGGCGCCGCTCTCTCAGCTCTATATTTTGTAGCGCGACATTTGCTCTCTGTGCCTGCTGGCGCTTTAACAGGACAGTAGGAGCGCTGGTCCATTTGCTGCCCCTGCCTCACCTTCCCTTTGACCCACCATTTTGTCTGTAGCAGTTCCCTGGCCCACCCCTCCTCCCCGCTACCGCCTCCCAGCTGCTGCCCCTCCCACACTCCGCCCCCTCCACTCTCCATTAAATGCCTGATGTCCCAACGCGCAGCGTCCACGCGCTGCGGCCTCGCCGAAGGTGCGCCAAAGGTAAGCCCGTCTACGCCCGTCCGCGCCTGGACCGCGCCCAGCGCCCGTCCCCCTGCCCTTTGCCGCTCCCAATCCCCCAGAGTAACTTATGATGCCGCTACTCTCCTCGCCCTCAACGCCGGACGCACCCCACTCTGCTGCCAAGCTACCCCAGGACGTACCCACGGCCCATTCTCCTGCCTCTCCTGTAAGTTCAACTGCGTCAGGACCCTCACCAAGCACACTTCCTCCACACACAGCTCCGAACCCAACGACTTGAAATGCATCCTACTGAACACCCGCTCGGTCCACAGACACGCAACCAAACTCTGGGACCTAATCGACTCTACATCTCCTGACATCGCCTTCCTCACTGAAACTTGGATGAATACATCTTCTGCCCCCGACATCGCCATAGCCATACCGGACACATACAAGATCATTCGAAAAGACCGCACCATTAACAAAACTGGAGGAGGCATAGCCACCGTCCATAGAAACACCATCAAAATTACAACCAGCTCTGACGACAATCTTGCAACCGCCGAACACCTCCACTTCCAGATCCACACCGACCCCAGGACCACACTCAGAGGAACCCTCATTTACAGGCCCCCAGGCACCCGATCTCAATTCAGTGACGACATCACTGACTTCGTCAGCCCGCACGCCCTCGCATCCGAGAACTACATTCTTCTAGGAGACCTCAACTACCACCTTGACAACATTCTCGACAACAACACCACCACCCTTCTGGACAACCTGTCCAATCTCGGACTCAAACAACTTGTTAACACCCCCACTCACACAGCCGGACACACGCTCGACCCTATCTTCACCTCCAGCAAGCACATCTCCTTCGATCACACTACAGCTCTCCACTGGACGGATCACAGCTGTGTTCACTTCAGCTTTAAAACAACCCTGACCCACAACCGTCCACAACCCATTCCCCGAAGAAAATGGAACAAAATCACCACCGACCAACTCCTCACATCACTCAGCCAAAACACTCCCACCCTAACAACGGACCCAGACCAAGCGGCCACAAACCTCAGGCAGGGGATCACCAACAGTGCGGACGAACTAGCACCCCTGAAAAAACACCAGTTGAAATCATTCAGCAAAAGGGCTCCCTGGTTCAATGACGACCTTAAAAAATCCAAGAAGACATGCCGCACCCTGGAGAAGAACTGGAGAAAAGAACCAACCTCAGACAACATGGCCTCCCTCAAGACAGCCACCCGCAAACACCACCAACTGATTCGATCCGCCAAGAAATCAGCATTTAAGGACCGTCTCGACAACAACTCTCATAACAGCAAGGAACTCTTCAATATCGTCAAAGAATTCACCAACCCTCCCGCAGCATCCAACGACATCACTAACTCCCAAGACCTCTGCGATGCGCTATCCTCCTTCTTCTACAACAAAATCGCCGACATCCACAACAGCTTCATGAATACTCCCAATGACCAACTCACCCCACCCCCTCCTGTTCCCACCCCTCCAACTAACTACCTCAAGTCCTGGAACCCAATCACCATTGAAGATACCATTCGCCTCATGAACTCAATCCACTCTGGCTCACCCTCAGACCCCTGTCCCCACTACATCTTCAACAAAGCTGACTCCATCATCGCCCCCCAACTCCGCGATGTCATCAACTGCTCCTTTAACTCCGCCTCCTTTCCAGAAATATGGAAACACGCCGAACTCAGCGCCCTTCTGAAAAAACCAACAGCAGACCCCTCAGAACTGAAAAACTACCGACCCATTTCCCTCCTCCCTTTCCCGGCCAAAGCCATCGAGAAAGCCGTCAACAGCCAACTCGCAGCCTTCCTCGAATCCAACAACTCCCTGGATCCCTCACAAAACGGCTTCCGAGCCAAACACAGCACCGAAACCGCCCTCATTGCGGCGACCGACGACATCCGAGCACTCCTGGACAACGGTGAAACAGTGGCCCTCATTCTACTCGACCTCTCCGCCGCCTTCGACACTGTCTGTCACAACACCCTCATACAACGCCTCTACAACATCGGCATACAAGGAAAAGCCTTGGACTGGATCATCTCGTTCCTAGCCGGAAGAACCCAGAGAGTCCGACTCCCCCCTTTCTACTCCGAGTCCACCGAAGTCATCTGCGGCGTACCTCAAGGCTCCTCACTCAGTCCCACCCTCTTCAACGTCTACATGAGTCCCCTCGCCTCCATCGCACGTCAACATAACCTCAACATCATCTCCTACGCCGTCGACACCCAGCTAATCCTTTCCCTCACCAAAGACCCCAACACCGCCAAAAACAACCTTCACGAAGGTATGAAAGAAGTAGCCGAATGGATGAAACAGAGCCGATTAAAACTCAACTCAGACAAAACGGAGGTGCTCATCCTCGGATCCTCCCCCTCAGCCTGGGACGACTCCTGGTGGCCTTCCGCTTTGGGATCAGCGCCCACACCCACAGACCATGCACGTAACCTTGGCTTCATTCTAGACTCCTCTCTCTCAATGTCCAGACAAGTCAACGCTGTATCGTCCTCCTGCTTCAACGTCCTTCGCATTCTCAAAAAGATTTTCCGCTGGATCCCCCTCGAAACAAGAAAGACTGTCACCCATGCACTGGTCACAAGTCGACTGGACTATGGCAACACACTCTACGCCGGAATTACAACAAAATTGCAGAAAAAGCTCCAGCGCATTCAAAACGCATCAGCGAGACTCATATTAGACATCCCTCGCCAAGAACACATCACCGGTCACTTAAAAAACCTCCACTGGCTTCCCGTCAACAAAAGAATCACTTTCCGCCTTCTTACCCACGCACACAAGGCCCTTTATAATCTAGGACCCGAATGCCTCAACACCCGACTGTCCTTCTACTATCCCACCCGCCAACTAAGATCATTCAATCAAGCCCTCGCCGCAGTCCCGCGCATCCGAAAAACCACCATGGGTGGCAGATCCTTCTCCTTCCTGGCTGCCAAGACCTGGAACTCACTCCCCACCCACCTCCGCCTTACTCAGAATCACATCTCCTTCAGAAAAGAACTGAAAACTTGGCTATTCGATAAACAGTGATCCCCTCCCCCTAGCGCCTTGAGACCCTCTGGGTGAGTAGTGCGCTTTATAAATGCCTGAACTTGAACTTGAATACCCAAAAAGTTGAATAGTAAATAAACGAAAACAATAAACATCGCACTCCAATGAATAAGAATAGAGTAAAATGTAAGGAACAAATAGGCACTAACATAATAAAAATTAGATATAGGGTACAGGAGATATGATTTTTTGAAAATTTAAATCAAAATACTGCCTTAAAGTGCAAAACGCCAATGCTGGTGATGTGGTCATGCTAAACTGGTACACATCAAAGTTAAGGCTGACCACAATCTACTGCTGGTCTGATAAAGGGACCAGGTTTGTCCCAGTTGAAAACTTCTCTTCTGACTTAGAAGATTTTCAGGAGAAAAGTCCTTGAAAAATGGTTGTTGGTGGGTTGGGCTGAAAGCAGGGCCCAAAGGAGGGCTCAACAATGGTGGTCTAGTGAAGTGTGGGTCCTTTTGGTAGCCTCACCTCCGGCAGGCAGCTTGGTGTGATAGATGTCAACCCCAGCCCAACCTGTCATGAGGAGGTCACATCTACATCTACACTGGGCCTTTTGTACCCTTTTCTGAGAATCATTCACACCTCCTTGCGAGGGACCAGCAGGCTGCAAGGTGACAGTGGGTATTAACTGTGGCCCAGTGTTTTTTGTAGCATTGCCTGCCTTGCTACAGTGCAAAACCTTTTTGGGTTTTTTTCAATGCAAGGGTATCAATAATACAGATCTCATAATTGTATTATTATGTACCCTGACTTAGGATGACTTACAACTATTTAAAAGGAAGGTTTAGGCCAGGCCAAAGGTTGATTTTGACAGGTCAGGATGATAGTTTTAAAACTGTCCAGCTAGGCTGGTCTAGAGTAATGTTTTACATGGTCATTTTAGTTACGGCACATCAAATGCTGCAGTCCAACCAGTGACATTTAACCTACAGACCCTGAGCAAACAGGATACGCTATATTAAGGACATATAGGCAAGTTAAATGTGCTAATCAAGGATTATAACTAATTTGACACATTTTTACTGATCAAAGCACCTCCACTGTGTGGGTAAAGCATTTGGATGATAATTAGGTAATGTTTAAATTGATACTTGTATAGCGCACTACTCACCCGCAAGGGTCTCAAGGCGCTTGTACGAATATCGCTGTGGAAACCATCCTGGCTTTCCCTGTGAGGTGTCCACTCCTGAGGCACCCCCAAGGTGGAGGCCAGGCATCCTTAGCGTTGTGGGGGCCGTTGTGGAGATTAAGCAAGCTATATATATGTTTCAGTCAAATGATGGCTCTCATTCTCAGAAACCAGGCCCACAACATTGAAATGTATTCAGTTCAGTATTTAATGTATTGAGAAATGAGTTTAGGACACTAAACTTATATCAGTTGTGACGATAAAAGCCACAAAAAGGTATATACGTTGAAGAGTGTAAATTATCATAGCTCCAAAAATGGCATTATATTTTAAATATTGAAACATAGTCTAACTTCTAAATAGTTGTCTGGTTTTTGCAATTTAGTATTGATTTCCATTAAAAAAATATTGAGAGTTTGCCGGAGCAGGACATCCTGGAAAATGTGACAGATATCCCATCTGTTTACTTTTAGGGGGATATTCTCAAGAACGTGTGATAATTACTGCAAAATTAGCTTAACATAACTCTTCACATTGCAGTCCATTGCGTAAAAATAGCGCTGTGTTAACGTTGTATTCTCAACACGGTGGTACCATGAGATAGGCTACCGATAAAGCGTCACATGTCAACGATAAAGTCAAAGCGATGACATAAAAATGCGACACACGAATGCAAAAAAAGTTGAATGACGCCAATCGCGATACAAAAGTCAGCGAAAACCAGCAACAGGCCTGCAATTCACACACGTCAGGTGGGAAAAATAAGAATAAAAGTAGGAAAAAAACATACAAACAAAAGCCAAACAACGGCGAAGCACAATGGATGTTGCCGGAGCAAGTACAGAGGACAACCAGAACCCCAAAAGCCCCCGGAGGACCAGCCTGGGAACTCAGGGTCAGAGAAGGCCAAGGAGAAGAAGAGTAGGAAGAAGCGGTTCAGTCCACAGGAAAACAGGATCCTGATAACAGAGATGGTAGAACACCATCAACTACTGTTCGTCACCTCCACTGTGTTATGGGCAACAACAAATGGAATATGGCAGTCCATTGTGGGCAAGGTGAATGCAGTCAGAGTGCTGAAGAGGACAATGGAAGTGATCAAAAGGCGCTGGAATGATGTGATGCGCAAAACCAAGCAGAAACTCGCAAACAACCGGAAGGCAGCAATACAGACTGGAGGTGGGGGTCCAGCACCACAGAAGGAGCTGGACGATATGGAGGAAATGGTGTCCACAGTCATCAGTGGGGAGACAGTGGCAAGAGTTGGGGGACGGTACACTGCTCAACATGACCAGACACAACAGCACCAGGGTGAGAAATGATCAGGGACTGGTGGGACGGGGAGATAGGCACAATAGCACACATGCACTATTAAGTAGAGCAGATCTGCAGACAAACCATGCACCAGAACCCCAACTCCCACCAAGAGACCAATGTACAATGGAAGAGATCAAAAGGCGCTGGAATGATGTGATGCGCAAAACCAAGCAGAAACTCGCAAACAACCGGAAGGCAGCAATGCAGACTGGAGGTGGGAGTCCAGCACCACAGAAGGAGCTGGACGAGATGGAGGAAATGGTGTCCACAGTCATCAGTGGGGAGACAGTGGCAGGAGTTGGGGGACGGCACACTGCTCAACATGACCAGACACAACAGCACCAGGGTGAGAAATGATCAGGGACTGGCGGGACGGGGAGATAGGCACAATAGCACACATGCACTATTAAATAGAGCAGATCTGTGGACAAACCATGCACCAGAACCCCAACTCCCACCAAGAGACCAATGTACCCAAGTATGCAAAATCTCAGCACTGTACAAGCACAGGAGACAAAGGCATACCTCATGTAAGGGAGAAGGGGCAGCAAAATCAGAGCTGCAGGTGTGACCTCCAAAATGCAGCACACACACATAACATGCAGAGCACATCAACATTGACAACAATGTGGTACAAACAGCAACACGTCCACAACAGAACACAGGACACACCTGGTGCAGCATGTGTGTAGAACCTGGCCACTCACATTTGGCATAGCAGGGAAATGTGAGTTGATAATGTGCAATTACAAACACACATCTGTGATGTTGCCGAAATGTCCACTAACCCACATCAAATAGGCAGCTCCTCCCAAACAGTCACAATGTACCATGTCATGCAATCTGTATGTAAACATGTACAATGCGACAACATACATGTGAACACAATGTTACACTGCATCTCCCCTTCACATTGCAGAGCAGCCCAAACCTCTTCTCTGATGACCAAGAGGACCACCACGGATGTACGACGTTACAAGGCATACTTTTACAACGCATGCCTTTACAATGCATTTTTTACAACGCAAAATCCTTTACAACGCATTCCATTACAACGCATGCCATTACAATGAATTTTCTAAAAACTACCATTACAACACATTCCATTACAATGCATACTACCTTTACAACGCATGCCATTACAACGCATACCATTACATTGCATGTATGGTAAGTATTGGATAGTATAGGGGTACAAATTACTATTCTAACTCCAGGGGGTGCAACAGTAGGGTAAGTGTTGGACAGTGTAGGGGTAAAAATTACTATTCTAACTCCAGGGGTGCAACAGTAGGGTAAGTGTTGGATAGTGTAGGGGTAAAAATTACTATTCTAACTCCAGGGGGTGCAACAGTAGGGTAAGTTTTGGATAGCGTAAGGGTACTATGCATTGTGATGGTATGCGTTGTAATGGTATGCGTTGTAATGACTCCGTTGTAATGACATGCGTTGTGATGGTATGCATTGTAATGGTATGCGTTGTAATGACTGCGTTGTAATGGCATGCGATGTAATGGATCTTGCGTTGTAAAAGCTTCATTGTAATGGTAGTGTGTTGTAAAAGTTGCGTTGTAAAGGTTGTTTCCCGCCCAGCTGCTATGTGGAGACCCCACCCCTGCACAGACCACACAGCAGGCAGCATCCACCACCACGGCTGCCACCCAGGACCCCCGCGACGACCACATGGCCTTCAAACGCCGTGTGTTGGGGTGCCAGGAGAATCTGGCTGAACTGGTGCTGGTGGGGTTCGACCTCATGGCAGCCAAACTAGATGCCATACGTGGGTGTCTAAGTCCCATCAGGAACCACTCACAGTCCCCAATGGACACCCACAGTCCGCTCCATGCTCTTAAACGATCCATGGCTGACATTGCTGGAGCCCTGACTCAGAGACTAGAACAACTGTCCAGTCATAGTGGCTCTAGCGATGTCACACAGGACTTGGGACACATGCGGAGGTTAATGGAGACCATGGAGCAGGCAAAGGCAGAAAGAGCGGCTGCCACGCTGCACATCAGTGAGAGGTAGCTGGGTTCCTCAATGACCTCAGGACCATCCTCATGGCATTGCTGTCACAAGGCCTGGCGCTGATGCATGCTGCTGCTACCTAGATGTTTATTCTCACACATGATTTTACCCTGGTCTAGGAACTGTCTATTCTCTACTGTTCAGGGGGCCTTTGTTTGATTCACTATTGCTGCTGCTATCACTACATCCACATCTCCGCCCCCTGAATCGTCAGTGCCACAGAGTGCGGCAGACATTCCACCTCCAGCCATTGATTTGTCAGTGCCACACAGTGCTGGAGACAGAACACCACCACCCACACGTGAGGCACATGGAACAGCAGTGGATGAATATGCAAATGAACCTGCCTAAATGGTACGTAGGATGCAGTAGCATTCTTCTCCGCCATATGGTTTCTGCTTGGTTCTGCCCTCTGCTTCATCACCTTCCACTGTCCCCCGATACTCTCTGCGACACTCATCATGGACCTTGAAATGGACTGCCAAATCCTGTTTGATCGCCAAAGACACAGCAATCAGACTGCGGACTGAACTCTTCCTCTTCCTTCGGACTAGTCATTCCCTTAAGGACTCTGGCTGGCCCTCCACGGGCCAACGTTGTAAAGTGGGGTTTGCGTGGCCCTGGACTGCTCCAGCTGCAAAACTCCACTGAATGTGCATTAAACATTCATAATCACACATATGTGTCATGTCTATGGTCTTTCAAGTGTGGAAGTATGAATGAATGTGGGGTCATTGATTTCCCCTTACGTCCATGTTGCTCATGTCGTTGGACTTGTGTCACAGAGTGATACATTGCAGAATGCGGTCCGGGTGGCGCAGACACAACAATAGGGACACGTGCATTAGTTACTTCCTTGTTCAGCACAGTACGGAACCACACCCAGAGCCCCTGGGTCATTGTTCAAACCCTTACGCTGGACTGGCATACGCCAGGCCAGCCCACTCCGCTTGCGCTCACACGGGGGGGTCGACAACACTACATGTCCCAGGTCTTCCCTGTAGTGATCTGCTGATCACCGGTCTAGTTGTCAGCATACAACAAAAAGGGAGGAAGGTACCCCTGTGTTTTATGTCAGGGAAGGGGTTATCAAACAAAGAACTAAAGACCCTGTTATGAGGTGACCTAAAATACACCTCTTTTCATTGGAGTGCTGCCACTCCCTCACTCTCTATCAATATGTTCAACAATGTTAGCAATCTCACAGTGCACTACAAATCACGTCTAGAGTAAAGTATAAAACACATTTATTTAGATCAAAAAAGACCTCCCAATGGGTTACAATCTAAAACAATTTCATTTCTGTAGTTATATAAAAACTTAAATTAATAAAAAACAGTCAACGCGGTGTTTCGGTGTACAGTTTGTCTTTTTCCACCTTCATCAGGACAAAAACATTTTAAAATCTGATCAACTTATTATGAAGTCTGATTCTTCAATTTCAGAATTCCTTCAATAATCAGTATATCTTCTGGTTATTTTAATGGTACCTTGTTGTTAAATTCTCTTTAGGGTATAATCAATTACCACTGTACGTTTGGAGCCACACTCGTACGTGTTAAGTTACAAGTGGGGGCGGGTTCTCTGTTTGTAATAAGTCTGCCCGAGATGCTAGTATTGCCCATACGTTGTGATTTCTTCTTGGTTATACGTATGTTGTTGTTTGGAAATCCTCCTTCATTAAGGTATATTTGTGGGATCTGTTTCCTTCAAAGTGGCCTCCCTGCTCCAAACGTTCGACTCCGGAAGTGTCTCGAAAAGTTTTTATATAACTACAGAAATGAAACCTCATAACAGGGTCTTTAGTTCTCTGGTTATCAGCATGCCACAGCCACTCCCTCACGGGTGGTTTACACACATACCACACCCATCCAGCACACGCATCACAGGACATGTGACCCTGCCAATAAAAAGGGCCGGGCTCATGTGCTCAACACCATTTCCACTGTCTCTCTGGGTGTATCTGTGTGGTTATTATTTCTGCATGAGGGCCTAGGGCCCTGCAACATTACATTCTCCAGGGCTGGAGGTGACATGATGACGTCCACCCTATGATACTCAATCAGTGAGGGTCCATGACTTTTGGGGCACGGACTTGGTGGCACTGGATACACTATGGCCGGCACAGGCACACCGCCACGGGACGGTGACTTTGGGTGCACTGAGGTAGGGGCACCTTAAGTGCTGACCGGGTGTGCAGCCTATGATGATGCCCCGTCCTGTCGGTCCGGACAGGTGTTGATTGTTGTGAGCCCTGCTGGACCACAGTGTAGGCCTGAGCCAGCGGGCAGGGCGGGCTGACCGCCACATGGCATTGCCTCGTGGGTCACAGAGTTAGTAGCACCTAAAAGGGCTGAGCGGGTGTGTAGCCTGCGATGATGCTGTGTGCACTGATATGTCCACTGCCATAGCGAAATCAAGACCCAGAATCAAGTGTGAGACCTGGTGGTCCATGGAGTGGGGCTGCATGATGTCGAGTGTGCCATGTTCGCGGGCCCCAGGCTTGGGGCTAGCACTGGTATGTGGTGGGCCCTCTTGGAGACACTCTGGTGGTGGAAGGTGAGCAGTGATGCCTGGGTGCGCAGGGGCGGGCTTGCATGGCTGGGCAGCGGGAGGGGCTGGGGTGCAGCTGCCTGGGTGTGCAGGGGTGGGCATTCACCGCTGGGCAGCGGGAGGGGCTGGGGTGTAGCTGCCTGGAAGTGCAGGGTCAGACAGGCGATGATGGTGTGTGGAATTGTGTGTACTCTGCTATTCATGTATCTGGACTCTGGTTAAAATGAGGGACCTGATGAACTGCAGTGCATACCAGCACGTGGTTGGAGACACACCGGTGCCAGCAGGTGAGCAGTGAGGCCAGGGGGCACAGTGTTGGCACTCTCCACCCCTATCCCTCTCTTCTTTTCCCTGTCTCTCTCTCTCCCTCTCTTTCTATCTTTCTCTCTCTCCCTAGCTCCCACTCTCCCTCTCTTTCCGTCTTTCTCTCTCTCCCTCTCTTTCTGTCTTTCTCTCCCTCTCTCTCTGTCTTTCTCTCTCTCCCTCTCTGCCTCTCATTCCGTCTTTCTCCCTCTCTCTCTCTCTCCCTCCCTCTCTTTCTGTCTTTCTCTCTACCTCTCTTACCCTCTCTCTGTATCTCTCTTTCTCTCTCTCTGTCCTTTGCTGTGCGCATGACACACCTTCTTATCTGGAATTTTGTCTTGCAGGCTGTGACCTAAAGATTGACCCAAGGAGACCCGCCATGAGTCTTCAAAACTGTTGTTTTGAGTTTTTTTTTTATAAAATGTTTCATTTGGTAATTCAATGGTGAATGTGTGATGCTCATTTCTGTGATGACACATGCATGTTACCTGTTGTGATTGGGCGACATCAGGCAAATTATTTTGTACATGATTTTGTGAAGTTGACGTGACATGTCTTTGCCAGGGGGTTGGGTTCGGGGGGGGGGCTGGGGGTGGTGAAGGTGGGTGTTGTGGCCCTGTTGGGGCTCTGAGCTGCTTGATCAGTGGCTCCATGGCATCTGTTGCCCTTCAGGTGTGGCTCTGGCCTGGGCTCCCTTTTCTAGTGCAGGCTGTCGTCTAACTTTACATCAGGCCAGAGCAGGTGTTAATTTCCTGCTGCTAACGTGCCTTATCACCTGTTTTGTGATCTTATGGCCAATCTTGCTGGTCGTTGAGAATGTTGCGGAGTGGTGTTGTTACAGCTTTTTGCACGGGAACCCTACTCTGCATCTCATTAGCGATAGTTGCCAGTGTCATCTGTGGTGATGATTTTTTGCGGCTGCTATTGCAGGTAAAATGGTGACATGGGCTGTTAGCACCAGCTTGTGAATGGGGTGATAAATGTATCGCCACTTTGCCATAAAGTACCGATAACTCCGCGATAACACCTTGAGAATATGCCCCCTAGGGTACGTTCGATTTGGGCATACAAAAGCCAATGGCTAGGTGGGATGGAAAACTTATGCTGCAAGACATCAAATCTTGCTGAAGGGAATCTTCAGGTCTGGAAAGGGCTGGGAATCAAGACTATAGGTGATTTTATGGAAGGCGATGAGATAGCAAGATTTGATGTCTTGCAGTATAAGTTTTCTATCCCATCTAGCCATTGGCTTTTGTATGCCCAAATCGAACGTACCCTGAAAGCACTGAGGCCCAAGCTGGTACATCCGGTCGATTTTCCTTTGTTGGACTCATTAGCCAAAGGGTGTAAGAAGATAAAAATAGTCCATAATCTTCTTCTGATGGGAATCCAGGACGATATGGAGAAGACTGAATCTGCTTTGGCAATTAAACTGGGCAATCCCAATGTAGATCTGGATCTCGCCCTAAACTTGAATAAGAAAATCTTTCGGTCTTCAAATCTGAGAGCCCAGCACTATAAAACGCTGTTCAACCTGTACAATACGCCAAAGCTATTTCCTGGGGGGTTAGGGAGGACGATTGCTGCCCCAGATGCAATGAGGGTCAAGCAGATTTATTACATATGTTCTTCCATTGTAGTTCACTAGTTCCAATTAGGGATGAGATAGGGAAATGTTGTGAGGGGCTGCTAGGCCATAAGATCGATCTATCCCCTACCCTGATGCTATTGTGTATAGATGAGAAGCTACGACTGGGGAAAGATGAGGAAGCCTTGGACTTTATCTCAGTAGCGGTACTTCGGATTTTAATTTCTTCGGGCTGGAAAGATACCATCGCTCCTTCATTTCAAATGTGGCTCTCCAGATTATTGGGTATACATAATATAGAGTCCGGCCTTTATGAACAGACGGGAAAAAAATGCGGGAGATGGGAAGAAGCATTTGGGCCCCACTTACAGAATGGAGGGAGGAAAGACTGTAATTTCCGGGTACAGTATACCTTGTTGAAATTTGTCCAACTCGTAGCATTTTTTATCATTAGCACAGTTTTTACTCTTTGACTAACTGTCCTGAATCCGCAACTGTTTATCTTTTTCAACTGTTGGGCTCAGACTGATTCAGTGTTTTATGAATAATGAATTGTATCTGTCTCTTTTTTAAGTCACCAAAAATTCTCAATAAAAACATTTAAAAGAAAAAAAAAGAGAATATGCCCCTTAGAGTGATAAATGCATCAGAGCGCCTATACTACACAAGGCAGGACATCTGTCATCACTTTTTGACTGATAGCTCACATCTAGTAAATTCTAAAGAACCCCCTAAATGCCTGAATATGAGTGCTCCATGGTTGTGTTCTGTTTTTTTCCCTCATTAAATTTCAGCAGGCTTGACCTGCTAAAATGTAATGAGGGATGGAGACTTTATCTCACCCCCAAATAATCGGTGCAATAAAGATCTCATCACTTATAAATTGCTATCCCTGTGGAAAAACACACAATATACCAGGCCACTCCGAACGTACCACTTACACTATTACACTTGTTTTCAAATTCACAAATATGCAGCTTGGACATGCGCATCAGCAGTTTCTGAGCCTTCTGGTTCCAATTTATGATATGGTCCTGTAAATTAAGGGAATGACAGGCTGCTAGAGTTAGGATGCAGAGGACCCTTCAAATGAAAAAAAATGGCTCTCTGATAGCTATAGGAGGATATTCAAGGCAAATATACACTAATAAATTCAACCTTGTTTTGTCGGATAACTTCAATCTCAGTAAGTTTTGCTTACATTCTAATTTAAGAAGTGTAAAAAAAAATGTGTTTTTCATATCAATGAATCCATCTGTGCTTAATTTGTAAAAGAAAAAAAAACTGAATGCAGTTGCCCAAATCTTTCATTCGAGCCTGTGCCAGTGTTGTCAAGTATAAAGGTTGCTGAATGGCAAGGCTCCTTATTCTTGATTCCACCTCATGTGTCTTCTACCATCATACACTTACTGTGTCTGTCTCACTCTTCACGTTCTTTTTCATCCCTGGTTTTCTCTCATTGTCGCTATTTCATGTATTTCTGTTCCTCCTGTCTCCATTTCGTGCCTTTCTTTCTCTTCCTCTGGGTCAAAATTTGATAATAAAAAAATAAGTCTTCATCCCCAAAAATGGGTGCCAATGCCCTCCACTTGCAACACTCTACAAATTAAGCACCAATCCAACTCTAATGGCTACTGAATTTGACCTTATTGGGTCATGACACAAAAGTCATTTTTCAGTAGTATGTAAATTAGTGCTACATTACGTACTACAAAATGCAATTCACAACAACTACAGTCGGAGATGTGGAGTTATGTTATGTAGGCCTGGGTGGAGTTCCGCAAGTGGTGGAGTCTGTTAGGTCATGCCATTCGTGCTGATTTTCAGCACCGGGTGTTTGTCCCGTGCTATAAAATTAGCACGAAAGGCACCACACACAGCACGAGAGAGCCCTGCTTCTTTCTGCCGCATGAGTGGATGTTTTACTCGAGCGGCTGCTTCCTTAACGCAAACCTTCTCTCAGTACGTGGTGTAGCAACCATCAGTGACCACCTGCATTGAGAAATCTCATCAGGTGGTGATCCTGAGTAAGATTTTCCTCACTTATGCTTGTCTACTTAACGTTGGTTAGCACAAGTGAGGACAAAACTCCTCTCCACTACACGAAGTGGGAAAAACTGCAAACTAGACAAGATGAGATGAATTTCACACCCAGGCCTAACGTTATGTTATATTATGTTGATTTGTATAGCGCACTGCGTATCCGTGTGGTTCCCCACTGAGATATGCAAAAAGCCAACTCTTTAGTCTCTTGTGATACTGATGTGTTGTAAAAGGCTGTTCCATGCTTTGGGTGTTTTGCATGAGAACAAGCGACCTCCTCCCATGTTTTTGTGAATGTGGAGGGTGTGTGCCAGGCATGCTAGTGAATGTGTGTGCAACTATTTAGGTATGCTAGTCCATTATTTTGCAAAGCTTTGTACGTATGCATGAGGAGTTTGAATTGGCTGGATTTGTGAATGGGGAGCCAGTGGAGTTCTCTCAGGTAAGATGAGATGTGCATACTGTGTGGGAGGTTAAGTATTGAGGCAGCATTCTGGATGGTCTGAAGTTTGTGTGAGAGTGGCTTGGAGATTCTGGTTTAAGTGTGCTGCCGTAGTCGAGTCTGCATGTGATGAGAGCTTGTGTGATGGTGCATCTGGTGTGGTGTGTCAAGCGGTTGATTATCTTTCATAGCATATGAAAGATATGGAAGCAAGCAGCGCTCACTTGTTGTCTAGGATGATCCCCAGATTTCTGTTGTGGTTGGTTGGTGTTGGTCCTAGCTCTGTCAGCCACCAGGCGGCATCCCATGGGGATGATGCTGGTTGGCAGTGCCATGTAGACATTGAATAGGGTTGAGCTGAGAGACGATCCTTGAGGGATCAGCAGATCAGGTTCTTGGTCTCCGATGTGAAGATTGGGAATTAAGGTTCTTCCCATGAGGAAGGAGCAAATCCAGCTGAGTGCGGATCCTTGCATTCCGATCTGGTGGAGTATTCTGATGAGTCTGTTGTGGCAGACTGCCACAGAGAGGTAGAGGAGGATGAGGGCTACTGTTTCTCTTTAGCCTAAGCTGGTCCGGATGTCATTGATGGCTGCGATGAGTGCTGTTTCTATACTTGTTTTTTCCATATCCTGATTTAGTGATGTCCAGTAGGTGGTGTAGTTCAAGGTGGCTAATGAGTTGTTGTCGATGGCTTTCCCTATAAATTTGGGCGGGTAGGGGAGCAGAGTGATTCAATGGAATTTGCTTTGTTGGCTCGGTTTGGCTGATGGCTTCTTGACAAGGGCATAGGCCGCTTCATGCTTGCAGACTTTCAGGAATGTGGCAGATGTGATGGAGGTGGTTGATTATTTGGGTTAGGGAGGTGCTGCTGCGTGATTCTCCGAGGTTGTAGAAATAGACGTGGTAAGGGGATTGGGTCACCTGAGTGGATGGTCTGCATTATCGTTCTTGTGTCTTTTTTGGTGACACTTTCCATTCGGTCAGGTGGCCACCTTTGTTCAGGATGCGCAGGTTGAGACTGAAATTGCTAGAGCCAGTTTGGTGTGTGAAGTTGCTCTAAATGTTTGGGATGTTGCTGTGGAAGAAGTCTGATAGGTTGTTGCAGATCTTGACACCTTGAGAAAAGGGATGATGCTGCTGGCAGAGGCTGTTGTGAATTCCTTGAAGATCAAGACCATCTTCTTGCAGCTGGTGTTCTTTTTTGGCTTCCCTCAAATGCTGGTGGTAGCATCTGAGTGCCGCATTGTAGGTGGTTCTGTCAGTGGTTTTGTGGATGTCTCTCCATTATCTTTATAGCTGTTTGCAGTGTCATTTGAAATGTTGAAGGTCCACTGTGTACCAGCTTATCTGTTTGTTTGCTCTTCTTTGCTTGTTTGGTTTGATGGGTGCGAGGATGTCTGCTCATTTCTTGATCCAGTTGTTGAAGTTGATGATGTCCTCGTTGAGGTTATTCATGGGATTAGGTTGGGCTGTGCTGAAGACGTCCTTCTACAATTTTGCTGCAGCCGGGTAGGCTGACACTTATGGTTAGATAGGCTTGTGGTGTGTTGATTTGGAAGTGGATGATGGAGTGGTAGGCCCACATGAGCAGCGCAGTAGATTTGCATTTCATATGGTTTTTGGAGGGGAAGATTGGCTCCAGTGTGTGTCCTGCGATGTGTGTTGGTTCTGTGATGAGTTGGGTTAGTCCAATGTGGTCCAAGCTTTTGAGAAGTGCTGTGAAGGAAGGGTTGTTTTGTGTCCTAGGTGGTAGTTGAGGTTGCAGACGAATATGAAGCCACTGGAGTCAATGGTGAGAGGACAATAAAGTCAGTGATGAGGCTCATGAAGGTAGCTCATGGACAGTGTGGTTAGTAGATGAGGGTTACATTGATGATGAAGTTGTCAGAAATTTGCTCCTTGTAGTGGAGATGTTTCATAAAAGTAGTGATGCTCTCCAAGGACGTTGGTAGAGTCTTTGTAGATGACTGCGAGTTCTTCTACTGGCATGTGAAGGCGGTCCTGACTTTCAATCTTGTGGCCTGCTGGAAATGCCATAGTGATGTGGGGTGCTGATGTGGAGTTGTGCCAAATTTCTGTGAGGAAAAGGAGCTCTTGTGTGACTCTTCTCAGCAGATCCCAGATTTGAGTTGGTGTTTTCACTGGGAAGAGGATGTAGCCTAACTGCTGGAGTGGTCAGCCTCCAAGCTTGGGAACCAGGTTAAAGTCTTGGCAGAGAGATACAAAATCCTGTGATTCTGGGCCAAACACCTAATCTCTGCGTGGCTAACAAAAACGTATTGTGTCCATCTGTAAATCAACTGGTGCTCATGTAAAGTGCTCTGATACCTTTGGGTCAAGTTTGCGCTATATAAAACTCCCCCCCAAATAAGATTGTGTTTACAGTCACATGCATGTGAGTGAGTCTTTTGGTGTGGGATTGCTGTAGTGTATATAAAAAACAGGGAAGGGGAGGGTCCTAGGGAAAGTTTAATGACCTAACAATGCTACTATCCCTATTTCAACAATTAAACCAACACTGAGTAGCAAGAAGTCAGAAAAATATCTAACTATGTAAAAGTCAAGGAGGGGACAGAATATATCTAACTAAAGGTGTGTGCTAGTACAGTCACGCTTAGGGTATCCATCCTATGAGAACAGATTCCCATCAGTCACCACACCGAAACCGCCCTACATCATCTGGGATCTTTTATACCATCAAGGTAGAGTGGAAACCCACAGCTTGACTGACAGATCTTAAAGCCTGACCTAGCTTGTGGGGTCCAGTGGCATAGGTGTCATGTGGGGTGTCTGACTAAAAAGCAGTGCTCAAAATTGTGGAAAAATGTGAGTGAACAAGTGAATAATAAAATTGGATAGCAAAGGGGAGAGAAACTTTAATATGCCCTCCTTTGCTCCCAAATTAATAAAAAGGAGTGTGAAGTGGCATCAACAAATAACCACTATAGAGAATGGAAGGTCGACATATTTCTGCAGATTAACTGGATCCAGCTGGTATCCTACTGCTTCTTCAGGACCATTTAACGCTACTGCTACTTATAATATAAAAAGGTAAGGGATTACCTGAATATTAGTTATATCATCCTTCTCCTAAACGGTTGCGATGACAAATACATAGAAAGAAAAACACACAACACATAGTCATGGTTAGATCGCTATGTAACAATTTCTTAGAAGCAATCGTCATGTTCAGAGAAAAAATTAAGTACGTCTTTAGTTGATAGATACTCATATCGGTCTCAAATACACCACGTGTGTATGCTCACTCACCTATGTGGTAGGAGAGAAAAGCTCCACCTCACCTGGCTGCAGCGCAGGTAAACGGAGCACCGCTCTAGAGGACAAATATAAACAAAAGAGGAGATAATGACACACAAACATATAGCTGCTAACATCACACAGCTATCAGTAGTAGAACTTATTCGTTAGTTTATCTCAGAATTTTTCGGTTGTGTTAATACCAAAAATAGGAAAACCAATGTAATCCTTTGTTTCATAGAAGAATATAGATAGGGAAGCATGCCCTGCTAATAGTAAATGTCGGAACAATCACAAGTGCATAATTTCTATGCTCCATAACTTAGCCTTGCTCGTTCTTTGGGTTGAGGCTATCAATTGACTCTGAATACCTCTACGGCCACTTGCCCTACATTCTCGCCCCAGTGTTATACATTAGAGAGCTCAGATCGCTAGTGACAAACAGCTCTCGAGCATGCATTAAGACTCTCGGTCTACCGGAGCATACCCTCAGAAAACACAGGCGTGGTCTGACTTCTTTGATTTCCATGTCCTCTCACTCGCGTGCATACGAAGAAGAAAGAGGTAGCTCTCAGAAAATAAAGGTTTGAAGCAGTTGCCGGTTCTAACACTAACCTGTCCGTCGATACTCCGGACGTCCCTCTGGGCTGTCGGGGAGGTATCTGCACAACGCCCAGAGCAGCATTTTCAACTCGTTTCTGGTGTAAATACGTCGCGCCTCATGCGTCGTAACTGTGCGACCGCAAAGGCTGCTGGGAGGTGTAGTTCCCTCCATTTGCGTGATACAAATTTCAAGCAGTAAGAGTGCCGAAAGACTATTACAATCAAAAAATGGGAAAGCGTCCTGACATTTAGCAACTTTAATACACATCTTTCTTATGTCTGGCAATCAGGGAAAAACGGTTAAAATTGTGTGTACCTGACATGAAAATCTGGCAACACAGATACCAAAGTTCTCTCCAAAATTACGCACTGTTTATCACAGCCCGGAAAAGATATTTACAAGGACAATACATCTTTTTAGCTGGTTTGATGTCCCAACTTAAATGGACATTCCTTACATGGTCAGTTACACCGCAATGGACACTAATCCTTATGGTCAAAAACCCGCGGTCACCGAATATAAACATATCGCTACTTGTATGGCTATAGTAACCATACCTTATTGGGTGTATCCTATTTCTGCAGCAAAATTATACTTATTGTACCAAAGATATTTAATCTTAACCTGATTTATGACTCCAGGAGTATATAATGAAATAGAAATGTGTATCGATATGCTGTGTAATAGTGTTTAGAATAAGTGCAGATCCTGGGGCAACCGAGTTTTATAGCACTATCATAGTGGACCCAAAGGGAAAAATAGTAGTCCTCTATAATTACTTAGTCCAGATATCCACGTTAGATATGTGGGGATACATCAAAATTCAAGCGTTGGTTATTGTGGACAAGTCTCAATCGCAGTACTCTCAAAGCGACATCCAGGGGATGTTTTTGTTTAGCCCGATCTTGTCTGAGCTGAGTTTATATACCCATTTCTGCTCTTTTCTAAACAGGAAATTACTGACATCAGTCACATGGGGAGGGATCAATGGTTGTTCGATTACGGTCCACCTTAGATCGGTGAGCAGATGTCCAACCTCAATGAAGTGATTGGTTAGTCTTGTTGCTTGTTTTGAGCATCTGATTGAACTCTTGTGCTCAGAGATTCTCACTTTTATTTTTCGTGTGGTCATCCCTACGTATTTCATACTGCAGGGGCATGTGATCAGATAGACGAGGTTCTCGCTGTTACAATTCGTGAACCGTCGTTGCTCCCACGGGCGAGTAGTGCCAATATCAATGTGAGATGATGCTGAAGTTTTGGGGCATGCTGCGCAATTACCGCAGGGGTGGTGGCCTGTAACCGCAGGCATGTCCCAAAGTGTCCCTATTGCACGGGGAATGTTATTTTTTGGTCTTGTATGGACCAATTGGTCCTTCAGATTCTTCCCCCGTTTAAATGCGAATAAAGGCGGTGGTAATCTATCGGTATCAGTCCCTGTGTTTAAAATTGTCCAATGCCTCTTGATGATTTTTTGTATTTGGTTTGACTGTGTACTGAAGGTGTTAACACAAGTGATCCGCTCCTGTTTTGGTTTGGGGGCAACAGTTCAAGTAAGCTCCCCCTGTTGTTGTTGGAGGCTCTTTTTTTTAGAGTTGCGGATCAACTTTTTAGGGTTCTTTTTCTCAGTCAAATATGTTTCAAGGACCTTAGCATGACCCTCAAATGCAGACTTAGTTGAACAATTCCGTTGTATTCGGAGAAATTGCCCATAGGGCAAATTGTCACGTAGTGCTTTGGGGTGACAACTGTCGTAACTCAATAAAGAGTTTCTGGCCATGGGTTTCCGATAGATCTCGGATTGTAAACCACTAGCTGTAGGGGTAATTAGCAGATCTAAAAAAGCTAGCTTTTTTTGACTGTATTCGATAGTAAATTTTAAGAATTTGTTTCTCCCATTCAGCCATTCATGAAAATTACTCAGATCTTCAACTGATCCTCGCCACACCACCAACACATCGTCTATGTACCGCTTCCATAGACGAAGACATCCAAAAAAGGGATTGATGTCATTGAGGACATGTTCTTGTTCAAATCTGTGTACGTACAGATTAGCGAGAGTAGGGGCAAAAACGCTGCCCATACTAGTCCCGCTAATCTGCAAGTAGACGGAGTCCTCAAATTTGAAAAAGTTTTCTGTCATGGCCACAGTGGCCAAAGTCATAATCAATCTCACAGGGGTGATTGAGTCTAAATCCCTGGGCTCCAACAGACTTTCCACTACCTCTAGAGTTTCGGTCTGAGGTATGGAGGTATACAGACTTTCCACGTCGAAAGACACAAGAAGATCCTGTTCTTTATCAAATTCAATGTCAGGTAAAACCCTCAGGACGTCTTTCGTGTATTTTAAAAAAGTCGGCATTTCCCACACCATCGGTTTTAGGAAACAATCGACAAATGTGGATAACGGTTCCAACAGCGAACCTATGCCTTATATAATAGGGCGCCCAGGAGGTGGCCTTTGCGGTTTGTGTATTTTTGGCAATACGTAGAAGTATGGCATCACTGGGTTGACCGCACACAAATACTGCGCCTCTTTAGTGGTGAGCCATCCTTCTGCCAAGGCCTCTTCTACAATAGTACCAATTACAGTTGTTAATCGTTTAGTAGGGTCTGTTGCCAGTTTCCGGTAAGCTTTCACGTCATTTAATTGGCGTAAACATTCATCACGGTAGGACCCAGAGTCCAAAAGTACGATAGCCCCACCCTTATCCCCGGGTCTGTTCCAACAACACCAAAAACCCTTTATCAATCTTAGTAAAAAAGAACAAGAGGCTTTAAAAGGTCTGGCCAACAATGCATCTGTGGTAATAAAACCCGCGGATAAGGGTGGGGCTATCGTACTCTGGGTTTTGGACTCTGGGTCCTACCGTGATGAATGTTTACGCCAATTAAATGACGTGAAAGCTTACCGGAAACTGGCAACAGACCCTACTAAACGATTAACAACTGTAATTGGTACTATTGTAGAAGAGGCCTTGGCAGAAGGATGGCTCACCACTAAAGAGGCGCAGTATTTGTGTGCGGTCAACCCAGTGATGCCATACTTCTACATATTGCCAAAAATACACAAACCGCAAAGGCCACCTCCTGGGCGCCCTATTATATCGGACATAGGTTCGCTGTTGGAACCGTTATCTACATTTGTCGATTGTTTTCTAAAACCGATGGTGTGGGGAATGCCGACTTTTTTGAAAGACACGAAAGACATCCTGAGGGTTTTACCTGACATTGAATTTGATAAAGAACAGGATCTTCTTGTGTCTTTCAACGTGGAAAGTCTGTATACCTCCATACCTCAGACCGAAACTCTAGAGGTAGTGGAAAGTCTGTTGGAGGCCAGGAATTTAGACTCAATCACCCCTGTGAGATTGATTATGACTTTGGCCACTGTGGCCATGACAGAAAACTTTTTCAAATTTGAGGACTCCGTCTACTTGCAGATTAGCGGGACCAGTATGGGCAGCGTTTTTGCCCCTATTCTCGCTAATCTGTACGTACACAGATTTGAACAAGAACATGTCCTCAATGACGTCAATCCCTTTTTTGGATGTCTTCGTCTATGGAAGCGTTACATAGATGATGTGTTGGTGGTGTGGCGAGCATCAGTTGAAGATCTGAGTAATTTTCATGAATGGCTGAATGGGAGAAACAAATTCGTAAAATTTACTATTGAATACAGTAAAGAAAAGCTAGCTTTTTTAGATCTGCTAATTACCCTTACAGCTAGTGGTTTACAATCCGAGATCTATCGGAAACCCATGGCCAGAAACTCTTTATTGAGTTACGACAGTTGTCACCCCAAAGCACTACGTGACAATTTGCCCTATGGGCAATTTCTCCGAATACAACGGAATTGTTCAACTAAGTCTGCATTTGAGGGTCATGCTAAGGTCCTTGAAACATATTTGACTGAGAAAAAGTACCCTAAAAAGTTGATCCGCAACTCTAAAAAAAGAGCCTCCAACAACAACAGGGAGAGATTACTTGAACTGTTGCCCCCCAAACCAAAACAGGAGCGGATCACTTGTGTTAACACCTTCAGTACACAGTCAAACCAAATACAAAAAATCATCAAGAGGCATTGGACAATTTTAAACACAGGGACTGATACCGATAGATTACCACCGCCTTTATTCGCATTTAAACGGGGGAAGAACCTGAAGGACCAATTGGTCTATACAAGATGAAAAAATAACATTCCCCGTGCAATAGGGACACTTTGGGACATGCCTGCGGTTACAGGCCACCACCCCTGCGGTAATTGCGCAGCATGCCCCAAAACTTCAGCATCATCTCACATTGATATTGGCACTACTCGCCCGTGGGAGCAACAACGGTTATCGAATTGTAACAGCGAGAACCTCGTCTATCTGATCACATGCCCCTGCAGTATGAAATACGTAGGGATGACCACGCGTAAAAAAAAGTGAGAATCTCTGAGCACAAGAGTTTAATCAGATGCTCAAAACAAGCAACAAGACTAACCAATCACTTCATTGAGGTTGGACATCTGCCCACCGATCTAAGGTGGACCGTAATCGAACAACCATTGATCCCTCCCCATGTGACTGATGTCAGTAATTTCCTGTTTAGAAAAGAGCCGAAATGGGTATATAAACTCAGCTCAGACAAGATCGGGCTAAACGAAAACATCCCCTGGATGTCGCTTTGAGAGTACTGCGATTGAGACTTGTCCACATTAACCAACGCTTGGATTTTGATGTATCCCCACATATCTAACGTGGATATCTGGACTAAGTAATTATAGAGGACTACTATTTTTCCCTTTGGGTCCACTATGACAGTGCTATGAAACTCGGTTGCCCCGGGATCTGCACTTATTCTAAACACTATTACACAGCATATCGATACACATTTCTATTTCATTATATACTCCTGCAGTCATAAATCAGGTTAAGATTGAATATCTTTGGTACAATAAGTATAATTTTGCTGTACAAATAGGATACACCCAATAAGGTATGGTTACTATAGCCATACAAGTAGCGATATGTTTATATTCGGTGACCCCGGGTTTTTGACCATAAGGATTAGTGTCCATTGCGGTGTAACGGACCATGTAAGGAATGTCCATTTAAGTTGGGACATCAAACCAGCTAAAAAGGTGTATTGTTCTTGTAAATATCTTTTCCAGGCTGTGATAAACAGTGCGTAATTTTGGAGAGAACTTCGGTATGTGTGTTGCCAGATTTTCATGCCAGGTACACACAATTTTAACAGTTTTTCCCTGATTGCCAGACATAAGAAAGATGTGTATTAAAGTTGCTAAATGTCAGGACGCTTTCCCATTTTTTGATTGTAATAGTCTTTCGGCACTCTTACTGCTTGAAATTTGTATCACGCAAATGGAGGGAACCACACCTCCCAGCAGCCTTTGCAGTCGCAGAGTTAAGACGCATGAGGCGCGACGTATTGACACCGGAGACGAGTTGAAAATGCTGCTCTGGGCGTTGTGCAGATACCTCCCCCGACAGCCCAGAGGGACGTCCGGAGTATCGACGGACAGGTTAGTGTTAGAACCGGCAACTGCTTCAAACCTTTATTTTCTGAGAGCTCCCTCTTTCTTCTTCGTATGCACGCGAGTGAGAGGACATGGAAATCAAAGAAGTCAGACCACGCCTGTGTTTTCTGAGGGTATGCTCCGGTAGACCGAGAGTCTTAATGCATGTTCGAGAGCTGTTTGTCACTAGCGATCTGAGCTCTATAATGTAAAATACTGGGGCGAGAATCTAGGGCAAGTGGCCGTAGAGGTGATCAGAGTCAATTGATAGCCTCAACCCAAAGAACGAGCAAGGCTAAGTTATGGAGCATAGAAATTATGCACTTGTGATTGTTCCGACATTTACTATTAGCAGGGCATGCTTCCCCATCTATATTCTTCTACGAAACAAAGGATTACATTGGTTTTCCGATTTTCGGTATTAACACAACCGAAAAATTCTGAGATAAACTAACGAATAAGTTCTACTACTGATAGCTGTGTGATGTTAGCAGCTATATGTTTGTGTGTCATTATCGCCTCTTTTGTTTATATTTGTCCTCTAGAGCGGTGCTCCGTTTACCTGCGCTGCAGCCAGGTGAGGTGGAGCTTTTCTCTCCTACCACATAGGTGAGTGAGCATACACACGTGGTGTATTTGAGACCGATATGAGTATCTATCAACTAAAGAAGTACTTATTTTGTCTCTGAACATGACGATTGCTTCTAAGAAATTGTTACATAGCGATCTAACCATGACTATGTGTTGTGTGTTTTCCTTTCTATGTATTTGTCATCGCACCTGTTTAGGAGAAGGATGATACAACTAATATTCAGGTAATCCCTTACCTTTTTATATTATAATTAGCAGTAGCGTTAAATGGTCCTGAAGAAGCAGTAGGATACCAGCTGGATCCAGTTAATCTGCAGAAACATGTCGACCTTCCATTCTCTATAGTGGTTATTTGTTGATGCCACTTCGCACTCCTTTTTAATAATTTGGGAGCAAAGGAGGGCATATTAAAGTTTCTCTCCCCTTTGCTATCCAATTTTATTATTCACTTGTTCACTAACATTTTTTCACAACTTTGAGCACTGCTTTTTAGTCAGACACCCCACATGACACCTAAGCCACTGGACCGCACAAGCTAGGTCAGGCTTTAAGATCTGTCAGTCAAGCTGTGGGTTTCCACTCTACCTTGATGGTATAAAAGATCCCAGATGATGTAGGGCGGTTTCGGTGTGGTGACTGATGGGAATCTGTTCTCATAGGATGGATACCCTAAGCGTGACTGTACTAGCACACACCTTTAGTTAGATATATTCTGTCCCCTCCTTGACTTTTACATAGTTAGATATTTTTCTGACTTCTTGCTACTCAGTGTTGGATTTATTTATTTGCTGTAGTGTAACCTGCAGTGGGTGTAGGTGAAGGCCCTATCCTGGTGTGAGGCATGACAAAACAACTGCAGATAGAGGCATTCCTGGTTGTGTGATTAAAGGTGTACTGTGGGGTATCACTAGGTGTATCAGACCAGGGTTTGTGGTGATAGGTGCGGCCCAGGAGCAGATGGACACAGATAGGCTTACCTTTGGTGAACCTTTGGCGCCCCTATGCATGGCATGGACATGCACCAGCTGCCATAAAGTAGGTCCTGAGAGGGGGGAGGAGTGTGGGTGGTGACGGTGGGCGGGGCTGCAGATATACAGGAAGAAGCAGGAAGGAGACATGTCTGGAATATTAGGAGAGACAGGAGGTGGGAAAAAGCGAGGGAGGGCATGGGGAGCTCCCCTTGGAACACAAGAGAGGGGCAGAAGGCCTGAAACAGGGTAAAAAAGGCACACAAAATAGGGAGAAATTAATTAAAACAGGCAAAAGAAACTGGTGAATACGAATGAAAACAGGCAAAAATGAGTGGAAGAAAGTAAAAACAGGCTCAGAAAATAGGTGGAGAGCAAAAGGCGCATAGGAGTATAAGTGAAGACAGGAATTAAAAAATGGGTGCGATGCAAAAACACACAAAAGGGTCAGAGAGCTTGGCAGAGAACGGAGAATGGAGCCGGTTGAAAGGGGGTAAAAAGAGAGAGAGAGCAGAATGAGCGGAGCTGTGGCCTCGTGGTGAGGGAGCCCGGTTTGAAAAGGCCTTGACTAGTGAGAGGACCAGTCATAGTTAAGTGGGGGGTGGGCCTAGTTAATCTCCCCTGCAATTGTCCTTTCTTTTCCATATAGATCTCTGAGCAGGTGCAGAGATCTCCGTGCACAGAGGTACAAATTTTAGTAATAAATGTGGGAGGAACAAGGCAGACTAGTGGGAAAATGGGAAATACTAATAAATGTGTGGGCTTTCATGAAAATTAAAGGAGGGGTTTGACAGGAGACATGACAATGCAAACACATATCCACAAGTGAGAAAGACAATGTCAATTCAAAAAATGCAGATCTTTATCTACTGCAGTGCAGTAATACTACTGACAAAACATGTCAAATGTACTCCATTCAAGCTTTGGAGCATGTTGAGCAGCACAAATGGCCAGCCACTTGTAATGCAGCAACTCCCACTGAAACCAATGGCGGTAGGGAAGAACATATAGGAGCACATTTGATTTTATTAAATCAAATGCGTTTATTTTTAATCATTGAATATTTTCAAAATAAAATAACTGTCTGATTTAATTTAAATTATTTAACATGTTTCATTTTTAGCCATTAAATTACAGTATAATCATCACTTTCCTAAAACAACATAACGTATAACTGGAAACTAACCTTTTAATACATCCCATGGGCCCATGTGCCACAGATCAGTACAAATAGTCGGAAAGATATTTTTTTAGCAAATTTAGTGTACATTAGTATTCGGCCTTAGGCATCTCATAAATCTAAATCTAGGTTAAGATCTAAGCACCGAAAAGGTGAATTTCATCTATGAGGAAATCTCGATCTAGATGTAGGAGGAATCTCCCTTTATGGAGATCCTCCCAGTGATCTTGCCTCTGTGAATAGGGTCCATTGTCCCTAAAACACTAAAATGGCTATATCTCGATTTGGAAAACCCTTCGGTTAGTTTAATTATTTGAGATTGCATTTAGTCAGATTTTGATGGTTAAACTGACCCTCCTGTTTATATGTAAGTTTTGTCTTTTCCAACCCACATCAGACTAGGCTAAAATAGCTTCTTCGTGTCTCTGACATTCATGACTGAAATTCAAAGCGTCCGTTATCCGCATAAACGCATTTCCCTTGACTAACTCATTAGCAGCTGATAAGCTCCCGGCGCCTGTCACCCTGCAACCATTCGTAATGTGTTTTCTTTTACATGCGTCTGTCATTTTGTCTAATTATTGGTGTGCACAGAGTGCTTTGCTCCAAGTTACCCCTTTACATTATGTTATTCTAAGTGCTCTTTAAATTACATAGGGCGTAGCAAACTTCCTACATGATGAATGCCTTCACATCCATACTAAAGCTTATTTTCGTTCTTATGGCCCGGCACCCCGGTCGGAAAATCTACAGGGAAAATGGCGCCTTTGTAATGACAAGGAAATAGCATATTTCATTGGCAGCACTTACATAACAGCTCTCTTTTGGCTTCTAACTGACCATTAATTTACGTTTATCCGGAAAGTACAAAGAACAATGATAATGAAATATTAAAATGTACTATCTCAAAGTTTACATTGAATATCATTGAAAGATTTCCTGTGCATATTCATTGGAGAGTCCAAACAATTCTTCAACTATCCTGCGGCAAATAAAAACCGGAATCTCAAGGAAGTGATCACAAACCGGGAAAGTGTCACCAAACGCCTCCTCACAGCTCTAACAGTTTCGTTTGCAAACATGTTATGCGCATGCTCGGGAAACCCTTAATGATTTCTTTCATGTTTAGGCTAAATTATATTTAGTTACACCCACAAAATAGTAACTTCTTGGTGAGTTTCAAAAATCCAGGCGCCCACTTCCCAGTTTATCTGAAAACTTAGGGCCTGGTTTATATCTTGGGGATATGTATACTCCGTCGCAAGAGCCACAGAGTGTACATACCACCAAGATAATGGCCGGCCTACCAAATATAGATGTGGATGGGACTACTCTCTCTCCGCCATTAATAAACCCCTCTGACAGCTTCATGGAGTAAGGGCTGTGGAAGGTAAACCTGCAATTCAGCCTATCTGATTTAAATGGGAGGAATTATAGGTCAGTATTCATTGGCCATCACCACTAGGAAAACGTTAGTTGTAAGGGACAGTGAAAACTGCAAAATGCTTCCCTGGAGTTACTGCAAGCTCCTGCATATACCTGCGACTGAAGTAATAAGGAGAAAAATCTTTATCTTTTATTTATTTATTTATTTATTTTTTTTTTTTATTTTATCAGTTTTCTATAGCGCTGTCAAGACCCAGAGGTATCAGAGCGCTTTACAGTAGGAGCATAGTATATAATCAGCAGAAACATGACAAGTGAGCGATGTACAATAAACAAATTGCATAGTATAGAACAACATAATTGTCCTGTGGAGCTTCTTTGGTTTCAAGGATCTTAGGGATCATGTAGCTCTGTGCTTGCTATCTGTCCCGTGTTGTCCACATCCAAGGGTAAGGAATAAGGATTTGAGTTGACTTTTGAATTCCAAAAAGGAGGATATGGTTCTGATATGCGGAGGGATGGAATTCCAAATGTTTCCACTACGCATGTGAGCTGCATTCTGCAGCATGACTGCTTCGAGGAAATACCTGCACAGCATAGTACTAGTGCAGGAAGGGACTACTTCGTGCAAAAAAACTATGCAAAGCAAAACACAGTTACTGTTGCATTGGTACATTGCTGCAAAAAGTGTGCCAGCACATGGAGAGACCAAAACTTCACAATTTCATTTTAGATATGGTGCCGTTCTTTTCTCTTCAGATGACACAAAACAGTGCAGCAACTTTGCCTGCTGCTCTGTGTCGTGTGAGCTGAGGAAAACTGGGACTTAATCTACAATAAATGTGATCCCAGTGAGCAGGAAGAGTGCCATTCAGTTTAGATTTTTCCAAATGTGCTGAACAAATCTTTGTGTACTTTTATATGTAAGAAATTGAGTTATTGACTCAAGGGAGTGGAAGCCCCACATAGACAAAAACACAATCCTTGTCAATATGAATCACAAAAGTCACAACATTAACCCGTCCTTACACCTCTGGCAGCTTGCCAGAAAAGCAGTCAGGCTTAATTTCGAGGCAATGTGTAAAGTGCATTTGCAGTACAAAAACAGTAATTAAGTGAAAACACAATACAATAAAAATCCCACACCTGATAGATAAAATTACACTAAAAGTAATTAAATTGAACCAGCAGAGCCAGAATGATCAGTTTCCAAGGTTTTTGGTGTAAAATAGCACCTAGAGGATCAAAGTACAAACCAAGAGTATCTGATTGTGCCAGACCTGGGGAAAGTCAAAAGTTATGGCTGGCGGAGTGCTTTTTGATTACACATCGTGGATTAGACCCTGTCTTGGTTTTCCTTTGGACTTAGCAACATTTTAAAAGTAAAGTGCTGAAGAAGCTAGAGTTCAACAAGGCAGCAGGCTATGTCAAGAAGGACTTATGGTCATCGGGGAGTTGCTGAATAAGGTCTTGGTGAGTCCATTGACGATGGCAGAGAAGAAACTCAGAGCTGGATTTTCAAATTGAGGAGGTCATTGTCGTCAATGGGCAACCTGTTGCCGTCTAGCCCGGTGAAGAGTTTTACATTCAGATTTAGACAATGTTTTGGAAGTCCAAAACCTCCAGCAGGTCGAAGCATCATGCTGTAGCCAAAGTGGTCTCCACGAGGCTGGATACCGTCACTAAAAGGTCACACTGAACAGGATTTTCTACTGTGGAGAAGACCACAGTGAGAGCTACCGCAAAATCAGGCCGACCGATAATGCATTTTGGGTGGATAAGCTAGCAGGTAAGTCCTGATTTTCTGTGTATTCTTTATTTCTCTGGAGCTTGTGCAATCCCTGTGGCTCACACAGGAGGCCACCCAACTAGCCCTTGGAGTCACTTCTCTTGTTTCTAGGATCAAGAAGATCGTCCATTTCTCTTCCAAGCAGCAAGGCAGGTCTTTAAGCAGCAGGGCAGACTTCTGGTATCAAGAGTGCAGGCCTCTGGGGTTTGAAGGCAGTCTTTCTGAAGTCTTCCAAATGTCTAGGAGTGCAATGAAGTGGTGCTCCGAGGGTCCAAGATTTAAAACTGGTTGCAGCCTTTGAAGTGAAGGGTCATCCAGGACTACTCCCAAATCTGGTTCTAGAAGGTTCTACTCTTATCTTACCCAGTCAAGATGCCAAGGCATCTGGGGTGACAATAGACTAGTGTCAGGTTCCTTTGTGTGTGCTGGAGGGAAGCCTCATTGAAATGCAAATGGGTCATTGAACAGCACCTCCCCTAGCAATCCTGGCAGGATAGTCTATCCTTCCTACACCAAGTCCCCTTTGTCTCACTGTTTGGCAGGAATACATTAAATCTAACAGCAGAGCCATTTACAGTCTTGTGACCCAGGACATTGGCAGTAGGCACCAAACTGATAGGGCAAGAAAATGGCAACTTTCTAAATGTAACAAAATACAAAATGTCCCTGTAGGAATTGTTCACACCATTAATTTTTAAATCATTAGCTCGCCACCTCAGCGGTCACTAGTTTCATAGAAACAAGGAGAAAACAGAATTAAACTGTTCTTTATTTTTCTGTTATAAAATTGTTTTTTCTTCATACACAGTGTATCATATGGCAACAGAAAATACTACTAAATTTGTAAAATCAATTAACAGTAGTATATGACAACTTTTGCTGATGACATGGAGAAAACCAATACCATGATCGAGAAATTACTTTCCATACTACAATCAATAGAAATTCAAATGATGATACATCCATAAGCAAAAAGATGTCGAGCGAACTAATGATTTAAAAATTAATGGTGTGAACAATTCCTACAGGGACATTTTGTATTTTGTTATGTTATATGCCCAGTCCCTATGGGAATATTGGGTGGCTCTGTTTTGTATAACTTTCTAAATGTGGCAATTTTAGAATTGTGACTTAAAATCCAACTTTGCCATTTAGGGGGATTTTAAATTAAAAATATTTGGAGTCCTAACAATCTTTCTACCTGCTAAAAATCCAAAGGTATCATTTTTAAATGTAATAAGGTAACCCAATGGTATCCAATAGTAGAGGTAGGCTATGCAGTAGTAAAAAAAACACATGTAGGAGTTTTTCACTAGCAGGCTATGTAAAACTAAAACCCACTTGTCTTATGCACCCTGCCCTGTGGCCATTCAGGGTCTACCTTTTTGGTGACCTATTGAAAGAAAGGTTTAGGCCTGACAAAAGGGCTATTTTGCCAAAACCTGCATTACAAGCATCTCTGGCTGTGAAAGCGCTATGTTTAAAGTTGCCATCACGCCCAATTTCACCCTGTCGGGGCTATTGATCTACCGGCCCCCAGGGAGCGAAGTGACTTTTAGAGCGGCACTACCAGATGCCATTAGCGTACTGGCTGTAGGGTGCTCTAATTTCTCCATTATTGGGGACTTAAATATGCATTTTGATAATCTTGCTAGCCCGACGGTGTCCAGTTTCCTGGCAGATCTTGAGGCGCTCCAGCTGATTCAGCTGGTGTCACAGCCCACCCACTCGGGGGGCCACATCCTCGATCCGCTTTTTACTAACCTCCCGGAAGCCTGCATCTCCAGCTATACACCATTGGCGTGGACTGATCATTATTTGATCCAGATCCATTGCCCTACATCGGCTATACAATCCAAGCCTGTGGTGTGTTCTATCCCGAGGCGACGATGGAACAAATTAAAGCTGGATGAGTTCTTCCATCTTTTATCGATCGACCCATTCGACATCATTGGGTCAGCTGATCAGGTCTACGATAGGTTCTGTAACTGGGTCACCAGGGCTTTAGACACCCTTATTCCAATGGTACGCTGTAAGGTGGGAACTGGTAAATCCAGTCCTTGGTATGATGACTCGCTGCGGGTTTTAAAGGTTTCTTGCAGGCGTGCAGAGCGGGCCTGGCGAAAAGCCTATGATAGCGGGAAGAAAATCTTGTACCTGACTACGGTGAAATTGTATCACCGGGCAGTGTGCAGAACCCGCGCCGCCTTTTATGCCGATCAATTCAGGACAAGCTCCAATCCATCTAAGGCTATTTTTAAGGTGTTGAAAGATCTTACCACCAAAAAGGTAACGACGAGCCACCAGAGCTCTGTTGAGCACTGTGAAAATCTAGCTGGTTTCTTTCTGGAGAAGGTTAACGCCATTTATCGAGCCTTTCCTTTGGTGACTCTCTCGGCTACTCCACCTCTTAAGCCATTAACATCTGAGGGGTTACATTCTTTTCCCATGTTAACATCTGAAAGCCTCGGCAAACTGGCTCATCAAGTGAAGTCGGGGTCCCCTGTGGATCCGCTTTGCTCAGCGGTGTTTAAAGATCTAGCGGTATGTAACATCTCACCGCTATGTTCTGTGATTAATACGTCGCTCTCCTCCGGTGTAGTTCCACTAAAGTGGAAACAAGCTGTGGTTCGTCCCATCCTTAAAAAGCCTAATTTGGATGGCCGCAAGCCTGAGAGTTATCGGCCAATCTCGCTCCTACCGTGGCCTGCTAAGGTGACTGAGGCGCATGTCAACGCGGTCCTCTCGGAACATCTTCGTCATGCCGACATTCTCGATGTGACGCAGAATGGATTTAGGGCTGGTCACAGCACGGAGACGGCTCTGCTGTATATGGTGGAGCATCTTCGCTCCGTGCTCGATGCGGGTCAAACGGCGGCGCTGGTGCTACTAGATCTGAGCGCCGCCTTCGATACCGTATCGCACCCGATCCTTCTGCGTCGCTTAGAGGAAGTCGGTGTCACCGGCATTGCCCTCCAGTGGTTCCGGTCTTTTTTAGCTAATCGGGCCTTTAGCGTGACCGTCCTGCTGCACTAGTCCCAGTACCATCCTTTGGATCTGGGGGTTCCACAAGGCTCCTCGCTGAGCCCTACGTTGTTTAATCTTTACGTAAGGCCGCTAGCTGAGGTTGTCAGGCAATGGGGTTTGACAATGGTGTCATATGCCGATGACACCCAGCTGGCGGTCACGATCAGTGGGGATGCCGACGTTGACGCCCCCAGATTCCAACAAGGACTGCGGGCGGTCGCTAGCTGGATGACGTCCAACTGTCTCCAGTTGAACGCTAGCAAGACCGAGGTCATGATTTTTGGCAAACAACCGGAACACTGGGGAGAGAGATGGTGGCCAGGGGAGTTGGGTCCGGTTCCCATCCCAGTCGCCGAGCTTAAAAACCTCGGGGTCTGGTTGGACCCATCCCTTACGTTCGCTTGTCATACCAAGCGCACGGCGGCCTGTTGTTTTGGTATCCTGCGCGGGCTGCATCCAGTGCTCAAGTTCTTTGACGCCTCCACTAGGCAGCTCATGATCCAAGCCACTGTCATCTCTAGGCTGGATTATGCGAGCTCCCTGTTGGTAGGTTTGAACCAAGCTGAGATTGGACGTCTGCAACGGATTCAGAACGCCGCTGCAAGATCGGTGGTAGGACTACCCAGATCTTGCCCTACCTCCAGCACGCTGCGCTCATTGCACTGGCTCCCGGTGGCCCAGCGGATTCAGTTCAAGGTCCTCTGTGTCGCCTTTAAGATTCTGAAGGGGTCCCCGGCGGAGATTCTGTTGACACTCTTGGCCCACTATATTCCAGCCCGAGCGCTAAGATCCGCGGATCTGGAATTGGCTGTGGTCCCGCGTTTTAAGCGGAGTAGAGCTGGGGGGCGCTCCTTTAGAGTTCGGGCTGCGGTGCTCTGGAATTCCCTCCCCCCGGCGATTCGCGCCCTTGGGGATTTGTTGTCTTTTCGCCGTGCGGTGAAAACCTTTTTATTTCCTTAGTTTAATTTTGTCTGTTTATTCTTTCGTTGTGTTGTGCAGCTGCCTTGTCGGGCGCCAGGACGCTCCTTGGCTGGAGCATCTGTGCGCCAAATAAAAACGCATAACATAACATAACATAACATAACAAGCTCCAGTGGCAGACCTGTGCACGTTTTAAAGGTCTACTTTAGTAGGTGGGACAATATGTTCTGCAGGCTCACTGGTATAATTTCATTTTCAGCCCTGGGTACATGTAATACCTCTTTAATAGGGATTTGCAAGTAAAATAAATGTGCCAATCAGGTGTGGCACACATTTAGTATGTTTAAGGAAGAGAGCACAATCACTTTAGCACTGGCTAGAGTGCACAGGGTCCTAATTCCAAACAAAACAAGTTCAGAAAACAGAAGGGGTGATGGTGTTTCACAGTAAAGTCCATTCCTTGTAGGGAGACGGACCACATCAACAATTTTGGGATTCTCAACCCTCCTCTGCTCAGTCCATCTGAGGGATCTGGGGGTATATCTGTACTTAGAAGTGAGTTCCAAACAAGTATGTACTCAGCTTTTTCAGTGTCCAGACCACATCAAAGGTTTCCCCCTCAGATGCACTCGTTGAACACTGGCAAATGAATGAAAAATAATTTCTACAGCACGAACAGGGAAGTCAGCTAAGACAGAAAACCACACTTCTTTACACTTCGCAAAGCAAAATGTCTTCAGACTTGCCTTAAAAATGGTATCTATAGCAAGTGCCTGAAGATGTTCCGGCAAGGAATTCCACAGGCTTGGCACCCAAAAAGAGAAAGATGTTTCCCCCTCTCAAGCTTTGTGCACCCTAGGAATAAGTAAAAGATTTTGATTTGATGAGCCGGGTACTCTGTGGGGTATGCATTTTGTTGTACTTTTTCTGTATATAGGCAGTACAAATTTTTGTACAACACTGTGAGTGATCATTAGTGCTTTGAACTTTATTCTCTTCCTAATAAGCAGCCAATGCATTTGATTCAGGCCTTGCAGAATAGACTGCCATTTAAGGATGTTTAATACAAGTCACGCTGCCGAATTTAGTGCCTGGATACCTTCACCTGAGGTTTGCTGTGGTCTACAAATCCATCTGGATTGTATTGGATTCTGCACATGGTATAGCCTGTTTGTCAAATTCAATTGAGCACCCATGTATAGGACACTGACATAATCCTATCAAGATGTGATCAAATTGTGCACCATGTCTTTCCAAATTACTGCTAGAAAGAATTTCTTAAAGGTTTGAGAAGAAAAAAGCAAATGGCTGCATTGGACTGCACATGGGGATTGAATGATAAGGCCGTATCTTGCTGCACCCTTAGGTTTTTCTCAACTGATATTGGGAGGGTTCACCCAGCTCATTAGGCAATAATCTCCTGGTGTTCAACGGAGAAGAGAACCCGAATACACACATTTGGGATTTGTCCGAATTCAGTTTTGACCGCTGCTGTGCATCCAGCTTGCTACGGCCGGGAGACATCTCTGAAAGTTGCCTGCCATAGCGTCATCAAGCTGTTCAAACACAAGAATCACCTCTATGTGATCTGCATATGAACAATGTTTAAGACTTAAGGCAAGACTATAAGAGCTAGTGGGGTCATATATATGTTGAAAAGAGTAGGGCTAAGTGCTTACCCCTGCTGTACACTGCATCTCATTTCAGTGTAGCATAAAGTATAAGGAGATAGAAAAACAGCTTGTGTCCTGTTGAAGAGATACGATTTTAACCAATTCCAAGCTTTGTCAGCCATACCAGCCTTATCCAATCTCTTCAAAAGGAAATCATAAGGCACCATATCAAATGTGGCAAAAAGATTAAGGAGACTGACTACTGATCTTTTGCATAGATCAAGATTTCCTCTGATAAGTTCAGTAACCCCCCCCCCCAAATGGCTTATTCTGTACTACAATTTATATGAAAGTCGGACTCAGACAGGTGAACATAGTAACATTCCTTTCCATGTGTACTGATTTTTCCCAAATTTTCCAAAACGCAGGCAGTAAATCAATTAATCTTTAGTTTCTCAAAATAAATGGGTCCAAGTTAATTATTTTCTCAAAATTTGCAACTTTAATGTCTTTTTCCAGGCATGTGGCACAGGACCATGCTCCCAGGACAAACTGGATAGAGAATTTATCAAAATATTAAGAGAAGAAGCTGCAGAGGACAGACATCCATGGGGAGCCAGATGTAACATATTGGAGCATCAATTCAGATATTTAAATGTTCTCAAAAGTTGCTAACAAGTAGCCCGAGCTCTTAAGAGTGGAATCTTGAGTCGACCTTGAGTTAGATGTAATCTTGACATTTTGAAGATTGGAGTAGATATTTTTCATTTTCTCATTAAAGAAAGTACACAAAATATCAACAAGTCACTAAGAGGAAGGGATGGCTTCTTAGCAAGGCCTGGGTTTAAGAATGATCTGACTATTTGACACATAGCTCCCAGTGCATTTCCTGTCACTGCAGATTGCTTGGAAAACGTGTCAAGTTTTGCTTTTCAAAGTTTTCATAAAACTGTTTAAGAGCTACTTTGTAGGCCAACTTGTTGTCAGTGGTCCATTTCCACATCCATTTTCTTTCCAACTGTTTATTTGGGTTATTCATCTTGTAAGGTAGGAGAGAAACAGTCAGTAGAAAGGGGAATTTCTATTTAATTCGCCTTTTTTGAGGTGTGGCGGTTTATTAAACCTGTGCTTCGGGGAAGAGTCAAAAAGAACTAATCGCCTCTTCTATTCCCTCAATCAGGTTCAAAATAATTTTAAAACACATATCTCTAATATATAAATCAGATATAAGATGCCAGGGATGAGTGGCACCAACCAGCCTGACTATCTTGGTCAGCTGATACAGTTAGGTAAAAAGGGACTAAAAAGGATCTGTCCAGATTAGCAGAGAGGGTTGGCTATGAGCGTAAATTAGACAAGATAAGTTCTTTATGTGTGGGGCCCTAGACTCTTTGCAATAAATTAAAATCTGACATGGCCACCACTAACAGCCCCGCTATTCTGCGGGTAGGGTCATCCATGTATGTTACAATCGCCCAGTACCATAAAGTTAGATTACCATAGTAAAAGTGAGGTGATTGCATGCGAAAGTGTTTCACTAAAATTTAGGAAGTGCATATGAGGGTGATAAATCAGAGCTCCAGACAGGGATAAGTTGTCAAATATTTGAAGTGTAAAACCAAATTGCTCGGTATGCCCCATGCCTCTAACTTTTTTGTGGCGCACAGGAATTTTGAGCAGTATATTATCGCAATCCCTCCACCGTCTCCACCATCCTGGTCCATATAGAAAAACAGAGTAGCTATCCACAATTGCAAAGGCTATATCAGGTCTCAAACTATTATTTAGCCATGTTTCCATAAGGAATACAATATCACAGGCATTATCATTTAGCAGGCCCCAGATCTCCAGTTTATGTTTTAGTTGAGGTCTGGAATTAAGTAGGCAGGCTTTTAAGTCAGAGCCCCCTTTATTTATTACCAGTTCATGTGAATTAGAGCGCCCCTTGGTAGTTTCTATTTCACCGAGCGATGTAGACCCTAAGCTAGGCTGCAGTTTAAAGCTGCAATTGGTGCATTTATAAGTTCCACAAACATATATGAGATTGGAAAGAGGATTGCCACACTTGGGCAGTTCACTGGTGATGTACACATGGCCCTCTTCAAGTTGTTACAGACTTTCTGGCAGGGCTCTGTTGAAATTACCATATTGGGCAGCTTTTTAGAAATCAGCTCAGTGAAGGGGCAACAATGGTGCCATACCTTGTGGCAAACACCCTGTAATATCCAGTGAGGCCTAAGAAGGCCCTCTTCCCGTTCTGAGTCTTGGGGCTTTCCGAGTGAGGATAGCATGAATCTTGACTTGGAGAGGCTGCACCTTGCCCTCATCCACTTGGTACCCTAAGTAGACCCAAGAACCGTGCTCTATATGGCAGTTGCTGGACATTATAGTCCCACCAGCCTCCTGCTGCAGGAGCTGTGCTACTTTCTGAAGGTGGAACTGGTGGTCCTCCCAGCTGGAACTGAAGACTGCAATGTCATCCGGGTAGGTGAACTGAAAGACAGCATTCCAGCCAGGACTCAGTTATCCAAACTCTGGAAGGTAACTAGGGCATTCTTTAACCCAAAGGGCATCACCCTAAACTAGATGTTACCCTCTGGGGTGGAGAATGAAGACCTCTCATTAGCCCCCTCAGTTTAGGCAATCTGCCAGCATCCAGGTGTCAAATCAAAGGCACTAAGGAACTTGGTAGATCCCAACCTAACTATGAGCTCTATGAGCTCATCAGCTCGGGTAATGAGGCTTGCATCAGTCTTGGTTACTAAGTTGAGCCCTCTATAGTCTATACAGAACTGGAGTCCTAGGGTGGTGCCCTGTGGACCAAGAACTGTTGGAGTGGTCAGTCACCCTTAGTTCCAGCATGTTGGACACCTCCTTCTTTGATGCTGGTTCTCACCTTGTAAGGAAGCATATACATCTTATTTTTAACAGGCATGCTGTCCCCAGTATCTATGTCAAGGGTACACAAATAAGTATGCAAGGGGTTAGTGAGAATAGAGAGGCAAACTACTCTAGCAAGTAGCAACAGCTCCTCTGCTGTTCTGGGTTCTGAGTACGTGAGAGGTTGACCCATCCTGCTCTTTGGATGAGAGGAGGTCACGCAGAGGCTCACAATCCTTGGCCTCTATTATCCGTAACCAGCAGCATGGTAATATCGGAACTCTCATAGTGTGGCTTGGGGTGATTGTCATTTAGGACATATAAGAGTACTCGGGGGTCACGAGGTTTACCAGGAAGGAGACCACTCACTTTCTCTCCATTGCCTTATAAGGCCCACACCACTTGACTTATAAGGCCCATGACTATACTGGCTCCATTACCCACACATTTTGGCCAAGCTGAAACTCAACCAGAGTGGACGTCTGGCCATGCCATAAATTCATAACCTTCTGGTCTGCTTCCAGGTTCTCGGTAGCCTTCTTCCAGTAACATTTCATCTAAGTCCTGATAGCCAAAATGTAGCTGACTGCATCCTGGAGTGTTACTTTGGTTCTAGCAGCCACCTCTCCTTCACCAGCCTGAGATGCCCTCCCACAGGCTGGCCACACAGGTGCTCACAGGGACTGAACCCAACTCCTTTTTGAGACACCTTCCTGTAGACAAAAAGAAGGCATGGAAAGAGTACGTCGCAACTCATGTGCTCTGACAGGTCCATATTCTCAACTTTAAGTGTCTTGTTGAACCTCTAAATAGGCCCATTGATCTTGGGGTGTTAGGATATGGAGTATTGTAAGTTATTCCACATTAAATACACATAGACTGCTTGTAGTCTGACATGAAATTGGGGCCCCTGTCAGACACCACTTCTTTGAGGAATCCCACCCAGGTAGAAATTCTCATCAGGGCCCAAGCCTCTGCAGGTGCAGTCACAGACCTCAGGTATGGCCTCTGGGTACGTAGTAGCATGATCCACCAAGACCAGGATGAACCTGTTGCCTAGGGCAGTCTTGGGGTCCAAGGGCCTAATCGTGTCAATGCCTACTCTTTCAAAGGGGTACCAATTACAGCTAGGGGAACCAGAGAAGCCTTTCGCTTTCCCCTAATTTCACAGTGTCCTGGCAGGTAGGACAGGACCTGCAGAATGCATCTGAGGTTACTCTCATCCGTGGCCTGTAAAAGTAGTTGACAAGCCTGGCAAAGGTCTTGTCTTACCCCAGAGGTGCTGCTGGGTGTACATCATGAGCAAGATCTAATAGGAAGCCTCAGTAGCATTGGGGGTCACCAACACATAGGTTGGCCCAGACTCAGGAACCTATGGCTCTTCTCCATACAGGTGGTCATTCTCTCAATAGAGCAGATGATATCCAGTAGTATCACCAAATGCCTGGGCTTCGGCCTGCCACTTAAGGCCCTCAAGAGTAGGGAATTCATTCTCAGGTTCGCAGAATTCCTCTCTAGTGTACCTTCCCCCAGCTTGCCAACCACCCAGCTCATGTAAGGCCCAGGGAGGCAAGTACTCCCCCTATAGATTCAGGAGCTTAGCCCTCAGGCTAAGACTCCTCTCAGACCACAGGTGATCTCCACCTCCTCATAGAAGATGTGCTCTAAGTGATTATTGTTAGAAATAGGGTTCTCTAGTTGGCAATGGTTTTCATCTGTGTCCAAGTAGGGACCCATCTTCATGTCAGGGTAAGGAGGATCCACTTCTAAAACAACCCCTGCTCACCACCTTGGTAGCTTGGAACAAGCAGACAGGCTTATTTCAGAGGCACTGTGTAAAGCATTTGTGCACGCATACAGTAACACAGTGAAAACACTGCAAATGGATAACACAACACTTTAGAAAAATAAGCAAAACATAATCTAAACTAGCAGGACCAAATATGACAAAAAACCAACATACAATACTGTAAAAATAGTTACTTTGCAAGATAACCTTCAGTTTTACAAGAATAGCTGAAAAACACAGTTCTTCCGAGTTGGTAGTTCAGTCCGGGGCTACCACGATGCTGAAAACAGTTTGAGCCGACCCCGTCAGTACGGACCAGGTAAAGCATCGACAGACTCGTCGACAGTACTATTTGACTCCACGGGGATTCAGGCAATGACGACCCCACTTATCCTACAGTGGGGATAGTTAGAAATTAATTTTGGTGCACAGAACCAGAAGTTCAACTCCCTAAACAGCCTAAGGTTAAAAAACCTTTAGCCCATCAATTAATACACAATGGTTCAGAACCTAACATTGTGTGAATAAAATACTTTTACATCGAGTAAGAGTGCAGCAAGAGCACTTTGGATAGTATGACACAAATTACATGTTCCATAATACAAAACATCAATCGGACATTTTTGGTTTAAAATCCTTTATTCATTTATCTTCTTTTTTATAATCAATTAAGAACGTAGCCATCACTTTTTGTCCTTTCGGACTTCTTGAGGGCTACACTGACATACATACAAATTTATTTATTTACATTATTTACAAATCAATAAAACAAACATACAACATAGTCATTTCTGACACGACAATACCTATACATCATTAATTTTTGTAAATGATGATAAATCCTCAAAATGCCCATAAGTGAAAAAAAAGATGCAAAATGAAGGCACATTATATTAAACAAGCTGAACTCATTTAGCAACAACATTTTCACCAATACATTTTGAATTTAGTAGACTTGGTAATCCTGTGGTGTCTAGACTTTTTTACCCTCACTTTGTGCTCAAGCCAATTAGTTTTGCACATAGGGTTTATATTTTTAAAACATTTATTTATGAGGAGATGGAGCGCAATATACTCAGTATCAAAAAATAGAACCCTTACCTCTCAGCAAAATTCTTCTCAAATTGGCTAGACGGTATGTTTCTGTTACTTCCTATGGCTATGGTCGCATGTATCACCATCTTTTTTATCCTACAGAGAATTTGCAAAATGAATAAGTGAAAAAACTGATGGGGGATCCTAATAAATTGTTCCGTCATAGTATGTTCTTTAGACCTTTAAAAATATGTAATTATTCATGATTCATACCTCTCAATATGCGGTGTGCCATAAAACGGTAATTAAAAAATATTTCTAAAACTGGCGCGGTACAGCAAGTGGCTCAGTGGCAGTCGGCCAAGGCTTATGATGCGGAGTGAGGTGGTGCTCGATGCATTGCTGGCCGGTCACGGTATAGGCGACGGAGTCTGTCGATGTTTGGGTCGGGCAGCACCGGTGTCGGTGACTTCTGGGCAGCGTGAAGTGAGGTGGTGCAGAGTGTGGTGCCTACAGGATGCGGTGCAAGCAACAACTTGTGTGGGTCACCCAGCGGCGTCGGTGAGACCAAGGATGCGGTGCGAAGTGCGGTAGTGCCTTCCGCGGTGCCTTCAGGACACAGACCCAGCGACGGATTTTTGACAAAGTCGGATGCTCCTTTCTTCTGGGGCACCTGAAACCAGCAGTTCCAGAGATGGTACCCAGAAGGATGGTGAAGTCTTTGTTGTTCCTGAGACTTATTGAACAGGGAACAAGCTCTACCTCGAGCCCTTAGAGATACGTTGTCCAGCAGGATACACCCACAGTTCCTCTCCTTCATCAGAAGCAGCTACTGCAGGCCAACTCCAAACAGCACACAGCAAAGGAGCAATACTTCTCCTCCAGCTTCTCATGCTCTTCTCCTTGTCAGAGGTTCCTCTTGAATTCCAAACGTGATCTAGAGTTCAGGGGTCTGGGCCCCACTTTTTATAGTACAAAATCCTTTGTTCTTTGGATGCAGAGTGTGTCTGTGCTCAGCAAAACCATTTCTGTCCTCTTTGGCCCAGCTTCCTGTCAGGAAGTGGAGACAACTCCGTCCAAGACAGACCAGGCTTATTCAGGTGTGAAAGAAATCTCCTACCCCTACTCAGAATGCAGCCCATGTCTATTCAGCCCAGGACTCACCCTGGAAAGGCAGGACACACCTCACCACTCAAGTGGCTGTCTGAAAATAATGCGATGATAACTTTATTTCGGTCAAAGACCATAAAAGTGCAGATAAAATACATACAAGGCACAGTAATTAAAACAATAAATATTAGCGGCTAGTATTAGACATAAAACATGTATTAAACAAGTAGTTATCAATTGGCAATCTAGATAGGATAATTTTAAAAAAATAATTAATCCAGATATATTTACAATAACTTTAAACAAAGCCTTTCCTACGGTGCCACATACCATGTAAAAAACGAGAAACAGCAAAGACAATAGGTGGCAAATGTGTCGTACATTAAAACTCTACACGCCTGCATACATTGCCTAAAGCCCAGGTTTCTGCATAGTGGAATCAGCCAGCATTTTCTTATTGTACCATACGCTGGGCAGAAAAACATAACATGGGCAACATCTTCTCGGATATAATTACATGCTGGGCAGGTTCCATATTCTGTTTTAGCCCATTTCGAGGTAAATGCCCTGATTGGCAGGCAACCATGCCTCAATTGGGTATATAATTTCCTCGCAAGAGGGGGTTGGACTACATCTAGGAATTCCTCCTGTCGAGGTTCAGATTTTACTAGGAGGAACTCAACAAACAGCCTACCCTGGGTTGTTGATCGCTGCAATGCAAGTAGATTTTTCTCCCTCACCAGATTTAGCAGCTGTGCCCTAGGTGTACTCGGGCAGGTCAACTCGGGGGGCTCCCATAGCTGGGGCAACCCTACATAGGTGGTGAGAGCCTTAAAATGAGATAGCCAAGGAATATTTTTATTTTTTATGTGTCCCCAGACCTCCAAAAATTCAGCTCTATAGGATACCAGTTCCGGTGCTGACCAGAACCTCCTGCAGTAGAGCAATGGTCGGGCGGCTACCAATTCCTCTATGGACTCCAGGCCCAGATCCAACCTCAAGGGGGTAAGTGGTGTACTTTGTGGTAAGCCCAGCAAATTCCTCATAAAGGACTGCTCAACCCTCAATAGGCTATATGTATTCTTATGTCCGCTGAGTTCAGCGCCATACATAGCTGCTGTCCTAGCCTGGAGTCCATAGATTTCAAGGACAGGAACTACCAGTTTAAATACTGATGTTCTGTGGAGCTTACTAATACCCCCTACTGATTGCGATAATCTAAGGGCAGATTTAGCAATTTGGTGCCCCCAGCGAAAATCTTCTGTCAGAGTGATACCAAGATAGACAAAAGTTTTGACCCGTTCCAGGGGAATACTGTTCAGGACAGAGTTCGGACGGGTCTGCCTCGGGAGATTGAAGATCATGAACTTAGTTTTATCCAAGTTAATCTCCAATCCCCGCGAGGCACAGAATGTTACAAACCCATCCAGAACACGCTGGATGCCCGATGATGTTTTGGATAACATAACGGCATCATCAGCAAACATCAGAGCGGGCACCCGACCAGTGGCCAACCAGGGAGCGTCATTGTCTTTTACACCATTTAGGGCGTCCACAAGGCCATTGATGAAAAGGCTAAACAACGTGGGAGCCAGGTCGCACCCCTGCCGCACACCCCTAGATACTGGAAAGCGGGCTGGAAGGTCCCCATGTCTCCCACACCTAACCTGAGCATAATTGCCATCATGCAATCTAGTTAGGATGTTCAATAAGTAAGGTGGGAGACCCAGCTCTGCCAGTACTTTCCACAACTTTTCCCTGGGGACTAGATCAAAAGCAGCCCGCAGGTCCACAAAGAAAAGGTAGAGGCTGCCACCCTCCACTGTTTTCCAGAATAGGACCTGGAGCCGAAATACTTGATCAAGGGTTGAGATGCCTCATCTAAATCCGGCCTGGAGAGTAGTCAATATTTGGTATTCCTCCATCCACCCTTGAAATAATCTTGTCCAATATGATCCTAACCATTAGTTTTTGTGTTGTATCTATAAGGCTAATGGGCCTATAGTTTGATGGGGTTAGCGGACAACCCTTCTTGTAAATGGGGACGATCTCAGCTCCCAACCAGGTGTCTGGTAAATCAATCCCCGTGAGGACCGCATTGAACAGGATAACCAGGTATGGTGCCCATATTTTCGGTTAAGATCTGAACATGTCCCCAGGCATTTTATCAAGGCCAGGAGCTTTGTTAGGGGTAAGCCTTGCTATGGCAGATTGTACCTCCTTCAGAGTGATGATCTCTGACATTACAGGGAGATAGGTCTCTGGAGCTTCCAGGTAATCCGGCCGCAACCTTGCGCCCGAGTCCCCCACCAGTTGATACTCGTGGTGGGGGTCTGGTCACAGTCGTTCTATACTCTTGGGCAGGTTTAGAGCCTAGGCGATGGACATCGCCACACTCCATATTTGTATATAATGCTCAGAAGTGCGCCTCCCACACTGAGGGCGCAATATTCGGGCAAACAGCCTCCCCTCCCCCACTTACACCTGAGCTAACAATAGCCCAGAACAACTTGGCGTCCTTAGAAAGGAGCGCACATCTCAGGTCCTCCCACCTCGTTTCCTCCCAATCCCTCTTACCTCTAATAATTGCCTTTTTATAAAGCAGTCTAGATAGCTTGATTCCTGCACTATCTCTTGATTTGATTGCCGAAAGGAGATCCCTCTTTGCTTTCCTGCGGGTGTCATCATACCAGGGGTGTGTCTTAGCCCCACACCATTTATTCCTACTTACTGGGCAAAATACATCCCCCAGTGCGAGAGCCAACTGCCTATGGATTTCTACGGCTTGGCCATTAGAGCCCGAATTACCCATCTCGATAATCCGAGGTACAGCGATCTCATATATTTCGGCAAGCCTGCTAGGAGAGTCCTGAAAATGGGGCCATTTAACCCTGTGCATGTTATTGGCTACCATGAGGGGCAAGATCTCAATATTGGGTTCGGCATCAGGGTTTGTCAATCCAAATCTCCCTGGCTTAAGAGATAAAGCAAGGGCATTATGGTCGCTATCTTGCCTCGGTAGGACCCTAAATTCCATCAATCTATCCCAGTGTTTTGCTTCCATCATTATATAATCAATGATGGAAGATTGTTCTACCCTATTGAATGTGGCTGACCCCGGTCGGTCAGGATCCAGCCTCCCGTTGCACGCCCGCAGAGACGTTGCAAGGGAAAAAGATTTATTTGCAGGACCAACGGGGTCCATGCCCTAACAAGGGGGATCTTAGGGTCAGGGATGCGCCAAAATGAGTCTTCTTCATCTTGCTCGCCCAGCTCTGGGCTGGCCAAAGGCTCAAATTGACAATTGAAGTCACCACCAAGGACTATAGCGATTGAGGGGTCAAGTGCCTGAATAAAGAGATCGAATGCATTAATTGTATTTTATTCCTGCCCATTCCTTACTGGCCTTGAGTAGATATTTATTATGGCCAGTTGGGGCATGTTTCGGGGTGTCAGTAGCACACATTGGACGTCTGTAGAATCTGTTGGCAGTTGGGCTGCCTGGACGCCCAAATGCGTACCTACACAAATCGATAAACCACCCGATGGGCGACCTCTACCCGTAGTAGTTGCCAGGATGTCGAAAGTTGCATAGCCTGGGCTGGCACTCTCCTCCAATGCCCAGGTTTCCTGCATCAGGCAGATGTTGTGTAATGCCATAAAGGTAACCCACTCAGGCGTAGGTAGCTTATTTTTTAACCCAGCTACGTTCCACAAGAGGATTTTTATACTTCCATCAACTACCTCAGCATTGGGTTGTAGTTTCCCTATTCCTGTGGCGGGGGAGCTATCACTAGTGGTGGTCCCTAGCTGAATTATCCCTTCTCTCATTTCCACACTAGGTACAACCTCCATGTGAGTACACGCTCCCAACTGGTACACCATTTCCCCCAATTCTCCCAATCCCTCCTCCATCAAAGGGTGAGGTACTATTTCTTCACCGGGGGTAATAGTTATATCATTTCTCTCTGATACAATTGTAAGGGTAGGTGTTCCACGGGGAGTATTTGGTAAGGAACTCTCATTCACAGGGCGTCAATCGCACTCTTCTAGGCCTGATAGAACGTTAAACCTATTTATTGACAGAATATTTTCAGATGCACACCAGTTAGTTAATCCCCCATTTTGAAAGTTTTCACTATATGAGGGATCAGATGGCGCATAGAAATAAGACAAAGGTAAAGGTACAATTGTTGACAATAAGTCCTTCCTTGGCCAGCCACAAATATATTCGACAGCCTTCCAATCCCCAAAATTAATAACTATACAGTCCCCCCTCACAGACTTTGGCTTTTTTCCCACCCAACTCACTCTTCTTGCAAAGAGGATTTCTGCGCATACATTGGTTGGCAGAGGGCGATTTCTATTTAGCCAAAAAATACACTTATTTTTTAGCTCTGCATAAGATTCCCTTCTACCCTGAACCAATGGAGAAACTCCCGCCAGGACCACCACATAAGGTGATGATTCAGGGGGGGGTTCCAGAACTGGTAAGCCAGGCTCAGCGGGGACAGGAGGGGTCCTAGGTGTAGCTCGATTTTGGACAACTCGCCTACTGAGTTCAGCTTGATATGTCCTGTCCTTCTGTTTTGCTTGTTCTGCTACTCTCAAGTTAGCTGGGGGGGGGATGAGGACCAGGCCCTGCCGACTTAGTCAGAGCGGTAGTTACAATGGCATTATCCCTCTGATTAGCATTGACATTCACATTGGGAAGTACATTAGGAATAACATCTAGTACACATTCCCTCACACCAATTATCGTCTTACTCTTTGGCTCATTGGCCCGATTTCCCACTCTCCCCTGTATTGAAGCGAGCGATAGCTCAAGGCACACAAGTCTCGTATCAATTGAGTCCAGTCTATCATAGATTACGTGACATACTCTTTTTATTAGTGTACTCCAATTTTGCCCAAAAAGTCGGACCCATCTCTATCAGTACTTCATCCCCATTACATGGTGGGCAGGTATCTCCTTCAATTGCAGGATGTGTTCTAATAGAACTTTGGGGAGGGGTTAATGTCGGATTCCCCTTAGGTGAGGCCACGTTCGCAGTTCTTACTTTCTTCCCCTTTGCTTGAGTTTGAGCCCCGGTTCGCTTCCTTTTAGATGCCAAACTTGATGGTTGGTGTGATTTGCTAATTTTGGCATTACTAGCTGACCGGGTCTTAAAATTTGGCGAACACACACCCCTTGCTGTAAGGCTACAGTTTTCCATAGATCTTACATCCTTTACAGTAGCCTGGTGATCTAAATCGCGTGTCAGGGGGTCAACAGATTGAGCGTTTTGACTTATCTCTACATCCTCCAATGAGGATATTGAGTCATGAATATTGATCAGCGAGGGAACTGGTGACCTGGCTTTCGCCAAACTTCCCATTGAGGATTTCTTATCAAAAGCGATATCAAGGGATAGTCTCTTCTCTGTTAATTCGATATCCCGAGCTAATGCAGAGGACACTAACCAGGAAATTATCCAGCGTTCCCATTAGTGACCCTCCAGTGGATTTCCTATGATTCCCACCATTGGGTGGTGGGGTAGGCATGACTTATAATTGAGCGGCTCAGAATCCTCCTTCCCAGTGTAGAGTGGTACCCGGTCACTGTAGGGCAATAGTAGTAACTCACTCACTAACCTTGTTGTCGATGTTAGAGGGGTGGCCCGTTCCGTCCTTGACCGTGCTTGAACAGGCTAAAATGGGCCCGCCCTTGGCCCGGGCTTCGCCCAAATCGTCCCGCGCGCGATTCCGTGACGCGGGGGCGCAGCTGTACTTTATGCGCCTCCGGGCGCGGTGAGGGCGGAGGCGGCTTCCGCCGCTGTGAATCCTGGGGCGTGTGGTCTTCTCCTCGCTCGCCCCGCTGTGGTGTTGTGGGTTGGGGCGGCGGGAGAGGACTAGCGCAGGCAGCAGCAGGACAAAGAAGATCGGCAGCTCCGGGTATGTGCAAAATTGATGCCAGGTAAATGTCCCCGCAATACAAAGCAGTCTGTTCCCCCGCTCCGCCGGGGCACAGCTGTACTTTATGCGCCTCCGGGCGCGGTGAGGGCGGAGGCGGCTTCCGGCGCTGTGAATCCTTGGGCTTGTGGTCTTCTCCTCACTCGCCCCGCTGCGGTGTTGTGGGCTGGGGCAGCGGGAGAGGACTAGCGCAGGCAGCAGCAGGACAAAGAAGATCGGCAGCTCCGGGTATGTGCAAAATTGATGCCAGGTAAATGTCCCCGCAATACAAAGCAGTCTGCACATCCCCATCCCCTATCACTCCAAAGCCAGACAGTCAATACACAAACCTAGCAGAGGCACACATGATGGCTAAGCAAGAAAATACCTACTTTCTAAAAGTGGTATTTTCAAACCCAGAATGTAAAAATCATCCTTATTAAAAGATGCATCTTCAGATTCTGAGTTCAAGCATACTAAACCCCATTTCCCCATCTTGTCCCCATGGGCAGTTATACTTTTAGGATGTTATAAGTAAACTCCCCATTCCATCCTATGGGACAGAAAGCCTTTCAATAGTGAAAAGCGAGATTGGCAGTATTTCACTATCAGGACATGCTACACACATCAGGGCATGTGTTTACTCTTTCACTTACACTGCACCCTGCCCACAGCGTACCTTGGGCCTACCTTACGGGTGACTCATATGTAAGAAAAGGGAAGGTTAGGGCTTGGCAAGTGGGTGCACTTGCCAGGTCGACATGGCATTAACAAACAGCGCACAGACACTGCAGAGGTAGGTCAGAGACCCTTTTTCAAGGCTGCTTGTGTGTGTGGCACAGTGGTGCCATCCCACTACCAGCATTTACCGGCCCTGATCACACACAGTGTACTATACTAGGTACTTAACAATAAACCAAATAAGCCAATTAGGGAAACACCATTCCATGACAACAATTTACACAGCAAACACTCACGCTCTGGCACGGAACAGCAGTGGCAAAGTGCCCAAACCATCTAGACCAGTAAAATTAAAGCTCAACACACAGTAAAAATACAGTAGGCAAAGGCAAAATTGCAGGGGAAACCCACGCCAAGGCTGCCAGGTCTAAAAATTACCATAACTATACTAAAACGTGATGGATGTAATACTTGAATTAATCCCAGCCACTGGAAATCACTTGGGTCCGCATCCCAATCAATTGTTCTTTTGCACACCACCTCAGTTTCGACCCAGCTACGTGCAAATCAGGCTTGACCTTGCTCCATTAGGAACAGCCCGGCCCTTACTGCCAAGCCAAATCCTCCCTGAACAGCAACACAAACAACTCAGGACCAGTTTTGCCCTTTTTATGGGCTCATGAGCCAGGTACAGGGAAGACTTGGCTTGGCATTTCAGACCAGACTTTTGCCATAAAGGAAAAGGGTCAAGGCTGATTTGCATATGGTTGGATACAAACTGAGGTGGCATGGTAGCAATAGAATGATAGGTGGGAGTACTACTCCGAGCTATTTGTAGTGTGGTAAGACTCATTGCAAGCAGCCTCCCATCGCCTTTTGTGTGTTCTAAGTGATTAAGAATCAGACAATCTTCAGTCATAGAAGGAATCACAGGTACCATCAAGGAACCTGAACTCACACTCAAAGGGAACCCGAACCAAATAATAGTGACTCTCATTGTTGTATGCTACAATGACCTGGAGGAACACATTAGGGGTTATCTGCTCTGACGACATCAGATGACACCTAAAAGTAGTGACACTAGCTCCTCTTTCACTCAGAGCCTCCACCTGCTGCCCATTGATGGTGACTCACTGCCTATACTTGGAAATATTGGTTGGCATGTGGGTTTTGGAACCATCTCCTTCCCACCCAGGGACACTAGCATAACCTCTGCAATACCCCCATGCTAACTGGGATGACCTCCTCCTCTAAACGCTTCATTAGTCATCCCTAGTGTTGTCCCACCAGCTGCGGGCTGTACCCTCTTGGGGCATTAGGCATCTCCCTTAATGTGCCTGTACCTATGGCAATCATGGCATTTGGGGGGGTTATTCCCTGAAACTTCTTCTCCACTAGCCCATTCACCTTTTAGTCAGTTGGGACTAGGGACCATTTCCCTGACAACTGTTTTGGGGCCTTTAGAGAACTTTTTGCTCTTATATCTGGATGACTGGAAAAGCGCAGAAGTCAGACCCCTACTCAAGAAGCCCTCAGCAGATCCCACAGACCTCAAGAACTACCGACTAATCTCCCTCCTCCCCTTCATGGCAAAAGTCACCAAGAAGACCATCAACATTCAACTAACGAAAGTCATTGAGGAAAACTCCATCCTCCACCCATCCAATCCGGATTCCGCAGAAACCACAGCACTGAGACTGCTCTGCTCGCCGCCACAGATGACAACCGCACTCTCGACAACCAAGGACACACCACAGCCCTGATCCTACTCGACTTCTCTGCAGCCTTCAACACCGTCTCCCACTGCACACTCACCACCAGATTCCACAAAGCTGGCATACAGGGAACCGCCCTGAACAGGCTCTGCTCCTTCCTCGCCAGCAGAATCCAAAGAATCAGATTTCCACCCTTCCACTCCGAACCCACAGAAATCAACTGCGGAGTATCCCTAGGATCGTCGCTCAGCCCCACGCTCTTCAACATATACATAGCCCCCCTCACCACCATCATCTGACAGCATGGACTCAGCATAGTATCCTACGCCGACGACAGCCAGCTCATTCTTTTCCTCACCAAGGACCCCATCACCACCAGACTCAACTTCCAGGAAGGAATGAAAGATGTTGCATCTTGGATGAGCAACGGTTGCCTGAAGCACAACTCAGAGAAGAGAGAGGTCCTCGTTTTTGGACCCTTCCCCTCTGCATGGGAGAATTCCTGGTGGCTCACCACCCTCAGCAGCCCCTCCACCCCCACAGACCATGCCTGAAACCGCGGCATAGTACTCAATTCTCCCTCACCATGACCCGACACATCGCGGCCAAGACCTGGAACAAGCTGCAGATCAACATAAGGTGTGCCCTCACCCTGCACATCTTCAGAAAGACCCTCAAGACTTGGCTCTTTGTCTGACCGGAGCTGCCCCCCCCCCCCAGCCCCTTGAGACGCTCACGGGTGAGTAGCGCACTTAAAAATTCCCTGACTGATTGATTGGTTGATATGTTTGCATACCTTCTTCTGGTGAGGACCCTGTCCACCCTTTTGGTGATCCCCCAAATATCTATTTATAGACTCTGCTGTTGAGCCAGCTGATCACCTTCTTAGCAAGCTTCCTGCGGTCACTGAGCTTAATAGCCACTAAGTGTTGGCAGAGCTCTACAAAACAATTATTGAATATGTGCTGTCCAACAAAGATTATACCCCCCCTTTAAATACTCACATCACTGCCCCTCACCCAGTCATCCAGTGCCTTGCAAAGTAATCCACATATTCTACCCAGGCTGGTAAGTTATCTTCTGGCTGTCCCAGAACTCATGCCTATACTTCTCAGTGGTGAGGTCATGCTTCTTGACAAGGGCATCGTTCATGAGGAAACACCTCATCCTGTCTCACTTCCCTTGGGCTAGTAATGCATAGATGTGTAGCGCTACAAAATTAACATTTACATTCGGATGTATGACGTTATAACGCATACTTTTACTCCGCAGACCATTACAACGCGACTTTTACTCCGCATACCGTTACAACGCATAGCGCCTTGGGGCGCTGGATAGTGGTAAGTATAATTTACTATTCTAACTCCAGTCCCCGTGGACCCTAGGGAAGGTGTTGGATAGTAAATTATACTTATTCCCTATCCTAGAGCGCCCCCCAGCGCAATGCGTTGTAATGGTATGCGGAGTAATGGTCGCGTTGTAATGGGTCTGCGGAGTAAAAGATCCGTTGTAACGGGTGTATACCTTTACATTCATTGCCTAACAACTGCAGCCGGAAGAAAATGTTCTTATAAGTAATAAAAATGAAACTGACATGTTTAAATTGTTATACACAACCACAGGCCTGTCACACAGAACACTCTTAATTTAGTTTAAATGTAGCACTGGTAAGGTGATATGAAAAATTCTTATTTACCACCGGCCAAGTAATCTTTGGCTATTCACAACCATCCGAGTGTCAAAGATTAATATGGTACTCACACAGCAAACAATCAAACTATCGTGGAGTGGTGTGGCTCACTGGTTAGAGGCAGCAGACCCGGAAGCAGAGGACCGCCCGGGACCAGGGTTCTATCCCCGACGCGGCAGGGTCGTGGACCAGGGTCAGTAGACTCAATAATTCTCGCCTCGGTGCCTACTCTAACCAGGGATCACACTCGGCAACTCTGGGCATTAGCTTGCCTCATCTCCACAACGGCCCCCCACATACACCGGGGATGCCTGGTTTCACCTTGGAGATACCCAGTAGGGACCATCTCACAGGGAAAGCCAGGACGGGTTCCCCAGCGGTCTACAGCGCAGAGATACTCCTTCGGGAGTCGATTCTAGCGCTTTAGAAACCCACAATTAATTAAATAATTTAATTATTCGCTCTACCATCACCTATCAACCAGCGTTTGTGGGAAAAAGTGTGGAAAAGAGAGTGAGCCCCTCACGGAAGAACCGCCAATCGGGTTTACCTGACTAGTAATTGTCAGTAATCCCAATTATCATCATTGGTGACTCACTCTCATAACAGTGGGAAAAGGAAACAAACACCAGAAAAAGACCAACAACATATAACAGTGCTTCTTCTCAACATCAGCCCCACAATCTGCTGACTGTTATTATCATCGTGGGTTGACGTTTTTACCCTTATTATGTTTGTGTGCACAAATAACACAAAAACACAAAAAACCCCGGTGAGAAAAAAACGTGAATCTCACACAGTTAAAATGGAAGTATTCACTGGCCACTCTGGATTTATTCTGGGCTGTGAACACTACCAGATTAAAAATGACTCACACCATATGCAGTCTCAGGAGGGTCATGGATGCCAACATGTTTGGTTGCTATTATTTTCCACAACTTCTTCAGGGCAAACGGGGGTTACCCACTGTATTTGCCAATTTCTTTCAACACACACCTGGGGTTAGCGACTTTCACGCATACCTGCTACCCCTTTATCTGCCAGTATACTTGTGTCCGGCAGGATCACGTATCGGTTCTGGGAACCCGCTATCGTCGGGTCTTCCGTATTCGGTCACCGGCACTGCTTATCCTCAACCGCCATGTGCAGTGGGCGTTCCACTGCCAAACCCATTGCTTTTTGATGCCACCCCAGATTTATACGGATGTGTAAATATGAGGAAGCGTCAAATACTAACGCCACTGAATAGCAGGCGTTAGATTGGAGCAACGAGGAGAAATACTTTTATTTCTCTCCGTTTGTGCTCTTTCTATATGTGCTTCATTCTGCAGCAAACATTAAGAGAGCAAATCCCCTTTAACAATTGTTTATGTGCAGGAAGGTGTCCCTTCCTGCACATAAACAATCACCCATATAACACAGACAACTTTGCACCATGGTTCAAGGGTGTCTTTTTTCGCGCTAGCCAGTTTTTTTTTATCTCCAGCAGAAGGGAAAAAACAAGGATGCACCGTATTAGAAAAATAGTGCATTCCCTGCGTTTTTTAAATGACGTAGCAGGGTGCTGCTAAATTGCTTGCAGCGCTGTACTGCGTTATTTCTCAGTAAAAATGTGTCATAATGAGCTGTGTTCTGCATATAATAAAGAAATTTCCGTGAGCAACATAAACATATTTACATAAAATGTTAATAATCGGATTAATACAAAAAATATAAATATATTTAACTAAATACATAAGCAGTAATTATTTCATACCTAGGCTAGGTATAAAAAGATTAGTGACAGTACCAGATCATACAATGAGGATTTTTTTTAAATTCATAATATTGTACTAAAACATATGTTCCCAGATCATGTCATGATGGGAAAACTATGGGGCATATTACCAACAACTATCGATAATTATCGCTATGTTGGCTTAGCGGCAATATTGTTATCGCCGAGCTGCGGCGATTTTTATCGCTTAGGAACCTTGCTATTATCAAGGTTTATCTCCTAAGCGATAAAAATCGGCCGAAATGCATGAATATCGCTGAAAAGTCAGCGATATTCATGCATTACCGAGCTAATGCTCTTAGCCATTGGATAACATGGCTAAGAACTGCTCAGGGGCAGGTGTTAGCTTTTGGAGATATTCGCGCTTAGCCCGAATATCTCCAAAAGTTGGTAAAAAGAGATAGCGATGTTAGCGACTGTTTCCAGTTGCTAACATCTTGGCACGCCCACTTTGCATGTCATTAGTGATAAATTTCACTGACATGCAAAGCGGGGCCCAAGATGGTCGCTATCTCCTACTAGCTGTCGCTAACTGGTGTTAGCGACAGCTTGGTAATAGGGAGATAATTTTATCTCCGCTTTCTTGGCTTTTAAAGCCAAAAAAGCGGAGATAAACCTTCTTGATAATATGCCCCTATCTTCTTGTGGTTAAACTAATTATCTCGTTAAGACTTATTTTGTTTCCTTCTCTAAAGGCCTTTAACGTGGCTTTTGATATTATCCCAGGTGGCATAGCATTCCCCATTTTTGAACTAGCTAAAGTCAAGAGTTTCTATTCCTTCCTAGTATGTTTTACATTACTGTTTAAGATAGCAAGGTGTGTTTTCATGGAGGACCTTGTTTGTGATACAAGCAGTTTCAGGAATATATTTTGTATCCATTGGGAGCAGTTCAGAGATCATAAAAATGGGGAGCTGTCTTGTATGCATTCATTCATACTTCAAGTGTGGAACATGATTAGTTTTTTGTTGAATTCATTATTTAGTAGGAATTATCTTGTTTCCTTCTTAAATGCCTGGTACGAGGCTTTTGTTACCATCCTTCGTGGCACAGAAATCTCCGTTTTTTTACAGGTTAAGTGTTTTTTTTCCTTCTACTGTTTCTAATTATTGCTGGGATGTTTTACATTGCTGATTAAGGTAAGAGGTGCGTTGAGCTGCACACAAGATAACGGCATTCTCGTGATCTCCCAAGCCACTGCTAGGAATCCCTCACCAACCTGAATCATTAAGGGCCTGCAGCCCGACCAAACTGTCCTGATCGGTCTCCCTGTCATTTGCGACACCCAAGAAGTTGTCTGCGGCTGCCTGGGCAAAGGTGGTGCGACTGCACCTTAAGGAGTGTTCCCTCCCAACCACCCAAGATAAGGGGCGCTACCAAGAGTTAGGACTGGAAGTGGCTGGATATGCAAGCTGAGGCTGCCGAGAGAACAAGGCAGCTCTCTGGTGGGACAGACATTGAGGAGCAAGAACACCGAGGAGCACGGTTTGCCTGCTGGAGGGGAACCCATCACGTAATGCTGTTGAGGGCTGATTTGGCTGAAAATAATGGTCCGACGCCATGCGGCCTGCAAGTCAGATGAGTAGCTGCGGCCCTGGCTGACGACTGTGGTGAACAGAAGTGTGAGCCACCATGCCGGCAGTATGCTGCCTGTGGAAGGGTTATGCCTGGTGGGAAACCAGGGGATTTCCGAGAAAGATGTCTGGAGGTGACTGAGTCTCCTGAGCAGGGTGCGGAGCTGGGGAAACCTGGAAGGGGCACTGATGTGAGGCTGATTGGATAACTGGGGAATTGTGGTGCTGCACTGAGAGAGCCCCTCGGAATGAGCTAATCTACAGGGATACGTGAAAAGGTGAAAAGATCAGGGACCTGAGACTAGTGGCGCCCACACTGCCATCACTGAAACACGGATGGTGCAGTGCGTATGGTATTGACTACCAACCCCTGCATCCAAAAGTCAGAGAGACCGTGCAACAGGCTCAGGGCAGGAAGACCATCAAACTACAGGCTGCACAGGGATGCTTGAAAGCCTTGGTAACATCAAATGCATTCAGTGCATAGACACAGTGGATCCAGAGCAGAGGCACATCAGAGCCATCCCCGGAAAGCACGGACCTACGGGGGACACTGGGTGATGCCATGAATGGCTGAAGACCTATAAATGATGGATGAACCCTGTTTAGAATAACGAAGGGGAATGCACTGTACAGACAGCTCTACGTAGGTGGGGGGAGGCAGGTGAACTTGCTATCCCCTGTACGACCATCTCAGGAGATGCTTTTTCACTTCTAATTCCAGATGAGAAGACTACTGGGTGGGTGGTGGGCGAGAATGAGAATGTGAGGGCACCCCAGTTGGACACTCCTTTGATCTCGCTATACCCAGAACTGAAATGGAGGCACACACTGGACTTTGGTTTGTTTCTTGGTAACCAGAATTGATATGGAGGCACAAACTGAACTTTAGTTGTTTCTTGGTTTGCTGGAAAGTTTGCCTTTGCCAGACTGCCCTGGGGTGTGGGGTTTGTGTTGTGCTATGTTATGTTATATTATGTTATGTTAATAATACTTGCTAGAGAGCACCTTGACCAATGGTTTCTTGATCCTTTGAGACTAAGGGAATGAAAAAGGGCCTAAAAGGCAAACCAGCACTAAAAGGCCTGCCCAAGAGTCGAAGAACTCTATCAAAGTCGAACTATCACATATGAGCCTGTCTAAATAGCTAGGTTTTAAGCATTTTCCAGAAAGTCGGATATCTATTCTCTAGTCTCAAGTAATCAGGTAAGGAGGCCCATAACAATGGGGCCCGGCAGTAAGAAAATACAGGCGCTCATACATTGCTTGTTGGAACCCGGTTAGCACAGGAAGATCTCTGTGAGCGAGTGTATTTAGGAAGTCTCTTTGCTAGGAAACATAGAGTCGAATATTGCAAAGTTTTAAGTATTGTACAGTAGATATTAAACTTAACCCTTTTCCTAACAGGTAAATAATTTTATTGTTTTAGGGTAGATGTTAAATGGGAATGCCTCGGTAGCCTAAATATGTGGCGGGTTGCTTTATTTTGAATAAACTGGAGCCTCTGGATTAGGAGAACTAGATAAGTAAAGTTGACGCAGTCTAGCTGAGGAATAGCCATAATTATTGTTTCAAGACTTCAATGGGAATAAGCGAGGACATTTTCCTGATCAATTTCAAAGTAAAAATACATTTATATGCGACCGCATCAGTCTGAAAAGTCATCTTTAGACCACTATCTAACAATATGTAAAAACTCTTAACAGGGCTCTTAGGCAGCCGAAGTTCACCCTTCTCTGCTTGCCAATACAGTCCTCACCAGAGGTAAATCTTATGGTTTAGAATCATGACCTCTGTTTTGTTTGCATGTATTTTGAGGTGGTTGTTTCCCAACTAGTACCAGATGAATTTCATGATATTTTAAAATTCTAACTGAGAGGCAGGGTGCTCTCCCAACGGATAAGAAGCTGGAAATCATCTGCATAGTTGTACACTCTAAAACCCCTAGCTGCGAGGTTTAGCATATGATGTAGCTACAAATAGACCCAAGATTACTGCTAGAGTGCGATCCTGCAGGAAGATTTTCATCCAATTCAAACAATATCCTTGAGCCTCTAAACACTTGAAAAGAAGCTCATGGTTAACCTGTCAAAGACAGCTGATAGATCTAATATTACAGACACAGATGTCTCACCTACATCCCTATTAAGCATGATATTATCCTTGTGGTCAAAAGCTGCTTGTTGCTTGCTGTCGCATCGAATAATGTGACTATTGGAAGTGGTTTAGAGTTCCGGCCCCATGTTTGCCTCCTATAGTTTTGCTGAATAAGGAAGGAGAGAAATGGGACAAGCCTTATTTAATACCCTAGAGGTGCCCCCTTGTTGTTTTTAAAATAGGGATCACCCTGGCACTTTTGAAAGTTTTAGGAACTAATCCTTGGAGGATAGATTTGTTCAAGAGCTTTAAAAGCAGGGCTTCAATACCTTTCTCTATATTTCTCAACACCTAGGGATGGCAGAGATCTATATAGGATCCTGATCTGACCACCCCATCAACTCAGGTTTCATCCAAACAAACAAAAAAAGTGTAATATTAGGAACTCTTATTCTCTTTCTGGCAGATTACATTAGAACAAGAGTTTGTGATACTAGCACTTGTCAAAACAATTTTATTTACAAAACAAGCATTCATGGTATCACAAAATTCTGAGAAGGCACTGCTGGTATAGTGATTCTATTTGGGGAGAATAGCTCATGCAATATTTTGAAAATCTTCTTTTGTTTACAGGAGGCCTCTTAAATTTGAATAGATTAGTCATAAGATTGGATTTATACAAAATTAGTTTCTATTCTTCCATTCCAGTTTTGAATTTGAGTTTATTTTCATTACATCAGGGGCATTCTAAGTGACCTAAGAGTTGGGAAAAGTTCTCTTGTACTTGCCTGACCCAGTAGACATAGCACCGGCCAAAACCACAGCATCCTCCTTGCGGGAGACATTATCATTCTTGTATACATGTACCCATTATGACACTATGCATTTATAAATACTGATTCATCACCTAGAATTAGAGGGATGGAAACACTGGCAAAGAGGCATAGAGTTCTGGCTTTTCAAAAATGGAGGGCAATAGATATAGCGTTCCTTCAAGAAACAAACATAGTATCCCAGAAAGTGGCAGGTTAAGGAGACCATGGAGGGATCCGCTCTCTACCACAGGTGTGTCCTCTTTTGCAAAGGGATCTTTGACTTGGATCTGCCATTTGAAAAGGATACTGTATACAAAGATGGAGAGGGTCTATATGTGCTCTTCACAGGGACCCTAGATGGGACTGAGGTATTACTTGGCAGTCTATATGTCCCAAATACGGGGCAGGGTCACTTCTCATATCACTGGCACCTACACTAGAAACACCAAAGTGACATGGATAGTGGGTAGAAACTGAACTGTGTAGCGGATTTGCACTTAGAACACTTTACTACACTGCTGGTGAGTTCTCCCAAACTCAGGCCTGTCCCAGACTTCATCTCTTGGACTGATTACTAGGGGCTGGTAGACATATGATGCATCAGGAATACCGGCCCTAAACTGCTCCTTTTATTATCCAGTCTAAGACCTACATGTATGCAAACACACCTGTGGGGGGGTCCGCAATTCCACACGCCACTGTAAGGACATGATTGGCTGCCCGTAACTTGACGGAAAAGTTGCATTGACCTTTTTATATACAGAGAATTGGTCCCAGGCTGAAAAGTAGCTTGTAAACTAAATAAAGGGGTCAGGTTATAACTTTTCTGACCGCTTGTGTGTGTTATAAATGTAGGGAAAGCATGTACAATGGGCAGCAATATGCCAGAAATTCTTGTTTTTTTTTGCCCTTCACGGGATCCGCAGATTGGTCGCTGGGTTCAGCGCTGCCCCCGTGTAAATCTGCGATAGATCCATGATTCTCACAGCAAATAAAAAAATATATAAATTCACACACCCACTCTTACACCCAGACAGATGCTCTTACATCCACTGTAGTACCCTAGGAAACACTTACACACAGTCAGATACCCAGACAGGCACTGGTACACCCACATGGGACACCCAGACAGACACTCTCACATTCACTCTGACACCCATACAAATGCTGTCAAACCCACTCACACACCCAGACAGACACTGTTACACCTATTCTGACACCCATGCAAATCCTCTCACACCCATCACACACTCAGACTCTAACATCCACTGTGACACCCAGACAGACACTCTCACACCCACTCACACATCCAGACAGCCACTCTCACATACACTATGGCACACATACAAACACCCTCTTACCCAGTGTGACGTCCAGACAGACACACTTGCACACACACAGATAGCCACTCTCATGCCCACTCACACACAGAGACACACTCATACACCCAGACAGACACCCTCACATCCACTCACAAACTCACTCAGACACTATAACACCTACTCATCTCATAGATGAACTCAGACACTCATGCACCCACTCAGAGATCTAGTCAGACATTAACACGCTCACTCACAGACCCACTCAGACTCACATACCCACTCTTACACCCAGAAAGATGCTCATACATACACTGTGATACCCTAGCAGGCACCTCCATACCCATTCAGACACCCAAACAGGCACTACTACACGCACTGAGACACTCATACAGGCACTCTCACATTCACTCTGACACCCACACACACCCAGGCAGACACTGTTACGCCTGCTATGATACCTGTGCAACTCCTCTCACACCCACTCACAATTCAGACCCTAAAATCCACTGTGATACCAAGACAGACACTCTCTCACTCGCTCACACCAACAGACAGACACTATCACATGCATTCTGACACCCATACACACACTCTCACACTCACTCATACACAGAGACACACTCTCACATCCACTCATAAAACCAGACAGACACTAACACACTCACTCACTGACCCACTCAGACACTCACATACCCACTCACAGACCCACACAGAAACTCACTCACCCACCCACCCACTCACAGACTCATACAGACACTCACACAGCCACTCACAGACCCACACTGAGATACAGACACCATCCCATGCAGGCCCTCACACACCTACTCACAGACCCACAAATACACTTACATGACCACCTACAGGCCCATGCATCCACTTACATGCCAACTCACAGACCCATGCAGGCACTTATACAGCCACTGGATCTGGTGAATGTGGTAATGGTTAAGTACATTAGTAATGAGGTAGTGTTTTGATTTTATTTTAGTAGTTTTTACAAAGTCAAATATAAAAATAAAGTACAAATTAAAAATTGTGACAAGGCTGTTGGATCTGCGAATTCGTCATGAAGTTACACAGGGAGCACAAGTCAAGAGAGGTAGTGGTGGATAAAGGGGTCGCACATCCATATTATTGTATACACAGGCTACAAAGTAAGTTGTATAATAACATAACATGAAAGAATAGACTTGGTGCCACTCAGGGTAAGAGACACCCTACTACCTTGGGAGTAGAAAACATAGGTAAAAGAAGTGGCTTGTGAATTGGCTTACAACAGGAAAAAACCCTGGCACTCAAAACATTTTAAATTCAAAAGATGATACAGTTCAGTCCAAATTAGCAAGAAAGAACAGGAGAAGTATTCTTAACACAGGAAAGACGGGAAGTTATATTTTTCATTTTTCAAGACATTCATTAATTTATTTAATAGATATCAAAGTAATACAAAATGTATACAAGAAGTTCCAAGGACTGAGACACTCAAGTCTGGATAATACAGTCAGAAATCTCTACAATGATGGAGATAGTGATCCAGTCCTTGGTACAAAGAACATGAAACAGCCAACATGCATTTCGTCACAACCCTGACTTTTTCAAGGCTGTAGGAACAATAATAAACCACATATGTACATTTAGTATATCCTTGCAATATATAATACATCCTATCCACATTTATTTAGACAGAGTATAAGCAGGATATGACAAGATAAGAAGATCTGAAACCATGCATAAAAAGGAAAAGAAACGAAAAAACCAGTGTAGAAATGGAAATAAATGTGATAAGAAGTAAATGTGAACCCAATTCCGAGACTGCATAAAACAAGAAAGCATTAGGGATGTAGTCCAAACCATTTAGTGCAAAAAACAAGCAAAAATGTGAACGTGAATAGAGATTAACGGTGGCACCATTGATATGAATCAAGAGAGACGTGTATCCAAAGAGTATAGCTAGGAATCTGACAGTAGGGATATACAAATTGTTAGAAGAAGTTTGACTTCTCGTCTGTAGTAGTAGAAGTAATGGGAGTAATTCCGTACGGATCAGCATTTACGGCTGAAACATAAGGATTGAAAATAATCTGAGGACCAAGTTTAAGGGCCCCATTAGGATAGTGGGCAGAAAATCACCCCGACCGCCATGGAGGTGGGAAACAACCGCCCACCGGACAGTGGATAAGCCGGCGGTCAAATTAGGATCAACCGCCAAAAAGGACCTACTGCGGCGGTAGCGGGCAAACCAAAACCCCCCGACCCGAGCGGTGACGTCCAAAAACCGACCGCGGCAGTCGCAAACACTGCGGAAAAGCTACAACCCGCTGCAAGCAAAGCGGAGACACCGCACGGGAAATTAGGATATCCCCGATGGTCCCGCGGTATGATCCGCTGTTTCCGACCGCCGCGGTTGCACACAGGAGTGAATGAGAGAGACAGCGGAAGAGCTGCAGCATAGCCATTGCAGCGAACGGTAAATGAAAAACATGGCGGACGATGGCAAAATACCGCAACAATGCCAAACTTTGCACAAATCAAAGTATCCATGCCCTCCAAATACACAAAACACATACCAATGAAAAAACAAAAGCCAAAAAACAAATACAATTCCCAGGACAACACTCACAACACACCTGACAGCAAAATCCCATTTGGACACACCCACACAGCTGAGTATAAAACCAGCCCCTTTACTGACCACACTCCTTTGCAACACTCCAGAAGAGAAGGGTACACACCAGATCTGACAGGAGAGGCAAAGGAACACAGCACACATACCACCACCACCACCACCATCACTACCACCATTACACCAGCACCAACAATCCCCCACCACACAACACACCTCACACATCATCACCACACCCACCACACACACCCCTGCACCCACAAACACTTCAAGGACCACGGACCATGGCAGCACAAAAAATGCCCAAATTCACAGAGAGTGAGTTGACAGTCATGGTAAATGAGATAGTGAGAGTGGAACCACAACTGTTTGGTAGCCTCGTCCAACAGACACCATCAGCCACAAGGACACAAATGTGGGAAAGGATAGTTCAAAGGGTCAATGCAGTAGGGGCCATCCCGCGATCCAAGAAGGAGATCATGAAGCGGTGGCATGATCTCAAGAGGGTTGTCAAAGAGAGGAGGAGCAAGAACTGGGAGCTGGTTAACCGGACTGGCATTGGCCCTCCCATCCCACTGAAAACATTCACACCATGGGAGGAGAAGGTGCTTGCCATACTGCATCCTGAGAGTCTCACAGGAGTATCCAGGAGAATGGAGGCTGGTAAGTACAAACATATGGCAACCAACACACTGATATGTACTTCCTTGTACAACCCAAACACCATTGCATTGTTCACCCTCACCTTACAGGTAGGTAGCCATCTTGCTTGGGAGGCCTATTTGTGGGTGGGAGGCCTGTACCACGACTCCCACCATGCCCCCTGTCCCACACTCCAGCAGGATAGAGGCCTCCCCCACCCAGAAGCATGTGTCAGCCATTGTACTGTTCACCAAACAAACTTATAGGTAGGAAGCCATCTTGCTTGGGAGGCCTGTTTGTGGGTGGGAATCCTGTACCACAACCCCCACCATGCCCGCTGTCCCAGACCCCAGCAGGATAGAGGCCTCCCCCAACCAGGAGCATGTGTCAGCCATTGCACTGTTCACCAAACAAACTTACAGGTAGGTAGCCATCTTCACAGTGAGGGTGTTTGGGCGAGGGAGGCCTGTACTCATAGTCCCACCATGCCCCCTGTCCCACACTCCAGCAGCATAGAGCCCTCCCCCACCCAGGAGCATGTGTCAGCCATTGCACTGTTCACCAAACAAACGTACAGGTAGGTAGCCATCTTGCTTGGGAGGCTTGTTTGTGGGTGGAAGGCCTGTACCACGACTCCCACCATGCCCCCTGTCCCACACCCCAGCACGGTAGACGCCTCCCCCACCCAGGAGCATGTGTCAGCCATTGCACTGTTCACTAAACAAACATACAGGTAGGTAGCCATCTTGCTTGGGAGGCTTGTTTAGGGGTGGGAGGCCTGTACTCCTACACCCACCATGCCCCCTGTCCCACACCCCAGCAGCATAGAGCCCTCCCCCACCCAGGAGCATGTGTCAACCATTGCACTTTTCACCAAACAAACTTATAGGTAGGTAGCCATCTTGCTTGGGAGGCTTGTTTGGGGGTGAGAGGCCTGCACTCCTACACCCACCATGCCCCCTGTCCCACACCCCAGCAGCATAGAGCCCTCCCCCACCCAGGAGCATGTGTTAGCCATTGCACTGTTCATCAAACAAACTTATAGGTAGGTAGCCATCTTGCTTGGGAGGCTTGTTTGGGGGAAGGAGGCCTGCACTCCTACGCCCACCATGCCCCCTGTCCCACACCCCAGCAGCATGGAGCCCTCTCCCACCCAGGAGCATAAGTCAGCCATTGCATTGTTCACCCTCACCTAACGGGTAGGTAGCCATCTTGCTTGGGAGGCTTGTTTGTGGGTGGGAGGCCTGTACCACGGCTCCCACCATGCCCCCTGTCCCACACCCAGGAGCATAGAGCCCTCCCCCACCCAGGAGCATGTGTCAGCCATTACACTATTCACCAAACAAAGGTACAGGTAGGTAGCCATATTCACTGGTCTGGCTGTTTGGGGGTGGGATACCTGCATCACTACACACAGCAACAATTTCATGCAATGCATCAATACCTGACATGTACGAGTAATTGATGTCCCTCTGCACCATGTATTTATGCCCAGTATTGCACTTATGTTCACAGAGCATGCTCATTAAATGCTGCACAGTCATGCACACAGTGTTTCTACACACAGACACAGGTAGATATGTGAGGTATGTAGTGGGCAGACATGCATGGGACTGGAGATGTCTGCAAGCCACTGAGGGGGTACAGTGCAGACATCCAGCATGTGTGTGAGATTATCAGGGATCCTCTACGCCCTCATGTATGCATACAATCAAATCTGTTTGGCCCATGCAGAGTGCCCTTGTGAGGTGTCCCCCAGTTTGGGATGGATGGAGATTACAATAGGTCCTGAGTCTGTGTCTTGCTACTGTACTGATAGATGTTGGTACATGACACTGTGTAACTGGTCATTCATCCTTCTTTTAACTCATACCTGCAGCTCAAGGTACACCAGCGTAAGGCTGTGTGGAGGGCCATTGCAGCAAAGGTGCGAGCCCTGGGGGTATCCAACCGATAACACACCCACTGCCACAAGAGGTGGGACGACATCAGCCGGCTGGCAAAGAACATGGCAGAGATGACATTGGGGCTGCTACCACGCACAGGGCGTTTGGCAGGCGCAACATAACACCACTGATGGTCTGCATATTGGCAGTGACTAATCCAGAGCTGGATGCACGTCTGAAGGAGCATCGCCAGCAAGGCAGGGGTGAGTATTTGTGTAGGGTGACTTTGGCTGGGAGCGGATGCATGTGTACAGGGCCTGTAGCAGCGGTGGCCCATGTGATGTTCGTGTGGTGGTGCTGTGCTGTGTCATGTGAGTGGCTGCTGGGATGTGTGCCAGTGTCAAGCATTGGGCCAAACTGGCCTTACAAAGCTGATTCTCCCTGCTGTGCTTTCTCATAGCCAGATGTGTTAGGATCCACATGGTCATTCAGCATTGGGATAGTGTGGGGAATCTATTAGGGGGTGAACAGCAGGGTCCACTACCTGAGTGTGACTTCATGTATGCCTACCTTGCATGCACCATGATCAGAGAGGCCCACACATCTGACAACAAGGTGCCCCAGCGTACCACATGGTGCTTGGTATGGCCTACTTGGCATTGTGGACTGTCATGTCCTAATAGGTGTGTGTGTTGTCCCCTCCTGTTCCCTGAAGGTCTGTCAGTGGCAATGAGTGTTGTCCCCTCATTATGTCCCTAGGTGTGGGCAGGGCAAGTTGTGTGTCTGGTACACTTCATCCACGGGCATGGTGTTGTGCTGTGTGGCCTCGAACTTGGCTCAGTCATGGCAGATATTCAGGGTTACAGGCACTGTTGTGGTCTATGTAGTGTGTTGCTGCAATGTGATTGCAGGGTGAGGTGGTCACCATGTCGATTTGGGCATCTCCTGTACAGAATTGATTGGATTGGTTGGTCCTGATGATGACACTAACACAACCCTGCATCTTTCTCTCATGCAGAATCGCCAGTGGACACGCAGGAACAGGAGCCGGAAACCAGTGGTGGTGAGAGTAGCACCACAGCTGCACCGAAGGCCAGTGACACAGAGCTCACCAGCGCATCTGAGGGGGACCGTAGTCTGTAGGAGGAATCCGTGACTGAGACACAGAGTACTACATCATCTGATGCCAGCGGTGAGGCATCCATGTTGGCAGGCACAGGGGATGGTGAGTCTGCAACATCATCTACCACACAGCGGCCAGTGCCCAGCCTCCCATCCACTTCATCTGGTGCTGCCCGTGTCCGTGTCAGTAAGAGGTGACGAGTTACATTCACACCTGGCACCGCTGAGCCTGCACCTGTCCCCCCTGCTGCCCTCAGTGCAGAGTCTGTAGAGCTCCTGCGCCAGCTTTGTGTGGGCCAGACCGCCCTGTTCAAGGCCTTCAGTGACCATGACATGAAATTAAGCCAGGTGGTTGCCTACATGGAGGGCATGCACTCTGACGTGGGTGGGCTATACCGTACAGTCCAGGCTTTGTCATTTGCAGTGACGTCTTCCCTTCAACAGGCACATGCTCCCATTCCTGGTCAGGTGCCTTTGTCCACCCCCCAGTCAGTGGCCACATCAGATGACAGTGACCACGGTTCGCATGCATCACAGACACGAAACAGCACAAGGAGCACACAGCAGACACAAACTAAGCGGTCCCGCCCACAGACACCATCCCCTCAGAAGAGCAGAACCAGCCCAGAATGCACAGACAAGAGTCCGCCAGGGAAGAGAAAGGCCGAAAAAGCAATGAGGCTGACATCAGGCTCACATGCCTCAGAGGCATCACTAGCAAAGGACTCTACTGTCCCTACAACTTCTCGCACAGCTAGGCGTGCAGTGTCTGTGCCCACTGAGGAGGTGTTGTATGGCAAGGGTACACCTAGGAAGGGCACAGGCCCCCATTCCCCCACCACATCAACTCCAATTCCAAGCCCAGTGAAGCAGGTGAATGAGGGCACTGTCGGAGCCACCCCTGGCAAAGAGGCAAAGGAGGGCACTGTAAGTGGGACACCTGGCAAGCAGGGGCAGGTGGTCCAGAGGTGTAGCCAGACAAAGCGTTCCGAAGGATCCAGCACGTCACCAGAGGGAGTGCCAGTGTCTGCACCTGATGCGGGACAGTTGGTGTGTGTGCCTGTTGTGTCATCACCAGTTCCCATTAACCCCAAGACAGGGAAGCCATTTCGTATTCCCAAGAAGTGGAAGGGAACCCCTCCAACCTCTCCCACCCACACTGTGTCAGAGGTCTGCATGACTCCACCTCCACGTGCCACTATACCACCTGGTCCAAACAGCCCTCCAGCTTGCCAAACCACTGATAGCCCTACCTCACCTGGGCCTCTGTCTCCCCAGTCAAGTGTTCCTGCAGTCCCGACACACAGCCAGCTCCAAGTCTGCCTGACAGCCAAATGTGAGTAGCAGTCCCCATTATACACCTGTCTCTCATACAGGTGTGCTAGTCCTGCCCATTGGCACCTGGGTATGTTGCTGGTCAGGGAAGGGTACAATCAAACACACTCACTGTGCAGCTTCTCATGTCCTGACTCCGCATTTCTCCCAGCCCAACTTACATTGTCATTCACTGCTGTGTTGTACTCTCACCTGTGCCATGGCCACTAGCCCTGTTGCTATGCTATGGTGGAGTCTCCCCTGTGCAGTTTTTCATGTACTTGCTGTGCCACCTGCCATGAACACTGGCCCTGTTGCTCTGCTGTGTTGAACTCTCCCCTGTGCCATGGACACTGGCCCTGTTGCTCTGCTGTGTTGGAGTCTCACCTGTGCAGCCTCTCATGTACTTGCTGTGCCACCTGCCATGGACAGTGGCCCTGTTGCTCTATTTATTATGATCTATATATGTTGCTGATTAAAGTTATTTTTGTGTGTGCATTTGGTTGCCTGTGCCCCATGCTCTATGTGTCACTTCAACATTGCCAAGCTCTTTGCACGCATCACCTTCTTAAACAGGGGTGACAGGGTCTTCAGTCCATTCAGACACTGATACTTGTGTTATCTGTGTTGGCTCTTTTGCCTGCCATGCAGTTCTCTTTTTAGTGGTTTGCTATTGTTGGCTACGTTGTTGCCATGTCAGCTTGGGGTACACTGCCAGCACAGGGTGTGATGCTGTGCACAGGTTTGCATGCAGGCGGGGCAATGACATGATGTATGTGTGTTATTCCTGTATATGTACCCAGCTGTGTATGTGTGTGGTCATTTTGTGTAGGCCCTTAATCCTGGTCCCCTGTCTTATATGCAATGTGTGCTCTTGGGTGGTGAAGAGGTGTGCAGTGTGAAGGGTGTGACTTTGTAGTGGTTGTGGATGTGTGTGTGCCCCTGGATTGTGATAGACATACATGTGTCACCCAGGACTTGTGTGCCTGTTTGGTTTGTCCTGCCCTGTGTAAATGATTGTATGCACTTGTGTGAGTTGTCTGTTGTGCACTGTGCAGTGTGTTGGTGTGTCCATGCAGTTCTGTGTGACTCATTCTTGTTGTTTTGGTCACTTATGAGTGTGCAATGTGTGTGACTTGCACATCAGTGTTGTGTTTGTTTGATCGTCAATGTGTCTTGAGTGTGTTTGTGTAGACTCTGTGGCCCTGCTGCTCCTTATTGGCATTGTGTTTGTCATGCATTGCAGGCACATGGTGCCTTTTCTCCTCCTGTATGGCATGGTGTGTGTGGTGTAATGCCATCACCTATGTGTGCCACTTGTGCCTAGCCATTGTGGGTCTGCACTCCCTCTATTTGTTTATGGTACACCCCTCACATGTCTACTACTGACATGCTAGTCAGTTGACTTGGATGTCAGCTGTCCCCTTGGTTTACATGTGTATGTGCCTCCCCATCACTTCATTTGTAACACTGTGCCTTGTGGTGCAGTTCTTGGGCCAAGAGTGATGTTCCACTCTGGACATTGCCACAATGGTTTATGTGTGATGTTCCTGAGCTATTTATTAGTGAGGATTGCTCATGTACACTTCAGCTGTGTGTGCTGCCCAGTGCTCTGGTGAAGATGGTTCTGCTCTTGTATCCCAGAGTGGTGCATCCTGTTGTTGTTGTGTTGTATGTATCTGTGTTGGCTGTGTTGTTGCTTCACTCCCTGGGTGTGCTGTTGTTTTTGTGCTGTGCTGATTTGTGGTGTGTGTGTTGAGGTTGTATCAGTCATACATGTGTGTAGCTGCTGTGCTTGGTGTGCACAGACTGCTTGTTGTGCATACAGTGCTGTGTGTATGTGGGCTTGGCATTGCCTGATGTGCATCCCCTGATGTCATGTGGTGTTTGTTGATTTTTGCTTTCATGTGCATGTGTGGTTGGTTTGTTGTGGCAGTGTAGTTCTGTGCAGGTGCACTTCTTGTGTGATTTGTGGTATGTTGTGTGCGTTTTGTTCTTGGGTGATGATGTTGAGCACTCATTTTGTGTTTGTGCTCACATTCCCTTTCCACAGATTGGCTGACAGGGTATGTCTGTTTGTGTTGGGGTTCTGTGTGTGTTCCTGTGGTGTTTGTGTGTTGTTTTTGGGCAGGCATCTCTTCAGGCTTCCCTGTGTGTGTGTGTTCTATTTGTGGCTACACCCAGGGTGTGTGTTTGTTTGTGTGTATATGTGCTGGGACGTATTGGCAGCCTTCAGTGTGTGAGGCACTGGTGTTGTGTGTTCTTTGTCAGCCACTCCTGCATTGGCTGTCTCCTTGGTTGTTTGTTGTGTGGTGCAGGGTGTGTATTGTGCTTGCTTGTTGCTGTGCTTGTTGCTTGTTGCTGTGCATGGGAGTGCACAGGATGGGCACTTGGCCTGTGACTTGATGGGGTGTGTTGATGTGTGGCTGGGGGTGGTGTGTCCCTGCGGTATTTGTGCCCTGCCCATGCTTTGGAGTGTCCCTGCCTTCTGCAATGTGCGCATGTGTAGCCCGCGGTGGTGATCTGACAGGCAACGGGACGTTGCTGCTAGTTCGCTGTCGATGTGTGTCCCGGATGCAGATGGGTAACTTGGTGGCAGGTGGGTCATGTGTGGGTACCCTTGTGGATGTGCTGTGACCCCCAGCAGGGTGTCTGTTATGGTTTTGGACGCTGTGTCAGCCCATGTGTTCTGTGTTGTATTTGTGTATTTGCGTACCTGCGTCGTCGTCAGCGGTGGCCAATTTGATGGTAGTGCTGAGGTTGGTACATCACCAGATGCATATGTAGGGCTGGGCCCAAGGCGTTCATGATTGGGTGGAGAGGACCGGGTCTGTGCTATTGCGCTCCGCTGTCGAGTTTCTGCCGTCTCTGGTTGGGCGGTGTCTCCGCTGCGGTGAGTCTGCCTGTTTGGGCCATCCTAATTTGTGGAGTGGGGCGGACATCATTGCACAAGGCGGTGAGTCTCCATTGGCTCCCACCGCCGCGGTGACGGGCGCACTTTGATGGCGGTGCGCGGCGCTCCGTGGCGGACGGGAAATGACCTATGTTTTGCTATACTAATATGGCGGACGTGAGTACCGCTGTTCGGGGGCAGTAAAAGGTGTTTTTTGCCCCGCCAGCACTGCGGTGGTGCCACCACCTGACATCCTAATGGACCCCTAAGTGTTTAAATTGATATTGTAATGTATAACTTGACTGGATGCTTACTCTGAAATTGTATCTAGGCCATTCTTTATCTTAGTTGCAGTAGCAATATATGAGAATATCTTGAGAGACTCATATTTGAAATGTATCTGTAACAGCTAGATAGTTTATTTTAATTTAAAAATTTAAATTATTGGGTATGATAATAATCGACCAACCTAAAATGTAAAATATTTAGATATTTACATCCGAGTTTAACACTCTATGAATGATTGATGCATGCGGTGACTTACATGTCTATATATTATGTGGAAAGTAAAGACGATGATGATTTACAACACGGCATATAAGTGGCTATGATAGGGCCCTGTGAACAAGCCAAATGTTATTCAGAGAAAAGAAACTAACACATATGATTTTTCTCGAGTATCTTTCCTATTAGTTTACACAAATGTGCTCATGACATTGAGTGCTGACTATTAGTAAACACGTAGCATGCTAAAAAACAGGGGCAAATGCGCTCTTAACATAGATTGTTGACTATTTGTAAACAAGCAGCACGCTAAGAGAGGGGGGCACAGCACTAAACGCTAGGCCTGGGCGGTAAATTCTGTTCTGCTCGCAGAATATGCGGAATTTGGGTATTTTCGCATTCCGCGGAGAACGCGGAAATGCCAAAAATTCTGCAATCCGCGGCTTAACAGAATTTTTTGCTTGTTCGCGCTTTCTAAATGCGTGTTCGTGAGATATTCCTCCCTGAGCACACAAACAACGTTCGCGCACAAGAAAAAAGCAAAGCGAAAGGGTGGGACTTTTGCCTACTCGCAGAGATTTTTTACTGTTTCGCAGAGCTTTGCGTAGCGCGAATAAGCAAATTCCACCCACCCCTACAAACGCTTGCTACCAAAATTCAGTAAGGACTAACCTTGTTGCTTGGACGACCTCTTGTAATAACAGTCTCCTCCCGTCTGTACCATGGCGAGAACCATAGCTCCAATCCGTCATATTTTAATACATGACATATCCAGACCCGGAAATGTAGCGGAGTGTCACGTAGGACAAAAGTTACCACCAATAGAAAACGGACTTAGCGTAACACTCGGTGGTGATCCAACTGAGTTATACAACAGGGGTACTGTGGTGGCCATCTTAGAAGAGCTTCCAAAGTGATTAGAAGAACAGCAAACAGGTGTAATAGTGTAATAGTGTAAACAGACAAAAGATAAAAACACTATACGTGGAAGCAATCAAGTGAGAGGATTACATTAAGATAAAGGATTTAAAATTAAAAAAATTAATGAGCTCACTGATGTTACAATACGTACATTCCGGATTCAAAGGCAGAGCTTGTAATCCCTTCTCTAAGGGAATGCAAGTATAGAGGGAGCAAACGTCTAATGTGACAAAAGAGAACTCTTTGTCCCACTCAATATCTTCCAGTTTGTTCAGAAGGTCTCCTGTATCTCTGAGGTCAGAAGGGAGATTATGGACTAACGGCTGCAAGTATACATCTATATTTTCCGATATATGTTCAGTAGGAGATCCAATACTGGAAACTGTAGATCTACCTTGAGGGATAGTACTGGGTTTATGAATCTTAGGTAAAATGTATTGGCATGGTGCCCTAGGTTAGATTAAACAAGCTCTGACTGAAACACTATCCCAGAGAAAAGCAACTTTTGTAGTGTAGTTCCTATTATCCCAATAGGCTCTGCGCATTGGAATAATATCTTCAATAGTATAGACGTAGGACTGAGGTTAACTAGGTCTTCTACTGACGATATTAGACTTAAAGTTATGTGTGCCAGCTAGCTCAGAGTTCACTAGAAACTTTCTCGAATAGGCAAGGAGGAGTTTAACCTCCCTGGATAGACAAGAAGGGATTTAGTTTCTGACAACCATAGAACATGACAACTTTGCTCCCCCTAATCAAGAGTATATCTCTAGAGTCGTGTGAAAACAAAAGACAACTTATTTTACTCAGTCAGTACGTGCATTCTTAGTTTCACCAGATTGTAGAGAAAAGGAAGAGACGGGCGTGTTCAATAAAAAGGTGTTATTTATTGATCAGTCTCTTTTCTCATACAAGAGAAATTAATCGCTATTATTGCAATACTTATAGTTAAGTACAGTGCATACAGTAAAAGCAGAATTATAAAATAATACTGTAAAATCATTGATATGGTTTCTTAGCCATATGATACTTAAAATGGATAAAATAGATACATACATATATACATTGACTAATCGTACTCAACTGGTGCTTCTAACTACGCCTACCCCAGTGTACCTGACCTAAGCCTAATACGTGGGTGGGAGTAGATAAGTAGCAGTTTAAGTTAAGTTTGTTTTGCCAAGGATCTGACTCAAGAATTCTCTGTAAGGGGTTAGTCAGTTCAGTACCTGGGAGTTAGAAGGCTGGAGGGTTGGTATCTCTATCTCAGGACTCGATATCCCAGTTACCCGCGAGGGCGGCTGGAAACGCCGGAGCTGGATTTCTCGGCAGGAGAAAAGGCAGCGTCTCTTTCAGCGCGTCAAAAAGGAGGGGCAGCGTCCGTGGGCTTTTCTGCATCAGCTGGGCTCCTCGGCAAGTCGCGCTGCTCCAAGCTCGTCACCACCGTGTGCTTGCTTAGGGCAATGTCGGAATTATTTATACCTGAAAGGTGCCGAGGTTGACGTAAGGATGGACATAAATACGTCAATAAGGATGTCATAAGAACTTGTCGTTCTTACATTCTTTACTGGAGTTCTTGGCTGAATCAAAACAATAGCTGCGGGGGATTTCCCAGGTCTGCTGGAGGTTTGATTTGTTTTGAGAACTCAGTATGCTTTCTAGGGGGGCTGGAGGGATAGTGCTTGCCTAATGTGATAGCATGCGCTATGACCTAATCAGAAAACGGGTTTCTGTGCCGTTGTATGGCTACTAGTGATTTATTAACCGGACAAGGGTCAGACACAGGAGTATCGATACAGTTCCCATAGTAAACACATTACACCCACTCCACGGAATCAATGTCCATATTTACTAACCTAAGCATAGTAAACATAACTAACAGTTGTGTATATTAAACCACCCCAAAACACATTAATTTGCATTAAAAAATGTTTTTGCGTAATACATGAAAAATGAATATAGCTACTGTATGCAATAAAACAGTCTAATCATTCAAAAAAGGATGCATATTTCATATTAGCATGAATGACTTTTGCGAAAAATAACACATGAAATGGCTCTTAATACAGAAGAAAAAATGCGAGACCACTTCATCACATAAAATATAATTCTACTTGTAAATAACCTAGAGGTCGAGGTAATGTCTTCTAGAGTTCCCTAAAAATAGAAGTTCTGTTCTCTAAGAATAGTTTTACTTTAAGCAGAAGATAAGTGCCAAAAACAAAGTAAATATTTTGGTTTCGGAGAAAAAGTTCTTGTTTTCTTGAGCAAGATTGAAAAAAATTCTTAGTGGCTTTGTTTTTAAAGTTGAAGGCCAAATTCAGAGTACAGGGAATGCTGTGTGCACGTTGCTTAAAGTCCTTCTCTCTGTTCTGGTGAAAACATCAAATCATTCAGATTTTCGAAAAAACAGTCAACAGCTTCTGGTGAAAGTTCGACTAGGTTGGAAAATGTCGCTACCATGCAGTCATGCGCATGATTGCTTTCAGTGATGGTTTGATCAGCATTGCTGACAGAAGGTCGTACCTGATCGATGCTGCTTTCATCTAGTACTTCACTACCCTTCAATCGTAGTGGTGAAGTCTCCACGAATGCCGTCATCAGGATAGGTAGCCGCTGGGGACAGCACAATGCATGAGCCTTAACTGGACTCAACAAAGTCTCTGCATCCAATGGCACTTCTGATTGTAGTGTGAGACAGGTGTCCAACACGCATTCCTCGCCGCACAGCATGCACCTTAATACAGGCATAACACAATTCTGCCACAAGGGTCTGAATGAAAGAAACCAAGTCATATTCAGATCTCGTAGCCGGGCTAACCCAAGGACTTTAGTTATGCGGTCCCGGTAGCGGATAGCTAGGATCGTTTCTTCCATTGTCGCTGGAGTCTTGTCTGTGACATGGCTTGCCATAGCGAAGCAACAGTAGCAAAAATAGGATGCCTGCTACTAGTCCCAACAGGAGAGGAAGTCCGCCAAAGATGGAATGGACGAAGTTTGGGAAAATACTCAGGATCGCTTTGAATGGGGTTAAAGCTCCTGAAAAAACTGTCTTAAATACACTTGTGATACCACTTGTATCAGAAATATTTAGAATTTCGTTTAGCATTTCTGCGAAGTGTAGGGGGCTATTTGTTGATAACAGTGAATGAATCTCTGCCGTTGTCCTTGCAACTTGGAGATCATACGTTTCTTTTGATGACGTCAACTGGGTTGGCGTCTGTAGGAGCACAGTCTTCATTCTGCTTAAAGTATCAATTAGAATAGAAGAGATTTTCAAACTGGGCCATAACCTTGCCTCCCTGTCTGGAGCATCATTCGGGAGCAATACTCTTTCACAGCACATGACCCTGGTAGTCACGCTTATGAGATAAGGTTTTCCTGGCATTAAGCCACAACATCTGTGATCTACAATTAGAATGTAACTCCCGTTCGAGAGTCTTCTAAAGAATGGTTCTATTTGTGTTGCAGGTGTGCCTAGCTGGTGACATGAAAGGTTATTTGAAGTCCCTTCACAGGCCCCGTGCAAACTTTTACCCTGACACAGAAGTATACCACTTAGTGATTTTGCACAATTATTGCCACTAAGAAATACACTCTGTCCTTTATTACTGACACATGTGTGTGTATAGGGCAAGTTCCATGTTGACTTAATGTATCCTTTACCCAACCTTTCATACTGGCCTGCCTGTATATATTTTTGGCAGTATTGAAACTGGAAAGTCGTTATCGGAATATTTATTATCCCATGTATTATCCATTCAATGACAGGTCGTTCTGACATTCTCAATGGTAATCTTTCAAGTTTTTCAATGCTCAGAATTGTATAATCAGCACCCTTTTGTGCCAAATTGATTTGTTTATCAGTAAGGTTAAAGATATTGAATAGTGACGTTGTGTTGATCAAACGCCAAGGCACATAGCCTGAACGCAGATTTTGTAACGTCCAGCCAAGCTGTACAATAGAACGTAATTGAGACTGACCGTGTTGTAACATCAGTAAGTCTTGCTCTAATATATCGATTGCTGAAGACACAATACTGTCCAGTGAATATATTCTGGAAGACAGAGTCATTAACCCATTGTCCACAACAGAAAGTGATTTTTCCAAATTAATACGGTCAATTTATTATTATTATTATTATTATGCGTTCTTATATAGCGCTCGATTACCCGTAGGCATCTCGGCGCTTGCCTTGGGAACCCGTCCTGGCTTTTCCCTGTGAGATACCCGTACTGGGCATCCCCAAGGTGAAAGCCAGGCATCCCGCCGCGGGGGGTCCATAGTGGAGATTAAGCAAGCTGATGCCCAGAGCTGCAGAGTGTGAACCCGTGATTTGAGTAGGTACCGAAATGAGAATTATCGAGTCCGTGGATATTTTGGGCTCAAGACCCTGCCACGTCGGGAATTGACCCTGGTCCCGGGTCTGACCCCTGCTTCAGGGTCTACCTCCTCTAACCAGTGAGCCACACTTCTCCACTCCAATTTCCCGTATTTTTTCTGCTGTCTCAATTTGAGTTTCTTTCCAAGCTTTGTTATAAGCTGCATATATAGAGGCCGCTATGAAACGTTTTTGACGCTGTTTGCGTGGTCCCATAATGAAATCACGCAAGTCAGCACCTTCTTTAAGTAAAGTTAGGTGTTGCTTAATTTCTGCCAGTGTGGATGTATGTAGCCATTGAAGGCAGAGTTTCCCCACACTGTAAGTAGTTACAATCCCTGGATGTTGTCTCTGGGAGTATCTTGGGTCTGGCCTGGTCAATGTGAACCCCTGTATTTTGTTCAGGAATCTGTCTTGACAGTTATTTGTGTCTGTGGGCCAGATCAACCATTGTTTCCATTCAGGATGTGTTCTGTTTTGGTTTAAAATATGGGTTACGTCTATCTCAACATCCGTAGTGCTATTACTGTCCGTTGTTGGCTTTGGAATAGACGGTTTGTTTAAGTCTTTGATTTTGGCTAGGCCAAGACAGGTAGTCTGTTGAATTGTGTCATTCAAAAATATAATTTGTTCTGGGATCATGCAGGCTCTAAATAAGGATTCTACACCTTGCACTTGCCAATCTTTTGTCCCCCAGATCGTTTTCGTATCAATGTTATTGTTCCAGAAATCAAAACAAAATGTATTCATTTTTTCAAAAAATGAGTCCGAATATATCAATTTTGTGTTTGTAAGCATGGTTTTCACTCCTGTCTTATTTAACAATTTGAAATAGAATGTTTCTGCATTACTTGTGTTAAACCCTGAAAAGTATGAATATTTATCATAAAATGTTTTTGAACTGCCTTTTGGTGGAGTTGCACAATGTTCCCATTGGTTATAATTTAAAACATTTCTAGGTTGAGAAGATTTATGCAGATAATGGTTACCATAGTGGTTGTAGCAAAACATCTGATCATAATTAGATGAACCTTGCAAATAATCATGTTCTGTAAATTTTGCTGACATCACTAGATCAGATATCATATCATTAATACTTTCAAAGTCCCAATCATCAGCAAATGTGCTTGGTTTTACAAAGTCACTCAATGAAATCTTAAATTGGTGTGGATACTTCAGGATCTCAACCGGGCCATATATTTCGTAATCAGTATTGTCCCATGCTACCCCACCGGGTATAGGATTGGCTGTGAAGTTTACTGAAGAAAGTTCTCTTTTCTCGATGTGTGAAGACTTGTGTGGTTTCAGGACTAAGTTGATTTTCTGACTTGCTGTGTCCATTGTAACATATTTTCCCTCAATGAAATGTCCCAAGCATAGTACCATGATGAGCCAAAGTATGAGGACAAATGCACCTAGTGCCACCCAAATTTCAATCCATTGAGAAATCAGATAGGTTTCTTTTAGTTGATGAAAGAGTTCCTTTGCTTTATCCTTAAAAGTTTTTGTTGACAGCTGTATTTCTGGTTCACTTGGATCCTCAGAAAAATCATCGAAGTTGATGAAGTAGCCGGATGCTGTTCTGTCAATTGTTTCAATTGCTTCTGTGTTCCTTTTTGCATTAGGAATTTGCTTTGTTTCATCAGCATAGTCATTTGTTACTTCATTGTAGGTTACTGTTTCTTGATGTAAAGCTTCGATTTAGGTTTTAAGAGGTTTAAGTTCCATTGCTTTGGTGCATAGTCCTTGTTGATTCACTGTAGATTTTTTTAATGTGATTAGTCTTTCAGTTTGAACCTATGTTTTTGTAGCACATTTTGGTGTTCTGCTACTTCTTGGGAGTCCACTTGGCCTACTACTTGTTATTGGCCACATGATTGTGGTTTAACCAGGTCGATGGATACAACTTGGTTCTCCTTTTTACCAGCAAGGGGCGGTAGTACTACTGATCTTGTCCCGTTGACAGACAAGACAGGAACTGCTTTTCTGTAAGAAGGCCCAAATTCCTTCTTTACCGCGATCTTCTCTCTGACCAGATCCCCGATCTTTGGAATCCAGACAAGCCTTGCTGGGACAGGTGGTTTCTCTTCAGTGGTTGTTGGCTGTTGTTTCAACTTTATGTTGCTCAGGTCTTTTCTTGTTTCATTTAAGTCCTGTAAAATAGCCAAATGATCTTTGATATCAAAGCATTTTTCTTTAACCACTGAAGTCTGACTATCAAGGTCCTGGACTAACATTCTAGTCCCAAACAATAGTTCGTACGGACTGAGACCTCTCAGAGAATTTCTTGGCAGATTATTAAGACTATATTGGACACTTATTAAATGTTTGACCCACCCAGCTCCCGAACCTAATACCTTTGCTGTTATAGATTGCTTTATGTCATGGTTTTTTCTTTCCACGATTCCGTTTCCCCCAGGATGAAAGGGACAAGAGTACCGCAATGCAATGCCCATGCTTGTCATGGCCTCCTTATAAGCTCGAGAGCTAAAAGCAGGACCCTGGTCAGAATGCAGCATGACAATTGCGTATGTGCCGATAAAGACTCGCAAATCTTTTATAACAGTTCTGGCGTCAGCCGATCGCTGGGGCCACATCCATATGAATCTCATGCATGAATCCACTGCGAACATGATATATTTATAGTTACCATCCCTTTGTAAGGGACCACAGTGGTCCAGGTAAACACAGGCTAATGGTTTATCTGAGATTAGAAGGGGCGTCTGTGCTGGTCGTTTCACTGTTGATACCTTCATTCTTTGACATATTTCACATTCTAGAACATAGTTCCTAGTTTGTCTTCTCATTCTCGGCCACCAGTATCTCTGTTTTAATAATGATACTGTGGCTGAAACACCAGCATGTACAGAAGCAAGCCCTTCGTGTGCCGCTATAATGAGTCCTAACCTATGTTCCATGTTTGGAATTGCCCTATCCCCCACTCCAGGGATTCGAGCAAATGGAACGTTATTCGCATCAGTTATGTATGAGTACTTTACTGGAAAGCCTTTCGGGAGTGTTTCTATCGCATCTTTTACCGTAGCGCAGACAGCCTGTAATATTTCGCTGTCTATTTTTGTTTTTGACCGGGTGATGGCAGCTACGGAAGCCGTTTGCACAGCTGCCTTCGCGGCCTCATCAGCCAATGAATTCCCTGCAACGTGAACGCCATCACGTTGATGACTCAGTGTATGTATCACGTGAGTCTTTTGTAGTTCCTTTTGTAAAAGAACTACTTGCTCCCAAAGCATTTTATGCTTGATTGTGCCACCTTTTGCATCTTTAAAACCGTTCTGAACCCAGATCTCCAAGTATTCATTGTAAGACTGAACGCAATAATATGAATCGCACACTATGAGTGTGGGGAATTCGCGATCGGTATTTTCAAGCGCCATCTTAAATGCCAGTAGTTCAGCTCGCTGAGCTGTACAATCTCCTAGAGATTGCGTTTTTGTGACCAGTGGTCTAAATTTTCCTTTGTGCCAGCGACCTTTAACAATCGCGCACGCAGCACTGTAAGCATGTTTACCCCCAACTGCGGGTTTGCTGATCCGTCCGTATATATTATACAGCCGTAATGTTCTAGAGGCAGAATTTCGGTCGACAGAGGACATTCAAATTCATATTGGAGAAATTCTTGTGTTTTTAACTTAGGATCAAATTTGTATACCACGTCTGTTGCAGCAAGGGAATTGGCCCACTGTATCCATCTCGGATGTAGGGCTTTAGCATTCGGAATGCTTGCCTTTGTTACCGCCTCCAGGGCTGGTATTGGTGTCACGATGACTATTCGTTTACCTTGTGCTAGGGCTCTTTCTTTCGCTACAGCAGTTTGTACCGCGGTCAGAATTTTTTCCGTTGGGCTAAATTTCATTTCAGCTTTTGTGTACAAGTGTGATTTGTATGCTATTGGTACCGTTTCTCCCTCATTAGAGGTCAGGTATGTGAATCCGCATCTTCCTGGGATGACTCGAATCACAAGGTTGCGTGTGTTGTCGCGTGTTTGTAGTTTTGTTTTAACTAACATGTCTGTTTGTAAAGATCTCAAAATTTCTGTGTGTTTTTGAGTCCAGTTGATTCTTTTAAAATCTGGTTTTATTAGATCATAGAGGGGTTTGACCCTCTCTGCATAATTTATAATGTAAGTTCTTCCGAAATTTAGGAAACCTAGAATTGATTGTAAGTTTTTTACTGTTCTGGGTGCTTGGATTACAGCACATTTCTCTAGGAAATTGTCAGCCAGGCTTTTGCCTTCACTTGATAGTTCATATCCTAAAAACAGGACAGTTAGATGGGCAATTCTTGACTTTTTAAAGTTGAATTTGTAACCCTCTGCTGCGAACCCAAGTATTATGGTGTTCACTCTTTTCAAGTGAGTATCCAAGTCATCATCTGTTAGATAGATGTCATCGACATAAGATAATGCCTCATCATCATATATTTGTAGTAACTCTGTTACTCTCGCTGAGAATAATCCTGGGCTGTTCTTGAACCCCTGTGGTAAACGACAGAAATTTTTTTGCGAGCTGTTTATTGAGAACGCGGTCAAATATCTGCTTTCTGGTGCTATATTTTGACAAAAGAATCCATTAGAGATGTCTAATGTTGTTTTGTATTTTTTGCGCACTTTGTTATTCATTAGTGCTGCACTGTGTGAGTTTTGCACTGCAAAAGTTTTGCAACATGAGTTCAAGTGTCTGTAGTCCAAAACAAGACGATATGAATCATCTGGTTTGGAGACAGGAAACAAAGGATTGTTCATTTGTGAGGTGCAAGTTTCAATCACCCCCTGGTATTCAAGTTGATCTAGGATCTCTTTTACCTGTTTTTTAGCTTCTTGCTTAATTGGGTACTGCCTCTGTGCAGTAGGTTGTGATTATAACTGGATTTTGTGAGGAGGAGAGTCCTCATCCCATCCCACATGGTTTTTATATAATGCAGGACCTTGGGCTACTGCCCACTTTCTTGCAAGTGTATATTTTTTATGTATTGGAATATGATTTGAGAAGGCAGGCATAATTATTTCTTCGCCATGAGGGCACTCCCTGACAAACTCTGGTGGCCAGTCTTTTTCAGCTAGAAGGATGTCATAGCCCTTGGAGAGATTATCCCAAAATAGACCCCTTATTTTCCTAGTCTTATCCCCCTCTATACGCAATATTATTTCATATATTTTATGAGGTTTGCTAACTCTGGTATCTGCAGTTTCCACCTGAATGTATTAATTCGTGTCCACTGTCTCCAGATGATTCATCAGGATCTTGCGAGCTATGCTTACTTCTGCTGCGCTGTCTAGCATTGTCTGAGCCCATTCTCCGTTTTTCAGCTGTGTCCTCAGTATCCTCGGCATGGTTGATTACTTTAATACTGGCTACCTTCTTCTTTGGAAATTGTAATTTTTTATTTTGATGAGCAGGTTCCTTGTCTTTGGACTTGACGTGCTCTTCCCTGTGTTCTGATCGTCCTCTTCTTTCTGATTTCTGCGAGGAAGTCTGAAAAGATCGAGAGGGACGTGTATCAATATTTTGATATCTATCAGGTTTCTTTATATTATTCCTATTTCTAAGGTTGTATTTTTTCCCAGAGGGCTCCCTTTGGGGAGACTTGTGTCCTTGGTCCGGAGATCTTTCTCTCCGCCGAGGAGACCTTCCTCTAGTTTGGAATCTTTTTTCTTTGGGAGTGGATTGTTTAGGAACAAGGTGATAGTAACGAGGTGCTACAGATAGAAGATAGTTTTGAACAAGGGTTTTTGGAGGCAAGATGGCGGACTGAAGCCGCCACAGTGAGGACGCTTCTACGGGACCTCCCGACCTTCGTGTTTGGCCGCGCTGAACTGCACGGTGCTTGGAGAATGGAGTAGACATCTGATGAGCCGGAGCTCTAATTTGCTCTAAGACTGCTCCGCGGCAAACCCGTTAAAGAAGAGAAAATTCCCTAACCTGCTTACCCGCTGTGTTTGCTCGAAAGGAGGAGAGGAACGCCGTATGATCACTATGCGGAGCCGGTAGCTGTGGAATCCTTGAGGCAGCAGCTGCAGCTGCAGAGAGAGGCGGAGGAGGCGGAGTGAGCGGATTGAGCGAGGGCAACCCGGCAAGTGAAACTACGGGGAATCGGAGCCTCGGCAGAGTGGCGTGGAGCAGAGGGGAAAAAAAAAAACGCCAGGTAGGAGCAAAAAACCAGCAGCCTCCCAGCTAAGAGGTCAGGCGGCAGAGAGGGGTTAAACAAAAGCGCCGCTGTGGCGAGGACTAGGAGTAAGAAGAGACAGGAGAACGGTGCAGTGATGGCCCCTAAAAACGCACCCAAAAACCCCCCTCGCCTGAATAAATTACAGAAGGAGATTAATGAGGGTAAAGAGACTGTGGTGCCGGCGGCGGTGGTTAAGCATGTAACAACAGTGCCAGCAACAGCAACACCATTAACACCAAAAGCTGTTACCAAACCTGCCACTACCCTGAACGCTCTCTCCCCCAGCATGCAAGGTAACCAAATTAGTAAACAAATAGTAATCCGTCCATCTGTATTACTGGCCTCAGGGGGCAAAGATACAGCATTAACTGTTGGAAAGTATGTAACTGTTACTGCTAGCAATAACCCTCTGGCTTCTTCTACTAGCCCCATGGCCAATAATCAATCAGACGCTGGCACCACTCCCACTAATGACATGCCTACAATGCCAGATGACACCAATACCGTTTCTGTTAATGCATGTCAGCCTGAGGCAGATACGGTACAGCGCTCTGTTGAAGACTGTCAAGGTCTTGAGGGGGCAAACAAGGGGGTACAGACCCCAGAATCTGATACGGGGAGTGTGAGGATGATCACCGATGATGTACCTAATGAGGTATCTAATCAACCTGACTCACCGGCCAACTCAGTCATTGATATTGAGATTACTAATCATATAAACACAAACATAACAAGCGTCTCTAATGAAATTACAACCGATTTTTTAGCAGTAGAATCCAACGAGGATGAGTATGAGGACCTAGGGGCTGGAGAGGGTCCTGAGGGTGAAGAGACTGAAGAGACTGAAGATGATGCCGTGATAACGATCAACGGTAAAAACACTGGTCTTTTAAAAAGGAAAGGGAAAGCTAAGATTAAGGTCAAGAAGGGCAGAGGCATGAATTTAAACATTTTGCCATCGACATTGACATCTGCCAGCGCCAGCACCCGGGAAAAACTTTTGAAAGATCAGAGCCCACTGCGTAAGTGGATACAGGCAAAAGGAGGAGTAAAATCCATAGCCAAACGCCTCTCTGACAATAATAGCATAAATAACTTTAAGACTACACCCGTCAGTAAAAATATATCTCCAGATCCTCTGCAGATAGCTTCTCAGAAGGTAATAGGTAATGGCTCCAGCTCCACTATTATATTGGGTGAAAATGCTGACTCCTCGTCTTCTTTCTACGCTTGCAGTGAAATCACTCAGGTTCCTTTGACTGCATTAGACCCAGCATTGATACCAACCTCACCCCAACAACAACCGCCTCAAACACCTGCAGTCTCCCCCATGGGAACTTCATTGGATTTAATTCTGAAGACGCTATTAGAACATCGCCAAGAAGTTCAGCATAGCTTCTCTCAATTAAGAGAAGACAACTGTAAAATGCAGAGTTGTTTGCAGGAGGTTAGAAGTAATCTGCACAATGTTACTGAGGAGATTGTTGAAATCCAGCAAAGGATTGTTACTGTTGAAGAAACGCTTGCTACTACCGTTATAACTTCAGATTGTCAGGATAGAGATATTTTGACACTCAAGAACAAGGTTGAGGATTTGGGAAATCGCCAAAGGCGCCAGAATCTGCGATTTTTTGGAATACCCGAGGGGTCTGAAGGGGCAGACACCCGGGCATATATGGTCAAGTTTCTACATAAGGCCTTCCCAGATCTATCCGATTGGGATTGGGATTCCCAAATACAAAGAGCTCACAGACTACCTATGTTTACGAAGAAAAAAGATGGCCGATTCCCTAGACCCATACTGATTTATCTGGGAAACTTTTTATTAAGACAGGCAATATCCATCAAAGCCAGGCCCAATACACCGGTGACGGTGGATGATGTTACATTTTTCACGAAGTCTGATCTCAGCAAAACTACAATGGATAAACGATGAGAGCTGCGAAAGTTGATAGACCCTTTAAAATCTAAGGGGGCAGTGGTCTATCTCCAGGAGCCCGCCAGGCTTAAAGTTATAAAAGCAGGCCACACCCACATATTTGATGACTTTAAAGAGGCTGAGCAATTTCTTGCTTTATTGGTTAATGATCATTAGCCTCCAAAATTAAAAAAAAAAAAAAAAAAAAACACTGATTTCAGACTGATCATAGAGGGTTGGCTCTCTTTTTTTTATTTCTCATTTTCTCTTTTTCTTTTTGGGTGCTTTTCATACCTTACTATTTTTTTCTACTCTTTTCCCTACTCTTCTAATAGGGTAATAGGATACTCACGTATGATTTAATACGGAGGGAGGGGGGTCCTTGGGGAGCTCCCACTGTCTGGCTGCCCATTCAACGGCAGCAGAAGATAGGGGTAGGCTTCCGGGCAGGTACAGGGTGTGGGGAGGGACGCAGGTTGAGACTAGGGGGAGTCTGGGGGAGGGGTGGGGGGGACTTAGGGGAAACTGAAAAAGGTGACACAAGCAGATACAATATGAGGTACAAATTTATCATTTTAGAAGGGTTTCTCTTCCTTGAAGCAGTTGTTCAAGATATATCTGAATTAAGACATGAGCCAAGTTAGTTTCCTTGCTTGGAATGTTTCAGGGCTTAATAATAAAAACAAAAGATAACTTGTCTTTGAAGAATTAAAAATGTACAACCCTCATTTTGCATTATTAAATGAAACACATATACGATACCAGGATAGGAAAATGTTGGAGCAGGGGGGTTATGAGCTTATTATATGCACACCATTGAATGCCTCTATCCGCGGGGTGGCTATACTCAAGAGAAAGCTATTTAAGGTTGAAGTTAATAGGGTTGCATCAGACAAAACCGGAAGATGGGTAATTGCTCAAATTACGCTGTCTAATCTCAAATATACCCTCTGTGCAGTTTATGGGTCTAACCATGATGATGCAGCAATTTTTGACCGATTAAATATTGAACTACTAGGTTGGGAAGGGGAGTTATTACTTATGGGGGATTTTAATTGTGTTATTAATTACGCAAAATATACGACCAAGGGCATTTCTTCACAAAGAATGCGTAAGACTAGGGCATCTATTCTAGAACTAGCCCGCATACATAAACTGAAAGATGTTTGGCGGCACCTTTACCCTATGCTTGCTGGATATACTTACCATTCAATACCACATAAAATGTACTCCCGTATAGATATGGCTTGGGCAACGAACCATATTTTGGAAGGCTGTAAAATGGAGATTTGCCCAAAGGTAACATCTGATCACAACCCTATAGTGGTAATCTTCAAGATCGTATCTAAAAAGACAGAACCTAGGTTATTCTCCTTTCCCAGACATCTGATATCTAATCCTAGGTTTATCTCTCTTTTGAAAGAACACATAAAAGAATTTCTAGAGTTTAATATTGATACGGCTAAAGTTACCTCAGTTTGGGACTGTTGTAAAGCTAGCATCAGAGGTTTCGCCCAACAGTTTATTATCCAACAGAATGCCAATCGTAAGGAAGAGATCCGCTGTATTACATCAAGGAAAAGGGGGCTAGAAGAACATATGGCAGAAATTACCAGAAAAGAAGGCGCGGGGGCTTCTCATAACCTAAACAAAGCTAAACTAGAACTTAAGCTGATAACGTTAAGATGTGAGACCAAGAAATTTTTAAGAGACAAAGTTACGACTAAACTACATAAATATAAATTCTCGCAATACGAGAGCGGCGATAGAATAGGTAAAATCCTCACTTACAAAATCGCTGACGATAGATCTACTTCTTTAATCAAGAGCATATAAGGCGCAAATGGTATTAATTATACTAGTCCAGAACAGATATTGCAACAATTTGTAGAATACTATACTAAATTATACACCCCAGAGGGCATCCCCCCTACGGCGATAGTGGAAAATTACATTAGAAACAATTGGCGGCTAGAGAAGGATATAGTAGATATGGAAGAACTGGAAAAAGATTTCACTAAGGAAGAACTAAAAACAGCTATCTTTTCTCTTCCCTCTGGGAAGGCTGCGGGGGATGACACCTTGCCGATTGAAATTTATAAAATATGTTGCGAGGAATTACTTCCAATATTTTGCTCAGTTATTAATCAGATAAGTACAACAGATAGGGCCCCGACCTCTTGGAACACTGCTAAAATTATATTTAAAAAAAAAAGAACAAACCACCTACGGAATGCGGGTCTTACCGCCCTATCTCCTTGATTAATGCTGATGCCAAGATATTCGCTAAACTAATTGCCACAAGAATTTCCCCCCTCATGCCTAAGTTGGTTAGTGAACATCAGCATGGCTTTGTAGTAGGCAGAGATACAACCCAACACATAAACACGGCTATTACTCTGTTTGACATAGCAGCCACTAATCCCTCCCCACTCGGAATGATATTACTCGACGCTGAAAAAGCTTTCGACCGAGTGGGGTGGGATTATCTCTGGGTAATTTTTAAAGAAATTGGGTTTAAAACTAAATTTTTAACTAAAATTCAAGCACTTTATGACCGCCCTAATGCTGTAATTGGGTACGATTGTTTACTTTCTTCTAAATTTTTAATTTTGAGAGGGACCCGGCAGGGATGCCCGCTTTCACCTTTATTATTTGCTCTCGCCATGGAACCTTTTATTAATGCTATACAAGAGCAGATGTTGATAAAACCATTTATATCTGGGACAAGATCGCTTAAAATTACTGCTTACGCGGATGATTTGGCAGTTTATACTACTGATGTGATGGAAGGTATGGCAGGAATTATCAAAGAAGCGGATGCATTTGGTGAAGTTTCTGGATACAAGTTAAATCTAGGCAAGACTCAAATTATAGCCAATTATAAACCACAGATACCAGTAACGGGAATATGCCATGCTGCTACCTATTTAGGTATCAAGATAACATCTAATATCAAGGATATAATGGCATTGAACTATGATGCTTTACTAAAAGACACTCAGGCTCTCCTTAAAAAATGGCATAAGGTGCCTTTAAACCTTATTGGGCGAATTAATCTTATTAAAATGAATATTTTGCCAAAATTTTTATACCTATTTAGATGCATTCCTTTGAAGATAAATAAAATATTTTTTAGGAAACTTGACGGCTTATTGGGCAGTTTTATATTGGGCTTTAAAAAGAATCGTAGAGCACTTTCTTCCCTGAAACTACCTTTCATTAAAGGAGGGCTTAACTTTCCGGGTTTCAGAATGTACTATTTTGCATCATTTTTGGGACGGTTACAGAGCTTGTTTAATTCTAGTAATCCATATTTCTTCCACCAATTTATGTTAGGATTAGATTCCTTACAAGTTTTGGCCAGAAATAATGACCCGAATTATTTTAAAAGAGTTAAGTTCAAGACTGCGAAAGATATAATCAGCATATGGAAGATAGTAATGACCCAGAATAAAGCATCATTCTATCATTCTCTTTTAACCCTTTGGAATAATCCGGGATTACCAAGTATTTTTAGTGATTCAGGATGTAAAATATGGGCGAACCGAGGCATAGTAAGATTGGGGGACCTATATGGGTCATCAGGTTTCTTGGATTTTGATACACTTAGGCTATTATATAAATTACCTGCAAATACTTATTTTAAGTATATACAAATATGCGACTTCCTTATAGGGAAATTAAACCTTAAAGAGATTGCTGATTCAGATTTATGGCTGTGCATGTATAAAGGAGTGGGGAACAAGAAAAATACCATTAGCCAAGGATACACATGCTTTATTGAAGGCAAGATAGATGATTGTCCCAAATTAGCACAGAAATGGGCTCTACGGTTTACGACCGGTATTAGCTCAAATGACATTTCCTCTTTTTTAAACAAAATTGATACATTAATCCACTCTTCAAGCTTAAAACTCCAAGCATACAAAACGATATGTCAACTTTACTATACCCCTTTACAAATAAGTAAATGGGTCCCCAACAATGTTTTCAACGATCGTACCAAATGCCCAAAGTGTCATACTCAGGCTACTGATTTAGAACATATGCTGGTTCTATGCCCTGTTCTTACTTCATTCTGGGACGGCATAGAAAATATTCTGAGATCAAAACACCTAATCGAGGTACCATTATCATCAGACATGATCCTTTTAGGCTTGCAACTTAACTCTTCTCCATTTCAAGACCTAATTTTTATTCTATTAGCATGTGCAAGGCTGGTCATAGCTCGAGCATGGATATTGGAACAATCACCTCATGCAAATGAATGGTGGTGCTTGGTGACAGAGATACATCATATGGAAATACTGTTAGCTAGGAAAAGAGGTGCTAAAGCACTGGTTAAAATAGATAGAATTTGGGGCTGCTTGTTTCCTACTTGTGAATTGAATTAATGTGAAATTGAGCCCTGTTTCTTTTTACTATTTTGTAATTTCATTTACTCATTCCATTCTTTCTTTTTCTTTCTTCTTTAACTGCTTCTTGAAATATTTACGCTGATTTTGGAAATTTTTGTTAAACGAAATAGTTTGTATGTGTTTAAAATGCTTGTCACCTTTAAATAAAAATAAAAATGTTTAAAAAAAAAAAGGGAGTGGATTGTTTATTTCCATCCCAGCTCTTTTTTTGAGTGTTTAGATTATTTTTGATAAATACCTTTTCAGGATTTTCAATTAGTCGGGGTTTCACCGGTATTCCACCCAAACTATCTCTTCCTAGTTCTTCATAGGATTTTTCTATGATTCTGGCAATTTCAAATGGTTGGTCTGCTATATCTGTCTCTTTCAACCTCTGGGGAATCGCCACATTTGCTGCTTCTCCCTTTATATTGGCTAGTAATATTGCCGAGACCTGCTTGAAGTCTTTCAGTAATTTCATACCCAGAGTTAGGGCTGGTTCTGGACCGTATTCATCTTGAATCTGTTTCAGCACTTCTGGTATTACCGACATGGATGGAACACCATGTATTTTTGTGTAGATGGAAGCAAAGACTGTTCCCCAAGTGTCACAGTCCTCCACATGTGGTGCGATTCCCATTGGAAGACAGATAGTCAGAATTCTGTGTATCTCAACAGGGGTGGTATCTAGAAATACCGCCTCTATTTGAATGATTTTTTGTGCTAACCAGAATGGAATTTGTTCCCGTTTTGCGGGTACTTTACCTAGACAGGACTGTATGTTCTGTGGTGTAATTTTATTTGTGTTTCCCTGATGAGGGGTCAGCTGTGGAATTTTAATAGCTGGTTGGACTGTTGAAGTCCGCATTACATATTGGACTAATTGTCTGTGTATTTTAATTAGTTGTTTTAGCTGTGCTAAAAGATCTGGTGCAGACATTTCTTCAATGTATGGATGTGGTGTGTATCCGGCTAGGACCGGCCACGTTGCTCCTGGTCTACCTAGTGGACCGAGCCTGGTGGTGTGATTATTATGTTTTAGGGCGCCATTAAACCAGAGCAGGTGCTCTTGGTATTTGAGTGATATCTCCACTTCCTCGAAAGGAGTGTATTCATTCGGAGGTTCCTCTATTTTGTAATAGTGAAATTCCTTTGTTACAGCGTTTGCTGCTGGAAAGTTTATCCATGAATAGAATACCTCTGTCTGCCGATATTCGTGTACCTCAATTACGAATATGACTGTCCCACCTCTCGGTGTCAGTCCATTTTCTATAAGTTTTAAAGTTATAGTTTTTCTTATGTTGACCGGGATTAGTATTGCATGCGGGTCATTCTGTAGCAGAGTTGTATCATCTGCTAGGAGTTGAGCTGCTACTCTAGCTGTCTCCCTTCCTTCTGACTGTTTGACATTTTACTGACAGGAAGGTTGTTTTGTTTATTTGCAGATCAGGTTTCTACGGAAACAAAGATTAGATGCACAATATTTTGGAACAGTGTATCCTTCAACGTTGAATAAACCAAGAACCATACATAGGAGTCTCCTCCTACTAAGTTTGGCGGATTTAACCTTTCACCCACTCCAGACGTCTTTGGAGTATTATGGGGAAAAAGGGTCTGTGTGAAAAAGCACGACTGAGTTACTCTAATGCCTTGCGTTAGATTTATCGCCTATCCAAACCGTTGGGCGCCATGTAGTGTAGTTCCTATTATCCCAATAGGCTCTGCGCATTGGAATAATATCTTCAATAGTATAGACGTAGGACTGAGGTTAACTAGGTCTTCTACTGATGATATTAGACTTAAAGTTATGTGTGCCAGCTAGCTCAGAGTTCACTAAAAACTTTCTCGAATAGGCAAGGAGGAGTTTAACCTCCCTGGATAGACAAGAAGGGATTTAGTTTCTGACAACCATAGAACATGACAACTTTGCTCCCCCTAATCAAGAGTATATCTCTAGAGTTGTGTGAAAACAAAAGACAACTTATTTTACTCAGTCAGTACGTGCATTCTTAGTTTCACCAGATTGTAGAGAAAAGGAAGAGACGGGCGTGTTCAATAAAAAGGTGTTATTTATTGATCAGTCTCTTTTCTCATACAAGAGAAATAATTCGCTATTATTGCAATATTTATAGTTAAGTACAGTGCATACAGTAAAAGCAGAATTATAAAATAATACTGTGAAAGCATTGATATGGTTTCTTAGCCATATGATACTTAAAATGAATAAAATAGATACATACATATATACATTGACTAATCGTACTCAACTGGTGCTTCTAACTACGCCTACCCCAGTGTACCTGACCTAAGCCTAATACGTGGGTGGGAGTAGATAAGTAGCAGTTTAAGTTAAGTTTGTTTTGCCAAGGATCTGACTCAAGAATTCTCTGTAAGGGGTTAGTCAGTTCAGTACCTGGGAGTTAGAAGGCTGGAGGGTTGGTATCTCTATCTCAGGACTCGATATCCCAGTTACCCGCGAGGGTGGCTGGAAACACCGGAGCTGGATTTCTCGGCAGGAGAAAAGGCAGCGTCTCTTTCAGCGCGTCAAAAGGGAGGGGCAGCGTCCGTGGGCTTTTCTGCATCAGCTGGGCTCCTCGGCAAGTCGCGCTGCTCCAAGCTCGTCACCACCGTGTGCTTGCTTAGGGCAATGTCGGTATTATTTATACCTGAAAGGTGCCGAGGTTGACGTAAGGATGGACATAAATACGTCAATAAGGATGTCATAAGAACTTGTCGTTCTTACATTCTTTACTGGAGTTCTTGGCTGAATCAAAACAATAGCTGCGGGGGATTTCCCAGGTCTGCTGGAGGTTTGATTTGTTTTGAGAACTCAGTATGCTTTCTAGGGGGGCTGGAGGGATAGTGCTTGCCTAATGTGATAGCATGCGCTATGACCTAATCAGAAAACGGGTTTCTGTGCCGTTGTATGGCTACTAGTGATTTATTAACCGGACAAGGGTCAGAAACAGGAGTATCGATACAGTTCCCATAGTAAACACATTACACTTTGTTCGCGCACACTCAGATGCTCTTAGACCTAACTTGGCTCACTAGAAAACAACGTTTTCCTACACCAGGGGAATTGGTTTATACAGGCTTTGGGAGTCGCAATGGGTTATAAGTTTTCACCCTCCTACGCAAATCTCTACATGGGCAATTTTGAACAGAGGCATCTGTTCAGGGCTGACCCTCCAGAAGTCTCTGGATAACTGCTTGCCACAAGTATTGCAGGGCACATATATTGTCTTTACTTTCTTTCAACCTGAAAATATGGTAAAGTGCTTCCAGAAACCACTTTCTTTTCTTTGAGGTGCTGATTTTTCTTCCTCACTCACCACTCCTTCTGAATGTTCTTCCTAGACAGAAGATGAAGCCTCAGCCATTCTTTAAAATGATCCACAAAAGCGAAAAAAAATCAGAGCACCACTGGTTCTCAATCCACTTTCTTCAGCCTTCTCTGGAGAGATAACTGTTTTTGGGTGTGGTTTAACAAGTACATTGGTTTGGTCCTAATGTACCTAATGCACAGACAAGGTTTGAGTGCGTCATTCAGCAGATTCACGATTCTGGTCCATAGATTTGCAGACCCAGGTAATTCATAAAATGAGTAACTTTCTTGTAAAACAGGAATAGAATGCCGTACATATCATTAGAAATATTTTCACACTGATGTCATGAATGCATGTAGAGAAATGTACATATAGAAAATAATCTGTAAAATTTTCAGTTAATCCACAATTTGGGAATTGTAGTTCCATTCCAATCATGTGATTGGAATTAAGAAACATGGCTCTTGTAGTCCCGTCTATGGTTTGGGACCCACAGAGATACCACAGAACAAAAAAAAATTACAAAAAATATATCAAAAATTAATCATTAAACAATTTTCAATAAGTGAATGTGTTTCAAATCTTTTAAAAAGTGTATACATGATAACAAACAGTGTCTATAGTTTAAAAAAATATATAGCTACACAAACAACCACTCACTCACCCATTGAGCTACTCACACCTACACACTCATACTCAAGTGATAAGCAGTGCATTGAGGGGGCGTAAGTTATAGTTAGCTTAGGTAACAATAACTTTGAGTTTCAATGGTTATGTATGAGTGAAATTTGACCCTAACTATAAAATTCCTGTAATCTTTGTTTTTTTGTGAAAAAAATATATATGTATACAAACATATATATTCACTCTCCAAGTTTCACACACAGCATCTTGTCACTTGTTAACGTGCCCCGTGGTTAGGGGTGTAAGTTTGTATTAAATGAATCCAGTATTTAGTGCTGGTTCGCACACAACAGTCCATGAGTCTCCAATGTTTGTATAATGATTTATTCAATTTTGCAACACGCCAAACTCCCTACGCGTTTCGGAGACAGCCGTCTTCTTGCTCATGGGTCAGGAGATGGATAATCAGAACGTCTTGTATTACACATGAGTTACATGATAAATATAAAAATAGGACTATTAGCACATGAATCTTTACATTCTTTTGGTAAACATGGGCACCATTTTGACAAGTAAAGAAATGCATATCGGGATAATTTGTCATAGAGTTTTATAAACCCCTATGACATTCTATCCACATTAAAGGATTTTGTAATCTACTGTGCAAAGAATCTACCCACAGTGTGTGTGGGGAATGAAAGAGGAAAGATTATACCCTAGTGTGCTTACATAAATCAAAAAATTAGTGCGAATGAATATGGTGCTCATTAACATACAGTCAAGTGTTTACACTTTAACACATTGTACAAGTGAGGTGTAATGCACGCTCAGGACTGTAATGTTTTGTGCAGGGTACTAGATTCACCTAATCTCCAGCCCAGCGATGTGACACCGGAATGAAAATAATCATTTGGATTAAATCAAAATAAACATCACTCTGGGCATGAAATGCAGTCATTATAACTCTCAATCAAGTCGATATCGTCCCTTTTCTAATTGTATTTTTAGTACAAGTTTATTGCATCGTTATTGTATCTATGCAAACATCATTATTTCATCATTTTTTGTAACTGTTTCTGATGTTGGATTTGATCCAAAGATGTTGCACCATTAATTTATGTGTATTGCTAATATTGTGCCACAGGCCATTTTAATACAGTTCTTGACCTTCGATGCAAAATCTGTCCACATGTATCAAACTGAAAGGCAATTGACCTTCTCGTTTCAGTTATAAATGTATCCCTTTGTGGGATGGAATGTGGTTTCGCATCACTGTGCACATGACGACAAGGGCCGCTGTTCGTATCAAACCCTGGTGATGTTTATGAGATCCTTCTACTGAGAAAATGAATCTTTCCTCATAATGAGCTTGGTTGAATTAAATAAATATATATTTTAGCTCCTTTGCTCTTCATCCTTGTACAGGGGTCCTCACAAAACCTACAAAACAAAACAAAATTTTAAATGTTGTGAAAGTCAGATAGTGAGTGTCACTAACCCTAAAATTACAAAAACATTTAATGGAAGGGAGTAGGGCGATGGAGATTGAATGGAGTATTGTCCCCAACTGGGTCCCAAAAACCTAGAGAATTACACTGTACAGGTAATTCATCCTAAATGTACTGCTAGTTTATCATCATAATTAAGATCGACTGGGTGCAGATTGTGGAAGTTGATGATGAACCTAGATTCCAGTCTCCTGAGTGCTGTAGTTCTATTGTTTCCTCAAATATTGACTGTTATTCTGTCAAGAAGGCAGATTTGAGTAGATGAGTGTCTCTGGAATGTTCTGTGAAGAAGTGCCTGGCCACAGAGTGTTTGCTTGGTCATATTGGTGATGACCCTCATGTGTTTTAGGATTCTGGCTTTAGCTCTGAGAATGTTGCTGCCTAAGTAAACATTTTCACATGGACATTTTAGTCCGTACACACAGTAAGATGTTGTCAAATTTCTGGTAATCAGGATTCTGTGTACTTACAAGCCTTGCATCTATTGAATCCTTGGACTGAGCTAATATTAGTCTTCCTGGCGATAACATTACGACATAGTTGGTGTAGTGTGGCAAGTGAGGTAAGAAGACTGTGGAAGGAGGTGCACATGCTATATGAAAATTAGGGTGGTGCATAAGTATAAATGTGAGTTATAAGTATGACTTATATTACTTTGAAAGTTTTGAAGAAATTATACATTACAAATATAACTAGAACGTTAGAATGTCAGTCAGTGTAGTTTAAGTTGGGTTTGTAAAGAAAACATAAAGTTTTCCTAATTATAACTTATCTTTAACCTTTATTTTTTGTGGAAAAATATACATATATATATATAGACACACTCAAAAGTATCAAACTATATAACATACATCAAAAATAATAACTAAAGTTCATTTGCCATTGAAGGACCGAACGAATACAAAAATTCAAAGGAAACTAAACTAACTAAAAAAATAAAAATGTAAACAACTTTAACCAATAAAATCAAACAAATAATTAACTCAACAATATAAAGGGCACACTAATTGAAACAGCTAACTGCTTCAAAAACTACAATCTCTGCAAGATGAAGAAACTGTACAGGAATTTCTCACCAAACCATTGCAGAAGAAATCTATACAGTTCAACAACTACTGAACCATGTGAGTTTAACACACATGGTTGAACTCAAAGCAGAAGGCTTTGGTTGGGGGCAGGGGCATGAGCATGTCTGCTCTAGGGCAGGGGAGGAGTGGCTTGCCCCCAGCTGAGGGCACTGACTGTTTGGCCTGCCCTCTTGGGCCACCTACACCAATCATGCACACTCTGCCCTTGCTCCATTTAGGCTGCAATGCATAGGCGTTACTGGGCGCCGTCCTGACTGATCACAACGCTGCCATTGCAGCATTGTGATTGGCTTAGGGGAGAGGAGGAAGGCTCTCTGCTTCCTGTTCCTGCCAGAGGCAGGACAGAAGGAGAGCAGGTCAGGAGCAGAGACGACAAGGGACCCGGGAAGGTGAGTTTATTTTATTTTTTAAATTAAGCCCACCCTGTGTGACCACTCCCAGCCCCTCTGAACACGACCCCCCCTATCCACCCCCAGTGAGTCATGCCGGCCGTAACTGGAAAACCCCACTCTTCGACACAGCGATCAACTGCCAGAAAATAACAACTAACATAAACCAGCAAAAAAATATAAGAAAGTAAGCATGCATAAATGAATACAAAACTATAAACTCACCCAAATAGCAAACAAAAATAAAGCTGTTGACCTCAACCTCTACAAAATACCAACAAATTAGTGTTTAAGATGAAACTTATGATTTAATTTAATCCAACAGACAAAAACACCTGCTCCAAATGAGAACACCCCAAAAGAAAAGCTGCAAAACAGTGTAAAATGTCTAAACAGAACATACACTTAAGTATACAAAATAGAAATACTTGCACATTCTTGCACATAAATAATAAATGTACACATTTTTAAATATTCTTTATATTTATTAAATGATGCTACTTTCAGATACAATGACAGAAGCTGCAAAGTATATTACCTCACAGAAAGAAAAGCAGTTACTAAATCTTATGGGCTACATCTACAGCCAAGAAAGTGCGTCACCAGGAACTATAAACTGCAACTGTACTAAATATCATTTGAATACATGCTATGGGATGGCATCTACAAAGGATGATGCTGTAATTCATTTATGAGAGCTCAACCATCCCCCAAATACCCCAGAAATGGAATGGAGCTATTGGAAGATATAAGAGAGGTAAGCACTTGCTCCCAGGAACCCATATGCAAAATCCTTAGGGGTATACTGCCTAAAGTACCCAAACACAGCACAGGCCAACTACTACCTATACCCACTTTAAAACATTTGATTGTATAAACCAAAAAAGCCACCATTGATACCCCACCTGCCTCTAGAAGATACAAAGACAAACACATAAATGAACATTTAACAATGATGGATTACTACTTTTATTATGTGGATATAAAAAAGGATCTGCAGCTACAGAAGAGTATGTTTTATGTATTTAATTTCCCGTTAGGGGTCCGCCGCTTCCCGCCACTGCTCGCCGCACCCGCTTCGCGGGTGCCGCTTCGTGGTGAGAGGCAAGGGGCAGGAGGAGTCGACTGGTCGCCTGGGAGGAATTACCGGAGGCTGCGGAGGGAGCGCGCCAGCAGGGACTCGGAAGACCAGGAGTCCCTGCGCTGCACAGGTGTGCACGGCCGCGCCCCCAGCAAGACACGCCCACCGCGCCTGACCAAACTCAAAAAGGCGTGTGCTCCCCTGCATCGGCGGGAACGCCAAAACGCTACACCCTACCTGGGAGCTTTGGAGCTGCTGCATCAGCCTGCCCTTGCCCGTGAGGGGTCCGCCGCTTCCCGCCACTGCTCGCCGCACCCGCTTCGCGGGTGCCGCTTCGTGGTGAGAGGCGAGGGGCAGGAGGAGTCGACTAGTCGCCTGGGAGGAATTACCGGAGGCTGCGAAGGGAGCGCGCCAGCAGGGACTCGGAAGACCAGGAGTCCCTGCGCTGCACAAGTGTGCACGGCCGCGCCCCCAGCAAGACACGCCCACCGCGCCTGCAACGCCCCTCGCTTAACCATCACGCCGGACGCTCAGCGGGATGCCGAGCGAAGCCCGAGCAAAGGGCGGGCAGTCTGTGGCAGTCAGGGGCTGACAGAGGCTGGGCTGGGCCACGCCCCTAAAATTTCGCTTGTGGACCTGGTAGGTTGCGCGACTGTGGCAGAGGGAGCATATCCTACCATGTCTACCCGCTCCGGGAAATTGCTCAGGAGTGGCGGAGAGGGTGGAGCAGCTGGGAGTTCTAATATAGGAACTATGGACCGTTTCATAACTAGAGTAGCAGCGGTCATTGAGAAGGAGATCGTGATGACCGAACGTCGCCTCTCGGAGGTCTACTTACCAGCTAGACGCTCCTCCCTTGGTGCTGTGGCCCAGGCCCTGTCCCCAACTTCTGGACGGGTTCCATCTCTTCACCCCTTAGATGCCCCAGTGCAGCTTTGGCTGTCGGCAATAGGAGCAAGTATAGATAGAATAGAAAATCTTGCTGATCTATTGCCAGCGGTGGTTGGTATCGAGGTGGCGGGGGAAACAATTTCTCAAGCTTCACCGTGCCCCGCCATTGGCCAGACTTCCCCACCGCTACAACAGGCCCCTCCTACGGATATACGACCGCTCACCCAGTTTCAAGGCACTACAAAGCAGGTGAAAAGGAAAAGGGTTATGAGCTCACGCAAAGGTAGTCACACCACATTCCACAAGCGTGCAAGAAAGCAAGGGCAAAGGGGTTTTGGGTCAAAACCTGAAAAAGGCCTAGCTCAAACGACTAATGGTAGGGCAGGGGAGCCTCCTGTTGTGGGAACAACTTCAGATAATCCACTTGTACATCCCAATGCCCATGACAGGGTTGCCGTCCCCCTAGAACCCTATTCCCTCAAAATAATTACGGACCTGATTAAAAGCCTATTGGTCCCGCTGATGGATCAACTCAAGGGTTTGGGGGCGAGAGTAGATAAATTCGAACAATCCACCCTTGATAATTTTTTCTCACTTAAGACTCTTATTAAACACCAGTCTAGAGCAAGTGAGGATTTTGCGGGTAGGAACATGGGAAAAGGATTGCCTGCAGTCCCTGCCCCAGCGCAGGTTGTTCCAATGTTAACCATTCTCCCTGATGTAACACCTTGCAGGGATCTATCTCTAGTCCCCCCGGTCACTTCCACTTCTAAGCCAGGTCCTGCCCCTCATACTTCCCATACAATAACAAAGCCCCCCGTGGTCTTTAAAAATCAATTTAAGAAAACACCTCAGGTAAAGACAACAGCAGGTGTGAGTTTGGTCAAGAGTAGCCAAACTGCACAGCCGAGTGTCAATGTCAAGGGGGTCGGGGCAGCACCTCCAGCTAAGGTCGACAGATGCAACTTGGCATCTGACGCTACTGTAGTTGCTCCCCCAAAGGCCACCACTCGGAGCCCTCCGGTTAATCTCCCCCCTGATTGCCATCCCTATGTTATAGTGCTTGTCAATGTCCCACCACTGAAGGCTAATCAGCTTGAGACCCACCAGGCCCTAAAAAACAAGAGTCTCCACTGGTTAAAAACAAACAAACCACTTCCAATGGGTGTGGAGGGATTAATCCTCAGTGTCCGTAGGGTAGGTTGGGTGGGACAGGGCAAAAAGCGATTGGAGGGAGACTGTATTATTATCAATTTCCAGGACAACAGAGTGGCAAAGATAATTTGTGGTCAAAATCAAGAGGTGAGCGGCCCTGGTGTTAGAGTAGTGGATTTGACTTATTTTTACCCTAGGCCGGTAGCCAAACTTTTTAGGCCTGTCACTGGGGAGTCTTGTTTTGGCCCTGGTGGAGGCCCACGATACTCAGAGGCGCCTCAATTCTATCCCCAAGCCGGATGGCCGGAGATGACCTGGGGCTCTAGGGGACATTGACTTGATGGCAAGGGTGGGACAGCAGAGGGTGAGTTGAGAGAGTCTTCACCCTCTACCATAGTACAGTCCTTATCCCCATCCCCAACTAAAATCCATTCTATATTACTAGATGTAGGGGTAAGGGTATAGACCCAAGATACCGCAGGTGCATGTGGAACACCGGTGGAGCTTCAAGAGGTGGCCGCCTGCCATGACCTTGTACCCGGTAGCGTCCCAGCTGTGACGGACCCATCCTTTAGGGTCCTCAGCTGGAACGTAGCCGGAATTTCAAGGAAGCTGTCATTGCCCGACTGGAATGCATCGGTGGATGAGCATTCCATATGCATTTTCCAGGAGACATGGAGCACGGAGCCCACTCATAAGGTGGGCTATTTGGCCTATTCTATCCCAGCAGTATGCTCAGAATCGGGGAGGGGACGCCCTTCTGGTGGCCTCCTCATCTGGGTTGCTGCCTCACTGAATTGTAGGATAGTGGAGCAACAGACCGGTTGTCTGGACCTCCTTAATATTACTCTGAAGGACTCCAGGGGTCGCGCTATTTTAAACAGTTACAATATTTATGCACGAGGTACTAAGGGGGGAAGGCAGTCCCCAACAATTGCAATTCTGGAGGGCCTCTTAAGATCAACCCCTTACAAGGCTTGCACCCTGGTTGCTGGTGATATCAACTGTACATTCGAGCCCTTAGGCTCGGACGTCACCCAGGATCAGGATGAGGAGAATGCCAGGAGGGGGATTCCCGCTTTAGAAATAGCCCCCATCAAGAGGTGGACTGAGGTGGCCCTGCAGGTGTATAACCTCAGTATGGAGTTCAAACTGAGGGCCCTAAATGGGAGGACAGAGTCGGACAAGGGGGGGGCCCACACTTACAATAGGCCTAATCACACATCAAGAATTGACTACATCTTCCTTGATGTGTCTCTGTGGAACTCGGTGAGGGATATGGTTGTGGTCCCCTCGTAGAGAGTGATCACAACTTACTTTCCCTCACTCTAGTATCCTGGTGGACAGCCGGAAGGGGAGGCTTGGCTCCCTCCTTCACAGTAGATCTGGGCGAGTCGCAAGTAGCACTTTGTGGGAGGCGGATAAGGTGGACGAAACTCGCCCTCTCTGAGGAGAAGGTCGCAGCAATAACTCATCTCCTAGCCTTAGCACAACTTAACTTGGGGACCACTACAGGAGGGACGGGGGCGGCTTGTGGGGTTTTTAGTGACCTTACCAAGGCCCTATCTAATCTGTTTACTGCTCACCCAAGAAGATTAGGGACCAAAGAAAGGCAAATAAAAGTTAAGGGATGGTATACCCGTACATGTAGGGCGATGAAGACTAGACTGGTAGAGGCAGTCAAATCTAAATCGCAAACTAAGATCAGGGAGGCCAGAAAGGCTTACTCCAGGACCCTCCAAATTGCCAAAAAGGAATGGGAGGAAAAGTTCTGGGCGGACCTACTGGCTGCCAGTAAAAGTAAGGACGCAAGAGGGTTCTGGAATCTGGTGGGTTCCCGAAACAGACCCGACGAGACCCTGAGGACATGTAACATCCCTCCCCAGAACTGGTCAAAACACTTTGGGGCCTTATACACTCCGGTAGAAGGTCCCCTAAATGACCCAGCCTCTTTCACCGTCTCGGTAGGGGACTTTAATCTCGATCTTTTTACGGCACGGGAGGTAGAGGAGGTTATCAAGTGGGTGGTACCGCGGAAAGCAGCAGGCCCGGATGGGCTTCCAGGAGATCTTTTGCGTGCATACCCATCTGACTGGGCCATTGTAAACGCTGCACTTCTAAACGATATTATGAAGGGTGGCCCAGTTCCTGACTCATGGAGGGGGGCGGTGGTCGTCCCTATTTATAAAAAGGGTCCCAGAGATAGCCCAGGGAATTACAGGCCAATTAGCCTGATCGACTCCACGCAAAAGGTGGCAGGAAAGGCAATTTTGGGAAGGATTCTCCATTGGGTGGACGAGAACAGAGTGCTATCTGATTTCCAGGCTGGTTTACGTTCTGGAACGGGCACCATTGAGCAGGTCTTCAGGTTAGCACTCCTAAACTGGAAGGTCGTGGAACTAGGCAAGGGCAGTCTTTACTTGGCCTTTATTGACCTGAAGACTGCCTTTGACCTGGTCCCTAGGGAGGAACTTTGGAGGGTACTTCAGGGTCTGGGGCTGCCCCCCTATATTTTGTCCCTACTCATTAAACTTCACACTAGTAACTATGCCCAGGTCCGTTGGGGGAAAAATGGGGAAACAAAGGACAGGATCTCGGTCTGTAGGGGCGTCAGACAGGGTTGCGTGTTAGCTCCAACACTCTTTTTGCTTTACGTCAACGGTGTTGTTGAGCATCTGCAGCAAGAACCAGCAGACGCACCCTGTCTGGGGGGAGTACGGATCCCTACTCTGCTGTTTGCAGATGATACTCTGCTTATTTCAAAAACTCCCCAGGGACTACAGAAACTATTGACCTGCTTCCAGGACTTTTGTCTATCCAGAGGTCTGGTAATCAATGTGGACAAAACTAAATATTTGATTTTGCACCCTCCAAGGAGACTAGGACGCCCGCCTGTTTTGAACACCGTCCCCTTGGAGAAAGTTTCCGAATTTGATTACCTGGGGCTGCGTATAACTGACAATATGAATTGGTCCTCCCACATTGACAAGATGGTCCTGAACCACAAAAAGGTAGGGGGCGCTCTGCTTAGGGAATTTCGAGCATCACCAGACACTTTGTGAGACCTGCTATCGAGATCTACAAGGCCAGAGGCGTAACCTCAGCATTGTACGGGGCCGAGCTGTGGGGCCACTGTAATCTAGAGTCCCTATCCAAGGCTGAGAACAAGTTTTTGAAGGACCTCCTAGCCCTCCCCTCGAGCACCCCGACAGTCCCGGTACTCTTGGATGTGGGCTGCAAGAGTATTAAAGATCAGGCTCGCCTTTGACCATTGCTTCTTTGGTCCCGTATATGGAGGGTCCCGGAGTTAAAACCTTATGCCGATGGCTTGGCAGAGGTAATGAGCACGGGAGGCTGGGCCAAGATCAAGTGGCTGAGGGACACCAAAAATCTTTTGGGAGAGCTGGGCCTGGGGGACTGTTGGACTACAAAATCTGCTCCACCAAAGGCTGACCTCAAAAAACTTTATTGGGACTGGGTCTCTGGCAAACTTATCAGGAACCAAAACCACTGTAATATGACTGCAGCATTTTTGGAAATAAAAGATGTGGTAGCCTACGAACCCTACCTGTACTTAATCACCTTGCCAGTAGATAGGGCCCTGTACTTCAAGTTCAGGGTAGGCACCCTCCCGATCGGGGCCTTTGTCTCAAAATGGAAATCCGGTGTTCATCTATCGCCCTTCTGTGCCCTTTGTCAATCGAGGCCAGAAACGGTAGCACACATTTTTTTTGAGTGCCCGGACTATATTAATCCTAGGCGGTATTGGCTTAAACCTCTTTTTAGACGCTTGGGAACACGTAGGCATCTGGTTGCACTACGTATTTTATTGACTGATATCGCCCCTCCAATTGTTTGCGGTGTTTCTAAATTTTTAAAACGCTCATGGTTGATTCGCTGCAAGAGACTGTCAATTTCAATTTAATTCACTTTTTAGCTAATTTATTTAGGGCTATATCCTATTTTATTGTCTTAGTATTATAATGTTGACATATCTATTTACTGTCTTTGAAATGCTGTTTTTATATGTATGTATGCTTTCAAGATATCTTGCATATCGAATAAAGCTTTCAACCAACACTGAAGTATTTAATTTCCTTTTGGGTGGCAAATAACATTTTATTATGTTAGTTTTTATATTTTTTGCTTGTTATAGGGAATTGTTTGGTTTATGTGTTGTAATTAAGTTATGTTATAGAGTGAGCTTTTTTTACTTTCTTGGTTGGCATTGATTACATTTTAATTTAAATAATGTATATATAGTTTTATGACATCAGTTTTTAATACATTATTTTATGTATTATTTATAAAAAAGATTTGGTATGTTAGTTTAGAAGCTGACATAGTTTTGAGGATTTTGATAGGTTATTATTTATTTTACAATATGTTTTGGCTATCATTTCTAAGTTATGTTTTCCTTTGGTATTTATGAAGGATATCATACATTATTTTGATTTGTTCACATAGTTTACGGCCAATTATTCTGACAGATTCCTTCCTTCTTAGTTCTTTGTAACTTTACTCTTTTTGTAATGCTTTTATAACAGTGTATATTGTAGGTTGGGTTCTGCCCAATATGGATTGATAGGCATTGTGTCATTCTTCCAATGCCCTTTTTGTCTTGGCTTCCTGTGCCAGGGTACTGTCATAGACACCCCACCATGGTATTTGGAATTTCAGTTGGTGTCTGTGTCCTGAGAGATGCAGTCTGCCAACCCAAGTGTCTTTGAAATAGACCTTTAGGGGGCTAAGTTTGTCTTTGTTTTGTTGGGAGAAGGGGCTTTTTATTAGTAGATTGTAGTGGGTGGCTACCTCTGTGAAAGGGAATAGGCTAGTGCAATTTTTATTTTTGTTCAAAAGCAAATTGGCAGAATATTCTACATGCCTTCATAGACTTTTACTGAAGTAATAGTAAAAGCCTAGCATGGCTGCACAAGGGTACATTTTTAGAATGGTTTGAATCATGGCATTTTTGAGGTAGAAAGTATTTGTTTTATGTTTGATATGGTTTAGGAAGTGATAATAAGTACTGCTTTGTTTACTTTGCTGTAGGGCATATAGAAAAGGGATCTTTTTGTTTTAATATTCACTTTGTATTTCTGAGTGAATAGTTTGGGACACATATTGAAGGTCCCATCCATCACCCATGTCTCACATTGTCTCAGTTTTAGTTTAGTTTTAGTTTAGTTTTGTCATGTTGAAGGTAAGGTTCCTCATTATGTGCCATTATTAAATACCAAAAATGGTATAGAGTGATTGCATTGTTATTGTCTGCATTATGATTGGTGTGTTAATAGTGAATGTCACCCCTTTAGTGTCCAATACCTTCCCCAAATTGGTACAGATTGAAGTAACAATATTAAATGTCACTTCTTTAGTGTCCAACAACTTTCCCTAATACAGTTGGATTGGAGTTGGAATAGTAAATGTCACCCCTTTAGTGTCCAACACCTTCCCCCAATATGGTTGGATTGGAATGGGAATATTACATGTCACCCCTTTAGTGTCCAACATTTAAAAAAAAAAATGTACGTTGATGTTTGATTATTACATTTGGTCAGTATTGTTGGGGAGGAGAAGAGGGAGCCACAACAAGCGCAAATGATTGCACCTTTCAAACGTAGAAAATCAGACACCAGTATTCACTTCACAGAAGCCAATAATTGAACCTGGAGTGGCACAAAGTACAGTAACCCACCAACAGGAGACATAGTATCAACATACCCGAGAATAGACAGAAGCTTTGCCCAGAAACAATGGAAATGAGAAAAAAAGACCCAAATTTAATCCAACTATCAGCTGCCAGCTACCTTGCCCATCACAGGGTACCGACATACTAGCCTTCTCAGCAAGCATACAAAACATAAGCCCTACAACAAACCAAATCATATAGGCTCTAATTACAGCACCCACCAGCCATGCACAGAGAATGCAGCATTCGCCTGTCCTGGCTCTGTCAGGACAAAGCTAACTGGCCCACAAATAACAACGATGTTCCACAAGGACCACCAACACCGCTCGTCAGGATTAGATCAACCTCCCCTGACCACCTCACTCTTGCACAAGTTTTCTACAAAGGGCAAATCTTTAAGTGGGAATCAACCAACAAAGCTGGTACTCACTCCACATTACCCCTCAGAGGGGAGCCTTGATGTTCTGAACCGCTTGAATTTACTAAGGCTGTTTCATGACATCAGCAGACAATTATAGTTTACCTCTGAAGACATTGTGAACGTTGAGTTCAAAACTGCACTGGAGTGCAGAAATGGGAGGGAAGATACAGTCATAATCCTAAAAACAAACCAGCTGGCCAAAGCAATACTAGAACAAAAGCCTGTTCTTGAGGAATGGGGTTTTGGAATTTTAAGCAAATTTTAAATGAGTGCTATATTAGTATCCATCAGGTATAGCATAGAGTCTCACAGCAGATCAACAAAATCAACAACAATTTTCTTCTTATATTATGAATTATTTTATGATGTATTATGTTGTTTAATAAATATAATGATGTTTTTATGAATGTGACTTAATGATAAAGAGAGAAACTGGATAAATAAAATAACAGATAGAAATCTACTTTTCTGCCTTCCTGCCCTTATTGCACTTTAGTGCACCCTGTTGAGAATGTGCTTAAATTTAGATATTGCATAAATGTGAATTTGTTGATCTGCTGTGAGACTCTATGCTATACCTGATGGATACTAATATAGCACTCATTTAAAATTTGCTGAGATTTTCTCCTTATTAACCAAGGAAAAGGGATTCTTGTATTTGTCTATTATAAACCCATCCCCTTTTCCTAAAAAGGGTTCCTCCCTATATAATTTTTGAGTATTGGAATTTTAATACATTCCAGTTCCTAAATACCCAGCGCCACAAAAAAAACGAAAAGAAATACCTAATCAAAAAAATGTGCCCCCATAGTATTTTAGGGGGGACAGGGCATTGCTACAACCACTCCCACTCAGAGAAAATATATACAGTTAGCTCCTATTCTCCAAGAAAAGGTGCCATTAGGAAAGTTGCCACAGGAAAAACCTTGGGAGAACACACACTACACTTGAGATGAGTTCCACTCACTCTCTCCAGAGAGGTAATGAACTGCTCCTAGCTCCTATTCTTGTGTCCGGTCAGTACACAACAATATGTAAAGCTCCTGACATTGAATGTCGCTGGATTAGCATGATTATTAAAATCAGAATCTGAAAAAACATTACTAATGGCAACCGACGTCCATTGTTTACAAGAAACATGGTCACTCACCCTGCAAATAACCCCGCAAATAATCACTGGCTTCCAAAGGGTGCATCCAATAGCAAAAAAAAATAACATCTTTGGGAGTTTATCAGGGGATCTGTCAATTTATGTTGAGCTCAATTTAGAATTAACAGTAACAGAAATACAAAATCAAGTTCAGATGCTTTAAGTGATCACACTGGAAAGGCCTAAGACAACATATCCTCAAACTAGAATTCTTCTGATTAATATTTATTTAAACACCTTCGGCTTAGCGCGAGAGAAAAGAATGAATCAGCTTAGTGAAAACCTAGATCAGGTACTCTCTGATCACGTGAACCACGCAACAATACTTTGTAGGGATTTCAACTTGCGAGAACTGGGAATGGTTCTCACTGGCTGCCCACTAACAAATTGCTTAAGCAAACAACTGAACAAAACACTAAAGAAACATGGACTAACGTGTATTCAGGCTACAAATGAAAACTCCAACCCACCTGTCCAGCTTCCGAAAATGTACAGTGGCATAAGCACAATTTATTACGTGTTCACCTTAGGAAAACCCATGGAACACCTCAAGAGCTTTGAAGTACTCTCTTTACATGAGGGAGAACCACCTTCCACTCCTCACAACCTTATATCTCAGTTTAGTTAAACAGGAAAGCCATAAAACGCTGGCTAACTCTCTCCACGATGAAGCTACATTCCCAATACAAAGAATAAAGTGGGGCCCAGTCTGTTTGCAGAAAATCGAACTATGGAAAGCTACCACAGGGCAGTGCCTTGAGGTCCAAAGTGGTGAATATCTACTAGCCCATTGGGAACCTATAATTAGGGGCATCAACAAATCCTAAGCTAGCCCTCCAGGCCAAGGGCGCACTTTGACAAAAACCTAAAAAAACAACCAATCTATCTTGATCAGTAAACTTCAAATCTGCAAGATGATGAAAGCATGCCACAAGACCCATAATTACCACACCAAAGGCCCTTTGCAACAAGAATGGAGGGGTGCAACAAAGCAACATAAGCAATTGATTTGGTTGGTAAAAAATCAGCAGAGGGAAAAGGACTGGCAATCTGTATACTCACTTATCACTGACATAATATTGATGTTAAAAATATCAATGACAAAAATATCAATGAAAAAATATAGAATGCAAAAATATCGAATCACTGTACTTAAACAGGCAAGTACAAAAATATTGAATCAAAAATATCGAAGTAAAAATATAAATGTAAAAAACATTGATTTAAAAATATATATAAAAGAAAATAAATTAAATATATTAAATATAAATAATACTTTTATAAAGTAAAGTACTAAATATTTGAACTAAATATAACAAATAAACTTAATAAAAAAACACACAAAACATAATAATTTATACATATACATATATTTAACTATCTGTTTCTAATTTTTAAACGTTAAAATTATATAAAATATATATATCAATAATTTATAATAAAAAACATTCTATAATAAATTAAAACATTTAATTATTTAAAAAATGTAAACATACATTTCGCAACACAATAAATGCAACAGTAGGAAAATGTTGGAAAGCAAAATTATTACTATCCAACTCCAGTTAGTGCAACAGAAGGGAAAGTGTTGAATAGCGGAGGGGGGAAAATTAATATTCCCTGTCCAGTAAGACAAACAGTAGGTAAAGTGTTGGATAGCGGAGAGGAAAAAATTACAATTCCCACTCCAGTGAATACTGCATCCCAGCATAAAGCTGTTCTAGGTGAACAAGAGAGGTAATGACTTTCACCAAGTGGTATGCCAGCACCGTGGCAATAATCTTGGAATCCATACTAAGGATGGAAAAAGGCCTATAAGATAGTAGTGACACAGAGATTTCACTCACTTTCAGGGCTTCTTCGTACATTACTAGCAAGGGAGGGGTAAGGAGGGGGACATATTTTATACGTAGTTCTAGAGGGAAGCCAATTTCCAGGTGGGAAGTGCCTCAATGGCTGCCAATACCTTAGCTGCCGTGATGGGTTCCTCCAATCCTTGTCTGTTGGTGTCAGCTTGGTAGGGGAGAAGTAAGTCCTCTACAATAGGGTAGAGGCATTCAGCTTCAGGTACTGGGGCAAGTGGCAGAGAGGCGGGTAAAGTAGTGGGCAAATTCTTGTGCGATCGGGTATGGGTTCATCATCTCTCAACCTGTCTGTCAGCAGGGAAGGAATCCGGCATAGGGCTAGGTCTAATCTCACCAAACAATGAAAGAGCCACCCAGCTTGATACCCTACTTCGTAAACCCGTCCTTGTGGAACAAGGTGTACGGAGGCTGCAGTGTTCAGATGTTTCTGGTAAAGTGCACGCCTCTTTAAATCCACTGTATGCTTCAGCAGTGGGTTTAGCGACATAGGCCTCAGCTGCCAAGTGCAGATCATGCTCTAGGAAGATGGCCTCTTTGAGTCTACGGGATCTGGGAGCCAACAGGTGGGACATTACCTGGCCACGAAGGTTGCCTTCAGGGACTACCATACAAGATTGTGTGTTAGTGTCTATGGTGCTGGATATTTCGGTCCGGAGGAAATCTGAAAAGTCAGGTTGTCAGCCACGTTGTGTTAAGGTGCCAATGGCTTAGTTGCTGATGTCGCGAGGACCTGCTGGTCAGGGTAATTTGGCGTGGTCTGTCTATGCATGTAGGAGGATACGAGCATCAATCAGTCTCATCATATCCATGGAGGGCATTAAAAGGTAATCAAGCCTGGCGAAGGATCTGTGAGGATGAGACAAGAAGGTGTAATATTTAGCCTGGAGATGAAGCAGGCGCCATGTGTTGGAGAGGTACAGAGAGGACACCCAGGCGGCCAAATCGTAGCTGCAGTGGGCAGCAGGATAACTACAATCTATCAAGGGATTCATCACTGACTTGAAGTCACAGCTCAGAAGGTTGGGGCTTGGGAGGGATTGTAGGAGGAAGGATGCAAGGGCCTGCAGTGTAAAGGGAAACTCATTTGGGGGACATAAAGGAAGTGATCATCTAGTAGACAACCTCCATGACACCCTCCACCGGGACAAAGTAGCCAGGGATGTCACAGTGCAATCTTGTGATGATCAGAGGAAGTCAGTTAGGCAGTCGGAAAGCAGTGCCCCAGAAGTTGGCTGTGAATCCGGCGTGGTAAATTTGGGAGTAGCCCATCCATTGCAAGACTTGGCAGTGATTGCCAAGCAGGTGGAATTTAAGGTATTGGAAGATAGCCCCATGTTTGAGTTTGTGATTAAGGCTGTTGATGTTCCAAGAAAGAACTGTTAGCGGTATGTCACGTTTCATCATATGGTAAGAATGGTAAAGGGGCAGGTGAGGAAAAGAGGGTATAAAGTGCAGCTGAGAACTAGAACAAAAAACAACGAAACAAAAAAGAAACATGTTAGCACCATGAAACCCCCAACAGAACACCCTCCACCTCACACATCGGTCACCCCATTACTCGTAACTAGATGGATAACAAATCAAACGGAAAGAAACCTTTTGGGTCCCAATAAATATTAAGAAAGCTAGAGCTAATTAAAGGATATAGTGGTGCTGGCAGTACTCGTAAAAGAATAGATGGTTCTAGTTACCTGGGAAGTTAGCCATTGTCTGGAAGGGTTCAGTCATCCAGGGAGATTTTGGCTGAGGAAGGCAAAGCAGGACGAAGGGAGGGGGTGCTTTCACAGGTTCCCCCTCCTCTGTGCTTAGAGAGGGATTTTTGTGTGGCCTGTGATGGTAGAGACAAAGAGACACCAGAGGGTCTCCAGTGTTGATGGCCCACTCTAGGGAAAGGGAGGGGTACTATGAAGGTGATCCATGTTAACTATATAGGAAATCATTGACCCCCCCACCTGGCCCGCTTGTCTACCCATTAGGAACAGGTGGTGGAGAAGGAGGGCAGCAGGAGCAGCCAGGTCACAGCCACTAGGGTGGTGGAGAAAATCAGACTTCTCCAGGAGAAGGAGAAAGCAGCATGTAGTTGCTCCTCGGGAAGGCTGGCAAAGCAAGATCACAAACTGTGAAAGAAGTGGGCAGGTAGAGTGTAATTCCTTAGTTAAGCGCTGACGTTACTAGAAGCCCATAAATAGTCTATTTGGGCGATAGAGCATAATATGTGGTGTTGTCAACCAGCCCCCAGCAGAGGGGAGAAGCATGTTGCTTCAGCTTCTAGGCCCTGCCAGTGATGATATCGCCACAAAAATCCCCAAGGCCCTGGGACAGCCCAATTCTTATCTCGCCCCCAGGTTGAAGGGGGGGGCTGAAGGCTGTAAGCATCAGGCGCAGTGTGGTGTTCCAGCTTCCAGGACCCACCAGCTGTGATTTTGCAATCAAAAATCATCCAGGGGAGGGAGGAGCTACGCTAGCAAACAAGATGGCTGCTTAGGCTCCCGGCTCCGCCGACCTCCGTATCCTGCCAGATAATCCTGTCAATAATCCTGATATTACGCCTGGCCTCCGTGTGGATGAACAGATGCACACTCCGATGGTGCAATCCTGAACTCTTAATCGGCTTAATTGATGAAGTTGTGTCGAGTTGAAGTTTGCGGCCTAGTCCAGCAGGCGAGCCGGGGCCTCGAGTCTTGACCCAGCCGGGTTGCAGTTGAACAACATCAGCTGTGAGAATCGAGCAGGGTCCGATGTACCGCAGTGGTGGTCTTTTTGCCCGATTTTGACGGCGGTCATTCTGATTGACTAACATTGAGGGAGGAGTGACGTGGCACGACAGTGGCTGTGGGTGGAGGTCCCTGTCCCGCGGACCCGGTTTGCCGCCGCCGGGGCTCGGTGTGTCGGGGTCTTCGCTCACGGCAGCGGAGTGCAGATTGCTGCCGCAGAAACCGATCAGTCACCCTCTGATACCGTCCGTTCCGCTCCTGTCGATTTTCCGGAGAAACCGGGTTCTCTGGGGAAATAAATATGATCGGTACTGAGCGAGGAGAAATGGACCGGACGGAGCGTGAGCCGTCGCTGAAGACAGTATTGGCAGCCATCGGGGCATTTCATTCACATATGGATGCCCTGCTTCACAAAATGATTACAGGCCTATCTGAGAAGGAGACGGAGAATGTAGAACCGGACCCTGCTCCACTGCAGGAACTGCTACCAGCAATGATTTACATGATGACCATTTTGATTCTGGACGAGGACCCCGTGCGACAAGAGGTGCCGAAGCCCTCGATCGGTACTCTGGACAATCATTAACCCGGTGTTTCGAACGTGTTACTACGCCAACCATCATTACTGACTTTGGAAGAATCGATTGGTTTTCCCTTCCCGGAGACTCCTGTTTGTGATTATTCTTGGACTTCTGTTTCATCCTTTCCCTCTTTGGTGACTGTACGATCGCGGAGAAAACAACATTGGGACTATCCGTCCATGAGGGAGCTTTTCTGTGCTGATGGAGTTCTTGCGGAATTACTGACTTTGATTTGGTTTGACCTGCATTCTTTCGAACTCTTTCTGCACTTTGATTCTCCTGTAGACGTAGTGGTCCTACCGGGAGGGGTTCGCATGATGGTCCGGAAGGGCCAAGGCTGAGATTGACTGACCGGGGTTGGTACTATGGCCTTAATAGATTTGGGATTTGCAGCTGTTTGTCTAACGGGAGGCTGGGCGGTGTATCACGGCTCCCCCTAATTTACTTTTTCTGTGATTTCTGATAAAATTGTATTTTCTTCATAGGGGGAGCTGGTCTCTGGCGGAGGGGGAAGGGGACCGGGAGCCCATACGGAAATGCCCTCCCCCATGTTTCCTCTTTTCTATTTTTAGAACTTAGTTAGTTGGGGCGACAGGCACGCTGCTAGTTGGGGTTAGGTGATAGCCATATGCAAAGGTGCAGGGTGGGGGGATGGGTTTATTGTTTTATTTCTGTTTTTCGTTCTTATGGTTTTCTTTTCTTCAATCCTCTCTTTAGTTTTTCCCTTATTAGTAATGTTGGCGAAATATCCGGATTTTGTTCACATTCCAGTGTCTGGTTGCCATGCTTTTTTTCAACTATTCTGATTTTATGGGTGGGCGGGCTCTGTGGGCCTGCGCTTAAATTGTTTGTTGATTGTAATGCCGCGAATCCTGCTTTGTATTACGAGCGCAGGCGTCTCAGCGATTTTTCTGTTGCTTCACGTCTATCCTGTTATTGTACCTGTCCGCCCTATTATTATGTATGAATGTATGGCACCGAACATGTCTATTCCTTTTTCTTGTTTTAAAATAAAAAAAGAAATAAAAAAAAGAATAAAATAAAAAAATCATTGAGGGCCTCGGCACACATAGTTCAAATCTCACCCCTGGAGTGAAAGGAAGCACTGATGGCTGTAGGCAGCAGGCAGGCTGCACGCCAAGCACTTCTGGAGCCAATATGATTAGAAACCATTGTGTGGAAAGACAGGCTGAGGCAAAGCCAGGCCGGAATGGTATCCCGAGGGCCAGGGAAATGGCCTAAACACACCTGGAGTCCCCTGGGTCCCAATATATCAGCTCTGTCGGCATGTGATGCACCATGGCCCTTGGTGGAGTTCTGGGCTTGCTGTAGGAAAGTAGGATCTGCTTCTTATGGTTACTCCCACTTTTTGCTTGATGTTATACTGTTTGTGACTAGTCTGACTCGGATCCTGCTAATCAGGTCCCCAGTCTATTCGCGTTCTTCTTAAAATGCTATGCATTTCTTAGGTAAACTCCAGGTTGGATACTGGGGTACCCTTGCCAGTCCCTAGGATATGATACCCATATACCCTGGGCATAGGTACCCCAGAGGCCTCCCATGGGCTGAAGCATGGATTATGCCACCCATTTAACTGCTAGAGGTCCCCTCTCGACAGCTGTGCCTTCGGCATGTGGGTCCACTTGAGGGACAACACTGCTTTTCTTGAGCTCCCCTGATTTCTCCAGGCCTGCCCTGACTCCCCTTGCTGTGGTGAGTCCTCTGGTCCTTGCTGGGCCAGACCATAACCTTCTTTGACCTTGCTTGTGGGTTGCCGCTGCCAATGCTTGTTGGTGCTTTCACCGGATACCGCCCCCTTGGCACTCGACATCCTTCGTGGGACAGCTCGTATGTGGCTCCTGGTTGTCCTCAATGTCTCCTGGTCCCTGCAGCTGTAGAGTCAAGGTCTCCATCTTCTCACCTGAAGCACCTGAAATCGGTGGGCATTCGTCTATCGAACCCCTGGTCACCCCCAAGAAACCCAGACTCTGTCCCCTCTGCCATCAGGTTCCTTCCATCAGGAATCCACCTGTGGGTTGCACCAGAAACTTTCTTCTTTCCAGCAGTGGCATTTCTTTGAAGACTCCCATTGAGAACAATGGGGGTTTCCGACGCCACTTCAACATTATGCATCTGGCTTCCCTGGGATAGGTAACTCTGCTACTTCAGTATCCACGGGTGGGGTGGCTCTGCAACCTTCTAGGTTCTAAAGAGATCTTCGTAATCCACTGGGAAGGGTCCTTAAACACTAAAACTGCAACCGCAACTCTCCCATTGAATGGTACGTAGCACGCGGTCATGTTCTCACACTGTCCCAGCGATTCTACAACCTCTAGACACTGTCTTGGCTTGAGTCATGGTTCTTATACCATTATTTTAGTATATGGTTTGGTCTCCTCCCTGGAGCCCACTGGGTATTTGTGCTACTTATGATTGGTTCTGTGCTACAGTATTGTGTGCTTTGTGTTTATCTGTGTGTAGCAGATACTGTGAGGTATTTAAGATGTGTTACAATAATGAATGGTAAACATCCTTGACAACGAATTCCTTATAACAAATTCTTTAACCACGCATACTTACACTCCGCAAATACATTCACTCCGCATACTTTAACCCCGCAAATACTTTCAGTCCCCATACTTTCATCCAGCAAATAATTTCACCTAAGTCCGCAGACGTCACATGCTGGCAGGGTGCTCTCCCTTCAGGCTGAATTGAAAATTAGTAAAGTTGAGATTAATGTTTAACAAACCATAATTTAAAAAAAAGTCTTCCAGGGCGGGCTGCATGTGAAATCAGAGTGTCCTGAGACGCGAAGGGACATTAAAAATACACAAGTCTGTTAAGGCAGTTTCGAAAAGATGCCTTACATTGTTGTTCGCGCGCACATCTGAAGGTTACTAAGGAGTATTCCTTGGGGTCTCGGTTTATGTCGCTGTGCAGCTAGGACCCCCAGAAGTCACGTTGTGGCCCTCCTGTGCATCAGGGTGTTTTGTTGTGTTGCGGTGGATCTTTGGAGCCCCCTGTCTTTGAAGCCTGCAGTTTATTCAGGGACCAGCTCATGACCCATGTTGAGAAGCCAAAAAGCGGGTTTGTTCTGCAGATTAGGTTTCCTGCGCGCTGAAACTGCACTTAAAGACAGCAGCATACCAATGAGAACAAACGTTACAAAATGCAGTCCGCATACGTCACACGCCGGCAGAGTCCACTCCTTTTAGGCTGAGGTGAAAAATAGTAAAGTTAAGATTAATGTTAAAATTAATAATAAAGTTCTAAAGCTAAAAGGAGGGAGAGAGGCTGCAGAATATTACTTACCCTCCCAAAAGACCTGTATTTCGCATCGCGAGTATTTCATCCCGTGCCTGAAGGTAAGTGAATAAATTATAATAAAAGCATTTATTTGACTTTCATTTTTGTTGATAAAGCAAACGTTGTTTAAAAATGCGTTGTAAATATACTTTTTGCATGTTTACATGCATTTTTCGGTGAACAACCTGTACAACGAAACTTTTACAACGCACTACCGTTACAACGCGGTCATTACAACGCAAACCATTACAACGCATTGCACTGGGGGGCGCTCTAGGATAGGGTATAAGTTTAATTTTCTATCCAACACCTTCCCTAGTGTCCACCGGGACTGGAGTTGGAATAGAAAATTAAACTTACCACTATCCAGCACCTCTAAGCGCTATGCGTTGTAAAGGTTTGCGATGTAAAAACCGCGCTGTAAAGGCAGGCGTTGTAACAGCCTGCGTTGTAACATCATACATCCGCATTTTTCGTTATGTTTACATCGTTTCAAAAACATGCAGAGTCATGGTATCTGCAGACATAAAATTACGTTGTGATGGTATGCGGAGTGATTTTGTGCAGAGTAACGTCATATATTCATAATAAATACATATTTTTATAACTACTGTGTGATTCTCCTTTCATTTAACCAATACATTGAGGTTGCTTTCTGGTAAAACAAGCTGCTTAACATTCCTTCAAGACTAAGCCTGAAGGCTGCTCTTGACAGCTACCACTTGGATAGCTTTCTAGTGTTATCTTTGACCTCTTAAATCATCATAAGGATTGTTTGAACTGGTGCAAGGTGCCCACTTAAATTAGTGGACATCATATACCAAGCAAACTTCTCACATTGGTGTGCAGCGGTTTGGATACAAGCTTGCATTGTTTTACCAGATAAATCTTTGTATTGATTAACTGAAAACCACTAAGTACTAGGTACATATAATACTAGCTTAGAATAAGTAAGTTCTACTGAAATCAGGGTTGGGTAAGTCAAGGGTCTAGCACACCCTTTCTCCAAACTCAGAGAGTTTAGTTCCCACTAGGTTAGGTAGCTGCAACACCTCACCACACTTAGGGGCCCATTATGATCGCGGACGGACTTGAGTCCGTCCGCGACCATAGAGGAGGAGGGAACCTTCGCATGGCCTGCGGAGTTCCCTCCTGTCCAATTAGGATGTGACCGCCACCCTGGCGGTCACATCCTCTATTTTTACCATTGCGGCGGGTGCGGCTTCAAGCTGCACCCGCCGCAAAGGTAAAAATGCATACCTTGCATTTATATACAGAAAGCGGCAGGCACCGTGCGGTGCCTGCTGATTTCTGCATACAAATGCAGGGGGGTACCACAGGTACCCCCCATGAGCACCCCCCACCCCCCTTCATCCAGGGGTCCAGCAATGGGCCCCCGCAGTGAAGTTCCACATGCTTTTCCACGGTGGAAAACCAGCAGCGGAAAAGCATTTTTTAAAGCCCATCCTAATATGGCTGACGGTGTCTGAGAGACACCGCCACCATATTAGAGCATTTCCGCCGCGGTTGTAAGCCAACCGCGGCGGAAAAGCTGCAGACAGAAACCAGGACCCACCAGCCATCCTAATGTGGCGAAGGGTCTTTGGTGGGTCCGCTGTGGTTTTTCCGCATCCTCCGGGCCGGCGGTGGCTTCCGCCGGCCCGGAGGATGCGGAAAAACCACAATCGTAATAGCCCCTTAGTATGTCTTCTAAAGGAGATGCCAGTGGCTCTCTGCCCTCTAGATACAGTGAGATTTCATTCCAAGAATTGAAAGCCCTTTTTGCCTCTAGAAAGCTGAAGACCAGAAGAAATGTCAACACTCAATGCCTCATAGAGGCCTTACTTCTTGATGACCTTAGGAAGTCCCCTGTTTCAGATTAACAGGAGAAAGTGGGAGGAGCTGGAAATGAGGACAGGGCAGGAGGTGAGACCTTTTATGACCTCAATGCAGATCCTGGCCAGGAGGAACAAGATGGTTCCCACCTAGAGACCTCTGGTCTTCAGTGAGATGAGGAGGCAGCCCAAGATGGCCCCCTCTTCACCCCTCCTGGAAGAGTGCAGGGTTTACCAAGGGGATCTACATCTCCCTCTGCAGAATCTCATCACTCAGGACAGTGTATAGGGACCTCTGTATCAATCAAGAAGGACCACTCATATGACAGGGAGTACCAATTTCTGGAACTTGAGAAAGCTAAGCTTATGCTCAGGCAAAAGAAATTGACCCTGGACAAAGAGTGCTTAGAAGTCCAGAGAGCTAAAAATAAGTTGGGACTAGAGTCCCATGGTGGCAGCAACAGTATCCCTAGAGTTAAAGAACATTCTTTTGACAATAGGAACCTGAGCAAGATTGTCCCTCCCTAACTTGTTGGGGATGACCTCCATAAATGGATAACTGCTTCAGAGAGTGCCTGTAAAGTTCAGAGGATCACTCAAGAGAAGTGGGTAGCTACCCCGTGGCTCTCCCTCGCTGCCAAAGTTAGAGATAAGCTCCTCAACTTTAGAGAAGAGGATGCTGACAATTATTCAGTCCTAAAGAGTGCTCTAATTGATGGGCTTGGCTTAACTACTGAACAGTATAGGATTAAGTTCAGAGACACCCAGAAGGCACAGCATCATGACTGGGTAGACTTTGTGGATAGTGTCATTAAGGCTCTGGAAGGCTGGTTGCTTGGCAGCAAAGTAAATGATTTCAAGGGATTGTGCAATTTGATTATGAGGGTGCAGGTCCTTAATAATTGCCAACATCAGTTGTTGCATCAATACCTGGTGACTCTGATCTGACCTCTCCCCAATAATTTGGAAATAAGGCAGATAAGTGGGTCAGAACCAGGGTGAGGCAGAAAAACCAGAACACTGGTGGTGACCAAAAGCAGCAAGATGATAAACCCTCAGATAAGGGTGGGGGCAAGGGTAAAGATCGAAAGTCTTCATTAGGGTCCCAAAAACCTGCATCTGGTGGGGAAATCCGAATCCAACAAGGGAAAAGGTGAAAAGAAACCTTGGTGTTATTATGTAAAGAAAACACCCAATGGACAAAATATGGAAATTGTCTTAAGGTCAAGCACTCAACTCCAACCACGATTGCCCCTAAGGCAACTGCTCCCCCTAGCACAGTTCGAAGTTGTGGTACACGGAACAAGGGATTAGTAGGGTTAACCTTGAGCTCTTAGATGAGTTCTGGCTCAGTAAGAACTCCAGCTCAGGCTGTACTTGTCTGTGAAGGTGGCATAGATAGGGCCACCTTATTTGTCAGTCCCAGTAAGCTGGCATATATAGGCAACAGCCTTTGATTAAAGGTAAGGAGGCCATGGCATACAGGGGCAGAGGTGCAAGTGTCACTATGGTGACAAAAGATCTTATGAGCCCTGAGCAGATCATACTTGGTGATATGTGCCACGTGACCAATGCTCACAATGTCAGGACTGATCATTCCTTGGCAGTTGTTATGTTCAGCTGGGGACGGGCAACTGGCCCTAAGAAAGTTGTGGTTAGCTTGGACCTTCCGGTAAACCCAGACTCAGCAGGTCAAAATAATGCACGTGTACTTCAGAGAGAGAAACTATACCTCGCAAAAAGTGGCCGATTGTAACCTCACCGGCACACTTCCGAACGGTCATTGCCTGCAATATGTCTGTACCGTATCTATAATTATCTTCCAATAAAATCTTTTGAAATAAAAAAAAAAAGAGAATGCTTGTTGGGCAATGATTTTGACACTTTAGCCTGGGCTGAAGTGGAGCTTAGGACTCATGCAGCAATGCTGGGCATCTCTGTAGATGTGCTTGCTATGACCAGGTCACAGGCCAAACTTATGTCTACTGAATAGGCCCTAGATTCCGAAAACATTGACCAAGTGCCTTCTAAGAGTAGGATAAGGCTCAGACAAAAGATCCATCACTTGAGGGAGATGATTCTAGTCCCTGTGAAGTAACTGTCTCAGATGAACTGGAACCTGATCAGGTTGAGTTCTTGGGGACAGGGGGCCCTTCCAGGGCAGAGCTGAGCCAGGAGCAGCAAACTTGCCCCTCTCTTGAACCCCTCTGACAGCAAGCTGCTGCTGAGGCTGTTGGGAGTGTCAATGGGTCCCACAGGATCTATTGGGATGAGGGACTCCTGTACTCAGAGGGTAGAGACCCCAAGCCTGGTGCCACCGGGAGATTGGTCATACCTCTGACGTTTAGGGGTTCCTTACTTACCTTGGCACATGACATTTCTTTAGCAGGGCACCTAGGCCAAAGAAAGACTTGGGACAGGCTTGTCCCTCACTTTCACTGGCCTCACATGTCAGAAGACACCAAGGAGTTTTGCCGCTCTTGTACCAACCGCCAAGCCAGTGGTAAGTCAGGTAGTATCACAAAGGCCCCCTAATACCACTACCAGTGGTGGGGGTTCCCTTTGTGAGGGTTGAGATTGACATAATTGGTCCCATGAACCCTCCAACTGCATCTGGGCACAGTTGCATTCTAGTGATGGTGGACCATGCCACTAGGAATCCAGGAGCTATACCCCTTAGAACCACCACAGCACCTGTGGTGGCCAGAAACCTTCTGGGAATTTTTTCTAGAGTGGGCTTTCCTGAGAAGGTCTTAACTGACAGAGGTACAAACTTCATGCCTAGTTACATCACTGCAATGTGGAAGGAGTGTGGAGTGAATTACAAATTCACCACACCCTATCATCCACAATGCAATGGTTTGGTTGAAAGGTTCAACAAACCCTAAAGGGCAGGATCATGGGCCTCTCAGAAAAGCTTAGGTGAAAATGGGATGTCCTGTTGTCATGACTTCTCTTTGCTTACAGAGAGGTCCCACAAAGGTGTTGGCCACAGCCCTTTTGAACTTTTGTTAGTGCATCCAGTTAGGGTCCCTTGTGTTTGGTGAAGGAGGGATGGGAGTTACCTCTCAAACCACCCAAGCAAGACATTTTGGACTATGTACTTGACCTCCGCTCCAGGATGGCTGAGCACACAAAGAAGGCCAGCAATAACCTTGAGGCAAGTCAAGATTTGCGAAAAGCTTGGCATGACCAAAAGGCTGTACTGACTGTGTATCAGCCAGGACAGAAAGTATGGGTATTGGCGTTTGGGACCTCAGCAGCTCTGCAAGACAAGTGGAGTGGACCCCATACCATACTTGAGCAGAGAGGAGAGGTCACCTTCCTGGTTGACCGTGGAACTCCAAGGAGCCCCCACAGGGTGCTCCATGTAAACAGGCTCAAACCCGATGTGGACAGGGCAGACATAGGCTTGCTTATGGCTACTGATGAGGGACAGGAGGAAGAGAGTGACTCAATCATCATCATACTCTTTATTCAGCATTTCAATAACACCATAAAAGTACAATATTAAAAATATACAAACATTTCTTTAAGGGGAACATCCACTATAATACATCTCACTTAGTTCATCAGTCATATATAAAAGCAATGTTTTCACTCCGCCCTTTAAATCAAAGTATTATGGTATCATTTCTCCCGTTCCAATGGTAGCCCTTAATCTAACTGAGGTTCTTAAAAAATGTATCACACAAAATAGAGTCAGGGGATCCCTGGACACTTTTAAAAATACAAGAGCATCCTTCACAAGTCTGAGGTTGGCCTTTTTAAATAGATCTACTAAAAAGCGACACCTGGGCATTTGATAAAATGGGCATAATAATACAAAATGAAGGGTATCCTGCGGAGAACGATGATCGCAGCCGCAGGGACCCTTTGACTCAACTAAATTAGTGAAACCCGCAGGCGCAGCTAATAAATGATGGAAGAGGTTGAGCCTAAAACGTGTTAATAAAAACCTATCCTGTGGATTATATACAAGGGCAAGGTAAGGCTCCAACCCGCTGCAGGACCTCACTACAGCGTGTGCCTCAACTGACTACTTATTTCTCACTTCCACTTCCCTTGCTGTAGCTTTATGTTTAAGGAGCATCTCATTTACTCTCACTTCCTCACCTCCTCTCACAGAACCCTGATGATGGCTCAGTTGATTGTATGGCCTTGGCAGGCAGCCTCATTGAGCAACAGGAGATTAATTGGAGGAAAGTACCCAATCAATACAGGTATATGTTTTCTTTGACTCCTAGTCAGACCACTTGGTGTACTCATGAAGTGGACACAGGTGAGAGTCTACCTGTTAAAAATAAGATTTACTGGCAGCCTGACCATGTCAAAGATTGCATCAGAACTGAGGACCAAAAGATACTGTAATTGGAAGGGATTGAACCCTCAGATAACCCTTGGGCTAGTCCAGTGGTCCCGGTATGCAAGCCTCATACCCAGGGTGGTAAGAGAGAAATGAATTTTTTTGTGGACTACAGGGGGTTCAATGCAGTCACTAGGACTGATGCTCAGCTAGGGGCCGATTCACAGAACTAATTTAAGATAACATCCTAAACTTACTAATTTTGGTATTCACAGAAACCATTTAGTGAAGTTAGGACTCCTAATTTTACTACTACTAAACTGAGACAAAATCTTAACTTTACGACTTTCGGTATTCACAACAGGCATTTAGTAGTAGTAAAGTTAGGAGTCCTAACTTTACTACTACTAAATGCCTTCTGTGAATACCAAAAGTAGTACATTTAGGATTTTATCTCAGTTTAGTAGGAGTAAAGTTAGGAGTTACAACTTTACTAATACTAAATGCCTTCTGTGAATACCAAAGGTTGTAACTTTAGGATTTTATCTCAGATAAGTTCCGTGAATCCGCCCCCATATTCCTAGTGGAGATGAACTCATTGACACATTTGACCTAACTGCTTGATGTTGGCAAATCAAACTAGCTGAGGATGCCAAACCAAAAACAGCATTGTAAACCCCTAGTGGGCATTATCAATTTATTGTAATGCCCTTGGGTTTGGAAAATGCACCTGCCACATTCCAAAGGCTGGTGAACAAAGTCTTTACAAGTCTGGAAATCTATAGTGCAGCATTTCTTGATGATATAGCTGTCATTAGCTTCACCTGGTAGGATCACCTGGTCCACCTGAAGAATGTTTGCAGGCTCTGCGGAAAGCAAGTTTCACTATCAAGGCCACCAAGTGCCAGATACGGCAGAGTAAGGTTGTGTACCTGGGTCACCTTGTGAGTGGAGGCCAGGTTCAACCATTACATAGCAAAATCCAGACCATCATGGACTGGGTTGCTGCCACTACCCAGACTCAGGTCAGAGCTTTCCTGGGCCTGACTGGGTACTGCAGAAGACTTGTAAAAGGATATGTGTCTATAGTGACTCCCTTGACTGATCATACTTCAAAGAGAATGCCCAAGAAAGTTCAGTGGACAGTTAGCTGTCAGGAGGCATTTGACAAACTCAAGCTCGTCATGTTCACTGCCCCCACTCTGCAAAGTCCTGACTATTCCAAAGAATTCATTGTCCAAAGAGATGTATCTGAGTTGGGGGTAGGGGCTGTGTTGTCACAACTTAATGCAGCGGGTCAGGATCAACAAGCAGCTTTTATTAGCAGAAGATTGACTCCCCGAGAGAAACATTGGTCAGCCATTGAGAGGGAAGCCTGTGCTGTGGTTTTGTTATATGGTTCTTAGGGTGTTATATGGCGCCTGGGACATTGTCAACATTGCTAGCGTGAGCTTCGCTACCATGATGCTGCTTTTGCACACGTTACTACATGACTTTGTATTTGCAAGAATCTGTTTGTGCCTTTCACATGAGAACGGGCTGTGTTTTGCGTTCTCTGCCTTTCCTAGAGTTTAGTCTGAACACGATGTTCAAGATCGATCAACAATGGCCCTTGTTTTTATGTTCTGGTCAGTCCCTAGCACCTAGACATAACATGCTACAGAAAGCTGCCATACTGAAGACACGTGCTTTGATATTACGTTGTTGCATGTTGTTTTAACACACTTGGAGAAATCTGTTCCATGGAGAAGAGCTCTGCTGTTCCTACGATGTAAACCATACATCCATGCTTTAAGGTATGGGATCTGCGGTCAAAGCCCAGAGATCGTCCTTTTTATAAAATAAACGTCTTCTACACTTAAAACCTATCATTCACCGCTCTAGCAGGCCATGACAATCCTAAAGGCAGGGTGCTGGGTTTACATGAGAAGGTGCCTCTGCATGAGCAGAACCCCTCTCTAGCCTTCAGAGACTACTCTCCCAGGTTGTCGGTGAGGCAGCCAGACATATAGGTAGAGGTGCTTTATATGCTCACTTAAAATGCTAACTCGAAAATGGCTGCAACAAAACATATGTGTTTGGTATCAAACACCTTGGAATCATGCCTCCACACTGGTAACCGGTGTGGTATGTATGATTCCACCCTTCTGAAGCAAGCTTTGTTGGATCACAGGTCTTCCTGGCACCAGCCTTCTCGACCCGGGCAACACAAAATGGTTGCTGCTGACCAGAGACACGATTCTGCCCTCCTGCTGCTGAGCCAAGCCCGAGCAGGGGAAAAAAGGACAATGGGCATCCTGTCACAGGGAGGTATGGCCATCTCTCAGACAGGATTTAGTGTATTGGGGCTGGGTGGATGCACTTCCAAAGTGCCTGGAAGTCTGCATCTGGGGTACACTTGGTGTCCCTGTGCATAGTCCAGTTCAAACCAGTCCTGGAGGCTGTTGGCTCCTGCTCTGGCATGAAACTGGACAAAGGACATCGGAGCATCCTCCCCACTGTCCTGACTCTCCCCTGGGAGGGTTCACTGAATCTGTGTAACCCTCTCCTGTGGGTACAAAAGGGCTTACCTGGCTGTATTACCCTAGATTTAATGTGGACAAGATTCTGAACAAGAAACCACTGATCTTCAACCAACTGGGCACTCTGGACTTCGCTGGACTTCGACTGGGCACGACTTCATCTCCCTTACCGTCCAAAGCATCGTCTGTGCCTGTGCACCATACAGGCTCCATGCAGGGCCTGTAGAGCATTAAGGACAGCTGAAGTAGCTCCCTTGGGGTGAAGGAGTCACCCCCTGCATTCGCAGGTACAACAACACAACTGACCAGTCTCCTGATCCTGAGCTCCTGCAAACTGAGGAAGGCTCCAGCAACACAGGAGGTGGGTTCCTATATTCTTTGGGGTTGCACTGCCCTCTCACCAAGTTTGAGGCCAGTATCCCTCGTGGGGACCGCATAACCTGAACCCCTGTGCACCACATACCTTTGCAAGTGCATATGCTTGTTGGATTTCCCCAGCTAAGTGTATTGGGCTAGCAATAGCCCCAACCTCTGCCCACATTTGGTACAAAGAACTTCACCCTCCTCATACTCTGTGCCCTGCAAGCTGTGACTTTGTGAAACTGCAAGAGGCCCCTTTGCGACTCCTCTGCCTCCGGCCTGTGGGCCCACTTGAGGGACAACACTGCTTTTCTTGTGCTCCCATGATTGCTCCAGGCCTGCCCTGACTCCCCTGGCTGTGGTGAGTCCGCTGGTCCTTGCTGGCCAGACCGTAGCCTTCTTTGACCTTCTTTGTGGGTTGCGCTGCCAAGGCTTGTTGGTGCTCCCGCCGGACACTGACCCCATAGCACTCGACATCCTTTGTGGGACAGCTTGTATCTGGCTCTTGGTCATCCTCAACATCTCCTGGTCCCTGCAGCTGTAGCGTCAATGTCTTCTCACCTGAATCCCCGACATCGGTGGGCAATCGTCTACCGAGCCCTTGGTCACACCTGAGTGACACAGACTCTGTCCCCTCTGCTTTCAGGTTCCTTCCATAAAGAATCCACCTGTGGGTTCCACCGAACATGTTTTTTCTTTCCAGCAGTGGCATTTCTTTGAAGACTCCTATTGAAAAAAACTGTGGTTTCCGACGCCACTTCAGCCCTATGCACACAGCTTCCCAGGGATAGGTAACTCTGGTACTTCAGTATCCACGGGTGGGGTGGCTCTCCAACCTTCTAGGTTCTAAAGGGTTTCTTTGTAATCTACTGGGAAGGGTCCTTAGACACGAATCCTGCAATTGCGAGTCTCTCATTGAACTGTACATAACACACGGTTGTGTTCTCACACTGCATGTGTCCTCCGTGGGGTCCCTCCTTACTCACCTTAGGTGGTTCCTTGGGGACCCAGCAATTCTACAGCCTCTAGACACTGTCTTGACTTGAGTAGGGATTCTTATACCACTATTTCAGTATATGGTTTGGTCTCCCCCTGGATTCCACTGTGTATTAGAGCTACTTACGATTGGTTCTGTGCTATTGTATTGCGTGCTGTGTGTTTATCTGCGTGTAGCAGATACTGTGAGGTAGTTAAGGTGTTTCATAATAATATATACATCTTTTTATAACTACTGTGTGGTTCTCCTTTCATTTAACCAATACAGTAAGGTTGCATTCTGGTAGAAGAAGCTGCTTAGCATTCCTTCAAGACTAAGCCTGAAGGCTGCTCTCCACAGCTACCACTTGGATAGCTTTCTAACGTTATCTTTGACCTCTTAAATCACCATAAGTGTTGTTTGGACTGATGCAAGGTGCCCACTTTAATTGGTGGACGATGTATGCCAGGCCTACTTTTCACACTCGCCCTCTTGAACAAAGTGGGCAGGGCTGCCCCCCATGCTTAGTGGCAGCTGGATCAAACAGAGCTGTTCCTAGCTAACAAAGGCAGGGTTCAGGTGAACATTCACCTGGCGTTGTGGGGGGAGGGGGGGTAGGCCTGAAGTGCCAGAGGATCCTCACCAGCACCAAGGATGTGAGCAGCTCCAGTGAGTTAGATGGGAACTCAGACGGGAGCATCCTCCCTCTTGGCCCGGTTGACCATGGTTCCCATTTCTATTACTTATGTTATACATTTGCATATATTAATCTTCTTGTTTACCCTTATACATACAGAATATATGACTAGCCAGCACCAATCACCTGCAGGCCATATGATGCTACACTGTTTAGACTAGCCAAACCAAAGTAAAGGCTGAACTATGGCCTGGACTATTACATGCTTGAGGAGAACATTGATAAAATGTTGGCTAACTGTGAATATTTGCACTGGATGAATGGTTGAAGTATCATAAAATCAATACATATATATATATTTATAAAGTTACAAAGGTGTGTTTCCATTGAGGACTTTGTAATACAAGCAATTTTAGGAATACATTTTGTTTCCACCAAGAGTCAACTCAGAGATCTTATCTAAGACTGCTAGAGCTGTCAGCCTTAGGGGAGGTCTTACCACCAACTTTTTGCCTTCATCCTTTATTTTTTCTAACCGTTTTTGATGGCCTTAAGGATTTGGAGCACTTTACCACTGCTAACCACTGATAAAGTGCATGTGATATCTCCTCTAAACAAAGTGATATTGGCTTATACTCGATTGGCATATTTAATGTACCTATAAGACCCTGGTAATATGGTCCTTTATGAACCCAGGGCCTGTAAATACATTCTACTAGTGGACCTGCAGCACTGATTGTGCTACCCACCTAAATAGCCCTTAAAACATGTCTGAGGTCTGCCTGTGTGTGCAGTTTAAACTGCCATTTCGACCTGGTAAAATAAACCTTTTGCCAGGCTCAAGCCTTCCTAATAATTAAACATAATTCACCTGGACAGCCGAAAGGGCAGGGTGCAATCTAATTAAAAGGTAGAACATGTAATGTAAAGATTTGCATGTCTTGCTAGTGAAAAACTCTTTGATTTGTTGTTTACTACAGCCAGGCCTATCTCTTCCATAGGATAACATTGGGGTTGCCTTATTACAGTTTATAAGTATATTATTTTCCAAATGGGAAGAGATAACTAGTTCATGTGTGGTGTCTCTGGAATACTTGTATGAAATTCTAACTCAAGGTGGAGTCAGATTTCAAATTACAATTCTGAAAATGCCACTTTCTTTGAAAGTTGTAACTATGTTGCTTTCACCATTTGGTGCCTAGTGTGTTTCTAGTCACATGACCTGGTGTAGTTTGGAGTTGGGCTTTGTGTATTTCTCCTAGATAGCCACACACAATGGCAGTTCACGTTTGACTGGATGGCTCATTCCCTGGCAGGATGGGAGGGAGGAGCTGGGCCTAGCCTCAATTATACCTGAATAGGCTGTATCCTGTCTCCACAAAAAGGGCCTAACAACCCTGCATAGTTACTTCAGCCAGCTTGAAGCCAGGACAGTAGGGATGTAGGGAATTCCATGCACTTCAGAGACACTGTCTAGCAGCTTCTCACACCTTCCAGAACTAGAGCATAAAACTAAAAAAGGGGACCTCAGACACTCACACTTCAGAACACTTCTTAACCTGTGGATACTCTGCCAGGACTGCTGTGCTGATGAAGGACTGCCACTCTGCTGGACTCCTGATTTGCTGTATTGACCTGCTCTCTGATGCCCTCCTGCCTGGATGAGGATGGGACCTGCATCTCCTGAAACCAGTTCCCAGATTGACACCAAAGACTTGTTGCCTGGCTTCCTGTCAGATCAGGAAGCTTCAGGCTTCAGGAAAGGCAACCTTGCATCTGCACGTGGACTTCTGTTAGTCTTCCTCACCAAGTAGTGCCACCCCAGTCCTGGAACCTTGGAAGTGGGGTTAGGGTACTTTTCCAGCCTCTGTGGATCCAGCATATCCAAAAAATTTCCTGTGCTGCGCAACCGTGAGCATAACCAACGCATCTCCCCTGCTCCGTGGATTGGACCGGTTGCAAAAGACTCACATAGCTGTCGCACCGCACATCACCTTTGGAACCATCACTGTGCAACACATCCTCTGTACAGGCCTCTGCATATCTAATTGATGGCAGCTTCGACAACGATGACAGACTCCACATCGTATCCTTGCAGCTCTTCAGAACCAATACATTGCGCCGACTGCGCACCTCTTCCCCAACACCGGACTTTGCAACTCAAGCCCCGTTGATGGGACCCTTGTCATCAACACAACAAGGCCTCGCACTGCAGCCTCACCGCATCTCAGAACTGACGCATCATTCCGGCTGAGTGAAGCATCTCTGACTCTGATCCATTCAATGCTCCGCAAACAAGGCATAAGGTACTCCAGGCCTCAGTGGGTCCCTGTAGCTTTTTGCCATTTTGGACTTGTTTTATTTACTACTTTATTTTTCCAGGACTGTTGTGTGTTCCTTTCGTGGTGTGTTTTCACTGTGTTACTGTTTGAAGTGTTGCAAAAATACTTTACACATTGTCTCTAAAGTAAAACCTGATTTGTCTGTGCCAAGCGATCTGAGGGTGTTGAGCAAAGGTAAATGTGAGGTTTGTTTGTACCTTACTCTGATTAGGATTGTGGTTGTTTGACCAAGGCTCACACTCCAGTCAAATAGTAGCCCAATTTCCCATGAAGACCAAGCTATGGGCAATGGTGCAGTTGTTTTTGGGAGTGTTAAGCAAGAACTCTGTTTTGTCCAGGTTAGTTTTAAAAAAGTGTTTTGTGAGCCATGACTACATCTTATGAGGCCCAAATTCATTTTAGTTCTTTGTTCAGAGGTTCCTTGTAAAGACTGAAATGTGTGAGGGCCAGGAAAGAACATTGAGACACACCATGGTCAAGGATATGACAAATCTTTCCCTAACCTAAGTGTACTCAATCTCCACTCAGATACGATTTCTACATTTGTAAACAGTGCTTCCAACCCCCATCCTTTTTTTAAATGGTATTTAGGAGGAGAGTATGATCCACTTTGTCAAATGCCGTGGAAGGTCCAGGAGAACTAGAATGCAAAATTCCCTTTGTCTAAATATTTCGGGGCATCATCCACTACCATTAACATAGCTGTTTCCATGCTGCAACTGTCTGTAAATATATCTGGATTTATGTTAGTATGGGAGGTTTTTTCCTATCATATGGTGTTTCTACTGTATGCTTTTCACATTTTTGCAATGTGTTGCCTATGTACGGAAGCACTGTCACTGGTCTGAAGTTGTTAAGTTGATCAATGTGTGCTGGGGGCTTCTTAAGAAGGAGATTAAGTCGGCCTCTTTTACACACCCTCGAAGGGAGAAATTAATCATCTGCAGTCAAAACCAGTGATATGTGTGTGACAATAAATTTAGTTAAGAAAGAGGGTATATTCTCCTCATTGTCTATGCAAACAGACATCAATTTGTTATTGAACTTGCTAGAGCTCTGACGAGTGTCAAATGTGTGATGACTCTTGCACTTCTGCTCGCTAGCTTCCAGCTACTCTTGCACCCAGCAAGAAATTCTCTCTCACACACAGGAGTCCACGTCCGATCATGGTTCACCCTAGCTGACATCTCCCACCCTGTACCCCTCTCTGGGGCCGCACTTTCACCAGTCCAGGCATTTGAGATCAGCATATTTTGCAGATTCCCGGAGCCTGATGAAACAGCATTCGGAAATCAAGGTGAAACTGTAGTTCGTAAAAGGTGTGGCAACTATCTTGGGTGCACACATCATTCATTTCTTGCCTGCCTTTACGTACTGGACTTGAAAACTCACATTTGTTCTTCGCTCCCATTTTCAGGCCCACTCATAGATCTCTTCATAGCCTATGATTCCCGGATCTGTATTCTTCACCTACTTCTGCAGCCTCCTTCCAGTTCTGCGGTTCTTCTCCGTGATTGAGCCAATCAGTACTTTTGGGGAGAAAGAACAGCTAATGGAGTACAGCAGGGCACAGCAATAGTACTCACTTGAAGTTCTCAGTAGACTTTGCAAAACCTTTTTGATGTCTTTAGCCCTCATTCATGGACTGTTAAGAAAAGAGACAAAACAAAAATGTTTCTAGGCTACTAGATCTCTAATCAACAAAGTTTAAAACTGACACCTTGAAATGATTAATAATGTTAGGTTTGCACTTCTTGGCATGAATTTGGGATAAGTACTTTTATAAACAGGTTCGGGGTGAACAGCCTATGAGATGAGAGACAGACTAGGTCTGGTCTCGAGTGGTACAATTCTGCTTATTTCTCTGTGCAAAAGGCAGCATCTCATTATTGAGAAACAACACCGTGTACCTCCTCTCCCAATGATAATGTATCAGGGATAACAGTCTGGTATTGCCAGCAGAGGTTTCCTATGTTTTTCAGTATAATCATGGTATGTGCAAATAATAAACAATGGCTGTTCTGCGTCTGTGCTCTACCTCAGTGTGATTTTAGCTCATGAGTCATTTCGTTTCCACAACATCAAATCTCAACCAGGACAAATTGATGTGGAGAATGTCCGTACCATATCCTAGCAAGACAACCCAACTTTGTTTTCGTTCTTGTCCCCTTCCAATGCCTCCTGTCTGCCAGTAGAAGCAGGTACCTGCAGGACACGCACACCAGCAAGTTTCAGGTTAGTGCTCGGTTCTGACAAAATGATTCCCACTTCCTTTGAGCATATGCCTCTTACCTTTTTAGCCGGAATTATGTCCTCGCTGGTCAGTATGGCTTCCCTCACTGTGTCGTGTTTGTTGTAGAAGAATTTTGTAACACTGTTTGAGGTGTCTGTGTGAAGGGACTGCGGTGCTTTGGCTATGTGGTTGATAAAGTGGCGCAGTCTTTTCATCTTTTTTTATTAGTAAGCTCAGTATGAAACAAAGAGAATATTGCTTTAAGCATGATTTATTACACTTTTCCACCAATTGTTAAGGGTTTTAACTTCGAGATGGATGTTTTTTTCACAATCCTTTCCTAATTCACGTCTTTAGAGAACCACAGTGCAAATTGCTTTTGTATCCCTTTTCAACAGTAAAGGTGCCAGTTCGACCGGTGCTTTCAATGCTAGTGTGGTGTAGATTCTTTTCAGTTTATTTACATCATTACTAGAGCCATCATTGCTCAGGGCATTAGATAAGAGGGAGGTTAAATTAGTTAAAATGTTTTCATCTAGCGCTACAGCATCAATGTCTTTCATATTTTTAAATTTTATAAGATAGTGTCCCATTTGTCCTTTTAATACTGTTTTAGAGATTGGAATCTCAAAAGGAATCTGTGCTTGCCTGATCAGTCGACAGAAATAGGTTCCTTGCCAATTACCTGCCACTCTTTATTTGTGATGTGGTGCTTTTATTATGATCTGGGGATTTAGATACTTTTTATAGATAATGTTTTTAGTGGCAGCCAGTAATTTCAGCCTGACAGACACTCTTTTTGTTGGGGCAAATGTGAGGTGGCGTGGCTGGTGGTTTTACAAAAAAGGTTGCTCGCCTAATCGCTGCATTATTGGTGGCAGTAACCCAGGCACATTCTGAATCTCCATGTAGAATATTATTGCATTTTTATGGTTCAAATCTAGTTTATTGGTTTTATAATGTAAACATAAAGTCTCACCTGCATCCAACAGCTACGGAGGTAGAAATAAGGGAAGCGGGCGAGGTAATAAAATATCAACAGGGGGCAATTCGTCCATGTGAATGGGAGGGAGGTTATGGGTAAAGAGGGTAGGTGGGAATTGGGGTAAAGGTAAGGGTCCGTTTCCAGGGTGCTTCTTGTCACTGACAGTTTGGTGAAATCAGCTACAGGATGTTACAGGGGGCCATATCTCAAGCTCATCCAGCTGTATTTCGCCCCATGGTGTAGTTGACTTTGGTTAATGGGAGCACACTTAGGTAGGGTGGACAAGTGAGTTCGTGGTACTCTTGTGCCAGAAACCAGAATACATTAACCCCAAGTTTTGTTAAAGAGTGGGAGTTTGTCCTCAAGGATGGCAGTCAATTTCTCCATGCCCAATAGGTCCCAAAGTGTATGCAGCCTGTCCTTGTGGGTGGAGTTGTTGTCTGTGCCCCATTTGGTAAGAATAACTTGTTTCGGCACAGAGAGTGTCATGGTAATCCCCCATCTTTGTTGGAGTGGTCAAGACATTAGGAAGTCCTTGCAAAACATAGCTGGGCAGATTTGGGACATCGGTTTGATATCCCTCACTAATGTCCATCAGTATCTTTTAAGTTTCGGGCAGTGCCACAGTAGGTTGGTCAGTGTTCCTGTGTGGCCACATTCACACCAGCATCCTCCATCAATCTGCGGTCACCGTCAGACCTGTCTATTCGGGGTGTAGTACCAGTAATGTACTACCTTAAGCATAGTCTCCTTGCCCACTGCACTAAGGGATGAAGCAGGCCTTTCGCAAGATGTTGGTTCATTCCCTTGGGTGAAGGAGCGTTCTAGTTTACATTCCCAACTCCTCTGCGCAGGAGACTTGGTGGGCTCCTAGTGAGTATTCAAAAAGGCATATATGTCCAAAAGAATATCCTTATCTTTATGGTGAGTGGTGAGCCACTTCTCAAATTGGGTATGAGGTCATGCCATGGGAGGGTGAATTAGTGGTGAGTGACCCAATACTTTATAGCTGTGTAATGCCAGTGTTCACCTGCAGGAATACTATTGCTGGCCAGAAGTTGGGGAAAGTCCATGAGGCCCAAATGGTCAAAGAGGTCGCCAGCCCATTTGCAATTCTCCTCTTGCCATGAGAGTGATGTGGTAACCTGCATAGCAGGGGGTAAAGCTTGGGAGAAGGGTGAAATGTAGACCCCAATGAGGGCAGTGTTTTTTTGCAGCTAGGGGATTCTCCAACTGCGGTTCTCTGCTATTGTTTGATCGATGGCACACCAGTGTTTTTCGGAAAGGGGTCAAATACATTCCACCATGTAATTTTATTGGGCTGCCTGGTAATTGTGATGTAGGTGGGAGCTCTCCAGTCCTCCATCACCAATGACAGGTAGGTCCTCTTCTGTGGAGTGGTGTGGCTCACTGGTTAGAGGCGGCAGACCCGGGAGCAGAAGTCGGCCCGGGACCAGGGTTCAATTCCCGACGCGGCAGGGTCGTGGACCAGGGTCAGCGAACTCGACAATTCTCGCCTCGGTGCCTACTCTAACCTGGGGTCCCACTCGGCAACTCTGGGCATTAGCTTGCCTAATCTCCACAACGGCCCCATCAACGCCGGGGATGCCTGGCTCCACCTTGGGGATTCCCAGTAGGGACCATCCCACAGGGAAAGCCAGGACGGGTTCCCTAGCGGTATACAGCGCCGGGACGCCCCTTTGCTGGGGCAGCTGTGCGCTTTACAAGTATACAACATTTAACATTTAACATTCTTGGCCATATGCGACTTCTTTTCGTCCCATATGTAGGTTTATAACAGGTTCTGTAGCTGTCCTAGGACCAGTGGGGGCGGCTAGAGAGGAATGGTCCGCACTACAGAGAGGTTCTTGGGGAGGAGGGTCATTTTAATAGTATTTATACAATCCAGCCAAATGATGATCCCTTCTTTGTATGCCTGTCAAAATGGTTTAGGGGGTCACCAGCAGGTCGCTGTAGTTATATTCAGCTGTTTTACCTGTGGTGGGGCAGATTGTTAACCGGTGAAAGGCCACCCACTGGGCACCCATGGGAAGCGGAAGAGGCATTGCAAGCTGAGTTTGTTGCTCTGGGGACAGTGAGTTTCTGAATTTGTGACTTTAGTAGATTGAACTTAAAGCCAGCCAAAGGCCTATAGTTTTTGTATGAGTGCCTGGGAGAGTGTGTGGTTGTGTCAAGGCTACCATAAAGTCATATGCATAGAGGACTATTTAATTCTCATGACAGCCACAGGAGATGCCTGTGATTTGCGCATTCATATTTATTCTATTCTCTCTGCCATAGGCTTCACATACAGGGAAAATGGGACGGGTACAAGGGACAGTCCTGCTGTGTGCCTCACACTATAGTAAATCCCCAGGAGGTCAGACTGTCAGTACGGACACATGCTGTGGTTCAGGCATATTTGCACCAAACCCACCTCTGGATTCGGATTCCTAGGCCAACCTCCTTCAGTACCAGGCAGAGAAAAGGCCATTGAACCAGAACAGAGGTCTTTTTAGCATCTATCAATATTAGTATAGCTGGCCTTAGGGAGTGTCTTGTTTTATCAACAAGGTTTAAATGCTGCTTCGTGTTGTCACTGCAACCTCTCTCTCTGGATGAACCCAGCTTGGTTGGGATCTATCAGGCTGTGCCTATAAGTATTGAAGTAAGCGACCAGTATGCCAGTAAAGATTTTGGTGTCGACACTCAGGAAGGATATAGGGTGACAGGGTGTGCAGTTGGTGGGATCTTACCCTGGTTTGCAGATCACAGAGATGACTGCCATTTTCATAGTGATGGTAAGTGTGCCTGTGTCGCTAAATGAGTTGTAGAGGCGGGTAACTATTAGGGCCAGTTGGTTAGCAAATAGATTATAGAAAGAGGGCATAAAGACATCTTGCACTTAGTGTTTTGCCTGGCAGAAGTTTAGCAATGGGTGCTAAGACTTCGTCTCCTCGGATGTCGTCCTCCAGAATGAGGACATCTTATGCTGGCAAGTGGACGGTAAGTACTTTAGAGAGAGAGGTTGCAGCTTCCTCGACGCTTAGTGTCTACGCTATACAAGTCGGAAAAGAAGTGTGTAGCATAGTGGACGGTAAGTACTTTAGAGAGAGAGGTTGCAGCTTCCTCGACGCTTAGTGTCTACGCTATGCAAGTCGGAAAAGAAGTGTTCAACCGTCTGTGCTATATCTGCATTCTCACTAAGTATTTGTTACAGGAATTTCCATATCTCCAAAAGCCTGTTTCTATGCACTTGGACTCTCAACTGGTGCGGCCTTGAGCATACCTGCTTTGTTGAGTCAAAAAAAGAGAGGGCAGGACCGGGAGCTGATTAAGGTCCAGTGCCCATGCTCCAGAGACAAGGAGTAAAGCCAAAAAAATGGGGTCACTGTTCCATCCGAGTGTGTGTTGTGTGACTTACACGCCCAACATCAGATATGGAGAAAGAAGAGATATCTGATGTTGGGCGTGTGAGTCACACAGCACACACTCGGATGGAACAGTGACCCCATTTTTTTGGCTTTATTCATACCTGCTTTGTTGCCACTGGTATAGTACCTTCGTTTGGTGCAGAGACGGGCATACTCTGCCCTATCCATCTAGGGCTTTAAGTTGCTTCCTGGCAACGGTGAGTTGGCTCCTCACCTTATGAGAGCAAGATTGTTTGTGACCATTCTCTAAGCCCTGCACCTGTGTTTCCAGGGTCGAGCCTTTCTCTTTCCACGACCTATTGAGTCTCGCAGATGTGACAATCAAAGTGCCTCAGAGGACTGCTTTCAGGGTATCCCACATTAGTGCAATGGATGCTGTTGAGTTATCATTTGTAGTTCAGAAAGTAGCAATTAGTATGACCCCTTCTGTATATGTTTGGAATGAGCTCAATGTGTTTGTTTGTGTTTTTTCTGCTGTCATCAGTCTGTTATGCAAAATGTAATTTAATTAATATTAAATAAAAATAATAAAAATCCAGAAATGAACCATATAATATGCTAAATAACTACATGTTACTATTAAATTGATAAGAGTAAGCAACTATGCACATGTACAAACTGCTAATGCTTAAAAGATAAAATTGGAATTCACACTGAATAGGAATAAAATAGGCCAAAACAAAAAATGAAATTGTGTCTTTTGCAATAAATAAACAATTATAAAATGTTACAACATTTTTTTAGATACATTGTGTTAGATATAAACAGGCAAACACATCATCTGAGTAAATTGGATGTTGCTGAACTAAACACATATTATAGTACATGCATTGAAATGCATCAGTTTTTAAATAGACTGTCACTGTGCTTACATTTCAACACTAAAAAAAGCTTTCCAACAGCTGTGTTTTTACTGCCGCTGAGCAACAGCTGTCGTTTTGATTGTAGGCCACGGAGAGACAGAAATGTTGACTCAGCTAGGATTTTTTCAATGCAAACATGGTGTAAAACCCTGCATTTCAGACTGCTGTTTAAAAAATCTACAAAAATCAGGTTCATTATTTTGGATAACAGGAAAACATTTAAAGTAAAGATTTCCTTTCCTAAAGCCTTTTTACATAAGCAAATCCGTGGTTCTGATGTTGAATAATGATTGTCCTTTAAAAAAAGTGGCGCAAAATTTTTCATGTTTCAAGTTAGGCTTCTGTGTTTAGGCTTATGAATGAATGCTTCTAAATATGATAGGCAAGGGATGAAGCTTGCTTTTCCTATGTGGAATTATCAAAATGATTGGTTTTATTATTTAAAAAAATCGTTTTTTATGATTTATAAATCTTAATACTCATACTGTGACCTCCTAGCATCTAAATAAAATTTAAGTTGTGTTGTACCACATAATGAGGAATTTTGCATGTGAAATATCACTCTGCGCAGTCGTAAAACTTCATTTTTATAAGGGTATATATGATGAATTTCTGATTTCTCATTTCTGGGCTATCTAGAGAACATTCTGGGGAATCCGATTATGCAAAAAAAGTATAGGATATTCCTTTTTAAGTGCCCCAAATATCAAAGTCGAAATTGGGTAACATTCACTAATTTAAAAATAAATTCTGCCATTCTGAGCAGCTTTTAAACTGCCTTAGGCTTCAGTAAATGCATACATTTAGGTATAATACGAACAGCTGACTTCTATACTGCTAGAAAAGTATACTGCACACTGCTTATAATTGAAAATATGTATAAAAAACCAGCAGAATTTATTCTCTTAACTCTAAACTGACAAACAGGGGAATGGGGCTGCATTTCAGCTTTTTGTCTTCAGGGTGACTTTGAATTGGGAAAGCAGCATGGAACCCTTTGCATACAGAATAGGACAGCTTGTAAGAGTTACAAGTCAGTTCTATATTTAGAAGCCTGACAGGGCTCCCAGAGCAAGGTCTGCTTTGACATTTTGACCTCTGAAACTTTTTGAAAGACGACAGGGGAAAGAAGGAGGAGTTGTGCTTATTTTTTGTTGGCAAAAGCAAGTTTATATGCACTCATATGAATATACCCAAATACAAACATATATGTAAGCTTGGCCATTTATACAGCACTAATGCTTTTAGTTTGGCGCTTACTATGGTTGAGCCAATGGAATTTAGTTTGACTTTATTTGCCTTTATATTACAACTAGTATACTTACTAAAGGGATTTTAGGTTGGGTACTCATGTTTTTAGCTTCAACATGCTATGTACCTCCTATAACTTTGTTTATGCCCAGTTGCTACAAATAGGGGTTGATAGTGTTGACAGAAGTGAAACCTGTTTCAGGTTTCCTACTGTTAAAATGGGGGAAGGAGGCTATCTCCTCTACAAATTAAGGCTAGGTAAAATGTATGCTGCTCTCTCTTTTTCTCAATTTTTCTTTAGCCTGTCTAAGCTGTCTGTGAAATATCAATGAGACATTTAATTGGCTATTCAGTAAACCCATATCTGTGACTGGGGGTGAATGTTTTGCCATTGTGCAACATTCCATCCATCATCTTGTGCGTTTTGCTATTCAGTAATACTGTTTTAAATATTGTTAGCATTATTAAAATGAATAAATATATATATGTTATGTTACTGCCCATCCTATTTTATGAAATTATGACAGGATGAGTAGTCTACATTGTTGTTCCCTTATGTTGATCTTTAAGGGGAACTAGATGTGGGTAGTGTTTGTTCTAAAAGTCTTAGGTGATAACATCATTATTGTATGTTATTCTCATGCTACATAGTTTTGCAAGGGCATTGCTAGGTAGCTAGTCTGTGTCAATAAACTGACAGTCCTCATTAGAGCTGATGTTGCATAGTTTGGATCATGAAAAGTAGAACGCAGGGAAGATGCCCATGTGATCCTTAGCAAAACATTTTTTGAAGGAAATGTTGTTTGATAGATAAGAACCCCTATTAAATTAGCAGTTTTAGATTTTCCTGTTGCTCCTATAACATGAGAGCATGGTTCTAAGCATACACTGTAGGTGCTTTTATTAAGAAGAATCATTTTAGAAGTGTCTGCAGTCCTGTACAAGTAGTTTAAAATCTATAAGTAAAAGTGTAGAATATTTCCTTTTTTTGAGGGTTTTCAGATTAGTACACAGGAATACACAAATGTAAGGATTTAGGGTATGTCTGTGTTGTTTTTTTCTTTTTCTCTGAGTTTAGTAGATGAATATAGACTTCCTTGGCTGCTTGGGATTGGGTGATGTATTATTCGTGTCTGTTCACCAAAGAGTTCCTTTTATACTTGCCAATAGGGCCAGGATGTTTTTTTACTCTCACATAGATAGATGGAAGTGGTTCTTGGGTGCCTTGCTAATATATGGGGCGTTCCAAGACTAGGAAGTATTCTGAGACTATCCTCTCTGCTGATAGACTGTTTCTGTGCCTTGTCTAAAGACCTTTTGTTCTGCCCACTTATAGATATTTGTTGCCTTACAACCATTGCCAGGGGGGCCCGGACATCAGATTCAGCCTGGGAAGTCAGTGTCAGCACCAGTTTAGCTTAAAGCCAAAGTTAAGGTAACCAGCACAGGCATTGCTGGCAACTAGGACCTCAGTGAAGGCAGAAGCCCTGTGATGTAGTGTGTACCCCTGCCACTGTCTTTGGCACAAGACAGGGTCACAAATCAGAAAGGAGAAATCGTGGATCACGTTTTTGATGCCCAGCTGAGAGTCACAGACCAACCAGAATGGCGAGGAGGCTTGAGGTGACCCCTTTTGAAACAAGGGTTGCTTCAGAGATCGTAGCATTAGGCCTCTGAATCCTGGTCCTAAAGTGAATGCAAGTTTGCTCCTTTGTTTGTTGGTCAAGAGATACGCGAACACACTGGATGCAACATGTGGCCCCAAGGAATGAGCAGTGCGCCAGCAGAGCAATACAGGAGTTAGGGAAGGACTTGAGTTTAGGGTACAGGTGCTGTGTCTCTGGTGCCTGTTAGATTGAAGTGAAGGAAACTGGTGCACTGCCTGAGACACTGGACAGGATCGTTCAGAGCATTTGCCCTGGTGGGTGACTGCCCTATCCTGAAAGAAGAGACTTTTTCATTGAAACTGGGCTGTGATTCTTGAGTTGCGAGTTGTGCAGCTCCACCGTGGAAAGAGCCTGCCTGTGAGGCTGAAACAGACACAGGGAGAAGACTCCCCTCTGGTTGGTTGTACAGCGGCTTCAATTTCCCCAAGGACTTCTTCTTTTTCTTGTTAATAATGTACCCCTTTGGATGTCCCGTTTTTGACGAGGAGCAGCCCTTTGCAGCTCTTCGTCCTAATTCTTATGGCCCTGTGTGGTCCTCCTGGTCCCAAATATAATTGATGTTCTAGCCCTCATAAAAGGAAAATGGAGAAATAGCCCTGAAAATGTTTTTACTAGACGGTTTTAAGATTTGCTTAGGACTAGAAAAATGATAATTCTATTTGTAATAGTGGTCATTACTCTCACCTGCTATTTGTATGTGAATTATGACCCGATGCTTTGTTCCCTTTGTATTAGTGCTTATACCTCATATATGCCCGATGAATGAAATGTTTAGAATGGAAAATGCCCACCTAGCAATGAATTAGGATATTGATAAATTTATGAAAATTAATGTGCAAATATTTTCTGTGTTCCTACTGGATCATAGGAATGTCTTTAGCTCATGCTAAAAGGACCATCTGTTAAAGATTGCAGCGATTTGTTAGCATGAGCAGAAAGCCATTTTGTGTTTTGGCAGCCATTTTGGGTAGCCATGTGCTCGCCATGTGCTGTTCAGAGCCTTGCACATGCTCAGAAGGGCCTAGCTAGTAGAATGCACCTGCTCCTCTTATAGAACTGTCAGGCTATTCTTACTGATGTTTGAAGAAGTAACTCTGCTCCCACTTTGTTGAGCAAGCAGATCCTGTATGCCCATATCAGTCATTTTGCATGCTTACATGTGCCAGGACCTCCCCTTGGTCTTATACTGACTATGTAACCCTAAGCATATATAAGGCCTCTGTTTTCTGTACTCCTTAGACTGCCTCATTCATTTGCTAAGGCTTCTGTGTGGCGTAGTCACCCTCAATTGAGGTTATTTAAGATGTTACTTTTATATTACAGCTTCTGTGCCAATTTCTTCTTTGTTGGTTTAAAAGGACCAAGTATCAAAGAGACCACTGAGGAGGTTTCGTTTTTCTACAGTGACACATGTCCTTCTGGGATGGTCTGTCCAATCAAGACCAGAGAATGATCAGAGAGAACTGCAACCCCAAACTTTGCAATGCTACCCAGAGCTCTGCATGTGGGTGGAGTTTGCCACATTGGGAACACGAAGTACCTGCAAGCACTCCAAAATTGCAGGTGAACAACACTACTTTATTCTCAAGCATTTTCTCATGTTCTAAATCACTCTCAAAAAGCACCACGCAGTCGGCATGGGCACGGCCATCTTGATTTTCTGTTCTCTGTTATGGTGCTGGGCCTAAATTGTATCTGTCCTTAATCTTTGAAATCCTCCGCCTTTATTACTTTTCAACCCCTAATCTTTATTTTTAATATTAGTGCATGTCTTTGCGTTTGTGGACTTTATGCTTTGTGTACTTTTTTCGTGTCTTTGTGACTTTTTGACTTTATTTCCCCTTCATTCCTTATTTCTTTCTTCTTCACTTTCCCATTCATTTCCTTTTTATTTCTACCCTACCCAGTGCCAAGGCAGAGGGACGATTTCCTTGTGGGTGGCGCTGTCACCCAGGTTTGTAGCCCCGGGTGATTTGTGGAGAGGAGTAGGTGGCAGCACTAGCTTATTTTATGCAGGGCTACCTCCACTTTATGCCAACAGCAGGCCTGGTAGCGGCTACCCCCTCTGTAAGCTTTTGGAGGCACGGGGGAACTGTGTGTCGGTGCATGCAGTCCACCAGCCAGGTTCGGCACACTGCCCAGCAGCAGACACACTGCTGGGCTCACATTCTGGATTGATAGCAGGACATGCTTGACCTGCTAGGCGTCGAGATTTGGGGACTCCGTGAGTATTAATTATTGGCTGCATTTGTCTCCTACAAAGCAAATTTTTTTCTTCTCAATAGCATGCTGCTTATACTCAGAGGTAAGTTATGCTTAGTTAATGCTGGTATATTATTGTGTGATCCAGTTTCTAGTTTTGTAAAGGTTGACCTCAGCAAGGCCTACCTGTGCTAGGGGTTCGCCCTTCTGGTGCACTAGTCCTCAGACCAGTAAGTAAGTAAATGTTTATTGTTTAGTCAATTAAAACCGTAACAATAAAAGACATATATATACAAAACAAAATTTAAAAGAGAATAAACAATATGTCCATTTTATCTCTGTTAAACACTTATAACATTACATTGTTAAAATTCAGTTGCCAAGTGCTTGTCCATTTTTCTCTGCCAGAAGTCTAACCCTATTAACAAAGCTTTCAAAAACTTTGAGGAATTTGATCAATTTACCATTCAGTTGTGGGTCTGATGGATTTAGACACGCAATTATTGCAGCTCTACAGGACCTGATGCCTCTCATGTTAAAACTTTGTTTGAGCAGGGTGGCTCATTCGTTGTAAAGTTTATTGCAAGTGCATATTACATTAATAAAGTCTTCTTTGTGGTAATCACAGAGCCGGCATGATTTAGGATCTGTATGCACCCAGGTTGTCTGATTCGTATGGATGGTAATTTTGCAAAATGTAATGCCATTAGTTGCTTTTTCACGTAAATTGAAAATGTCAGAGTCAAGTATGAAGCCAGTGCAAGTGACTTGTAATTGTTCATCACCATCCAAGCATGCTACCTTAACCTGAAGATATTTTTATCAGTTTGTACTGAATGGATTTTAGCTGCTTTGTTTATTACTTGTTTGAAGGACTGATATGGCAGATTTTTATTCCATAAATCAGTTGTGCAAGTTATTGAGGGAGATTTACATAAGTATTGATTATAAGGAGAATTTCTATCATCATCTACTTCGGTCCTTAGGGCTTTATTAATTGGTGATATGGTTGCATTCTGTTTCAGCCGATACCAGATTTTTACTGTAGAATACATTCTCCCTATGACTTCATTGGTTAAGCCGAATTCAAGACGGACCTGTGCCGGTGAGGCCGACCGTTGCAGCTGAAATACTTTTTTTATAGGTAGAAGTTGTTAGTTGGTTTAAAATGTCTGAGTCTTCACCATGAAAAGCAGCACTGGCATATGTTATCGTGGGGAGGATTTTCTCCGTCATCACTGCTATCAGTGGTTTATATGATGGACACTTCAACTTTTTTGCCAGTTGACTGAAGGCGAATATGAGAGCGCTGGTTCTCTGAGTCATGTACTTTTTTTGTTCTATATGATTTTGTAAGTTGTCAATTAAGAATCCCAAGTACTTATATTTTTTAACTTCCTCTAATTGGTTGCCATTAAGCCAGATAGTCTGCTTGCATCTCCACTGACTGCCAATCACCATAGTTTTTGTTTTTGATGTATTTATTTCTAGTTTGTTTGCTGAAATGTAAACTGACATTTCATTTAAAACTCTTTGAAGTCCGATCTTTGTTTGACGCACCACATCGTCAGCATACGAGAGGTGAGTGAGTACTAGTTTACCAAGTTTCGGCGGATGAGAGTTAATGCAGTCTAGCCTCTGTGAAAGATCAGACATGAACAAATTAAAAAGATGTGGGGCCAAAACACACCCTTGCTTAAGGCCTCTGGTCGTAAACAACTTCCTAGATAATCTTGAACCATCTCCTATCTTAATTCTTAACCATGTATTGAAGTAGAATAGCAGTATTCCTTTTAGTAACCTTTCAGGTATGTCCCAGGCTCGCAACTTTTTCCACAGGAGGTGACGATCAATGCTATCAAATGCTGCCTTTAGGTCTATAAAGCAGAGGTAAAGTTTTTGTTTCCTCTGCTTGCACTTGTTAGCTATTAAAGATAGAGCTAAGATGTTCGTTATCGTCCCTATTACTTGCCTGAAGCATGTCTGATTTACAGGGATAAGATTGAGATTGTCAGACCAATCCTTCAGGTCTTCTAAAACGAGTATGGCATAATATTTGGCTTCAACATCTAGGAGGGCGATTAACCTGTAGTTTGATGGATTAGTTCTATCTCCTCCTTTAAAAATTGGTGTCAGTATCGAGCCTTGCCAATTCGGAGGAATGTAATTTAAGAGCTCTATTTCTTTACATAGCTTAAAAAGATAATTGCCCCAGAACGATGTACCATGCTTGAAAATTTCTTGAGGGATTCCATTAGGTCCTGGAGCACCGTCACCTCTACCTTTCTTAATTATACGTATAACACCTTCGGTTAACATGGAAGAATGACTTGTTACTGTGTTCGAGGAATGTATGCCATTTTTCCCCTGCGGCTTACCTTTTTCCTCCTTTTGCTTAGCCCCGGAGACATTTTTTTCTCTTGTGTGACAAATGGTGACCTCTCCTGAACTATTTGTTTCAGTGACCCCTTATATTTTAGGTTTGGATATATTTTTTCCCTCAGCCTGTCCCTGGGTGATTACTGCTGGCATGTCATAAGTAACGATTTCTGTGAACTTTGTGGTTAAAAATTCAACCCACTCATATTCTTGGATATTTGATGAAAGTGCGTTCACCGGCCTGTGTAAATTATTTATGATTTCCCAAAATGTGTTTGAATTTGTTTTCTTAGCACTACAAAGCAATTCAGCCCAAAATTTGTCGTTGCTCATCCGTCTTTCTTCCCATAGCTCTTTTTTTTATAGATTTTCCTTAGCTGCCGTACACTATCCCAGGATACTTGGTCGGGAACTGTTCTTTTCAGCCTCCTGATAGCTTTTTTGAGTTTGCATTTCAAGGTTCTTAGCCCAACCGTTATTTTTTTATTTGATTCTTTTTTTTGCACATGATTTTTAGTCTGATGTTGTCCGCTCGGCATTAATGCTGTGAGATCCGCCGTGAATTTTTCCCAAGCTTGAATTATTTTCAGGGTCTCAAATTCATTAGCCGTTATCATCATCTTTATTTTGGACTCTAATGTATCGATCGTTTCATTTGACCATTTTAGGCGTTTTAGGTCAGCTGTATGTATATTTCCTTCTATTGTTGTGTTTGCTTGATGTTTGGCGATTTTTAGCCTGAAATGTATGTGCTGCTTGGAATGGTCACTCCTTGTTGTGTACTCTATGGAAAAATGGGAGAGGAATGGCATCAGTGAAACTGAGATGGCTGTATAGACCAGTCGTGATCGAGTCTTTCCTCCATGAAATGTATATTTTGGTGAGAAATCATCTGTTGTTCTGCCGTTTAATACTCTCAGACCAAGAAACTCTAGAGCATTTACCAGTCATTGACCTTCATGGTCCGATGTAGGTCTCATTGGCTGATATTGCTGTGGTACATTCCAGTATATATTGTCAGATACTAACATGTCATCTTCATCCGGGGTGTATATTAAATTAGAGTTAAAGTCCCCTGTCGGTATCAAATCCCATGAGGGATATGTACTCCTTATATCTGTAATTGTTTTTTTAAATTTTTTTAATTATTTTATTTGTAGCAGTTTTGTGATCCAAGTTACAACAAGTACATAGGTTCTTCCAACACTCTCACCCCTCCCACCTCCCTCCCGTAGGCCATAAGTGCAGTGTCATATAGAACACTCTTCCACAGCTATCTCCAATAGATACACAGCCAGTCAGCCAACAACCCCATGATTAGGGCAGGTGGCGTTTTAAGGGCACTGTAACATTGATACACACATAGCTCAGATTGCATAGCGACAGTAACCTGATTCCCCATCTCCCAAATTCCATAAACAGACCCATGATCCAGCTGTTGCTGCAACTCTCGCGCTATCTAGCCTCCCCTAGGGTTTCCTGCGTCCCCTCCTCCAGATCCGAGGCCGCGCAGGTTGTTAGGTATGTATGGTACAAACCCCAAAAGTTCCTTGGTCTGCTGGTAGGGGGCAGCAGTTCGCTATATAACTCAGATTGTGTACATGCGTAAAGCATATCATGAGACCATTGCTTAACAGTTGGGTTGGGGCCCCTCATCCAGCAGCATGCGACAACCCTGCGCGCTAATAAAAGTCCCATGTCCGCTAACCTGCGGATTGCTCTCGGTATGTTTTTGGTGTATCCTATCAGGGCCATCGCTGGGTCCGGGGGAACATCCACCTTGGTAATGGAGCTGAGTTCTGCAAAGATTTTTACCCAGAAGTCATTAATACGTGGGCAATCCCACGCTAGGTGGAGAAAGTCTGCGTCTGGGAAATGGCATCTGTCGCACTCTGCCGTGGGTCTGAGGCCATACCTGTGGAGTCTGGACGGAGTGTAGTGTAGCCTATTAATGAATTTAAAGTGGACAAGCCTGTGTCGGCCATTCAGAGATATGCCCCGTGTGTTAGTGCAGCAGTATTTCCAAATGTCGTCGCTCAGCGTCATTTGTAAGTCTACTTGCCAGGCCAACCTCGCTTTAGTATACGTGTTTTCCCTGTACGAGATTGCTAAGGCGTACAGACGAGTGAGTAATTTTGGGGGGTAGTGACCTTTATGATGTACGTGAGTTCCTTAACCTCCGGTGGTTCCGCCATGTCCCCCCTAAAAGTTCCGTGCAAGCATGCCTCACTCTGAAGAAGTGAAATCTCATCAGTGGGGAGGGGTCCTCCCGGGTAGCCCGCGCCTGGTCCCAAGTTTTCACCACCCCAGCACTAAATAAGTCCCCTGCAGTCTCAATCCCCAGTTGCCGCATCGCGTCTAACACCCCCTTTTCGCGCAGAGGGGGCAGCCAGCGTGCCCAATCAAAAGGCATGCTGGGTGTGTATAGCAGCGCACCACCCTTCCTCTGCAGGAGGTTATTCCACAAATGCGTCGTAGCTGTCAGTGAATCGAATATTCCTGTGCGTCGATCTACAGGTTCAAAAAGCATGTGTGGGAGGGACAGCGGGAGAGCAAATAAGGCCTCCATCTTCAGGTGAGGTATGTCTTTGTGCCCGTGTACCCAGGTGTGAAGATGCGCCACCTGTGCAACTCTATAGTAGAATTCCAGATCCGGAGCTCCGAGACCCCCCATGCTGTATGGTAATGTAAGGAGCGACCACTTCGCACGTGGTGGTCTGCCTGCCCAAGCCAGTCTCGTGAGCTCCGGTTGCAGCCTCTGAAAGAACGTTTTAGGGAGCACCATCGGTACGGCTGCGAATAAGAAGAGAAATCTGGGGAGCACTACCATTTTCATGATAGCTATTCGCCCGATGAGGGAGAGGGGAAGTTTACACCATGCTGTCACGTCATCTTCCAGCCTACTAAAGGCTGTGCCATAATTCGCTCGAAATAGGGTCTCAGAGTCCGTGTGGAGGTGGATCCCGAGGTACCTGACCGTGTCAGTGGTCCAGGTGAGCGGGAATTCCATTGTCGTCGGCCGCGTCACTGGAGTCAATGGGAAGGCTAACGACTTCGACCAGTTCACTCTGAGGCCCGAGAACGCACCAAATTGCACTACCTCTCGTAGTACAGACGATAAGTTGTTTTCCGGGTCTCTAACATAGAGCAGGGTGTCATCTGCATACATCGAGACTATTATCTTATAGTTGGGGAAGCAAATGCCTTCATTGGCGTGGTATTCCCGAAGGCCACAAGCCAATGGTTCTGCCACCAGCGCGTATAGCAGGGGAGAGAGTGGGCACCCCTGTCTTGTGCCTCTAGTGATAGGGAATGGGTCTGTCACTAGGTCATTAATCCGTAGCCGGGCTCGCGGTCCATGGTACGACGCTCCTATCATTTGCAAAAATGGTTGACCAAGGTCCAGGCGCTGCAGCACTCGTCTCATGAAAGGCCACTCTACAGAGTCAAAAGCTTTCTCCATGTCGAGAAATACCGCAAGCGCAGACCTGTCCTGTCGTGTATGTTGAATTGTGCCTAAAACAGTGCGAATGTTATATGTAAGGTTCCTGCTGGGAATAAAGCCTGCTTGCTCCGTGGCAACCAGCTGAGGGGCTAGTAAGGCTAGTCTGGTCGCCAGGACCTTAGCGTAGAGTTTCGCGTCAACATTGAGGAGGGACAGAGGACGATACCAGCTACACACATCACTCGGCTTCCCGGGTTTCAGAATGGTGACTATTTGCGCCTCTCTCATCGAGTCAGGCATCTTGCCCTCCACACAAATTTCGTCAAACAGAGTCGACAAGTGTGGGATTAATTGCTCCGTGAAGGCTTTATAAAAGCCTGCCGTGAGACCATCCGAGCCAGGCGCACTACCAGATCTCATGCTCTTTAGGGCGTCGGTGATTTCATCCTTGTCGATCGGTTGCATTAGGAACTCCCTGGCTGAGTCAGGCAAGCAGGGGAGGTCTATGTGTCCCAAATAGTCTTCTATTTCCTCATCCAGGCCCCCTCCCTGAGCTGTGTATAGAGTAGTGCAGTAGGTTTTAAAAGCATGAGCTATGTCTGTAGGATCAGTCAGGGAGTCCCCCGTAGGTGATTGAATTGCAGTTATGACCTGGCGTTTCCTCCCTCCTCCAATCAGTCTGGCCAAAAGTGTGCCCGGTCTATCACGTTCACCGTACGTCCTAGCAGTAGCGTATTTTCCCAGGTGTTTCACTTCCCTGTCTGCTGCTTCGTGGTATTCTTCCAGCAACTGTTTAATTTCGGTGCTCAAGTCACAGTCTGCACTGAGTCTCTGCCGTTCTTCCAAGTCACCTAGCTGTCTCTCTAGGGTTACTAGCCGCGTGCGGATCGCCTTAAGGACTCCAGAGTGTTTGGAGATCGCAACCCCCTAATATAAACTCTAAATGCCTCCCAGACAGTCTGGAAGCTGTCAACCGAACCAACATTGGTCTCAAAGAACAGGTCAATGGCTTCGGCCATCTCCCCCCTGAAAACCGGGTCCAACAATGAATACGGTGGGAACCTCCACGTGAAAGGTGGGATGGATGCATGCTCGTTAACCAACTCCAGAACAACAGGGGAGTGATCTGAAAGGGTTCTAGGAAGGACTTCGCAACTCTTGATCATTCCAACTCTAGCCTCGGGGATCAGCCAGTAGTTGATTCTTGTGTGGATATTGTGGTAGGCTGAGTAATGGGTATACCCCCCCTGCGTCGGGTTCAAGGAGCGCCAGACATCGCAAAGTCCAAAACGCGTCATAACCCTCTGCAGTTCCACCGCTGCCGCAGCCAGTTTGCGGTACGGGCCAGCAGACCTGTTTAGTGTAGGGTCCAGAGTCAGGTTCATGTCTCCCCCCCACAAGAGGTCATCAGGGTGGTATCGTCTGAGTGTGTTTGCCAGTGTCTTCTAAAAATCGGGGGAGTCGAAGTTAGGACCGTATGTATTGACAGCTACAAGTGACGTTCCCCGACCCGTGCACCTAGAGATTACATAGCGGCCCTCTGGGTCAGATTCTAGTGTCTGTTGCGTGAGCCGGGATCTGGGATTCACCCATGTTATTACCCCCTGGCGTGTGTAGTGAAGCCTGAGGTCGCTATATTACCCCCCAGTCCCCTGAGATGTAATATTCTGCTGTCCATAGGGAGGTGTGTCTCCTGTATCAGGGCCACGTCTATATTGTGTCGCTGCAAGTAGCTAAGTACCTTACGCACTTTTCTGTGATCATTGAGGCCGCGCACATTCCAAGTGAGCGCCCTTTTTGAGTCAGGACGTGCGTTAGTCATGTCAGTCGCCATTGTGTCAGATGCGTCGTAGGCTCGCACACTGGGTGTGTGTCATCAGTGTCTTCAGGTTGCGGTTCGTCGTCGCGCTCTGGAAACACTACATTTCCTGCTGTGCTGTGAGTACTAAGTAGTGTATAAGCTGAGGTGTCCAGACTGACGCTGTCTGGAACTGGCCAAATTCCCCCCCTGTCAAACAAGACCCCCCCCCCTCCCACAGCAGACCTTCCCCAACTTGGCCCTGCTTGAATTTACGCCTCCCTCCCATGTTCCCCAGTTGACCTACATAGATCTCAACAGGAACCCATGGTGCTAACAGCGCTGGGGCAAAGGTTGCCAAATTTGTAACAGGTAACATTTGAAATAAATCCGGCACCCCGCCTCTTCACCCGATAAATGTCTATTAACGACCGACCGTATCCATTTGCCTGCTTATGTAGGCGGGCAAACTCTGCCAGGGCATAATCGTATACCCCACAATGATCGGCCACCCCCAGAACAGCCAGTCTATATGAAGGGCGTCTGCCCGAAGCCCTCAGGTCGGTAGTGGTAAAGGAAGCAGAGTCAAATAAAGAAAACATTATAACTTTATCATGGAACAGTCTCACCATATCGCGAAGTCTCAGGCCTCGCATAGAGGATCCTCAGGGTCCGCCCTCGGCGCGTCTTGCAAAATCATGGAGATCAATGTTCAACGCTCTTCTCCGGTTTCGCGCCAGCGGATTGATGTAGGTCCAAAGAGCCCCAAGTGGTATAGAGGGCGCAACACCATCATCCCTGCTCTTCCAAGCCACTGTTAAGGTCCTGCTCATCCGAGTGTCCCCTAGGGCTGTTCCGTTGCTCTTTGGACCAAGTCTTGAGCGCCTTCTGCAAATCCTTCGGGTCGGTAAAAAAATGGGAATGTCCTTGTCGATTTATTCTCAGCTTCGCTGGATACAGCATGGCCTAGTCCAGGCCAAGGTCCCTGAGTTGTCGTTTGTACGGAGCAAAGTGACGCCACTCTTCCTACACCTTAGCAGTGAATTCTGGATATATGGAGATGTTGGAGCCCTCGAACTGCAGTTGACCCTTCTCCCTGGCCGCTCGCAACGCCGAGTCCCTGTCCCTGTAGTTTAGGAGTTTGGCTATTATAGGTCTTGGGGGGGCTCCCGGGCGCGGTATCGGGCCCAGCGTGCTGTGCACCCTCTCCACTATAAACATAGGCAAAAAGACTTCCTCTCCCAGCAAGGTAGTCAGTAGCTTCTCGCCAAAAAGCTCCATCTTACCCGTTTGGGTCGTTTCCAGAACTCCTGTGATTCGTATGTTGGATCTCCTGGAGCGGGCTTCCAAATCCTCCGATTTGTCCTGAATCACCTGCAAAATCTTTGCCATGTGTTTGCGATCTTTATCGAGCTCCATTTGACCCTCCTCCACTTCAGTGATCCGTCGTTCAGACATGTCTAGGCGTTCCGAATGTTTGTCGAACCTTTCAGACATCCTGTCCATACGGTATGTAAGAGCATCAATTTTCGTCCCTATTGATGCCATGCTAACTTGGAGGCTCTTTTCCATGCTAACTAGCAGCTCCTTAATGTCGGCATAAAACGAGTTGTCTTACGCTGTGGGAAGCTGACCAGTTTCCGGCTCTTTGGCGCCCATATCTTTATTGCGCCTCTGCTCAAATGGCAGTTTAGATTGCGTTTTATCGCCTTTCCCCATCGTGTTGCGCTGCTTCTCCGCAGGTCTGCTTCACGTATATCAACTTCAGGGGAGGGGACGTCTTGATGGTCGCCGCGTCGCTGTAGTTTCCAGGACACTCAGAGTCCCCAAGATGCCTCTCCTCCAAGCGACCGCCAAAGTCCAGCCGACGGGGCAGGTGCAACCAGGCCGATATGGGGAGGGAGCCGCAGGGCAGGAGCAATTGGCGATCAACTAATCTATCGCAAATAGTCACTTATGGCTCAGTATAGTGCAGCCTCCAGCTGGGCGTCACCTCGTTAGTGGTGAAAGAGGGGGTTTGGATGAGTCTTCTCGGTCTGCTGCAGGGAGGCCCTGCTGGCCCTGATGTATTGCCGATCACCTGCTGCCTCTCCGATGTGCCCCCCCCGGGTCCCTCCGCACTCACCGCCCGAGTTTGCTCCTGACAGAAATAAGCGGGAATAGGCTCTCAGGCAGGATTAGTGAGGGCCCCAGTAGGTCGCAGATCAGGTCCGCTCAATCCCAATACGCTGCACCACAACACCTGGACTACCCTGGTATGAGTCTCACTTTTGATTGCACGTTCTGTAGTTAACCTGCACGATCCCAGGAGTCGCGCGGGCCGCTCACTATCCGGCGTGATCTGGGGCCGCAGCACCCGTTGCAGGCGTCTCCTCTCTCCACCCGGGGCTCACGTCAGGGTCCGGCACTCACCGCTACCTCCGTCTGCTGTCTAGCTCGCCGACATAGAGTTCGGATTTCTTGCCTCTGCAGTCTCCGGCCGCGCGGCCCAGCGCCTGCCGCACGCCGCGTGACGCACCCCGGGAGCAGCACTACGCAAGGACGCGGCTCCAGGGCCCGCACTCGCGCCGCGTCGGAGTTCCGTTTCTCGTCTCAGCGGTGTCAGGCGTCTCTCGTTTCGGGCGTCGAGGGTGCAAGTGGTGCCCAGGAGCTGTGTGCCGCCCTCAGCCGTCAGTAATCGTCGTTATTGAAGGATTATTGCAGGATTTTGTTAGGTGAATTGGCGGAGCTCTGCCCTCAAGCGTCCGCCATCTACGCTAGCAAGCTCCGCCCCTTATATCTGTAATTGTTGTGATCAACTGAGCATTATCGGCTGATTTTTTCCTTACTATGGGATGTGCATATGTATTGATCAGCAGGACTGTTTTTGTTCTACCGAGTGTCCCTGATGTAAGTTTTATCAGTTGGATATTTGGTCTTGCTGAAACCATCTGTTCTGTATCGATTTTTAGTGCCTTAGATATATAGACTGCCCGACCCCCTTTGGGCCATCCATAAACTTTGGTTTTAGTTGCAGGGACTGTATAGTGTATGTAAATTGCCTGGGGAAGATCTTCCAGTGCCCAGGTCTCCTGCAGCGCTATTATATCACATTTTTCCCAATTATTTGGTTGACAGCCATTTTCTAGCCATTTTTTGTGTCCCAGCTATGTTCCATGAGAGCAGTTGTATGTTTCCTAGGTCTTGTGCGACTGATGTCTTTTTCAGTGGTCAATGGCCTGTATCAGCGCTTAGCGCTCCTGGGAGCCAGCACCATCTGTCCTGGACCAAATCCTTTCTAGTTGTCTGGTCGTTCTGCATTTCTCTCTTCAGCGTGATTGGAAGGTTGCTACCTTTTGCACCTTTAAGGCCTGTATATTTATTCTGGATGTTTTCTCTTTGACTTTGTCCATAGCTCTTGTTGTAATTAGAGTTAACAGTTAAAGGGCCAGGATAGCATGGTAGTCCTCAGACCAATAAGTAGAGATTGGTACAAAAGCTGAAATATCAAGAGAACAATTTATTAAACCTCATAAGGTGGAACTACATCCATACAACACCCTTAGGCAGTGTATGAAGTAGCACAAGGAGTAGAAGAACCATGGCTCTTTTATACCCACACAGGGGCTGACAAAGAGGTGGTACAAGCACACATAGAAATAGCGTTCTACATATATAGACATCCAGAAAATGCTCAGTCAAGAAAGTAGGAGGGGTAATGAGTTGCTGACATCAGTTAAAACAGCCTGACATTTACAGACTACAGCAGGTGCATAGGCAGCTACAGACTTATTCTGAGCATGTGCAGTGTAGCAGGGGCTAAGAATAGACAGTCCTCTAGCAAAGCACAAGGGTAATCAACAGCAAAGACAGAAGAAGCACATTTATTTTATTTTATTTTAATTTCTTATATCGCGCTGGACTCAATCCCGTAAGGGTATCTCCGCGCTTTGCCAGCCAGAACATTAACAGAGTCAATGAGATATATTAGTGGGACTGAGATGCTTCCTGGAAGAGGAGAGTTTTTAATGCCTTTCTAAAGGACAGATGGTTGGTGGTCATTCTCACATCTGTTGGAAGTTTATTCCATAAAGCAGGGCCAACTGAGGAGAATGCTCGGTCTCCCTGTCTGGATTTTTTTGTTGCAGGGGGTTTTAGGAGAGCTTGGTTACTTGAGCGGAGTGACCGGCTGGGTTGATACAGCTCAATTGATTGAGAGAGGTATTTAGGACTATCCCCATATAAGCATTTGTGGACCGTATAGCATATCTTGAAACTGATGCGCTGCCGTATAGGGAGCCAATGCAGCTCATCCAACAAGGGCTTAGAGGGAGTCCTTGCCGGTGCACTCATGACCAGTCTAGCCGCAGTATTCTGGACTACCTGCAAACGGCCTACTGCATCTGCATTTGCTAACGTCAGCAGGCCGTTGCAGTAGTCCAGGCGGCTAGTAACCAGGGCCTGTACGAGTGTCTTCCTAAAGGTGTCAGGAAGATACGGGAAGACTCGTCTTAGAAGGCCAATGGTGTGGAAGCACAATCCTGCAATGTGGTTGGTGTGTTCCTTAAGGGTCAATTTTTGATCAATTTTTACCCCTAGATTTTTAACGTGTGGCTTTGATGTTGGAACTGGACCCAGATCCAGCAGCCACCAATCTGGAGACCAAAGAAGATTTGCTTTGCCGAAGAGCATAACCTCTGTTTTTGCAACGTTACATTGGAGGCAGTTTGCGGCCATCCAATGTGACACTGCCCTCATACCCTCAGCAAAGTTTTCCTTGACTTTAGGACCAAGGGAGCTGAAAGGGTAGAGGAGCTGGGTGTCATCAGCGTAGGAAACCGGTGTGAACCCATACTTCCGCACAATCTCAGCAAGGGGGGCCACATATACATTAAACAATGTAGGGCTAAGGCATGAGCCCTGTGGCACCCCCTTCGTGAGCACCTTCGAGGTGGAACGGTAGGGGCCCAGACTAATAGATTGCGACCTCCCGGAAAGGAAGCTCTCCAGCCAGGATAATGCTAAGCCTCCAATCCCCACTCCCTGCAAACGGCTGAGGAGGATGTTATGAGACACGGTATCAAAGGCCGCGGACAGGTCCAACAGCACTAGAATCATGGAACCCCCTCTATCCTGTGACATTTTGATCTTATCAGTCACCGAGAGGAGGGCCGATTCAGTGCTGTGGTTGGGCCTGAACCCAGATTGTGATTGGTCCAGGCCCCCTGTCGCCTCGATAAAGCTGGAAATGATGGTGTTGACGTGTTTCTCAGCCAGTTTGCTAATAAAAGGGAGGAGGGAAATAGGGTGAAGGTTGGAGAGCTCTGACCAAGGTAGGGTGGTGTTTTTGCGTATGGGGTTCACTACCGCTTCTTTCCAGGGTTGTGGAAGTTGTCCTTCGGCAAAGGAGAGATTCATTAGTTTTTGAATAGTGGGGCCTAGAGATTCCGTCAGGGGGGAAATCATTTTAGCAGGAATCAAATCAGTGGGAGAGCCGGTCTTCATTTTGCTAATAAGTATAGTCAGATCTTGTAGAGTTATTTCTGGAATTACATGAAGGGTATTCCCAAGGGTCACCGTTGGGGGAATTTCAGAGGCCTCAGTCTCCAATGGACCTGAGACTTTCATGATTTTCTTATATATCCCCTCAATTTTATCTTCGAAAAACGGGGAAATTTTATTGCAAAGATCTTGGGTAAAAATATCCGGGCTCTCACAAATTACTGGGTTAGTGAAGGCCTGTATGATTTTAAATAGCTCTCGGGTAGACTTGCCTGCCTCTGTAATTTGGGAGGTGAGACTGATTTTCTTCGCTTTTTTAATGTTTTTATAATAAGTGGTCATAGCTACCAAATATCGGTCCTTGTCTTCTCCCTTACGTTTCTGTCTCCAACGTTTCTCCAACTTCCTACACCCCTGCTTTTCTGCTTTAAGGGCCTCAGTGTACCATGTTTCCCTCTTAGCTATGGTTGGCTTTTTAATAATTTTCTGAGCATGGCAAGTACATGGTCAGTCAAGATGGCTACCAGAAACAATATGGCTTCTGCTCAAGCTAACAGAGATCTTGGTCAATGTAATGTACAACTGTTTCTGCTAGGCAGGTGCTCAGTGCTACCTAATCACACTCATCAGGCGCTCGCTTTGACTGATCATTTAAGAAGCCATTGCAGACTGTTCTCCTGTTACTATAGTGAATCTACGAGTAGCGCATTCTCTGTGTGACTGTGGTTATATAGCTCTTACAGATAAAGGTTATTTAATTGAATTCACAGTGATATGAAGTATGCATCTATGCACTGCAAAAAGGGAGATTGAGCTGGTCCATCAAGGGTGTTGAAAAATGTGAATAGAATCAAATATCATTCACCTCAATACATTAATTCCAAATGTAGTTTTTGTTTAGAAAATTTGGAATATGAATGTACCGACAGCCGGTAGACATGAGTTGAAACTAGTAGTACTACAGGTGATCTGCTTTAGCAAAGTATATGACTGTGTTTGCTTCTCATAAAACATTTTGTGGGGATTATTAACTGAATCACTAATCTATTTTTCTTTATCTTCTTAATTTCTTTCATCAGCACTCAAGGGCAGGATAAGGGACGTTTTTGAGGGTCCGGGAGAAGCTGGTCAGCCCGCGCCGACCACCAGCACCACTACCGAGGGCTCTGCTGACCCCAGTAAGTCATTTTATGATTGTTGTGGAAATACTAGGGTAGAATCTTGGGATATTGGAATGTTGATGCTGTCTATCATGAGGATTCAGATGGAAGGCCCAAGTAAGCTAGTATTTTAATTAAAAATCGCCATGAATGTTTGTTGAGAAGGCTTTCATTTTCCTGCTTATGGCTAGCTCTCTAACACAGTTCAGTTCACGAGAGGGACATGGTCAACATGGCCTCCACCCCCCCCCCAATGTAGTGTGCTGTAGACTCGTTCATTTATATTTACAGTATACCAGCAGTTTCCCATGACGGTGTAGCAAGTGTGGAAAACAATCATGAGGTCCCAATGCATTTGCTGACCAACACCATCCGTCTTTCATTGAGCATTATTCCACGCCTGGTTTCTCTAACTTTATGAAACAACCAATCTAATGACCATAGTGATATTCGGAAGATACTGACATGTTAACTTAGCTGTAGTGCTGCATTGCAGTTGTATTTGGGGTTACGTATCTGGCATCTAAATTATGTATAATGCTTTATTCTAGCCACACAGAACATCAGTGATCCCGGCTCCAATGCCGCTGCAGGAGGAGACAGGTCAATTGGAGTGGGAGAAGCGGCAGCAGTGATGGGCACTGATTTGTCACGCCATTTCTTGCAATTACTATGCTCACTAGCTATTGCCTTGGTGTCGCTTGTCGTTACCAAAAATCACTGTGAATTGACCACACCCAGCTTTACCAGCCACCGCGGTAGTTGACTAATTATTATTCTGGCCTCTTCGCTCTGCAACTCAGAAAAAATTCACATGATGGGCATTGTTAGCTTGAGAAAGACATGAAAGAACAGAAGGTAGCCCAAAAGAAAGGAAATAGAATATGAATGAAAGGGTGGGTGAGTGAAAGAGTGTTTGGGTAGGTAAAAGGGATGAAGGGGTGCTATTGAATGGGTGGACAATGAATTGGAAATTTTGGTTAAAGACTGGATGGGAGAAAGTAAAGCTTAATCATGGTGGCTAAATAAGAATTAAAGAATGAATGAATATTTGGATTGTTTAGATGAATAAGCAAGCAGGTCTTCTTCTCATGGGGAGCTGGCAGCTCACCTACTTTGCTTACTTAGTTTAATTCGGGTTATCAATATCATTCAAAGTTATGGTTCCAAGTGGGGTTTATTTATTTTTATTATTTGTTCTACTCCCTTGACTAGCTGTTTTTGTTAAGTAAGCCAGATCTATCCTACCTATTATTCATCACACGCCCCCTCCTCACCAATGGCATTTTTGCCAACTTTGACTGAAGTGCAGTATGCGTCAATCAATTCATGATTGTAGTGTTGGCTGTGTAATGTGCATCTGCTTCAGTTAATGCAGCATTTACAATGTTTTCAATGTGTTGCAAATCAAACACCCAAGGTGTATTGTCCCTTCACCCATTCAGTCACTTCTTAGTGCTTCACTCTTTTATTTGTTTCCTAAATTCATTGGTCCCAGCCTACCAAATTGGAAAATACATTCTTGGCATGTGCCGCATTTAATTTGATGCCCATGTGAAATAATTATAGATTATATTTCATGGTTTCCCTTAACAGATTTAATTTACACTTAATCAGATTTTTCCTTTTTGAATTGTGTAGTGATCGATGATCAGCGTATAGCCTCTCTAACATATATATATATGAATTCTTAGGTTATAAATGATACACCGCTTATTTATGGATGATCGGTTTGTATATATATAATTATCACCATTTCTCCATTTTAATCCTCACTTTTTGTTCTCCGCCGGACGGACTTTTGGCTGTTCATAGTGTTGTGAGATCTGTTTCCCTGGCTACACTAAGCCCCTGATCAATCAATTTCTTTAAACTATTGATCTTATAGGGCGTTAATAACAATAAGAAATAATCGTAATATCAATTGTGCAATACGTATTTCTGTGTATATGTATATATAGATTTTTGCCAGCATGTTTACCTTTATTTTGATGCGCATCCTTTCTCACTTTGTAACAAGGGACCTATGCCGATCCACGGCTTTATTATTTCTATAAATAGAAGTAATCATCTATTTTTGACCCTTCTGAATGTATGGCTACCCAATCTATGGGTTAATCATGCATTGGTGCTAAGGTTAATAAAACCACTCCAAAATGGCGCGCATTGTGACGCTGTTAGGGTTTGTCCCTTGTTGATGCTCATCACTTTTGTATGACGCTATTTAAATGTGTTTGTTGGGCAGTGTGTCGTGACACTGACGAAGGCTTTTGCCGAAACGTTTGTTGCTGTGGAATAAACTACACGCTGTTTAGTAACCGCCGGAGTGCTGCTCTTTCTTTTCCTATACACGGAGGAGTGTCCGAGCGTTATATATATATATATATATATATATATATATATATAAAGCCCTGCCCTACCTGTTTAATCCCTCTACCACACCCCCTGCAATTTAGAAAATAAAGTTTCCTTTCCTTGGTTACTGCCCAGCGAATGAAATTGTTGGAGATACCTAGTGGCTGGCAAGGCCCCCGAGTAAAGTGCAAGTAAGTGCATGTTTTGATGTTAAGTTGGCCTATGGGATACACAGTGACGAATGTGCCAAATAATTTGAATTAAAAATGGATAATTGTCAACTACAGCTGCAGACAGTAGCCAACTAGATGAGGCACTGGCTAGCAAGGAGCATGGCTTCATTAGTTTAGCACCACACACAACTTGTATACCATATAGTGCATAATGTCGTACTCATTAATTAGGTCTTTTTTTTCAACTCAACGTGTTGGACTCTGTAGTTACTTCAATAGCCTTGAGAAGAAAAAAATAATCAAATCACTATTTTCCTAATCCTGTGATGTTATTCTCTGCCTGTTAATACTTTTCTGACCACACAGTCAGTGCTTTTTTTGTGTGTGGCAACATGTGTGGGTAAAGAATTAAAGTGGCCTTGTGACTCACCTAATCATAATCACACCAAATAAATTCCAGTGGCCCTAGGGGACCAGCAATGTACTGCTACTGAGTCACCCAGTAATGCTGAGTCCTTTTTTGCCTATTCCGGGTAGTTCGCGCTTAGGCCCCTGGAACTGTTTGTCTGCATAAGGTATCCACGTCAAATTTGCGTCCTTTTCTTCCAACATCATGTGGATTCTAAAGGTACCCAGGGATTGTAGATTCCACTGAAGGGCCCAGAAATTAGCCAAAATACAGCTACATTTTGGGTTTTTGGTGAAACATTGGAAAAAAGTGCTGAAGAAGAAACCGCCTGGTTTTTCCCTGCAAATGGTATCAATAAAGCATTTATGATGATAAAATCACAATTTTCACAGCTTTTAGGAACAGGCTGACTTTTGTTAGAAAACCCAAATTTCCTACACAGTTTTGGCATTTTAGTGGGACTTAGCCTATTTTTTCTATTTTGTGTGCTTTCAACCTCTTTCAGTAAGTGCTATAAATTAACATAAAACCAATTATGGATCCCAGAAAACTATACATTTCTAAAATGTAGACAACATGTTGAATTCAGTAAGGGGTCATTTGTGTAGATCCTTCAAGGCTTTCCTATAGAAAGTAATAATTCCAATTCAAACATATTAGAAATAAGTTGGAAAAAACAGCTATTTGTGTATATATTTTCACTTGTAACTTCTTCTAAGTATGACAGATTTTTACAAGCAATATAGTTATGTCCACTGGAGCAATATGGTTGCAGGGGAATATAAGACTTGTAGGTTTACCAAGAATACGAAGTGCCCCGAGCCAATAACTGGGCTGCACTTTGCTATGGTTTTTCATTGTGTACTGTGTATATAACAATTCACTTGGTCAAAATAAAGAGTGGAATATAGGTATCAAGGAAAACCATGTATTTCCAAAATGGAAACAACATATGGAGTTTAGAAGCAGTGTTTATTTGCACAACTCCGTGTATGTGGGTACTTATGCCAGCATGTGATTTGGAGGGCATTTTTGAAAATGAATTATTTTTTACATACTGTCTTCTATTGGAAAGGATAAATGCATAGAAAGTCATATGGCAAAAACACGTGTTCTACTATTTTGTGTTTTTCTAAGTCTCCTGATAAAAATGGTACCTCACTTGTGTGGGTAGGCATAGTGCCCACGACAAGACACAACCAAAAATGCAACATGGGCACATAATTTTTTTTCAGCGAAAATTCACCCTTTTTTCAGTGTGCCTAGCTGTGCTATTTTAACCCTAGCTCTGCCAGCACCTAAGGAAACCTAGCAAACCTATACATTTTTTAAAACTAGACACCCAGGAGAATACAGGATGGCATGACTTGTCTGGCTCTCACCAGGTTCTGTTACCCAGAATCCCTTGGAAATCCCAAACTTTGTAAAAAAAAAAACATTTTCCTCACATTTCTGTGGTTGAAAGTTATGGAATCTGCATGGATCCACACAATTCTACTGACCCTGCATTTCCCAAAGTCTCTTGATAAAAACAGTACCTCACTTGTGTGGGTAGGCCTAGTGCCCGTGGCAGGAAGCGGCCCAAACCGTAACATGGAGACACCACATTTCACAGTCAAAACTGACCCTTTTTTTGCGAAGCGCCTAGCTGTAGATTTTGAACCCTAGGAAATGTTAGAATTGGGGGTCTCTAGCTGGCACAGGTAGGTACTTGTGACAAATAGGGACCCTCTCCTCTAGTCAGAGTAAGGGGGATTACACTCCTAAGATAACCCCTGTTCACCCCCCTTGGAGGCTTGGCACGAGCAGTAAGGCTTATTATAGAGGCATGGTAAGTTAAGCATTTGTGACCACATACAGTAACCCAGTGACAACACTACAAATGGACACCACACAAGGTTTTATATAAAAAAAAGTATATTTTATATAGTTACCACAAGACCAATAAACAACTAAAAGAATCCACAGTACTATTAGATTTCAAGAGTTCTTGTAAAAAGGCTAAAATCAAGGTTCTGTGCAAGTTGATAGCCCGGATGGGCTACAGCGTTGTTGAAAATAACACAGAGTCTAACAAATTGAGCGGACCGCGTCGGTATGGGCCCACTCAAATGTTGAAAGACTCAGTCACAGTACCTTTTACTTGGGGTGGCCGGCACGGATGTGCGAGCTGGATGCGGTGCTTGCAGCTTGCGGTGCGGCGAATGAGCCAAAGTTCAGGAGCTGGTGTCGATCAGTCCAGACAGCGGTGCGAGTCGGGAGGTGCATCGCGAAGCGTGCGAGGCCGTGCCCAACTCCGGTGCGGTCACAGGACTCGAAGTCCGCAGCAGTGGCAACGTCGGTCAGACCAGTTCGATTAGGTGTAGCGAGGCATTGTACGTCGCAGTGTCTACCGGTCTCGGTACAGGCTACGGCTCAGGGACAGTGTCAGGACGGAGTCGGTGATCGCAGAGCTTGCGTTGTTCGAAGTGGACGTTGCTTGATGCGGTGCCTACAGGACACCGGGCCGGTCGTGAGAGTCGGTCACAGCTCCCTGCCTCTATAATCACTTGTTTCCAGCAGCAATTCACAAAGGCTGGTGAAGTCCACTGGTCCTGGGACTTCGGTCAGGGGGCAAGATCTCTTCCAAGTCCTTGGAGATCTTTGCACAAGTTTGAAAGAAAAGTCCACAAAGTTCTTTCTCCTCTCTTTGGCAGCCAGGCAACCACTGCAGGCCAATCCCCCAAGCAGCACTTCAGCTTGGGAATAGTCTCTCCTCAGTTTCATCAGGTTCCTTCTCCTCAGCAGAGGTTTTGTCTTGTAAGTCCAAAAGTGATCTAATTTCATGGGATCAGGGTCCCAACACTTATACCCCCAAATCCTTTGTTCTCTGAGGGGAGAGGGGCCTGTGCCCAGTTCAAGCCAGTTATGAAGCACTCTGTTTACCAGACTTCTCCTTTCTTTTCACAGCACAGGGCAGACACATCAGACACCCCACAGGAGGTGGAGCCAGCATTGTGGAAGGCAAGTACAGTCCTGGAACACTTTGTTGACAGTCTTCCTCCTCTTCATTCAGTGTGCAGGGCAGAGACATCAGACGCACCACAGAAGGTGGAGCAGCATTGTAGAGGTAAGGCCAAGCCCTATTCAGGCCCCAGGTGCAACTCCTCCCTCCCATCTAGATGCAGATCTTCCTATTCACCATCGGGCTGCCCCAGCCTGTCTCTTTGAATCGCACAGCCCTGTCACTCACAAAACCAGACACAGGAATACACAACCTCGCAGAGGCAGGCTCAAATGGTTAGGGTAGCAAATACCTACTTTCTAAAAGTGGTATTTGCAAGCACAGAATATTAAAATAAACTTCACTAAAAGACGTATTTTATTATTCTGAGTCCAGGCATACTAAACTCGAATTTCTACCATGTTCTCTGACTCTGCTAGGATTATAAACATGTAATAATCCAGCAGTCCATCCTGGCCTATAGAGAACAGGTAGCCTTGCAATAGTGAAAAGCGAAAATGGCTGTAATTCACTATTAGGACATGCCACACACATCAGAGCTTGTCCTACCTTATACTTACAATGCACCCTGCCCTTGGGCCTACCATAGGGGTGACTAATATGAAGTCAAGGGCAGGTTTAGGGACTGGCAAGTGGGTGCACTTGCCCAGTCAGCATGACAGTACCAGACTGCACGCAGGCTCTGCAATGGCAGACCTTAGACACATTTTACAAGGACGCTTCTGTGGGTGGCACAATCAGTGCTGCAGGCCCACTAGCAGCATTTGGATTTATACGCCCTGGGCACACTCAGTGCACTGTACTAGGGTCTGACAAGTAAACCAAATATCCAATCAGGGAACCACTAATCAATACATCAATTTACAGTAGGGAACACTCGGACTGTGGCACTGGACAGCAGTGGCACAGTGCCCCAAGCATCTAACACCAGCAAAAACACATGAGGCAACAGCAAAAATGGAAGGGAGACCCACGCCAATGGTGCCAGGTCTAACAGGAAATCTAGCAAACCTATACATTTTTTAAAATAAGACACCCGGGGGATCCAGTATGGGGTCAATTGTCTGGTTCTCACCTGGTTCTGCTACCCAGCAGCCCTTGCAAACATCAAACTTTGTAAATAAAAAACACATTTTCCTCACATTTATATGGCGGAAAAATCTGCAATCTCCGTGGATCCACAAAATTCCACACACTCAACATTCCCCAAAGTTTCCAGACAAAAACGGAACCTCACTTGTCTGGGTAGGCCTCTTGCCCGCAACAGGAAATGGCCCATAATGCAAAGTGGAGACACTACATTTTTACTGTCAAAACTGACCCTTTTTTTGCACAGTGCCTAGCTGTAGACTTTGAACCCTAGCACTGCCAGCACCTAGGGAAACCTAGCAAACCTGTTTATTTCTGAAAACTAGACACCCAGGGGAACTCAGGATGGAGTGACTTGTCTGGCTCTCATCTGGTTCTGCTACCCAGAATCACTTGCAAACATCAAATTTTGAAAAAAAAAGATTCTCACATTTCTATGGTTGAAAGTTCTGCAATCTGCATGGATACACAAAATGCCACACACCTCTCATTTCCAAAAGTTTCTTGACAAAAACGGTGCCTCACTTGTGTGTGTAGGCCTAGTACCCGCGACAGGAACGGCCCAAAACCTAACGTGCAGACACCACATTTTTACAGTCAAAACAGACCCTTTGGTGCACAGTGCCTAGTTGTAGATTTTGAGTCCTAGCTCTGCTGGCACCTAGGGAAACCTAGCAAACCTATGCATTTTTGAAAACTAGGCACCCAGGGGAATCCAGGATGGTGTGACTTGTGTGGCTCTCACCAGAGTCTGTTACCTAAAATCACTTGCAAATCTCAAACTTTGTAAAAAAAAAACATTTTCCTCACATTCTGTGATGGAAAGTTATGGATTCTGCATGGCTCTACAAAATTCTACCCACCCTACAATCCCTAGTCTCTCGATAAAAACTGTACCTCACTTGTGTGTGTAGGCCTAGTGCCCGCGACAGAACGGCCCAAAACCTAACGTGCAGACACCACATTTTTACAGTCAAAACAGACCCTTTTTTTGAACAGTGCCTAGCTGTAGATTTTGATCCCTAGCTCTGCCGGCACCTAGGGAAACCTATCAAACCTATAAAAATGTTTAAACTAGACACCCAGTGGAATCCATGATGGTGTGACTTGTCTCGCTCTCACCAGGTACGGTTACACAGATTTCCTTGCAAACCTCAAATTTTGTAAAACAAAACACATTTTTCTCACATTTCTGTGGTGGAAAGTTCTGGTATCTGCGTGTATCCACAAAATTCCACCCACCCCGCATTCTCCAAAGTCTATTGATAAAAACTATATCTCACTTGTGTGGGTAGGCCAAGTGGACGCAACAGGAAACGGACCAAAACTTAACGTGGAGGCCACACATTTTACAATCAAAAAGGACCCTTTTTTTGCAAAGTGCCTAGCTGTTGATTTTGAACCCTAGCTCTGCCGGCACCTAGGAAAATCCAGCAAACCTATACGTTTTTGAGAACTAGACACCCAGGGAAATCCATAACGGTGGGACTTGTCTGGCTCTCACCAGTTTCTGCCATCCAAAATCCCTTGCAAATCTCAAACTTTGTAAAGAAAACACATTTCCCTCACATTTCTGTGGTGGGTCGTTATGAAATCCTCGTGGATCCACAAAAGTCCACCCTACCCGCATTCCCCAAAGTCTCTTGATAAAAACTGTACCTCACTTGTGTGGGTATCCCTAGTGTCCGCAAAAGGAAACATCCCAAAACGTAACATGGAGCCACCACATTTTACAGACAAAATGGACCCTTTTTTTACACAGTGCCTAACTGTTGATTTTTAACCTTAGATCTGCTGGCACCTAGGGAAACCTAGTGAACCTATACATTTTTAATAACTAGACAGCCAGGGGAATCAAGGATGGTGTGACTTGTCTGGCTCTCACCAGGTTCTGCTACCCAGAATCCCTTGCAAACCTCACATTTTGTCAAAACAAACACATTTTCCTCACATTTCTGTGGTGGAAAGCTCTGGAATCTGCATGGATCCACAAAATTCCACCACGCTATATTTCCCAACGTCTCTCAATAAAAATGGTACCTCTCTTGTGTGGGTAGGCCTACTGCCCACAGCAAGAAATGGCCCAAAACGTTGGTGACCACATTTTACAGTCAAAACAGACCCTTTTTTGCAAAGTGCCTAGCTATAGATTTTGAACCCTAACTCTGCTGGCACCTAGGGAAACCAGGCAAACCTATACATTTTTTAACACTATACACCCAGAGAAATCTAGGATGGTTTAACTCTTCTGGCTCACCAGGTTTTGCTACCCAGAACCCATTGCAAACCTAAACTTTTGTCAAAAAACACTTCTATAATGAAAAGTTCTGCAATCTTCGTGGATCCACAAAATTCCACACTCCCCGCATTCCCCAAAGTTTCTAGACAAAAACCGAACCTCACTTGTGTGGGTAGGACTAGTGCCAGCGACAGCAAACGGCCCATAACGCAACGTTGAGACACCACATTTTTACTGTCGATACGGACCCTTTTTTTGTATAGTGCCTAGCTGTAGATTTTGAACCCTAGCTCTGCTGGCAGCTGGAGAAACCTAGTAAACATATACATTTTTGAAAACTAGACACACAGGGGAATCCAGTATGGGGGACTTGTCTGCTCTCACCTGGTTCTGCTACCCAGAATCCCTTGCAAACATTAAACTTTGAAAGAAGAAACATGTTCCTCACATTCCTATGGTGGAAAAGCCTGCAATCTGCATGGATCGACAAAATTCCACCCACCCCGCATTCCCCAAAGTTTCTCAACAAAAACGGTACCTCACTTGTGTGGGTAGGCCTAGTGACTGCGACATTAACGGCCCCACACCTAACGCGGAGACATCACATTTTTACAATCAAAACTGACCCTTTTTTTGCAAGGTGCCAAGCTGTAGATTTTGAACCCTAGCTCTGCCGGCACATAGGGAACCCTAGCAAACTTATACATTTCTGAAAACTAGACTCCCGGGAAGTCCAGGGAAGTATGGCTTGCATGGACTCCCCAATTTTTTCCTACCAAGAATTCCCTGCAAACCTCAAATTTAGCTGGAAACATTACTTTTTTCTCAATTTGCTGTGTGGGAAAGTTGTGGGATCACTAAGTATGGGCGAAAAATCTGTTCCACTCGCGAAATGTGGGGATTTTCGGCAATTTCGCAATCCGCAAATCTTGCGAAATTGCCCCAAAATTCGCAAATTCGCTCGCGGGCGGATTTTAAAAAACATTTTTTATGGCCAGCTCACTCAAGGGACCAAAGTTACAGGCACACAAGGTCACTAGAGGCAAATCTTCTGGCCCTTTACGCAGCTGCAGTGTAGGAAAGGCACTATACATTTACCCAACGAGGTAGCACTTACTGATACTCGAGGGAGGTCTTTGAATCCATGAGTTTCTCGAGCCCAATCCCCGTGTAGTTCCTGTGACCAGGAGGCTGCTTTCTCCTCACCTGCTGCCCTGCTCGCTCTCTGACCCTTTATACACAAGAGGCATGTTGATACGCATAGAAGCCCCGCCCGTTTGGCCCCGCAACCCACACTAGCGGTATCAAACGTCTTCCCGCCCTTTCGCAACTATGATGGACAGCTCACTCAAAGGACCTCGGCGCCTTTTGGCGCGGTGGCAAAGTTACAGGCACACATGGTCAGTGGAGACAAATCATCTGGCCCTTTACGCAGCTGCAGTGTAGGAAAAGAACAATACATTTACCCAATGAGGTAGCACTTACTGGATTAGCCAGTAGAAATTACTCCAGTGTAAATCGCAAAAAAATCCACGAGTTCACAGGAAAATCCATGAATTCGCGGATTTTTCTGCAATTTCGCGGGAATTCGCGGACCGCAGATCCGCAAAATTCCCCCATACTTAGGGATCACTGGGCTGACACATATTTCCTACCACCCAGTGTTCCCCCAGGTCTCCTGATAAAATTGGTACCTCACTCATGTGGGTGGCCCAAGTACGCGCGACAGGCAAGTGCCCAAATTTTATTTAGGAGACAAAACAAAATTGCCTATCACAAAACGACCTGGTTTTGCAAGGGGGAGTCAAGCGCATCCTTACCTGCTCCTTTCTCAGCTCCGGTGGGGCAAACTGTTATGTCAGAGCACCTAGCAGCACGCTGACATCACAGAAGGATGGGAGGGGGGTCGGGGAGAGACGGAGAAAGCCTTCGGCATCTCCCCCAGGAAAAAAAAAGAGCAATCTCAGTGTTTTGCACCAGAGGATTAAAGTGGGCCCTACCTGGTGTCGAAAAATGGACATGTGTAGCACTAGGGAGGTAGTGCTTGTGTCGGTTGCTAGCTGACGCAAGCACCAAAATGGTTAAAACAAATGTTTGCACCGAGAATTATTTACAATCTGTCTTTTTAGTTTTTTCTCTTTATAGCTGCATGGCCGGTCCATCCGGACGACTCACCAGGCTAATGATAGATGCCCATTTGCTGTGGCAGAGGCTGGAGTGTATCCAGCAGAAATACCGGCGGCTCATGGAAGACGAGAAGGAGGTAAATGAACAAACATCAGCCGGGTCCCGGTGCTTGTGTTCCCCACAGCCTCTAGTCTCGCGGCCATCCCATTGCTGATGCTGTTGCCAGTCAACTTCTGCCACTCCACCACACTGACAACAGGCCATTGCTGCGCCTCATCCTGCAGCGGCTGGACACCATCAACGCCCGGCTCACCATGATGGAGCAGAGTCTGGACCAGCTCCAGACTGACATCTATAATGCCCTTGAAAACTGCAGAGACATTTTCTTGGACATTTTGAGTTTTGAAGCTTGGTTCAGTTTTGTTTGGGGAGTAGGTGGCATGTTGTTTGGGTGGAAACAGTGAGTTTCTTTGCAAATAAATATAGGGGAAAACTATTTTATTCAATCTAAATTTTTGCCTGAAGTAGTGTATTTTAATTTTACTGTGCACTCCTTTCATCAAGTAGTTTTACGCAGCCTGTTTGTGTGCTTGTAACTTAAGAGAGAGTGTCCCCTTTAGTTACAGAGTCTAAACGTATACTTCTCTGACTATCTTGACCATTATGGGGAATGATGACCTATATTGTGTACAACTATATGGATAAGCAACAATAGCAGTTAGTAACTTTCCTACTAAGTTAAATTTCATCCACACTAGTTGTCTTACCTGAATACACAAGCAGTAATAACAGGGAGCATGTCACAACTTCACAAGCAAGGTCCTACTTCCAGTTCTACCTAGGTAAGCTCCAACTGCAAGATTGATCTGAATGCTTGATTGCCATCGGAGGCAAATAAATGGAAGGAGAAAGACTGTGTTAGTTATAGAAGCTTAAAACACAGTTTAAAGTATTAAAAATGCCTTACCTGAGCTGCAGCGGCATCCCGGGGCTGCCCTCTTCCTCCAGCGTGACTTCTTGATGACAATGCCCATGCACGGGTGCTCGCGCATACGCATTTCTCATGAGAAATGAGCATGCACAAGCACTCACGCATGCGCAGTTGGCATCAAGAAGTCACGCTGGAGGAAGAGGGCAACCCGGGGATGCCGCCGCGGCTCATATAAGGCATTTTTAATACTTTAAACTGTGTTTTAGGCTTCTATAGCTGTTGGTAATAGGGCAGGTGGGAAGCGGGGGCCGGCGGCAACTCCGCTCTGCTGCAGAGTGTGTGGGGTTCTGCCTACTCCACCTATTCACGAACCGCAGAGTAGGCAACACTCCGCACACTCCATCAAGAATCCTCTAGGAAAGAGCCAACCCCATTACCTGATGGGCGAGAACGAAGGACCCCATCTTGGTACCGAGTTGGACACCCGGCAATGGATGTCCGACCACTGCGTGCTGGAGCTTCTGCAGGCCTGGACCTCAAAATCTAGTGTTAGTGTGGAAGCTTCTCCTCTGACTATCTAGTGTTGGTATAGTTCTTTTATACCATTAAGGTAGACTCAGGTTTCCTTACAAAAACGATATTTTGTGAGTACAATAATGCAAATGAGCCTAGAACGCTAACTCTGATTATGCAAAGTAATTGTTTCTCCCTAGGATGCAGATGACAATGATGTTTACACAGAGTATGTTCATGCTGTTATGTATGTCATGTGCAGGGATTTTTCTAAGAATCCTCATGCATAATAAATTAGGCTAGTTTCAAGAAAACCGATCGACATTTTTTCTGCACAAAACTGGGTAAAAGGTCAGTGCGAGAACCGTTATGCAGAGCAAAGTAGGAGAAATGTAGGTAAAAGGTTGTCTAGCTACCTATGCCTAAATAAATTACAATGGGGTACATAACACCCACTCCTAATCTGGAGGTCGAAAAGGTCAACTATCGCTAAAATATGCCTGATAAAAGCTTAAAAACAATGTCATAAAACCAGTTTAAAAAAATATCTTATAGGTAAAACAATGCTTATTAAAAGTCCACTAAAAAGTCAATATATGATCAGACTGACTGACCACTCCAAAAGCCAAGATTCTCAGTGAGAGCAAAAAGGAAAAATAAAACAAATTCCAATTTGGCTTGTTTTAGAAAAAGGGCAAATTATTCCCATCACACAGAGAGCCAAATGTTTATGTGTCCAGTGTGGGAGATGCAACATCACTGTCATTTGCATTCGCACACAACGGTCCCTGTAACACTTCTTGTATCAGGTCAATGGAGCAAAAGTGATAATCTTCAGTTCCCACAGCAGCCGCTGAGGGAACATTTAATACCTGTGTGCTTGTTGTAGAGCTGTTGTCCTTTATGAAAGGCGCTGAAGCATCCTGTGGGGCTCCAAGACTGCCGTCATGAACATGGAAATACACTGAGGACACATTAACAGGTGGGCCTTTAAGGGGTCCAGTACTACATCTCTCTCTGGTGGTGCAACGGACATATGTCCAACACACATTTAAATTTCGCAAAATAGGCATCAGAGAACAGGCAAGATGCAGCCAACCCAGACTGGTCTGAATGATAGGAACCAATGCTCGCTTAGCTCCCAAAGCCGAGGTGTGCCCAGATGGAGTACCATACGTTCATGGCCATGTCACACCAGAAGTGCTTTTTTCATCCCTGGAGGAACTGGACCATCCATTGCACCGCAGGAAAATTAAAACCAAGATAACCACTACAAGTAGTAGGACCAGCAGAAGCCCTCCAAAAACGTTTCCCAATAGGGAGTGTATAAATGCTGGAATAACTCCGAAGCTTGTCTAAAAGGTGCTTAATAGTCCATAACTTATGCTTTTAAATAGGTGCACAATGCTCCTCGAATCAGACATGTTAAAGATACGATGAAACATTTCTACAAAATGGAATGGGAAGTTCGGACGGATTAGCGCCTGTATCTCATATGAAGACCTTGCAACCTGGAGATCAAACGTCTCTCGGGCTGAGGGTAAGGCCACATCCTACTACAAAAGAATGGCTTTCAGTCTGTTCAGAGAATCAAACCATACCAAGGAACTATTCAATGAAGGCCATAGCGTCACCTTCGTAACTGTATGGTTTGGGGGAACAATACTTGCATACAACAAGTAACCCTGGAACTTACTGTAACCAGATATGCGATGCTCCATACCATTCTACAACAATCTTTATCATTCAGCATCAAATAGCTCCCATTCGAAAGCAGCTTGAACACTGGATGAATCAAGGCAGATAGGGAACCCTTCAAGTAACAGGATAAGTTAGCAATCAAAGCATTACAGACTCTGTGAAGCAAAATATTCTTGCAAACTATAGACCAACTTAAAGCAGTTTCACAGTCTGAACAACAGAGAAAAACATCAGTGTCCCCATTCCGGCATCTAAATATGAATGGTAATTCGCAGTACTGATGAATAAATCCCTCTCCCAACGCTTCATACATGCCTACTTGGTATGTCGTGACTGGCAGTGTAATATTGCAATGAATCAACCATTCTGTGGAAGGTGACTCAGCCACGTTGAAAGGTAATTGGTCCAATTTTTCAGTGTGCAGCATTGTATATTTTGCATCTCTCGATGTTAGATTGTATGCAGAAAACAGAGTTTTGCTGTTGATGTAGCACCAGGGCACATGGCCAGAACCCAATGATTGCAGCATCCAGCTTAATAATAGAATGGATAACCATTGCTAATGTCCATGTTGAAGAATAGACAAATCCTGTTCCATTATATCAATAGCAGAAGACACAATGTTACTAGGTGAATGCCTTCTAGATGATAGGGTGGTCATGCCATAGTCGACTACTGCCAAAGGTTAACCATATCAATTTCATGCAGTCTCTCAGCAGCCTCCTGCTGGGAAATCTTCCATACCTCATTGTAAATAGCATATGGGAAGCACTTTTGATGTGCATTCTGAGGACCTAACAAAAAAGTCTGATGATTCTGGTAAGGCCTAAGGATACTAAACCCTTTGGTGGTACCCCTGAATCGTGACTGACACCTATTAGTGTTGATATGCCAAACCAACCATCCCTTCCAATTGAGGTCAGATGAATTGTACGAACTATTGTGTAGAATGGCATATAATGTATCCTCACTGTGTTGTTTATAATTTTGCTATCCCTCAAAGTGCATAAGTGAGGGAATCCGAGGTGTGTTGAAGTCCTTAATCTAGGATAGCCCAAGACTAGAAGTCTGTTGCACTGTGTCGTTCAGAAAGATCATCTGATGTGGTATGAGGCATGCTCTCAATAAATAAAAAACAGCAATGTGTCCTTTGGTCCACCTATATTGTAAATCTTATTCACTCAAAGAACATATCTCTCACACAGACTCGACCGAATGGGTCACAATTACTATTGCAAAAGGAGTATGCCACCATACAAATGATAGTGAAATTATTATATGTCAATTTATTAAAATCATTAAAACAATCATGACAAATTAAAACCAACAAGACATTTGATCATATATAATTCATATACCTATATACTAAATGGTCACACAATAGATCAAAAGATAAAAAGAATAAGGGAAAAAAATAAGAAGAGAGTATTTAAGAAAGAGTCCACTTTGTCATTAAAAAACAATATCCGTGTTAGGATGGCATTGAGGCTGTGACCTGATATAAAGAAACTGGTCAGTATCTAGTGTAACAGCCCACTACAGGGATTATGTAGCTAGTCCGTCAACGCTTTTCGGTGATATTTTCCTGATTAGACCATCTTTATAAAGACTTTCAATGTTACCCTCTGATGATATCTGCGAAAAAAATCTACAATTAAAACATAAAATTATTACACAGCACTTAAACATGAGGCATTATTTAAACAAATGTATACAAAGGAAAACAACACTCATGGTATAGCAATGCAGTTATTCTATTGCAAAAAAACAAATTTATAACCAGCTATAACAAATCTCACCAATAGTATTCACTGCTTCAACAACAGAATAAGACACTCCCCTGGAGTCCCAAAGTGAAACACCAACACACTCATTCACTCATTCCCTCTTAGTTCTCCCCAAAGGTAAAATACCGAAGAGGGTCAAGCATCAGCCTCAGAGATATTATTGTCACCTGCCTGGCACCAAGCAGAGTGCTAATATTTCTGATGTGGTCTATGGTGCTTCGGCCTGGGATAAAACCATGCTGCCCCATAGAGACAACCCATGAGTGACCTGTCATAGGCGAGAAGCTAAGGTTTTTGAATATATTTTCACTTCCCCATTTATTAGCTTTATTAGACAATAGGACCCTAAATTGTCAATAGGTTTATTCTTCTTTGGAAAAACTATGATCTTCACAGAGGCACCGATGTTGGTGGAATATCAGCTTCTACAATTTGAAGGAACATAGTTGTCATTATATCCTTCAGCTTATTATGAAAGACCAAATAAAATTCTGTGGGGATTAAGTTGGGCCAGCCGCTTTCTTTCTTGGTGGGCTAGACATTCCTGCCACAATCTCATCCCAGCTTAATAGCCGGTCGAGATGTTCCTTCTCTTCTAGCGACAAGATCTCCCCCACCATAGATTCCAAGTACCTTGCTGTTAAACATTCACATTGGCCCGTGGGATTCCAAGGTTTTCTGTAGATAAAGCCTGATAAAATTTAAAAAAGGTAGGGGATCACTCACTATACTCATTTCACTTTGTGTGAGTTCCAGCTTATTCCTACCTTCAAGTAAATGGCCAGCCCTTTCGCTACACTCGTGCATTTCTTCTTGATGAGCAGTTACTTTATCTGTTGCCGTCTTCAACAGCTTTTCCCCAATTGTTGCCTTCTTAAGTGATACTATTATTTGGGCTTCCTCTTCCCCTTTTTTCTGCTGCAGGGCAGTATTCAGAGTTTCTTCAGCCTGGGCCAGCCTTAGTTGAAGAGACCCCAGGTAATCCTTTTCATTTTTCCTATTTCTAATTTAGAATTGTATTGTTTTTCCCCGGATGCCTGCCTTTAAGGTGTCCCAAACTATGCCCAATAGGGCCATTCCCAAATTCTTTTGTAGGAAATCTAGGATCCACTCCCTCATATATCCCACATAGGGTTCATCCAATAAAAGTGCTCTTTCAAAAGTCCAGGAAGGGAGTTTTTCCGGGAATCCCCCGCTATATACCTCTAGTACTACTGGGCTGTGATCTGAAAGAAATATAGGAAAACATTTGATTGCACTCTTCTGCTTGACCAAAGATGATACAAAAAAGTGTTCCAGCCTTACTTGTTTCGGGTGATAGTCAAAGTAGTACATAAACCCCTGTTCTATAAGTCTCATACTGCTTGAAACACTTTGGGTTTCCTCTCCATATATGTTTTTCCCTTTCCCCAACCACATGTGAGGTTGATATTAAAATCCCCACAAATAAAAATAGGAAGCTGCCAGTGGAACAATTCATTAGATAGCCACTCTAGTAGAGAAGGATCATCAACATTACTACCATACAGAGAATAAAGTAAAGCTGGCAAATCCTGGACCTCTACAACTAGCTATGACCCAACTCCGCAACAAGTCCGTCCAGACTTGGGATAATTGAATTGTTTTGTTACGGGCTAGAATTACTATCCCGTGTGCGGGTCCATTGGGTTGTTGCCTCCACTATACTATACCCCAAATGCTTTAAAATGTCTTTTTTTACCCTCTATGTGGTTTTCTTAAAGTCAAACAATATCTGCCTGTAATAATGATAGCCTTTGAGACACCATCTGCCTTTGGCTCATTTAAGCCAGATATATTTATTGTGGCTATCCATAACTTACCCATCTTTAGGTTCTGAAACGTTAAAACACACTTTAAGCCTCAACATTGTACATGAACATTTCATACCCTGCCGAAGTGAGGCCAATCTCGCAGAAACCAATGCCTGCCTATATCCCTCTACAACCCTTTAATGTGACCCACCCTTCCCCCCATCGAATATTCCCCACACCCCCAAATACACAGGCAATCAGGCATAGCCTGACAAATGTGTCTCTGACAGACTGCCCCATCATCTCTCTCATTACAGTATGAATAAACATTTTATACTGACTGCTCAGCTCATTATCTCCATTGCAGACTTAAGGAGCACCACAAGAGAGCAACCAGCTCATTTGAGGAGGTCCCCTCCTTTTTCCTTTCTTCTAATTTCTTCCAGCAAGTCCTGTGCTTGCGTCTATGATGTAAAGCTACAAAGAGTTCCTTTGTATTTGATTTATCTAGTCAGGTTCAGGAGAAAGACCTCTGCCCATACTTTTAGAAAGAGAGAAAACAACTTCTGTAGGCACCAGCATCTTTCCACCATTGTATTGGCAAAATTAGGTGTAACAAAAAATTACCTCCCATTGCAGGATTTCAGAGCATTAAGTTGGGCTTGATTATTCACCAGCTGCTTTAATAGAAAGTTCCCAAAAAAGCCAACTTTGCTTTAATTCTTTCTCGCGGATGTTTTTTCATCATTAGTGGGACTCGATGAGCATGTTGGATTTCGGAGTCCCAGTCTAATTTCAGTTAATCAGGGAATGCACTCTTCATAAGGTTCACTATAAAAGCTCCAGGGCTGCTGCCTTCAACTCCATTTGGAGCACCGAAAAAGCGTAGATTATGTCTTCACTGTCTATTTTCCTGCTCTTCCAATTTGAGCATTACAGCCAACATAGCATCTCCTTAGCCAGTACTTTGAGATTTCAGAGATTCAACTTCAACTTCAAATGCTTCCACAGAGGTCAATCACTCGGCAATGTTCCCACACTTTTTAAACATTTTGCGAATTTCAGCTTGTACCATTTTAGTAGCAACTCTTGCTCTACTCTTGCTCTGCGCCCATCGTTCCTAGTATCTTCTTACATCTGCTTAATGGACGTAAAGTTCGCTGTCAGTGTGGGTTCTTTAGATTGCGTATTAACATTTAGGCCCTCTTTTGGTCCTTCTTCAGGTCCCTCTTCCTCGATACAAGCTGGGTATCGAAGTAGTCCTACTTTTACTGATTACCAGCACTCCGCTCTGGCTGTCTTTTCTTTTTTTTCTTGGCGGATTTCTTCCTCTGCGTCAATTGAACCAGAACGGTTGAGGTACTTCACTCCTAAATGAAGTATTTTCTAGTCCGTAAGGGTCTTACTCATCTGTTAGCGAGAAGAAATTCTCACTTACCAGATGAGACGACAGCTCTTCTCTGCACCGTTGCTAAGAATTAGAGGGACCGACACCCAACAGGGTATCATGCCCTGGGCCTCCCTTTGTTTGGCCAGCTATCTCACTATCCGTTTCTTGTACACAGACTCCTCCGTGACCAGCTGTCTTTTTTCTTCATTTTTTGCTAGGTTCTCCACACAGGAAGTCATTATAGCAGCGGGGAGATAGCACCATCAACCATCACACAGAGTTCTATTTCAGCTGCTCCTCCATTGTCCACAGCCTCATTTGCCGGATTTTTATCTCTGGCAGTACGCGATTTGTTATTGTTTTTGCAAATCAGTTGAATGACCGGCAAACATGGAAGCTACAGTGGGTTGCACAGGGCCCCCTCTACCTGTTCCGCCGGCTTATCTGTTGTCGTCTTTATTTAAATTTCAGGTTTTCCCTTTCCTACGCTGGCTACGTAGTTTAGTCTCGATGGTAGCTCCATTATTCACAGCTAGCTCGCAACCCGCCAATAGAGTTGGTATGCTGCTGGAGGTTCTGGCAGTCTGGGTATTCCCTATTTTCCTCCTCTCAGCACCATTAGTGGTTTCACCTGTGGCTGTCGCCTGCCCCAGTCCCGGTGTTTCCAAGATAAGCACTAGGAGGGAGCCCTCATTGTAAACCACTGCAGTGCCACCTGCAGCAATGTGTTTAGCAGCCAGCTCACAAAGTCCAGTCCCAGGCTGAGCAGTCATCCATCAAGCTGTCGATCCATTGAGAGATAAAGGCATGGCGACAGTTAGTCACACGCCATCTTTGCCCCAAAAAAGCTACAAATTCCATTCCATTGTTGGTAACTCCATCACTTTGTAGAGTATTCAAAGGTTATTATTCTTTCTGTCTTAACTTCCTGTATTGTAGCGAGAGAAGATCTGGTGCTACCCAGGAGCCCACATGGCCTACTATTAAGTATCGGCCACATAGTGTGGTTTGATGAGATCTATCTATCTCGTGTTGGTATGGTTCTTTTATACCATAAAGATAGCCTCTGGGTTCCTTATACATTTGATATGTTGTGAGTATGATTATGCAAATGAGCCTAGAACAATACCTGCAATTATACAAATTAGTTATTTCGCCCTAAGATGAAGATGACCATGACTTTTACACAGAGTACGTTCTTGCTGCTATGTTAAAGGGAGACCTTCCTGCACATAAACAATCTTCCCCTCAACGCAGAAATCTTTGCACTATGGTGCAAGGGTGCCTCCAGTGGCGCTAGGCTACTTAGTTTAGTGCCAGCGCAGGGGAAAATTTAAGGCTGCACTATATAGTTGTCAATATGGTGAAGCCCTGCATTTCTGAAGGGGTGGAGTACTGTGTTAAGCCAGGAGACGAACACTGCACTCTGTCACTTCATTGTAAAAACTCCCCCGAAGTCTTTCTGGAAATTTTCTTTTCTCTTGCCTGTCCTGTTGTCTCCTGGTCTCTGTTGGGGTCCAGTCCATGTCCCTATCATCATCATCAGAAGTGATGCTTGGAGAAGATACGGCAGTACTATCATTCCTTTTTCTTGCTGGACATCTGTGAGCCAATGATTCTAAAAGAGGAGGTTCAACTTCTTGCTCGGAAGGAAGCCCAGCCTCCTGTTCTGCTCAAACACCAGACAAATGTCCTATTGCTGGCTGTGGCTGCTGTCCACTTTGCTGTATTTCCTGAAACAATTGTGTACTACTTTGCAAAGGGGACAAATTTAATTCAACATCACTACTCGTCGACGTTGACATGATTGCACTGGCTGCCTCACTGACAGACATGGTCCTGGGCCTAGGTTGGGGGTATGGTGCTGTTGATGCAGGAGTGCTGCTCTCAGCTGGCTCGCTGGAGGCTGGTGTGGCAGGCACAATGTTCCTGAAAAAAGCTGCACTCTCCATGTCACTGGTGGAAATCTGCTTCTTCTCCTCCCCACTAGCCACTTTCTTGGCAGCACCTTTCTTTAGGGCCATCTTGAAGCTGTCAGTGGCAGTAACACTTAGCTTCACAGCAAGCTGAAAAGATGACCTTGTTGGGTAGTCAGTCACACATCAGGTTGTGCACAAGCCTTCTGTCTAGCAGTATGGTGGGTGATGTCTCTTCTCTTATCCACCTAAAAGCAAACAAGCAAGAAGAACATCAGTGAGATGTGGCATTATTGCAGTTCAAGTAATATTACAAACAAACAATATAATTTAAGGTGATGACTTAGCAATAATACAGTCTAACTATCCATTTGTAAAACCACACCCACATAAAACATTCAGTTCATGCAGAACACTCAGGAAAAATAAGAAAGAGCAGCAGCAACAACCACAGACAGATGTAACTTTTTGCTTTATGTGCATCATGTGGGTATGTGGCAATCAGGGAGGTACAGGTGAAGACAATGGAATAATCCCTAGACAATTAATGCTGCTGTATAGTGCACCTGTTTCAGTCATGGAGAAAACATGTTTTTAGCTAATAATGAAAACATATTAAAAATGTATTTTTATTTAAATACCAATTAATGAAGAAATAAATGTAAACAAGTTTGAAAATGTTTCAATTAATACATTTTTTTTAAAAAGTGAATGAAAAACATAATTTAAAAAAATTATTCAAACAATAAAATAAGTAAAACAAAAAATAACATTTAAAAAACTATCATTCTAAAAGTCGAAAACAAATATTAAAGATAAATGAAAATATCCACAAGCATTTTACTCTATTAAACTGTTATAAAGTGCTATCGATGTCAGCCATCCATGTAAGCCTATGGCTAAAGCACATTGGCTGGCTACACAAAATGGCCGTCAGCCACATGGCTTAGTTCGAACAACACCAACCAGCAATGAAGCATGGCCATAAACAGAGAAGATATGCGGGCCTATGGGTAAAGCACTAAGCATGGGCCAAAAATCCGTTCTGCTTGCGAAACTTGTGGATTTTCGGCAATTTCGCGATCTGCGAATCTCCGAAATTGCCGCAAATTCGCAAATTCGCTCGCGGGCGGATTTTTTTGGGGGGGAGTGGCCAGCTCAATCAAGGACCCCTGCGCTCTTCGGCGTGATGGCAGTAACACCCACATGGTCACTGGAGACAACTCTTCTGGCACTTTACGCAGCTGTAGTGTAGGAAAAGCACTAAATTTAACCAAGGAGGTAGCACTTACTGATTAGCCAGTAGAAAGTACTCCAGTTGAGTAGAGGTATCGCACAAAACGATGGTGTCACCTTGGATAAATATGAAGGGCAGGGTTCATTGTAGCACAATGCTCCTGTCACAAAAATTAAACCTCAACAGGAAGCGCTTACAGATATAAATAAAGCAGGTGCCAGAGTTGCTTATTTGCAACTGTTTTCTGACCCTGTCCTGACCCTAAACAGCCGGGTGCCCGAGGCAGGGTCAGAGAATAGTTACAAATGGCGCCGGCAAGCTGCCAGAGTTTAAGTTGCTTACTTGCAACTATTCTCTGACCCTGTCCTGACCCTAAACAGCCGGGTGCCCGAGGCAGGGTCAGAGAATAGTTACAACTAAGCAGGTGCCCGAGTTGAAGCTCAAATTCAGTAACGCATTCATCAGCACAAAAACAATCGTGAGCTTTGTCGAGGCTGGGCAGGTGTGCTTTCTCCCCATATCTACAGTTGAAAATTAGCTGTGACGCTGGATAGAGGCCTTTGCATCCTGCACTTTCACAGGCGCAATCCCCATTCAGTTTCTGTGACCAGGAGCTTCTTTCTCCTCATCTGCTGCTCTGATCGGTCTCTGACCTTTTATACACACAAGAGGCATGTGAACTCGCATAGAAGGCCCGCCTGTTTTGCCCCGCACACACACTGGCAGTGTCACCGTCTTTACGCCAGTTACCCACTATGATGGACAGCTCACTCAAGGAACCCCTGCACCCTTCGGCGCGATGGCATAGTAACACACACATGGTCACTGGAGACAACTCTTCTGTCACGTTACGCAGCTGTAGTGTAGGAAAAGCACTATGCATTTACCCAACGAGGTAGCACTTACTGATTAGCCAGTAGAAAGTACTCCAGGTGAGTTGAGGTATCGCACAAAACAGTGGCGTCTTCTTGGATAAATATGAAGGGCAGGGTTCATTCTGGCACGATGCTCCTGTCACAAAAATTAAACCTCAACAGGAAGCACTTACAGTAGGTGCCCGAGTTGAAGCTCAAGTTCAGTAACGCATTCATCAGCCCAAAAACAATCGCGAGCTTTGTCGAGGCTGGGCAGGTGTGCTTTCTCTCCATATCTACTGTCGAAAATTAGCTGTGATGCTGGATAGAGGCCTTTGCATCCTTCACTTTCATGAGCACAATTCCCGTGCAGTTCCTGTGACCAGGAGCTTCTTTCTCCTTGTCTGCTGCTCTGATCGGTCTCTGACCTTTTATACAGACAAGAGGCATGTGTACTCTCATAGAAGGCCCGCCCATTTGGCCCTGCACACACACTAGCGGTGTGCACCGTCTTTCCACCATGTACCCACTATGATGGCCAGCTCACTCAAGGGACCCCAGCGCCCTTCGGTGCGATGGCAGTAACACACACATGGTCACTGGAGACAACTCTTTTGGCACTTTAAGCAGCTGTAGTGTAGAAAAGCACTATACTTTTATCCAACGAGGTAGCACTTACTCGATTAGCCAGTAGAAAGTACTCCAGTGGAAATCTCAAAAACATCCACGGATTTTTTTGCGATTTCGTGCGAATTCACGGACTGCAGATCCGCAAAGTTCACCCATACTCATAAAACACACTGCTGCCTACACAAAATGGCCGCTACCCAAATGACTTAGTAAGAACAACAACAACCAGAAAGAGGGCATGGCATCAAACAGGCCTATGGCAAAAGCACACTGGCTGGCTACACAAAATGGCCACCAGCTACATGGCTTAGTTCAGACAACACCAACCAGCAATAAAGCATGGCCACAAACAGAGAATACCTGCAGGGCTATGGGGAAAGGACACTGCTGGCTGCACAAAATGGCCGCTAGCCAAATGGCTTTAGTCAGAGCAACAACAACCAGCAAGGGGGGTGGCCACAAACAGAGAAGACATGCAGGCCATTGGCAAAAGCACACTGGCTGGCTACAAAAAATGGCCACAAGCCACATGTTCAGAACAACAACAACCAACAAGAAGGCATAGCCACAAAGAAAGAGGACATGCAGGCCTATGGGGAAACACACTGACTGGCTACACAAAATAGACACAAGCCACATGGTCACAACAACAAGGATGAGGAATGGAAAACAAAGAACACATGCAGGCCTATGGTGGATTCTGAATATACAAAATGGCCCTTGGCCACATGGCATGGGGAGCAAAAGAAAGTGGTGGGCTATGCCAAACACACACACACACACACACACTGGCCAGACAAAAGAGGCACGACAACACAGAGAACACAGCATTAATTCAGCAATGCCAAAAACAAAAATGAACAGGGCTACAATTGTTTACAACAACACACATCCTCCAAAGCCATTTTCCCACTTACAGACTGTTTGCAGGGGGAAAAAAGACCTATAGGAGTCAAAGGAGACTGGTAGGTTGTATTGTATCCACCAGCTTCTATTTTGCATTTCTATGTTTAAATCACATTTATAATATCATTTTTGCAGTAGCGCTTGATTGGTCCTGACAGAAAGCCGAATGGCTGAAACATGTAGACCGTTTTTTCAACGCAAGCAACGGTTATTCTTTCAAACTGTCTACGTCTTGTTTTTAAACTTGACACTGTGACAACGCTTATTAAAGTTTCAGTAATTATCCCAGTAGCCAATTGTATTCACTTCACTTTATGATTTTCTCTTTTTTGCACTGCAAACCATCAGTACCTCACATTGAGATTGCCGAGTGGCGGCATGGTCAATAGGGTGCAGAACAAGCTAGATCTCTTTTTTTGGTAGATTGCACTAATACGGAACTTACCTTTAATCCCAAATGACGAAGAGTAGCCACTCATGTGGGCTGATGGGATTATACAGCACTTGATGGTTCCTCCCTTCTGTGATTCAGACATTTAGTGGTCTTAGAGCTTATATGTTTGTTATGTAGACCGGTAGTGTTTCATTTGGAGATTTAGTGGTAGATTGGGGATTCAACACTACTTGGTCTCTAAAGATTTCCCTTGGACCCTATTTCTAAGGTTTTTGTGTACTCACTTCAACAGATACCACAGAAACAGCTGTTTCATGCACCCATGAATAGTACAGGTCCTACTAGCTGGAAGGCCCATTGACAGACTAGGCCACAAAGTTAACTAAATCAATATTGCAAATGTATTAAAAAATGTGGAGAAGATGTAGTGAACTGTGAAACATTTTTCCTTCTCAAAAGAAGAAAAATTAAATGGAAAAAATATCTAGGTCCCAACTAAAATTGCAGGCCACACACCACAATAGATTTAAAAAATTGAATAAAAGCACAAATAAACCCAGATGTAGGCCCCCAATCAACCAAAAAACACCCTTATACACCAGTTTTTCAATTTATTTGTTATATCTCAAAATCAAAGTCCTTACATCCGAAGGAGCGAACAAGGAGAGTGATCCTTCCAGCTCCAAATCCCAATGAAAAGTGACCAGGAGAAGCACTGGGAGGAGCCAGAAGTTGGAGCCTCTGGGGCACTTCCTTCTGGTTTGAATTTGGTTTTTTTAATGGGTTCTCCCGCAAAAAAAAAACTGCTAACAGCCAGTTTGAGCAGAAAATCCACTCCAAATGAATCTCAGTTTTATTCTCAAGCAGAAAATCTTTGGTTTGCAATGGGTACTAAGACTACTAGATTGGCGCCATCGCAGCCGGAAGCTGTGCGAATGAGCATGAAGTCTCACAGGATCTCGCAAGTGGCTCGAGACTCTGGTGCTTACGGTTGAGAGCCAAAAGAAATGTCAACCACCAATGGAAAAAAACTCTGCTTCTTGTCCGAATGGTGGGATTCACGAATTCTGCACTCCTCCATGGAGCGCGAATTGGCCGAATTCCGTGCTCCTCTGTGGAGAGCCTGAATTCTGCAAACTCCGTGAGCGGAGTGGAGTTTACCACCCAGGCTTAGTTTAGACTCAATATTTGAATAATGGTGTGGGATAGTGGGCGTGGCTTAGTAAAGGGACTGTGAGGTATGTATGGGCAGGATCCAGGGCCAGTTCAACTCTTTAGATGCTTGATACCATAGAACCTGGTCAACTAGGGGGAGGTGGGAAGAATTTGGGTAGAAAGAGGAAATTCAGCTTCTCCCTCCATGGGAATCTGAATAATCTTACACTGTCAAGTCTTGATCTGTGCAAAAAAGTTGCATGCAAGGCCTTCAATTCATTTTAACCAGGGGTGTCCAGCATAGATCCAAGGTGACCTTATCCATGCAACATTGTCAGGATATAAATTTACATCAACTGACTCAAAGAGGGACTCATTTACGTCTTCAGTTCTTTTTTGAAAATCAAGCATGGATCTTGCACTACTAGACATACATTGGACGCCACTGAAATCTCAAATAACAACCAGCAATAGTTGTCATCCAGAGGACTACACATCTGGGTAAACGTGTCCAAGTCCAGGGTGAAACCCAGTCTACAATTTTTCAAAACATGGACTCAGAATTTAGTTGTAGTAGCAAAAACTAACATATGTTGATGGACTTTTGTATTCGTCCCCACAGGCAGTAAAATTCAGTGCACATATTTCCATTTTACATGAGCAGGACTGGGCTAGAGAAGTACCCCGAACTCCCATCACAGGGCTAAAGGCATGGCAACCAGACCCTCCAGGATTTCGCAAAATAATAGAGATATCAGCACCTTTGTAAAAAGGCAGCGCTTTTTACAAAAGTGCCCACGAAATCAGGGTTATGCGGCATGGAGGCAGAGAGCTACAGCAGGCAGGCATAATCCCTTTCACGTGTCATGGTGTAGGGCAATTCCTGCATTGTGTTCTCAGCAGCAACGTGCAGGCAGAAAGGTGGGGGCTTTTTTTATTGTTACCTCCAGCTGTTTCGAAGATAAAGGCCAAGTTAAGGATCCATCAGGCCGCTCCTTTTGATTTAGTATCCTGACTGGATGTGGCCTGGAACATCACTTAAATGCAAATACAAAGGAGGGGAAACAAAATAACACAGCATGTTATCTCTTCAGAGGTGCTTAAAAGATGCATGCTTTTGACTTTGTTCAGTCCCTTTATGAAAGTAAGTGCATGAACTGTATAGTTGTCAGATGTGTTGGTCTGTCCAAGTATTTACAAAAATAACTATTTAAATAGTACTATTTTTTTTATAGTGCTGCTCATTCCAGTGCGGGGTGTCAGAGCGCTTTACCTAACATACACATTAAACATTGATAATAAATCATGTAAGTGTGTAAATCAATGGACAAGATGTGTTACATGAGTCAGTCAGGGTTATAAGGTGTAGGAGTCACATGTCCTTCACAGCTCACTGTGCAATATTAGAAGGATTATAATTTATGAACTGCAATTAATAAAAGGATCTCTGTGTTCAAAGCAGTAACTTACTTACCTAGCTACATAAAACTAAAATCTCTCATCTGCATGTTACGTGATGTGCTTTGAAGGAGGCACATTAACCTTCTATACTACTTTGATGCAAATCTGGGACTACACAAGACACAGATCTCTCTAACAAATGCTTTAACCTCCAGAGTTATCTCATCATTATTATGAAGAATGCAGACTTTCCAACAAATTAAGCAGAATAGATTTACTGCTATGCTACTCCTTGTTGCCAATTCCTTTGTGACAAGGCTTTGAAAAAAAATATATTATTAGTTGTGGCCCAGATTTTGCGTTGGAATTTAACCACTTTTTTTGGCACAAGCCCAAAGCAAAATTTAATTTGTTAAATCTCATATTGCGCTTAAATGTACTCATGATATACCTGATAAACATATGTGTTAGGTCTTAATATCTGATGTAACTTCCAGAGTCATCACGTCATGTGCTATGGTGGCACGTGCCATGAGGTCACTTGCAAACTAAGTTAGTCCCCCCACTTCTTTTTGTAGAAATTGTTCCCTGTAGGAGGGGGTGGTGGTAGGTGGAAGGTGGGAGTGAGGGGGCGGTCAGTCAGTATAATCATGTGTGCAACATGATGTTTACTGCACAGTTTTAGTTGCATGAACAGTTGGGAGAAATTCGAATTACAGCAAACTATGGTGTAGACTTGTAAGCAGGGTCAGTGGCAGGAGAGTAGAAGGGTTGATGCCACTTGTCAGGGTATGGGTGCCTGTGCCCTGTTCTGGGATGGGAGTGGACAGGAAGCGGGGAGCAGCGTTGGGCACATATGCATCCCCTCTTTTCTTGTTTTGGGACCCAGCAGTGGTGCATTTAGGCTTGCAAGAGTGTCTCAGACTCTAATGGGCACGCCAATTTAAAAGTAGAGCGTTATGATCGGCCCTGGGATTTTTGATTCCCTTGGGCCATCTCGGTCCTGCACAAGTCAGAGTCCCGCAAGTTCTCTAATTGGCTGCCAGCAACATCAGCAAAATGCTGCTTCCAGCCATTACAGGACTCCGGGACTTAGCATAGCAAACAAATACTTTCAGACACTTTAAACATGCCTATTTGAAAATGGAATACTCTGCTACAACAGTTTCCACTGATGTAAGGCTAAAAATAAATGATTGCGAGGAAAATAAAGTGCTGCAATATTGCAGCTAAATTTCAATTTTGGTTCCACTAAAATTTCAATTTTTGTGCTGCTAAGTTTGCAAATATACACAGCAAATCCTGGGGGGTCTGGATTGTAAAGCTGGAGCAACTGTGTCTGTTTTGGAGGACCTCCAGGTGTATTTGCAGTTCTTGATACCGCAGGTCATGAGGCTCTCATCTGTAATGTTTGAGTTGCTCTTCCCTGCCGTCGCTAGTTTGCTCCAGCGTGTCAACCTGTGGCCGATCTCTATGACATCCCTTAACTTTGATGTCTGAGGTCATCTCCTCTCACAGGGTAGCGATGTCTGTCCAGAGTGCAGGAAAAAAGGTCTTCATGAAGGAGCGGATGATTGCACTTCTGAGTAGGTGGCTCGTGGGTTATTGGTGGGTAGGGCAAGGTCTCCCGGATCTGATCCTTCTTCTTGGCTGGTATCTTCCTGGGTATGTCTATTAAGGTGGAGACCTTTTTTGACCCTCTGACCTGCTATGCTGGCAGTGACATGAGGCTGCTTCCTTAGGCCCCTGGATGGTGCAATGGGCCTGTGCACACCTACCCCAGGAGTGCAGTTGCCAGGGAAGAATTATAGATAGCAACAGGGAGCCTCTTCCAGCTGCCTGTAGGGGTCACCACCTTGTTTGGTTGTGCAGTGTTGCGCCACCTCTGTCAGAGCTTCCCTCTTTAAATTACAAGCTGTGGTTGCTAAGGCAGGGCTCGGGCTAGTACTCATGGTGAGAGGCCTTCACAGCAGTGTCCGGTGGTTTGTAGGAGTGAAGATATGGACACAAGACTCCCTAATGCCTTTCCCTTCATAGCATGGCCTTCTGGTGCATGGGATAGTATTGTATTGGTGTGCACAGTGCTCAGTGTAGTACTGCCTGTCCCCTCTTCAGGAGTGGCCAGTAGCGTAGTCCTGGCTGCAGTACTATCAGTTGTGGTGGGTTTCCATTTCACCGGGGAAGCAGAGACACCATTGGTCATCAAATGTGTACTCTCCTGCACCCTGCAGCAGAAACTTAGACATGCACCCACTGGAAGGAGGCGGATGCAGAGGCCCCCAAGGGTGGCAATGTAGTTTGGGAGGCTTCCCTGCACTCCCCTCGCAGCCTCCATTTGCTCATTCACCCCGACGGGGCAAATCACAGGTCTGCTGGCACCTGCCATTTTGGTTAAACTTGTGCCCCCAGGTTTCTGTCAATCGCAATTTTCTGGAGGGAGCATGGTGCCCTGCAGGCCTTTTTCAGGCTCCCCCTGGTGTCTGTAGGAGCTCCCTCCCAGGAATCGTAGTCCAGATCCCAGGGAATTGCTGTACTGGGCAAATGAGTCTCATGGCGGAGCTCTCATTTGGGTGCGATCTTGGACACGCCCCTATTATTGCCTTTTTCCAGATCCACGCAGAGGACATATTTCTTGAGTTCCCTAAGAAAGATGTAATTCTGTATATCCTGGATTACAATATTGCAAGTGATGGAGGTTGTTGAGTAGGGCCTGATTGTTGTTACAAGGTGTTCAAAGGTTGAAGGTTTAGCTCCCAAATAGTTTTGCATTTAAAGTATGTTTTAGGAATAAGTGCTACACCCTCTCTAAATGTATCTTCTCTGGCCATTCTAATACTATGATGTAATAAGAGATTCACAGTTGGAAGTAGCTGTTAAGCCAGGTTTCAGTAAGAATTAGTGGCTTTATTTATTTTCCAGTTATAACATCTCTAATTTCAGTTTTGGATCTGTAATGGCACACCATACAGTTCAAAGACCCCAAAGTCACTGTCTTGGCTGTTTGGGTTTTAATTAGGCCTGGGCATGAAATTCTGCTCGCTCGTGGAGTTTGCAGAGTTTGTCCCACTCTGGCTCGAGTTTGCAAGCGTAAACAAGGAAAATCGTATTCCAGACCACCTACCGGCAAGATTTTTCAACATGGGCGGTTGCGGATGGTCGCTACCGCCCACATTGAAAAACCTTCCATTTGCGTTGAGGAAGCTGCCACTCAAGTGGAATATTTACATGAGCAGCAGAAAGAAGCAGTGCCCTCTTGCACACTGTGTGGTGCTGTATGCACTGATTTTACCCCACAGGACAAACAACTGGTGCTAAGCATCAGCATGAGTGGCTCAATGCAACTCACTCTGCCACTTGCGGAATTCCACGTAGCGTGGTAGAGGTTTTGGATCACTTTGCGAAGTTTTGCGTAGCAGACCTCAACAAACTCTACCCAGGGCTTATCACACTATGAGGGTTGCATGATTCAGTTTAGAGCAGTTTTTGGCTCTTTGCTTTTACTGAAGTAGTGTGTGTTTATTCTATTGTTTATGTATTATGAACGAGGGTTAAAAAAATGTGTCCTATCACTGAATTTTGAACTTCCTTCTGTGTTTACTGTGGTAAATGGTGTGTTGTCTGTTTGAGTAGTCTTAGATACAATTGATATTTTGGCCCAACTTTGTTAGGTAGGAAGAAGGGTATGGAGGTCATTTTTAGTGCACAGAATCTGAAATATTGATAGTTTCCCAAGAAGTTTTTAGATTAATTTATTCATAAGTTTGTGCGATTCCGTTTTGCTAGAAGGAGTCACTCCACCACAAATCATGTGAAAGGGAAAATAACAAGGATATATGGGAATTCAGTTTTTTCCTAATTCACCATCAGCAGGCAATTGCGTACATGGCTCCGCTTCCTCTGTGCCTCAGGTATTCTCTGTGCATCGGGCCTAGTGGCTTAGTGGACTAATGCATCCACTGGAATTGTGTCTAAGTGGAATAACTTTGCCACTGTAGGGGCCTGTGTTGAACCTCATGGTCACAGGTTCAAATCCTAGCAGGTCCACACAGCCTTCATCATTCTGAGGTCAATAAAATGAGTGCCATTGAATTGGGTACCAATAAACATCTGTTATTTATCCCGAAGATACCCTTGAGTGAATGTGTGCTTTACAAATAGTTATGTTAAGTTATTATTGAGTGTTACATTTTTGTTAATCATTGACTAATATAGCATGAAGCAGTAGTTATTTTTTGATGGAGTAAAAAGCCCATCTTTTAATTAAATTTAATTACATCCATGATGCCCTATGCCTTGCCCAAATTTAAAGCTCCACTTGCATTCAACTTTCTACATGACCTCCAGCCTCCGTAAGATTTTGTTGTACCTAATTGTGAGAGGGTTTGTGTAGGTGGGTTTGATTCACTGTTGTTAGGAATGATCTGAGTCTGTAGCTCAGAAGACTTCTTGGTATGAGAATTTCCTCAAGAAATGCCATGAAAGTTAGCCTTAGAGGTCAGGATTGGATTATTATGTATGATTAACAATTTTTTCGCTTGTTAAGCAACGTTGATTTTCATCTTCAATGGTGTCAAGAATATGTAGGGATAAGGATAGAGGTTTAGCAAACGGTGAGGTAGCCTCAGAAATAATTGATTGTCTGAGCATGTAGAACTATTTACACTGCCAGTATTTCGAGGATGTTATTGTACGTTGGAATTGCTTTATCCCTAGAGGGACTAGAGGGACTTCTAAAAGTATGTTGTGATGGGCATAACTGATTTCCCAATGTTGCATCTGTTGGGCGATTTCCCATTCTGGTTCATCTTTGTAATGACTCTCTTCATGTTTTGGTATCAGTTCTTAAATTATTTCATCACCTTTTTTCCCAGTAGTTGAAATAATTTAGTTGAGAATTTATTTTGGTTAGTCGGGAAATTATCTAACTTCTACCACTGTGATTTCAGAGTTTTCATTTTTAAATTAAGATTCATGAGTGAGTAAGGTGGTTTAAATTGAGGTTAAAAGAACATTTTTACTTTTTCACTTCCCTTTCCTGATGCCAAATCAATGTTTGCTGTTATATGATTAATTTGACCGTTGTCTCTCATTTTGAGTAGTAGGTTTGACAGGCTCATTTCCTTGCTGAAATGAGAGTTAGGGCAAATAGTGGGATCATTCTATCTTCAATTGCGGGTTGTTGTGCTTTGGCAACTGCACTTGCTGACCACATTTTTGTTATCTGTAATTGACAATAAGACTCATATGCTTGTTCTTTAGTGAGATGTAGGGGAACTGTTCATATACTAGGGTTTATTGAGGAAGGTAGAAATCTTTCTTGGAAAGAGAAATAATTTGTGTTTTAGCTAAAGTCCTTCAACATCCAGAGAACCTCAAAACAAAGCTGTGAAGCCACAGGAACCTACTGTGGAGACACTCAGGGAACTGCCGAGTACTATCCAGCACATTAAAAGGAAGTTATCTCCTAAGTAGGGAACATGGCAGGACACCACAGATACCTATTTGACTGTGTCTGTAAGATGGCTTGCACAGAGGCAAAGTGATTCCCTTAATTGACTGGGCTACGCCCCATGCAAATGAAGGATTGCCCCGTGCAGATAGAGCTGGTGCTTTATGTGAGCCAGCACTGTCGATATTACAGAAGGAGCCATACAAGCGTCTTCGGCCCTTTCTGTAATACCGAAGTGTCTAGGAAAGCGCAAAGCATGTGCAAACGCCAGTAGCACACCCGGGGCACTCTCTGTAATACGGCCCCTGGTTGGGAGGAATGTGAATCATCTTCTCTCAGGAAGAACAATTGGGGATGGGAACATAAATAACTTGAATGAGATTATTAACTGGGATGAGGCCTGCCCATTCAAAGTTAAGTGTAAAGTAAAACCTGGGGAAGAGAGAACTTGTGATCCCAGGCCACAGTATAGCCATCCTGGCCCCATCCCAGTGGAAGGATGAGAAGGCTCTATAGGAAATGACTACATTTTTGTGTGGTGCACCTTCATGTTTTAACTGGGCTCTTTATCAGGCTGCAGAACTCTGTGTACCTTACCTGTGCTAACGATTAGTATAGTACCCATGTTCACCCTCTGAACATGGTTAGATTGGTATTCTTTTAATTGTCATTATTTAATTTGCCTAAAAGCCCCTACTATAAGCGTCAAGGTGTGTGCAGGGCTTGTAAGTTAAATACCATTAGTAGACTGCACCACCTACTGTGTCATCCACTATAGTGCAAATATGTTTCATGTCTACCATTCATTGGGGCTGACTGTAGCAGTACAAAAACTGCAATTATACCTAGAAAAATAAACCATATTGACAGGTTGAAACTTTGCTTTTAAACATAATTAAACACCAATATGTAGGTCTGGTAGCAAAAGACAGGGTGATTGGTAGTTAAATGTAGTACATGTAGTACTGTAATGTTAAACTTTCCTTACACGGACAAGCACCTTAAAGCTATTTTCACTGCAGGAAGGCTGGCTCATAGAGAAAACATGAGAAGCAATAATATTAATTCTTCTATCTCATTGTAGAGACCAGCTACAAAAATGATTCAACAACTCTTTTTATTATTTAGTAAAACCCTAACTCCATGGTGATGTCCACTTTGTTATAAATGTTAAGGGAAAATAACTTTTACAAAGTTATTTTTTTCCTGCCTAGATCTCCTAGATGCTAATTTGCCATAGCCCCCAAATGCTTGGCCTTGATTAAGTGTGAATACTGGTTCTATTAAAGAGACAAAGGCCTGGATGTTGAGATATGTTTTTGTTTCTTTGGCAGCATAGACAGTTGGTATGGACCCAGCAACTTAATTTACTTCAAAGGGACCTCACCTATCACAGGTATATATTAGCTGAAACCTGAAGGGCCTTGAACCTTCATTGCCCCAGTCAGACAGGCACCAAAGGCAGTAGGAGAAAAGCTTGCCTCTGTTCCAGTAGAAGCAGTTTGGCCTTAACCGCCAGGCCAGGTGCTCTCTGAGCCAAAACACAAGCAACCCTAGGCCGTTTTTGTCCTTTTTAAGAGTCATCAATAAGGTATAGCTTGGTTCCAGTGGCAAAGTGTGTATGGGACACAAGTCTGATATCTTGTTTATGGATGTGACACAATAAACTACTGTGAACGGTATTGACACATATATATATATATATATATATATATATATATATATATATATATATATATATATATATATATATATATATTCACTGAAAAAAACAAAGATTACAATAATGTTTGGGTACATGAAATGTTCTGTAACAACATAAAAGTTTAACCTTGTGGCCCTGCCATGCACAATTTTCTCATCAATAATTTCATTGCAAATGTTGCAGTGATATTATCAGTGATGCCATAGAAGATGTCACGAGTGACATAATATGTGGGGTAATTAGCAGTGCATGGCAAGGGCACCTTAGGGCACGAGTTATAATTACTTGAGATAATTATAACTAATGAATTTATGAGGTTTTTAGAGTTTAAAACTTTATGTTCTTACTGAACATTTCACCTAACTATAACATTACTTCAAATTTTGTTTTTTCCAGTGAATTTCTATGGGGTTTTTAATGTAAAGTAATATTCTAGTACCATATATAAAGCTAACCCACAAGTTGCATGGCCTTCTGCTTTGTGAAGCAGGGGGTTAGCCACGGGCCTGTGGTCAACCCCCACCATGCAGCCAACCCGCACACGGTGCATGGCAACTGGCTGTGTGTGGCCAGAGGTTGGCTGCAGTGCCTGGCCTGTGTCCAAGCCCTGGGGCTAACCCCCAGCAGGCAGCCAAACCCACACTGCTTTGGCTCTGTGCAGCAGGAGGAAGGCACAGGGCCCTATGAACAACACACATGAAGGCAACAAAGCCCCCCGAAGGCTGCCAACCTCACCCCATGCATATGCATTGGTGACTTGGCCTAGGGTTAGTCTTTGGGCCCCAATGACCCCATCCCCTGGGGCCAAAACCAATGTATATTAGGGGAGGGGAATGCCACCCCTTTCTCCAAACAAAATAAGGCCCCAGGGCCCCTATAATCTGGGTAAATTGAATAAACAAAGGGGAGGTAGCTGTGCAACCCTCTCCCCATGCCTTAATAGGCCCTGGGGACCCAATTCTCCAGGGCCAAACTTTTATGGGGAGGGGTGCCTGTGGCCACGTCCCCGAACTTTATCAAGTCTCAAGGGACCCCATTCCCCAGAGCCAGATCCAATAACAAAATGTGGAGGAGGCCATATGGGCCCCTCCTTGATCCTTATTAGACCCTGGGGATCCCATCCCCCAAGGCTAAATAAAATTAAACAGGGGAGAGGGGTATGTGGCCTCTCTCTTTGAGCCTTTTTGAGTCCCAGGGACACCATCCCTGGGTGCCAACACCAATAAAAACAGGAGGGGTTGTGTTCCCCTCTCAGAATCTTATTAGACCCTGCAGAGTCCATCCCCTGGGGCCAAATACAATTAAGAAGTGCAGGGGAGTGTGACCTCTCCACAAACCTTTAGAGGCCCAGAGGACCCCACCCCTGGGGCAAAATACAATTGAAAAGGGCAGAGAGTTATGCTTCCCCCCTTGCTGAGCTTTCTCCCGGGCCCAAACCAATAAAAAAGGGTAGGCAGGCATGTGGCATGTCTCCCTAAGCCTTAATACACTTTTAAGACCCTTCCATCAGGTCCATATACAATTAAACAAGGAAAGGGACATGGGAACCCCTTCCTAAAGCCTTATTAGGACCCATGGACCATATCCCCCGGGCCTGCATCAGTTATAAGTGGGTGTCTCAGTGCCCACCTGGGGTACCCACCAACCAAGCCATTGGGGGCTGCATGGGGAGTCCCGGGATGCTGTCGCTCCAGCCAGCTCCCTGCATAGTGAGGGACCCAGCATTGCTTCCACCTGGAAGAATCAGCTGCTTTTTGGATGCTTCCTCCATCTGGGAGTAATATGTGTTTTGTTTTCTTTCCCGCATCAGTGTGGGCAGGAAAGACAAATCTGCTCCCATACAGTGGGAGACATTTTCAATCTCCTGCCAGCTGGGTGCAGACTTGAGGGCATATTTATGACCCCCTTTGCATTGCTCTCGCACCATGCGACGTAGTGCAAGGGTGATGCAAATGAAATATGTGATTTATGAAACCACACAAGGCTACCTTGCATGACCATGCGTGGCTTTATAATCTGATTGTTGTCTAAGATTTCTGAAAATATGGGCATTCTGTTGATGACTTATTTTTGGTTTCTTTCCCAAGGGATGTTAGGCAGTTGCTTGGCGTTACATCATTTTATGTAATGTTTGTCTGTTAATGTTGCTGTTTTAAGGATTTTAGATTGTATACAAATTCCTTCATGGTTTTCACAGAGTATTTAAAGTAAACTGAAATGGTTGGCTGCAAAGAGACACCACTATGTTGTTTTCAAAAACCCTCCTCAGGAGCATTCATGGAGGACTCTGAAGTTGTTTTTCTAATAGCAACCTTTTCAGCAAGGTGTATACTTGTGTCAATGCCTGTTGCCTCTAATGCATTTTTGACCAGTCTTTTTTCATTGTTTTGATTGCTGTTCTGTGGAACCCACGCAAGCCATGATACCTCATAATTATCTTGTATATTCAGTGTTCCTTTGTTCTAACCTTACCTTGCATTTTGTTCCACTGGAGCTTCCTACTCCAGCTACCCAGCTTGTAACTTTTTGGTTGTGTGCTCTCCAAGGGGGGGAGGTCATTTTCGAAGACACAAAAACACCGGCCTGACTGAGCTGCGTGCTTCGCTTACTCACTCATTCAATTTCAATCTAAAAATGTTGTTTAGGAAGCACTTAGCAACTTTGCTGGCTCCTTCCCCCCAATTACCGATAGACGAATGTTGGACTGGAATATGTTAGTGTGGAATGGCGTGGCATGTGCACTCCAAAGTACTCACAGTTGGATCACTTCTTCGTCTCTAGCCACTTATATTTGTTTTTTTATTAGTTAAGTTTTAGCCCTGCTGGTCTTCTTTTCTTTTCTATGTTTTATTTTTCTATTTCCTCCAGCTTGCCAAAAATAACAGTAGAAATAATAATATGGGACTGAGAATTAAGAAGTAAAGTAATTCTGATACTGCAAGCCACACCTTATCAAATCAGGCTGCTTCCACAGCTTTTGCAGTGATGCCTTGCAGACCCTCTCCTCTGGCTGGGGGTAACATTAACAGTTCTATGGATGTGACTCTTCCTATTATTGGAGGCTCATAGTACCTGCGGGCAAGCTGTTATTATAGCGGAGGTGGGTGCAGGAGCACTTGCATTTGCCTGGGGGCCACTTACCCTACTAGTAGTTCAACCCACAACCAGACCTTAATCTCTGCCTCAGGGGAGCTCAGGGGTAGGTTAGAGTGCAGGAGAGGGAGTGCCTCATACCTGGTACAGAGTGTCTTCGGTGTGTCCAGTTACAGGGGTGCGCTTTAATCTGCGAGGTGGTGCGGGCCTACCCATCCTCACCAGATGTTGTAGCACCTTTGGGCGCTGTGTCTTGCGGATGGTGGGATTCTGAAGTCCTGAGGTAGGGTCCTGGAGCCTGGTTCCTGTTTCCAACTGGCTCAGGCCGCCGAATCCTGAAAGGCATAAAGACTTGCAGTTCCACTGTGGCGTAATGCAGTTGCGGAGCCAGGATTCTGAAATGGCTCTATTACACGCAAGTTGAATTGTGATTGCCCTGGCCGAAGGGTCCTGAGGAACAATGGGACCCCCATAGGCCCCTGCGAACCACACCCTGTCCTCTCTGAGCTGCCTCCGTGGGTAGTCTTTGGAACACCCGGTGAGCTGGAGCCAGTGCCAAAAGCACTTCACGGCCAGAGCACACATGCACTGCTCGTCGCACTGTCTCACTGCAGCAGAAATAGGAAGATAATTCAGATAACAATAGTAGTTAGACTCGTTCATAGGCCAGATGAACAAATTACTGCATTGCATTGCCATACTCTGAGTTTGGGAGTCTTTTTCATGGGTGTTACATGGGTGTTCCTGGTAAACCTTGGAATGCACCAAAAAGATATGCCTATTTATCAGAGGCGTAACCAGGAGAAATATCTTTATTTCTCCTGGTTATTTTCTTTTTCTATGTGTGGTGCACTCAGTGATATAAATTGAGATGTCAACAGTGATGTCGTCAGTGATGTCACTGACCATGTCTTGAATGATGCAATATGTGACATCATCTGCAGTGCATTGCAGGGACGCGAGTTAAAGTTAGCTCAACTAACTATAGCGGACAAATTTCTTTGGTTTTGTACGAGTGAAATGTCCAACTGACTATAACATCCCTGAAACCTGTGTTTTTTCAGTGAATTTCTAAGGTTTTTTAAACGCAATTATTTATCTATAACGTCCCTGAAACCTACGGTTTTTCAGTGAATTTCAAAGGTTTTTTAAATGCTAATTTCTAACTTTGCCTACAGAGGTAGGACATGTGCAGAAAGAGGACAAAAGGTGCAGACAGAAGCAAGAGAAATGCAGAAAGAGGCCACAGAAGTCCAGATAGATAAAGAAAAGTACAGAAAGAAGCAAGAGATATGAAGAAAGAACCAACAAACAACAGAGGTGCAGAAAGAGGCCTTGTTGCAAAGTCTTTCTGTGCCCCCCTTTCTGTGCAGGGGGATTAAGACTACCTCTAAGTCAGAGGTGCAGAAAGAGGAAAGAGAAGTACAGAAAGAAACAACAGAGGTGCCGAAAGAGACAAGAGGGTTGCAGAAAGAAGCAAGTGATGTGCAGAAAGAGGCAACAGAGGTGCAGAAGGAAGCTGGAGAATTACAGAAAAAAGCAAGAGAACTGCAGAAAGAAGCAAGCGAATTTCTGAAAGAAGCAACAGAGGTGTAGAAAGAAGCAAGAGAAGTGCAGAAAGAGGCAAGTGAGATGCAGAAAGAAGAAAGAGCAGTGCAAAAAGAATCAACGGAGGTGCAAAAATAGGCTAGATGGGTCCAGAAAAAGGTAGGAGGGATACACAAAGAGACAAGAGAGGTACAGAAAGAGGCAGGAGGGGTGCATAAAGAAGGACAATAAGTGCAGAAAGAAGTAACAGAGGTGCTGGAAGAGGCACGAAGGGTGTAGAGAAGTACAGAAAGAGGCAACAGAGGTACAGAAAGAGGCAAGAGACGTGCAGAAACAGATAGGACAGGTACAGAAAGAGGGGCCAAGGGGTGCAGAAAGCAGCAAGAGATATGCAGAAAGAGAAAAGAGGGATACAGAAAGAGGCAAGAGATCTGCAGAAAAGAGCAACAGAGGTGCTGAATGAGGCAAGCAAGGTGCAGGAAGAAGCAAGAGAGTTACAGAAAGAGGCAATATAAGTGCAGAAAGGAGCAACGGAGGTACTGAAAGAGGCAAGTGAGGTACAGAAAGGGGCAAGGGAAGTGGGGAAAGAAGCAGCAGAGGTGCAGAAAGAAGCATGGTAAGTGCAGAATGAAGCAACAGAGGTGCTGGAAGAGGCACAAAGGGTGCAGAAAGAGACAGGAAAGGTGAAGCAAGAAGGAACAGAGGTACAGAAAGAGGCAAGAGTGGTGCAAAAGGAGTCCAGAGAGGTGCAGAAGGATGAAAGAGAGTTGCATAAAGAGGGAAGAGGGGTGCATAAACAGGCAAAAGGGGTGTAGAACGAAGCAAGTGAGGTACAGAAAGAGGCAACAGAGGTGGCCAAAGAGGAAATTGTTACAGGACGAGGCAAGTGAAGTGCAGAAGGAGGCAAGAGAACTGCAGAAAGAGGCAGTAGGTGTACAGAATGAGGCAAGTGAGATGCAAAAACAAGCAAGATAAGTATAGAAAGAAGCAACAGAAGTGCAGAAAGAGGGAAGAGGGGTGTAGAGAGAGGCAAGATAGATGCAGAACAAAGCAAGACAGGTGCAGAAAGAAACAAAAGAAATGCAGAAAGAAGGAATAGAGGTACATAAAGAGGCAAAAAAGGTGCAGAAAGACATAAGAGGGGTACAGAAAGAAGCAAATCATGTGCAGAAAGAGCCAACAGATATGCAGAAAGAGGGACGAGAGATGTAGAAATTAAATGAGATTTGTAGAAAGAGGAAAGAGAAGTGCAGCAAAAGAAAAAAAAAAGCAGAAAGAAGCAACAGGAATGCAGAGTGAGGCAAGAGAGGTGCAGAGGGAAGCAAGAGTGGCTTGCACACCATTAGTACCAATTTAACACCCACATTTAGCAATATTAACAGATGACCATTCTAGGTTTGCAAAGGGCCTTCCACTATGCTGTAATACTTGTCGCTGCATTTGAGGTAATATTTGGGCTGTTTGAACTAGAAACAAAGCTTTTGTGTTCAAATCTTTAGATTACAGAGCAGATGATGAATTATGTGGCTAATGCAGAAAATGTATAATTGTGCGAAAGTCGGGCAGCCAAACAGTCACATAATTCCAGCGGCCCTGCTCATACTTCTGTCTAGGTCCACAAGTCCTCCTAAGTGATTCCTTCTTTTTTGTCTCACAGAGTTCACAGTTGAGCTTTTATGGAAACAAGGAAAACTAAACCTGAGGTTACCACTTCACAACACAGACTACCATACCACATAATTAATCTCCATAACACATAATCCCACTTTACATAATTCCTAAACACTAAACACCACATACTTTCTATCCACATAATCTCACTGCACGACATACCACATAATTCCACTACATACAATGTACATTCACTCCACTCCAAAAAATATTAGAAAAAGCTTTTGCATTTACACCGCCAATAGCTCTAAATCTCACAAATGAGAAACCTGTTACATTGCAAACACTTCTTTAACTGGTAGTTGTGTTTCCAGAGTGGTGGAGAAAGGGTACTGGGCCTCCTACCAGCGCTCAGAAATTCCACTGAATAGGATTTACAGGAGGTACTCTGAGGGCTTCTTGGCCCCCAAAGTCCCTCAGGATTAAATTGGACTACATCCCCATCCCGTAGTCTGCCAGGAGGAGTGTTTGCAGAGTGGTGGAGAAAGGGGGGCATGGCCTCCAAAGACGTCTTAGCAATCCCACTGTGTGGGACCCACTGGAGGTAACAAAAGGGGTAGTTGTCCCCAAGCACATCATTGAAGGCCAACTACCCATCCTATTACCTCCAGTAAGTCCCACACAGCAGGATTGCTAAGTTCTCATAGCAGGCCATGCCCCTTTGCCCACCACTGTGCAAACGCATTCCCTGATGCGTTCTTGGATGGTGGTTGAAGTTCCCTTCACTGCTGGGGGTCCTTAGGGACCAACTAGCCTACCTCTTACCTCCAGTAAGCCCCATACGGTGGGATTGCTGGGAGGTAGACACAGTCCTTGCCCCCTTTCTCTACCACTCTGCAAATACGCCTCCTGGCACGCTCTTCGTTGGGGGATGAAGTCCCCTTTCCTCCTGAGGGTCCCTGGGGGCCAACTTGCCCTCCTGTTACCTCCAGTTGGGCCCATACAGCTGGAGTTCTGAGAGTGCTCAAAGACCACGCCCCCTTGTTACACATGACCTCATGTCATCCTGTTTACTGACTCTGCCTTGCTTCAGCATTTCTGCGTGCACAGCAGCGCTTGCAAGTTGTTTGGGTTAATCATGTTCAAGGATTGTTTTTGTGAGAGTTTTTTTAATGTACCCTGAAGGCTTTTGTGAGCTTCGTCAAGATAAAGGCTGGAATATGTGAGATTGGAGAAGGGGACATGGGACCTCCTTCCTGCCATTGGAATGCTTTGAGATTATAAAGCTGAGGGTTGTTGACTTAGAAACCGGGATTTTGGAATCCGAACGGGGACGGACGCATCCACTTCAGAACCCTGGTTGCTGAGGCTCTTAACCATGGCTGTTAATTCCCTGGTCAGGAGTGGGTTAAGCTGCAGTGTTTGCACCAGGTGAAGTATTGAGTTTTGACTAGTGCCGTTGTGATGCGTGGTTCCAGCGACTGTGGTCATTTGAAGTGTTGAGTTTTGATTATTGCCATTGTGATGTTTGGCCAGTGGCTTTGATCTTTTGAGGTGTTTTCTTTGTGATGTGTGAGTGAGTTGAGGTGCACATCCAAAGTAATCATTTAATGTATCTAGTGTGTATATGACTTTCTGATCTCTTGTAGGACGTCCAGCATATTATACTTTCTTCAGTGTTATCTCATATTATTTGCTGCTTGTTTATTAATGGCATTATTCATGCATTTAACTGTTGTATTTACCAAGTGTGGTATTATTGCTTGCATATAAACATATATATATATATATATATATATATATATATATATATATTACCTACTGGCGGTCGCCAGTAGGTATATATAGTTAGGATTTTTTCTCTATGGGTTTTTTGAAAATTCTATGTCTAATAACTTTGGCGTTTGTGGACGGAATTGGCTGAAATTTTCAGGAAAATGGCACATTTTGTTTCTGAGCAGCCCCTGAAAATTGGGGGGGGTTTCGTCCAGGGGGGGTCGAGAAAAAAGGGGGGTCCCAAAACGTGTTTTTAACATTGAGTTTTCCATAGGGCGGTTGGCCTCACTTTTAGCCCGAACGGCTGAATGGATTTGCACGAAACTTGGCAAAATTGTAGGGACTGGTAGCCCGATGTGCCTTTTGTAGGTCTCAATATATGTGCTCCAGTGGATTTTGAGAAATTAACGTTTAAAAAAAGATATATATCTGTAACAGCGGACTGGGCAGCGGCCCAGGACGCGTACTTTTCGCGCAACGGAGCTTTGTGAAGCGAAGCTGATTGGTTCTCCGGCGTCTGTCAACATTCCAAACAGTCCGTAGCGGCCGCCATCTTGTCTCTCGGTAGGATCGAGAGACAAGAGGAGGTCAAAACAAAGGGGGAAATAACTATAAGGGGGCATAGTAGATCCTCGCTGACCCCCTAGGTTTGATGTGGAGGTTTTAAAAGGGCCCCGCGGGGCAAAAAAAAAAAATAATAATAATAATCGAACGGCTGAATGGATTTGCACGAAACTTGGCAAAATTGTAGGGACTGGTAGCCCGATGTGCCTTTGCTAGGTCTCAATATATGTGCTTCAGTGGATTTTGAGAAATTAACGTTCAAAAAAAGATATATATCTGTAACAGCGCACCGCTTCGCGTACTTTTCGCGTTACGGAGCTTTGCGAAGCGAAGCTGATTGGCTCTCCGGTGTCTGTAAACATTCCAAACAGTACGTAGCGGCCGCCATCTTGTCTCTCGGTAGGATCGAGAGACAAGAGGAGGCCAAAGCGAAGGGGCAAATGACCATAAGGGGGCATAGTAGATCCTCGCTGACCCCCTAGGTTTGATGTGGAGGTTTTAAAAGGGCCCCGCGGGGCAAAAAAAAAAATAATAATAATAATCGAACGGCTGATGACCATAAGGGGGCATAGTAGATCCTCGCTGACCCCCTAGGTTTGATGTGGAGGTTTTAAAAGGGCCCCGCGGGGCAAAAAAAAATAATAATAATAATAATCGAACGGCTGAATGGATTTGCACGAAACTTGGTAAAATATTAGGGACTGGTAGCCCGATGTGCCTTTGCTATGTCTCAATATATGTGCTTCAGTGCATTTTGAGAAATTAACGTTCAAAAACAAGATATATATCTGTAACAGCGCTCCGCTTCGCGGAGATAAAATTATATGTGTATTACCTAGCTGTTGCTAACACCAGTTAGCGACGGCTAGTAGGAGATAGCGACCATCTTGGGTCCCACTTTGCATGTGAGTGATATTTATCACTAATGACATGCAAAGTGGGCATGCCAAGATGTTAGCGACTGGAAACAGTCGCTAACATCGCTATCTCCTATTATCAACTTTTGGAAATATTCGAGATAAGCGCGAATATCTCCAAAAAGTAACAGCTGCCCTGAGCAGTTCTTAGCCATGTTATCCAATGGGAGGTGGATAACATGGCTAAGAGCATTAGCTCGGTAATGCATGAATATCGCGGAGTTTTCAGCGACATTAATGCATTGCGCTCGTTTTTTATCGTATTTGCGATAAACCTTGATAATAGCAAGGTTTATCTGCGATAATTTCTGACGGTAAAAAAATCTTTGCAATGCATCGTTAGGGATAAATATCGCTTAACTTTGGTAATATGCCCCAACGTCTGTTAACGTTCGATTCGAAGGAAATCAGGAATTGTTGAAAAACATTGTGTGCGCCATCTTGTCTTTTTTCAAATGCCACACTTTTGTCGTGCACGGCAGCCATTTTAGATGCCTTGACCAGATCCACTCTGTGAACGCTGTCGATCCTTACCATGGCTCCCCACCCTCGCAAGCATCTCCCCCAGGCAGTGGTCACCCCCGCTCTCTGTTTTATGCATGGGTAATAAACCTCCCCCCATCTGCGCTGTTCTTCCCTGAGAATCACACCCTGTGCCCGCCCGACACCTCCCTTTCGCCCTATTCACTACCGCACCCTCTGACACTCCTTTTCCTCTGTGTCCGATTGTCCAGGCCGGTCCTAGGCTATCAGCTAGCCCTGCAGATGTAGTTTATGGCCACAGCTGTAAAGAATCACCCGTCTTCAAAGGAGTTATAGTAGATCAAGGCCCACACTCGATGAGATCCGTCACAGCAGAAGCGTTGCTATTATCTGAAAACCATCCTGTATTGTGATTGGGGAGGGGACCGAGCGTGAAGCGGAAGATTCCAGGGATGACTCTTTGTACATCAAAGTTTTTACAATTATGTGTCACATTAAAAATATATAGCACTCCGACAAAGTAGTAAGATTATAAAACTTTAATAATTTATAAATATATACAAGAAAACAAAAATAGTAATAACATATAAACATTTTTAGAGAAAAACAACGAAGTAGCGGTCGGCTGTGCGAATAGTCCCAACGCAGCACAACGTCCAGATTTCCGGCGTGGGGCGTCGCGGGGGGTGGGTGATCAGTAGCAAACTGTTGTGCGAATAGTTCCAAGGCAGCAGAACGCGCCGAAATCTAGATGACACAAAAGTGATGTCTAGTAAGTTGCCACCCAGCAAATAACGGCGTGGGGCGTCGCGGGGGGTGGGTCATCAGTAGCAAACTGTTGTGCGAATAGTTCCAAGGCAGCAGAACGATGGCACCAAGGTGATGTCCAGTAAGTTGCCGCACTGGTTTTGGTATCCTACAATGCTGCTCCGAATAACGGCGTGGGGCGCCCCGGGGGAGGCGGCGTGAACGGGCCTCTCCAGGTGGAGTGTCATCTGTTGTAGTGGGGCGCCCCTTTACCGTTTCAGTTGCCATTCCGTCCGCTTTTGGTCCACTGTGTCAAAATCCGCCATTCAGCTGAGTTGCGCCCACTCTTGCGGTGCAGCGATAGGCGGCTGCCACAGGACTCTCAAAATGGCGGCAGGCTGTTTCCTTTTTGGGCCTGGTCCACTGAAATGGCCCTGGGACACCTTGGAAATCGGACGCTTGTCTGCTAGGTCTTGGACCCCATTCTCGAAAGCGTCCCCTCCGCCTTGAGAATTCATCAAAAGTTTTGGGGGCCCCGACTCCTGCAGGCTTCTGGTGGGGAGCGGCTGCCATGATTGCTCGCGGAATGACCACGACGGAGCTACGAGATGGTGGTGCTCTCATGGTGACGCCAGCTTCAGTCTGAAACATCCAGAAACAAGGTGGGGCTTTCATCGTTTGGGGGGAAAAAAAAGTTTTCATCCAATGAAAAGTGTTGTTTTTAGGTCATATGATCAAGCCTTCCATCATTAGGAAACCAAAAGTAAAATGAACCAATGAAAAGTTTTATAAAGAAGTCACATGACCTGTTATGCGGCATAGGGTATAAAATGTGGAGAAAATACGTTGGCACGTGAGGCGGTGTCAGTAGCGGACCGATGTGCGAATAGGCCGAAGGCAACACAACGCGCCAAGATCCGGATGGCATCGAGGTGGTGTCATAGTTGAGAGTTCTGAGCAGCGGTTGTAACACTGTCTGAAGCTTATTTGCAGCTGCTGCAGCTTCACTACGCGCGAAGATCCGGATGGCACCGAGGTGGTGTGTAGGAAGTTGCCGCACTGGTGTGGCCATCCTACAATGCTGAAAGTCGGCGTGGGGCGCCCCGTTGGCCTGTGAGTTTGCGTCAGTAGCGGACCGATGTGCGAATAGGCCGAAGGCAGCACAACGCGCCAAGATCCGGATGGCACCGAGGTGGTGTCTAGTAAGTTGTCGCACTTCTGTGGCCATCCTACAATGTTGAAAGTCGGCGTGGGGCGCCCCGTTGGCCTGTGAGATGGTGTCAGTAGCGGACTGATGTGTGAATGGGGCTAAAGGCAGCGCAACAATATTTTCTACTATATTTCCGGTGTAGAAGAGACCACAAGGCGCTGAGATGCCAAGATCCGGATGGCACCGAGGTGGTGTCTTGCAAGTTGTGGTACTGGTGTGGCCATCCTACAATGCTGAAAGTCGGCGTGGGGCGCCCCGTTGGCCTGTGAGATGGCGTCAGTAGCGGACCGATGTGCGAATAGGCCGAAGGCAGCACAACAATATTTTCTGACTGACACCACAAGGCGCTGAGATGCCAAGATCCGGATGGCACCGAGGTGATGTCTAAGTTGCGGACTGGTGTGCGAATGGGGCCAAAGGCAGCGTAACAATATTTTTTGTATGGAAGATACCACTAGGCGTTGAGATGCCAAGATTCGGATGGCACTGAGGTGATGTCTAGCAAGTTGGTGTGGTCATCCTACAATGCTGAAACTCGGCGTGGGTCACCCCATTAGCCTGTGAGATGGCGTCAGTAGCGGACCGATGTGCGAATAGGCCGAAGGCAGCACAACGCGCCAAGATCCGGATGTCACCGTGGTGGTTTCATAGTTGAGAGGCACTTCATCTGCAGTGGGGCGCCGAGATCCGGATGGCACCGAGGTGATGTCTAGCAAGTTGCTGTACTTGTGTGGTCATCCTACAATGCTGAAACTCGGCGTGGGTCGCCCCATTAGCCTGTGAGATAGCAGTTCTTTGGATTTGCGAATAGGCCGAAGGCAGCACAACAATATTTTCTGACTGACACCACAAGGCGCTGAGATGCCAAGATCCGGATGGCACCGAGGTGATGTCTAAGTTGCGGACTGGTGTGCGAATGGGGCCAAAGGCAGCGTAACAATATTTTTTGTATGGAAGATACCACTAGGCGTTGAGATGCCAAGATTCGGATGGCACTGAGGTGATGTCTAGCAAGTTGCTGTGGTCATCCTACAATGCTGAAACTCGGCGTGGGTCACCCCATTAGCCTGTGAGATGGCGTCAGTAGCGGACCGATGTGCGAATAGGCCGAAGGCAGCACAACGCGCCAAGATCCGGATGTCACCGTGGTGGTTTCATAGTTGAGAGGCACTTCATCTGCAGTGGGGCGCCGAGATCCGGATGGCACCGAGGTGATGTCTAGCAAGTTGCTGTACTTGTGTGGTCATCCTACAATGCTGAAACTCGGCGTGGGTCGCCCCATTAGCCTGTGAGATAGCAGTTCTTTGGATTTGGGCCTGGCTCGTCTGCTGTAGTGGGGCGCCCCTTTACCGTTTCAGTTGCCATTCAGCTGAGTTTCGGCTGCTCTTGATGCTACAGCGACAGGCGGCTGCAACAGGACTCTCAAAATGGCGGCCTGTTCTTTGGATTTGGGCCTGGTCCACTAAAATGGCCCTGGGACACCTTAGAACTCGGACGCTCGATTTTTTTTTCCTTTCCTGTACATGCAAAAAAAGGTAAATGCCCGGTACGTTACACGCTTCATCTGCCACGATGAACTCTCTAGAGGAACCGAAAAAAAATATAGTTGTGGTAACTATACCATGCATCGTCATATGGAGAGGTGGCAACAATTAATTATAGTGCTGCATAAAAGAGAGATTTGGAGGAGAACCCCTGACCTGCTAGTATATTCATCAAAGAAGTGGCACTGAGAGCTTCAGAGGCAAGGGAAACGGTCCCAAATATTTAGAAGAACTTTGGAAAGATTAAAATGACATGTTTAGATTGTGGCAAATTTATTTCATGTGGACATCTGAGTGTTACTCTAATAAATACAGCATATGAACATCATCATAGTCGATGGTTGGTAGAGACATTTTGACTATATCCTGGACCTGCCCGTCCTCGCCCAAAATGGCGCCAGAATAAATGGGACTCGTAACTCCTTGTTGTGTACTGGTTGCAGAACCTTGAAATCACGAGATACGTATGCAGTTTTGAAGCACATGGCGGGCGGGGACGAGAATTGATTGAATATTTCGACATCCCTATTGATATTAAGTTCTGATGTGTTATTGATTACTGTACTGTTGAAAGTTCGAATTAACGTCACCCATGGTACTTGCCCGCAAATGTATATCTAGATAATTTTATTGTAACTGGCCCTGTCGTATTTTAATTATAAAATGTACGTCCACCGATTCCGTAACTGTTAGACACCTTAGTTCTTGCAACCTAATGGCCCGCCCGTTACGTTCCTCTACAGTGTAAATGTCTATTCATCATATACGATTACAGTTTGCTCCGTGGCCGGCCCACGTGGTTATAGGCTCGTATTTGTATAATGAAATTTTCACAATAAAGGTTTTTAAAAGAAAACATGGTAGTAGTATATACATTGGTAAAGTTTTTAATAATAGTCACTGTTTTAGAATCATTAAAAGGCAAGTGAAATAAAGCAGACCAATTACATGAAGGGTAAAAGGTATAATACGAAGGAACGCAGTAAAGATAAATGGTCAAGGGCTGTTGTGTTTTCTATTCCTGCAACATAAAGTGATCGATAAGAATCTCATATTCAGGCGTATCGGCGACTAAGACAGCAGGTCGACCCTCTTTTGCTCAACGGCTCCGTCATGGGACGAAGAAACGCTCTTTTTCTCGAAAAAAGAATATATTTTACTTGCAGGACAGTTGTAAAATTTCCGGGAAAGTACATTAGCCTGGAACATTATAACATATATTTAAGAAAAAATAATGTTCGGAAGTAATGAAAAGCGTAATTTTTAGGTCATATGATCAAGCCTTTCATCATTACAATAAGAAAAGTAAAATGAACCAATGAAAAGTTTTATTAACAAGTCACATGACTTGTTATGCTTACGTTACGCGCTGCGCGCCCCGGATGACTTCCGGATGCGCTAACGCGGCGCGTCATATGACGCATTACGCGACAACGCAGGTACAGAATATAGTCAAAATGTCTCCACCAACCAGCGGTCGGAACACAACCCCTTTCAGCAGGCTAAATAGTTCTGTTAAATGACAACAGAAGGGACAGGCAACAAGAACCATCAGTCAAAGAGGGGAGGGCTAGTTCTTCTCTACCGGGTTACATTGGGGCGCTACCGGAACTGATCGAATTGGTAGTCTACAGTGTTTCTGGATGTTTCAGACTGAAGCTGGGGTTAGCATGAGAGCAGCACCATTTCGTAGCTCCGTCGTGGTCATTCCGCAACCAATCATGGCAGCCGTTCTTTATCGTTATTTTGGGCGGGGTGGGTGGCGGAGCCGAGCTGTTTTGCAGCCATCATTGTGTGGAGTTCAGTTCATCTCACTAGTTTTGTATTTGTCATGAGGGGTTGTTCCTAATGTTTCTATTTTTGCGAGGTCAAAAAGAGATCCCATTAGTGGCCTACTGATTTTGCTCGATTCTTTTTCTTTTTTTTTACACGATTTTTCGTTATCTGCAAAGACTAAACAGAGTATTGCGACTCTGTGTTTGTTTGTAAATAGAGAATGAACCAAAGAGAACTAATTCTAAAACAGTAAATACTTGGATAACAATGAATCAAATGGAGAGAGAAGCAGGCACGACGGATTACAATGGGGGCAAAGACCTGCGTTAACTACCTTTCACTATCTGCAAAGAGAGAGTACTCCTAATAGAAATGAGGGGGGGGGGCACCATTCAAAGCAGATCAGTGTGCATAAACACGAAAATGTTTTCACTTACCACGTACTTGACATTCGACAGCTTATGATATTTGCTATTAAAAAACCATTGAAATTCACTGAAAAAACCATAGGTTATAGACCATATATAGTTAGGAATTAGCATTTACAAAACCTTGAAAATTCACTGAAAAAACCATAGGTTATAGACCATATATAGTTAGGAATTAGCATTTAAAAAACCTTATTTTACTCACACAAAACCATTGAAATTCCATATATAGTTAGTTGCACTAACTATATATCGCGCACCTGCAATCCACTGCTGATGATGTCACATATTACATCATTCATGACATGGTCAGTGACATCACTGATGACATCACTGATGACATCTCAAATGACATCACTGATGACATCACTGATGACAACATCCAGTGACTGTATGTTTCTGTAAAGTTAAAATATGTCTTACATATTGAAGAATGAGTGGATGTATAAGTGTCTGGATGAAGGATTTAGTAGGTGCGTGACTGACTGTATGAGTGAGTGATTAAATGTGTCTCACTGAATGCATGGGTTAGTGACTAAACTGTCTTAATTTGTGCATCATTATGTCTGTTGTGATGTAAACTGCTGCATGTGTTGATCATTAGCTATACGAGAGGCTATATGTGTTATTGATTGGTTGCCCAAGTATTTGTATGGGAGATTGAGTTTGTGTGGGGGTGGCTGGGAGGTGTGTGACTCTGTGCATAGATGTGTGAGCAGTTGATTCACTAGGTGTATGAGTTCAAGAGTGCATGTGGAAACAGCTACATGGGCAGTTGACTGTGTGCATGAGTGTATTGATGAGTGAATGGATATCTCAATGCTACATGTCATAGTAAGTACATATGTAAAACACAGTACATGTGAGAGTTGGCATATATAAATAACTGTGCATGAGAGCCACTGAATGTGTGAGTGGTTGTATGGATCATTGTGAACTTGTATCAGGGATTGTATAAGAGAGTAAATATGTGTTAGTATATGTTTGAATAAGTAAGGTGTGTATAACTGTATAGTTGAAGAAATGGAGGTGAGATTGTTTCTTTGCATGACTGACTAGGTGTGTGAGTAACTCCATGGATGAGTGACAGTGTGTGAGTGTCTGTATACACTGAGTGCATCTAAGGTTATATTAGAGTCTGAAGAGGTTTATCGTATTAGCACAAGAATGATGTCAAATGAGATGTCATCAGTGATGTCATCAGTGATGTCATTTGAGATGTCATCAGTGATGTCATCAGTGATGTCACTGACCATGTCATGAATGATGTAATATGTGACATCATCAGCAGTGGATTGCAGGTGCGCGATATATAGTTAGTGCAACTAACTATATATGGAATTTCAATGGTTTTGTGTGAGTAAAATAAGGTTTTTTAAATGCTAATTCCTAACTATATATGGTCTATAACCTATGGTTTTTTCAGTGAATATATATATATATATATATATATATATATATATTACCTACTGGCGGTCGCCAGTAGGTATATATAGTTAGGATTTTTTCTCTATGGGATTTTTGAAAATTCTATGTCTAATAACTTTGGCGTTTGTGGACGGAATTGGCTGACATTTTCAGGAAAATGGCACATTTTGTTTCTGAGCAGCCCCTGAAAATTTTGGGGGGGTTCGTCAAGGGGGGGCCGAGAAAAAAGGGGGGTCCCAAAACGCGTTTTTCCCATGTTAATTTCCATAGGGCGGTTGGCCTCACTTTTAGCCCGAACGGCTGAATGGATTTGCACGAAACTTGGCAAAATTGTAGGGACTGGTAGCCCGATGTGCCTTTTGTAGGTCTCAATATATGTGCTCCAGTGGATTTTGAGAAATTAACGTTTAAAAAAAGATATATATCTGTAACAGCGGACCTGGCAGCGGCCCAGGACGCGTACTTTTCGCGCAACGGAGCTTTGTGAAGCGAAGCTGATTGGTTCTCCAGCGTCTGTCAACATTCCAAACAGTCCGTAGCGGCCGCCATCTTGTCTCTCGGTAGGATCGAGAGACAAGAGGAGGCCAAAGCGAAGGGGCAAATGACCATAAGGGGGAATAGTAGATCCTCGGTGACCCCCTACGTTTGATGTGGAGGTTTTAAAAGGGCCCCGCGGGGCAAAAAAAAAAAAAATAATAATAATCGAACGGCTGAATGGATTTGCACGAAACTTGGCAAAATTGTAGGGACTGGTAGCCCGATGTGCCTTTGCTAGGTCTCAATATATGTGCTCTAGTGGATTTTGAGAAATTAACGTTCAAAAAAAGATATATATCTGTAACAGCGCTCCGCTTCGCGTACTTTTCGCGTTACGGAGGTTTGCGAAGCTGATTGGTTCTCCGCCGTCTGTCAACATTCCAAACAGTCCGTAGCGGCCGCCATCTTGTCTCTCGGTAGGATCGAGAGACAAGAGGAGGCCAAAGCGAAGGGGCAAATGACCATAAGGGGGCATAGTAGATCCTCCCTGACCCCCTAGGTTTGATGTGGAGGCTTTGAAAGGGTCTCGCAGGGCAAAAAAAAAATATACCGTTTTTTTAGTTTTTAGTTTTTTTGCGTGGAGTGCGCCCGGTTCGCGAACCGGGAAGCGGTCTGGGGAGCGTACTTTCTTGAAAATTAGTGAAAAAAGTTAGAGTAAAATAATAATTGTGAGTGATCAGATGTAGGGTAGCTCTGAGAAGAGCTTTTGGGTTTATGGTACATTTAGGTACTTATAAGTAGGTACCAATGCACAGTCTTAAATTCAGAGTGAAAACTCTGTTGCCCTCATCTGAGAAGTGAACTCCATCTGCTCTGTAGATATCTTGCATGTAGTAACGCAAGTTATTGTTGTACAGGGAGCCCATTCCATGGTCTCTCATGTAAGCTGAAACAGATTTGTTTACATGCTTCCTCGATTTCTCAATTTGTGGACAAAATTGGTTCGACCACCTCCATTTCTGTCTTTGGCATATATTTGAATATACCAAGGCAGTCTGAGGAAAAAGTGCCATCAATTGCTCAAAGGTGTCCTTTAAAAGCATTTCCAGACCTACCCCAGTCAAAGTGCCCAAATCATTACCTCCACAGTGCACAATTAACAGGTCAGGTTTTGGCAAATGCATAAAGGTTTTCACCAATGGTATCAATTGGTGACATTTTAATCCTCTATGGCCAAACCACTTAATTTCCACATCTTGTAAATTGAGGTTAGGTAAATTCCTGTTTTCAGCGTACCTTTGAGCCCAATAGATGTAGCTATGTCCAACAATCCAGACAGAAAACATGGCGAGAGAAGGTTCTCCTGCAGTCAGATGAAGTGTGGCAATGAAATGGCAGTTGAAAAAATGAGAGTGTAAAATGAAAAAAACTGAGGAGTTTCTGTGTTAATGAAGCAGTAAGAGTGATTGGTGGATTTTGATTGCTGAAAACAGAAAGTTAGTGTGCATGGATGAGTTCGTTGAAAGATGTATTTTGAGTGGCGAAGAAAAAATCATTAAATGAAAGAATGCTCTGGATATGCAGGTGCACTGAGAGTTCAGAGTTCAATTGCAACATTGTTGTGTGAGAGGTCTTGCAAGAGGTGGTTGCTATGCAGAAAAAGCAGAGAGGGGGCAGAGGGGGGAAGGGTTTTGCTTTGAAAAAAAGTGAGGGAAGAGTTTTGATTGGGTGACATGAGAGATCTGTGTGAGGAATTACAGCATTTCTGTGCTTTTGATAGCTGCAGACTCTGGAGTGCATACCTTTTGCTCTGCTGAAGACAAATTGGTGTGTTTCTGAGACTGTTTTGAAACTCAAAGTATTTGCTAAGGTGAGAAAAAATTTCTTTAATTTAGATAGAAAATAGTGTGCTTTAAGGAGAAAATTATGAAGAAAGTTGTGTTTTTCAAATGTTGCTTTGTCTCAAGTGTTTCACAAATAGATTTGGTTTCTTTGAGAAATTGTAATTGGAGAAAATGTGAAGTATTAGTACTGACAGGGCTTTTATGTGCATAGGAGTTGTGGAGTGTTTTCAAATTATGACTTGTAAATCGTTTTTGAGAAAAAGCAATGGTTTAAATATTGATGAGAAGGACATAATGGTGTCTGCTTCTTTATAAGGTAATTGAGAGTCTCTGATGTTATTTTTCCCATTTCAATGTAAGAAGTTTGTCTGTGGAGCAAATTGCTTGTAAATATGCTCCCACCTGTGCATGGCAAATTTAGATTTTGAAAGTTTCCGTTACATAGGCATGTTAAAGGTGACTGAAATATGCTGCAAAGGCAATCAAAAAATGCTTTTATGTGTCTTAAGGACATTTTAAGTCATTTCCCCATGTGCAGTGTTTTCAAATTATGAGTTGAAAATCGTTTTTGAGGTAAAGGAATGTTTTCAAAATTTATGTGCGCCATATGACCCCAAATTTCTTTTTCAGGGGTGCAGCAGGGTGTTCTTGAGACACCCCTGCACCGTCGGAAAAATTCGTAATTTGCGATGAGGTAATTGCTAATCGCAAATTGCACCTTCATTCCTATGGGCCTCCTGCTGCATGGAAATGAATGGGTAATCTTGCTGAAATGCAAAGTCGAATCTGTATTTAAAAGGGTCTGCACCTCTGTACGGGTGTTCGCTATGTGAAGCACGAAAGTTTCACGGGCCGAACTCAAGGCCACCTCTCTCTGAGACAAAAGAGCTCTTATTCTTGCCATGCCGTTGAAATGTGCTCCCAAGGTTGGTATTTGTGGCCAGATTGAAAACTCCCTATGTTCATGTGTGGGAGGAAATAGAACATTTCTGCAGCAAATAACCCGTTCATTTACTGTTACGATAAAATGAATACTTTTAATTAACCCAGAACAATCTTCATTATTGAGCATCAAATAACTACCATTTTCCAAGAACTTGAACGTGGGGATGATAGCAGGAACTGGTGTGCCTTGCAACACGCAAGCCATATTTGGTCGGTGTTTGTTGCATGAACCGTGTAACTGTATGTGCCTACACATTAGTGAATGATCTGGCGTCTCAGTGCATTCCTCTCCATTCAGATAAAGTTCTTGATCATCTTTGAAAATCTGTATGTGTATGGAAGCGACCAGACCTCATGAAGAAAACCACTACCTAAAGGTTAATAACGACCTATTGGTATATATTTCATACAATTTGAAAACTTATATAAAGCAAAAGGCAGCGTTATTAAACCGTGGATAAGGCACGTTGCCAAAGCAGTCAACCTTTTGGATTTATACTGGAAATGTTAAAGGAAGAATTACGGAGTAGGGCCTGTAAATCTTTAATGGACAACGAGTAAAATTACTCCAACCATCATATTCCTCTAACTCCGGGATAGTAGGGGTGTTTAATTTTTTAGAAGTAGCCAATCCAAAGCATTTGGTCTGGGAAATTGTTTCATTCACAAACAACATATGATTTGGGATGAGACATGCACGGTGGAAAGCCTCAGTGCCTTGTACCTGCCAGGTTCGTGAACCCCAAACTGATGTAGATCCTGGATATTTTTACTCTGTGTTACGTTAGCATGGGCTCATTACTGGTTTAAACGCCATTTTTCCTTTTTTGTAACTTCTGCACACGATACTTAGTTGTTGCTTTAGCTTTCAGCCTACCTGCGTCAAGATCTATGCCTGCTTCAAGCAGGCGCAGGGTTTTGATGTAGCTTTGTCCTATCTGATTGTAAATGCGGCACACCGTGGGTGGCAGAGCAGTGGTGCACCTTAACTGGTGCATCCCTGGGGATGTGCTAGTTAATATAAATCTGCCCCTTTACATTTAATTATGTGCAGGGGACACAGAGTAGGTGAGGTTTATCCAAGGTTAAGAAGAGATGAGTCTTGTTCAGTGAAAAATTGGAGATAGTATATTATATACTTAAGTAGTGTGTTAAGTTTTTGATGACTGTTATTAATTTACTGTTGGGTAATAGTGGTTAATAACATTTTTTATTATATTTTACCACAGATTCAACTGCAGATTATTTCAAGATTTTAGGATGCCTAGCAAAGAAAGAGTAAGAAAGGCTGCAAAACGTCAAAGACAGCAGGACCATGGAATAATGCAGCAGTCCTCTAACAAAAAGATTTGTCAAGTCACCAAGAAAGCACCGGGTAAGAGTCGAAAAACAGTCATAAGAAATATGTGTAGTAAAAAAAATATTACTACAGAAAATGTTTCAGTCCAGAGAAGGAGAAAGAATTCAAATGGTAAGGAAAGGCCAATGAGAAATGTTACTGCTAGAGTAAGAGATAACTCTATGCATGAAAGTAGAAGGAAACAAGAGTTTAGGGATATTCGTAAACGAATGTTCCGCAACAGGATAATTGGGAATTTGTTAAAAAATATTAAGAAAGGTCAGCAGAAAGTGGTTTTTTATAAGAGAAAAAAAATAGTTGAGAAAGTTATTGATCAGGCATTTGAAATTAAACGTAAGTTATTTATTTTGACAATCAATAGAATTAGGAAGCTAAACAAGGTAATTTATGATTTCAAAAGAAATAGTAGATGGAAGAGAATAGTTAATCGTAGTAATTTTTGTGAAGTTTTTTTCTGGAGAATGGATGCATAGTTCAAGCTCTGAGGCATTTTTTAATGAGGAGAGTTATTTCCAGGATAATGATTTGGTGCATGCAGTTGACACCAGTGGTCGAGCTTATGAAGTGAAAGATGGTTGTCCAGTTGAACAAGAAAAACTTGTGAGAACAGAGATAGAAGAGGTGTTAGGTAATGAGGTTTTAGGGAGACGTCCTAAGGGTCCTGTGTACACCTGGAAGTGTAGTAGTATTTGCAGTGTACGACAGGATTCCATCAATTTGCTTTGTGATTTTATACGGTCATTTAGTAAGAACAGTTTGAAGCAGAAAATGAAGTTGTTGCAAGAATTAGATCCTTGCAGAGTGAGAGAAGTGATAGGTTTGCATGGTCATTCACTGGCTTGTCTTTCCAGGAGAGTATGCCAGAGTGTTTTTCATCATTTCAGGATGCTAGCAGTGCATCATAATAAAGTGAGGAAATTAGTTAGAATGTTGTATTATGCTAAGAGTCCAGCAATTATGCTTAAACAATTATGCGCTGCTCTTTTGCATGGTTCTGAAATAGATGTGAAGAATATATGTGAAGAAATTGAGTTTTGTTACTTTGGAAGTAAAGAGGAGAATGTTGAAATTGACCAAGAAGAAGAGAGTAATGTGGAAGATAGTGTACAGGTTTCCAGTACAGATAATTTCCAGAGGGAAATTGCGACGTTTGAGGTGAAATCAAGTGAGAGGCCAAATTTCACTTGTGTGTGTTGTCGACGCACTTATTATAAGAATCAGACTAAGTTAGTGGATTTATATGGAAAAAGTGAAAGGGAAAATAATAGTGAATGGAAGGATTTTACAACATACTTGATGGTAGAAAATTGTTTTGATTTGGGATTGGATCAACGTGTGTGTACTTATTGTTGTAACAAATTAAATCAAAACCAGATGCCTGCTAGAGCAGTTCATAATAATCTGGAATTGGTTGAGATTCCTTCTGAATTGAAGGATTTAAATACTTATGAATCTATTTTGATTCAAAGTATCCATCCCTTTCAGGCTATTGTAAGAATGGAGCCAAAGACAGGGAAATTGCCTCCATCAGATTTACAGAGAGGATTAAAGGGAAGAGTTGTTTATTTGCCTCTAGATTTGAAGAAAAACATTAACACAATTGGAGTAGAAAAAGTGGAAGAGGAACCTCTTGTTATCTTAGTTAATGGGGTTCCGACAAAGAATAAGAAAATATGGCAAGATTTAGTAGATGTTAGGAAAGTCAAAAGGGCAACATTGTATTTGAAAAAATATAATAAGTACTATAAAAATGTATATGTTGCAGAAGAGGAAGTAAGTGAGGAAGAGGATAACGATTTGTGTGCTGGTCAAATTGAGAAAGTAGAACCCTGTACTAGTGAAGAAATATATGAACATTATAGTGTTCATCCTTTGCATTCCAAGGAAGTCATGGGGAATGCTATTGAGTTGTTTCAAATGAAACAAGCGAAAGGGAGTCCCATTAGTGTTTGGGAGGAAAGTTTGGAAGCTCGGTGTTTCCCACAGCTTTTTCCAACAGGTCAGGGAGGAAGATATGATGAGCGACCTCATCAAATTCCTGCTTCTGAATACCGGACTTTGCGATTGTATGCAGGAGATCCTAGGTTTCGACAATGCATTCCTTATTTGTTTCATCTCCTGTTTGAAAGCGATCTGTCTGGACTGTCATATGCAGTGAACCACATCTTGAAAAGTGGTATACACATGCAAAACATCTCGGCAAGTGACTTTATGGATAAAGTCAATGTCCAAGACAGTATTTTGGATTCTCACCTGATTAATCTCATGGCGTGTCAGCGTGGTACTAATGAGTACTGGTACCGTCGTCATGGTGATTTAAAATGTATGCTAAGGAACTTAGGAACTCCCACATGGTTCCTCACTTTGAGCTGTGCTGAGTATGGCTGGGAAGACTTACTTGAATTTCTACGAGAGGCAAATGCTAACGTAGAAAACATCGAATTCAAGACACCCGGAGAACTGTGCTCTTTGGATCCAGTCAATGTATGTAGGTACTTCAATCATAGATTTGAAGGTATGATGTCTTTCATCATGAATAAGAAGAATCCACCTCTTGGAGAGGTGTTGGATTTCTTCTGGAGGAAGGAGTACCAAGCAAGAGGTGCTCCTCATATACATATGTTGCTGTGGATCAAGGATGCACCTAAATTTGGAACGGATGCAGACGGCTCAGTGATGAGTTTCATAGAACAGTATTCTACGTGTGCTGTTCCAAACGCAAAGGAGAAAAAAAGCCTAAGAGAAAAAGTTCTACGTTTCCAAAGCCATCGATGTGGAAAGTACTGTCGTCGTAAATTCCGGAACAAAGACAAGTTCTACACCAAATGTCGTTTCGGCTTTCCACGATCGGTGATTTCTAAAGGAAGAGTGAACAGTTTGATGTCTTCGCTGCGACATAATGTGATGAAGAAATCACCTAAAAACACATACAATTTGAAGAGGAACGAAGAGTCTAAGTACATTAACGACTACAACCCGGTGATTTTGTCCATGTGGAATGCTAACATGGATATACAGTTTGTGGCTGATAACTGTATGGCTGTGGCTCGGTATGTGACATCTTACATCACCGAAAAAGAGAAGACAGAATTGAAGGATATGTGGGAGGACATTTCCCATGAAAAGAGCCTCAGCAAGAAGTTGTACAGTTTCAGTCTGAAGATGTTGTCGCATCGAGAAATCGGAGCTTACGAATGTTCTGACCGGTTGTCTTCAGCAAGTCTCTATGCCAAGTCCAGGAGTATCGTTTGGGCGAGTGTTGGTCTTGCTGCAACGCGTAATCGAGTTCTGAAACCTGTGCGGGAAATTGAGTATTTGGCGGAAAAGGAGCCAAACAGTACCGACATTTTGAAGAGCAACATGTTGGATACATATTATCCAAATCGAAGCAGTCACCTCGAGAATGTTTGTCTGTATGAGGTTCTGCAAAATTACATATTCAAGAGGAACATCAAAGAAGATACTGAGAAAGGAGTGTATGCTGTAATAGGAAGTGAGGGATGTCTGGTCAAGCAAAGAAAATGCCACTTGATAAACCATCGAAAATTGAGTGGCGAATCTCCTGAAAAAAAGGAGTTTTTCTATTTAGCACTTTTGCAACTTTTTAAGCCTTGGCGTGCAGAAGAGGAACTGCTTGGAGATTTCCTTTGTTACGAAGACTCATTCAATGCTGCCAAGGAGACCATAGAATGTCCTGCTTTTCCCAAATATGTAGAAATGTTGAATGTGGAAATTGAGCAGGAAGCAACGATTGCAGCCGAGATTGCCAGAGACAGTTCTCAGGACAGTCAGAGTTCTGCTTCATTGAGTCAGGATCCACTAGGAGGACCTCTTATCGAAAATGAAGCTGCCACTGCTATGAATGAAGTGGAAAGAGCCATGGCACATGCTCAGGAGGATGCGGTTAACTTAGAAGAGTTGGAAAGACAACTCAACGTTGAGCAGAGGAAAATATATGACGAACTTACCATGCAAATTGATCATGGATTAAGTCATGACAAGAAAGAGTGCTCATGTACGTCGTTGAAGCCTGTCCGACTGTACGTGAGTGGAGAAGCGGGAACTGGAAAAAGTTTCCTTATTAAAGCAATTTCATGTTATTTGCAGGAAAGGACAGAGTCATCGCTGTCTTGTGTTGTCACCGCTCCAACTGGACTGGCAGCACATAACATTAAAGGGATTACTTTACATCGTTTACTGATGCTGCCAGTGGAGCATGACAACAAATTAGAATATCACAAGCTATCTGGAGATGCTTGTTTTGAAGTTTCAAGAGTCTTGAGGAAAATGAAACTTCTTATCATTGACGAAGTAAGCATGGTTTCCAATGTCATGCTTGCCTTTGTGCATTTGAGAATGCAAGAAGTTCTCAAAACAGAGTATGATGTGTTATTTGGTGGCAAACACATCATTGTTTTTGGAGATCTTCTGCAGCTGACACCAGTGAAAGGGCAACCTGTGTTCAAAATGCTCACGCATGAAGATACCAGGAAGTGCTTAGGGAGTATTGGCAACGTCAATATATGGTTAAACTTCAATTATGCTGAACTGCATGAAAATATGCGTCAGGCAAAGGATGAAGTTTACAAGACTATTCTACAAGATGTTAGAATTGGAAAAGTGACCGAGCATGGGAAAGAAGCTTTACATGCACGATTACTGACAAATTTATATCCAGACGAAGATGTTGTGCCTGAGAATATTTTTCAGAAAGTTACTGAGAAAAAATCTGGAATATGTTTGATGCCAACTCTTGCAGAATGTGCCAAATTCAACAACAAAATGTTGCATTTAGAAAAGCAAGAGATTGTGAAATTGGAAGCTATTGACAGAGTAGAGCATATGGGATCAACAATTATTTTGTCTGAGAATCTGAAAACAAAATTGGATTCATTAGAGAAGAGTATATCTAAAACTGCGGGTTTTGAAAAGACTCTGAATGTGTGCTTGAACTGCCGTATAATTTTAAGAAGGAATTTACATGTTGAAAGAGGTCTGGTAAATGGATCAATGGGTAATGTTGTTGATTTTGTGAAATACAGAAATAGAGATGGAATTGAATTTTTAAAAATTAAATTTGATGGCATTGAGGAAGTACAGCTAATTGCTCGTTGTTCTGCTAGATTTTTGCTTGTAAAAGACTTATATGTTCGTCGTAAGCAGTTTCCTGTTTGCTTGGCATATGCGGTGACAATCCATAAATCGCAAGGTTTAAGTGTAGACTGTGCATTGGTGAATATTGGCAGTTCTGTGTTCAAGGAGGGTATGGCATATGTGGCATTGTCACGAGTTAGGACTTTATCGGGATTGTACTTGATTGAGTGTGATGTCACAAACATTTGTGCGGATCTAGATTGTGTTAAGGAATACAATAGGTTGAGAAGAGAGTATGCGCCACATTTGCCTCAGTATCCTTTGTTTGAGAAACGTGTGGTAGGCCGGAAACGCAGAAATGTGACCAATACTGGGGAGGTTGTAGCAAAAAGACGAAAAGTCGATGAACCTGAAATTATAAGCAGAAACAAAAAGGATTCTGTTGAAGATGTTGTTGGTTTTCAATTTGAAAACAGTTCTGGTGTCAACTGCTATGCTAATGTAGTGATTAATGTTTTGTTTTCTCTACAAAATGTAAAAGAAGAGATTGTGGTCAATTCTGATCAAAGATTTTGCAGTTTGTTAAATTCTGTGTTAGAGAAATGTAGCACTGATAGAACAAACATAGAAAGTGTGTCTGAAATTCGAAATCTGTTAGACAGATGTTCAGGCCAAACACAATTCTCTCAAAATAGTCAGCAAGATTGTCAGGAGTTTTTAATGTATATGCTTGATGTATTGTATGCTGAAGGTGTAGATGTAGATCATCTGTTTGGGCTTTCTTATCAATGGCAGCATGACTGCGAGAACTGTAGGGTATCAAGTAGTACTAGTGTAGACTCAGAAAGATTTATATATTTAACTTTGCCAGACAGTAAATCAGTCTCTTTTAATAAGCTAGTAAAAGCAGCTGATCACAATATGGAGTGTAGGCAATGTAAATCTGAAATGATGTCCACATTATTTATACGAACATATGGCCAGTATGTCATTTTAATGTTCCAACGATGTAGGCCTGATGGAACAAAATTGACAACTTTAATTAAAAATTTTGTGGCTTCACAGTTGTCAATATCAGGAAGGACTTTTGTAACTGTAGCAATTATATATCATGATGGTTCTTCAATAACATCAGGACATTATACAGCTTATTTAAAGTGTAGAAATGGCTGGTCATTCTGCAATGATTCTGTTTTAATTTTCAAAAAAAAATTGCCATATGACCTTAAAAACTCTTACCTGGTGTTTTTAAAACCAAAATTTTAGGGAAAGAATCTCGGGATGTGCTCTGAGGAATTTCAAGAAGTTCTCATGGCTCCTACACTATTTGGCCTTGAAGATAAGTGTAGTACAGAGACATAACTTTTTACCATAACACTGGACGTTATTGAGAAATATGTGCACTTTGAATGAGTTCAGAAAAACTATTTCTTTTTATAAGCTAATTGAAGCAGCGAATCAAAACATGGAGTAGAGGGAATGTAAGTCTGCAATGCTGTCTACTGTTTTACATTGCTTTGTGATTAAAAGTGATGTAGAGAATTAAATAATTGTACTAGTCATAAAGGTAGTGTAAGTCTGCTTCATAGTAAGCAGTATCAGTGTGATAGGAAATGTAGAACATGATTGAGCAAGAAGGGGAAGATATTACTAGTCCAGGATTGTGTAAATGATCTTCAACATTTTAATTCTGAAAGTTGTGGAAATGCGAAAAGACGGGATTGGCTAACAAGAAATCCAAGAGTTATACATGGCTCTGACAAGATTTAGCCTTGTGGAATCTTGTGGTAGAGAGCAAGAAGTCATTTATTGTATGTAACATGTTTTTGAAAACGATGGAGGTTTTCTTTCAGAAAGTGGCGGGTTGAAAGTAATAACAGCACAACAGAGTGTAAGCTGTTCATAGGACATCCTTGGCCGTCATGGAAAGTAAGTTAACTTTAAGGAGTTCTGAATTCTGATTTCTAATGTTGTATGGGTTTTTTAAACACAATCATTTTGATTGTGGTTTTTTTTCCCCGCTGTTATATGATGAATACCTTCAAGTCACTGTTTTAGTGAAATTTGATACATTCTGAGAACAGCAAAAATAAACCATTTAACATGTATAATTAATTCTGTTCTGTTTGCATTTATGATGTACATGTAGAACTGTGTAGGAGGCATGGAGAAGGTGAGGCTTCTGTAAGTGTCAAAGTTGTTGCATACAGTGCTCATATTCTACGTAGTCTTTTATATTTCATTACTTTCACTGTTTCTGACTGATCTAAAAATTTTTTTTTAAAAAGAACAGTAAGTATAAGGGAAGGAAACAGACAGTTATGTTAAAAGAAAACACAGCTATAGGGAATAAACTAGGGATACTGTTACCCGCAATCCTCTGCTGATGATGTCACTGAGCATGTCATGAATGATGTAATATGTGACATCATCAGCAGTGGATTACGGGTAATAGTATCTCTAGTTTACTCCCTTATAGCTGTCTTTCTTTTAACATAAGTGTCTGTTTCCTTCCCTTATACTTACTGTTCTTTTTTAAAAAAAAAATGTTTGGGTTCGCTTCCGGTTCGCGTACCGGGGAGCGAACTGGGAAGCGAACTAAGAGAAATAGAGGTTGGCACAGTTGCAAATATTGTACCAATTTTTTAATAACGGGGAGGTAGTTCTGAAAAGAACTTTTTTTTAAATAGTTTTTGTTGTTTTATATTTTTTTTATTATTTTTCTGAAATTTTTTTTACTTTTTTTGAATTTTTCTGAACAGTTTTATATTTTTTTTGGTTTTTTTTCGGAGGGGGCAACGAAAACGATTCATTGTAAAGGGCTCAACAGGAGCAAGAAAACAAAAAAAAAGAATTTATTGTTTGGGGAGTTTCGGACAAACATGAGCATGATTGTCAATAGCTCTGTTGATCAGAGTGATGCTACTTTCTGCGTAGCAAATGAATCCACTGCAATGTACGCAGACTTGTTTTACTTCACGAAATCTCGTTTGTATATTTGGCACCATCTCCCTGCCCTCTGGTCCCGTTACTTCCGGTACAACAGATCTTCTGGCCATAATAGGGAGATTATCTAGGTCGTCCTGTTCCTCTTCTTCCTCTTCTTGCTGAATTATAACTTTAGCAGGTGGTCCACTCTTCCTTGGATGTGGTGGAGGTGGTGGGGAAGCACCAGCTGAAGCTAGTAAAGAAGCCATTGCTCACTGGTAACAAAGGGTCTTTCTCTCACAATGATGAAAGTCAGAGTGAGGAAAGAAGGAGGGATTTTCACCATTTGGGAAAAAAAATAGTTCTCAACCAATGAAAAGTGTTCATTTTAGATCATATGACCTAGTCTTACATCATTAGGAAACCGAAAGTGAAATGAACCAATGAAAAGTGTTATTACCAAGTCACATGACCTGCTGTGTGTATGTTACGCGCTTTGCAGGGCCTCCCGGTTTGCTTCCAGAAACCTGTGCTTTGCGACTCGGTAAGCGTACGAGTTCGCTAACGTAGCACGTCATATGACGTATCACGCGACAACGCGAAACGTCATGCGGACGGGAGGCGTCACGATGTTGTTTTCTAACGCGGCAGTTGCGGTAAAGAAACGTTTACCGGCTCGCGGTCTATTTCGTGGCATCAAGGTCAGCTAACGGGAAGCTTCCCGATTCGCGAAGCGGGAACGAAGAAAAAAAAATATTTAAAAAAAAAGTTATTAATAAACATATAAAATATATTTTTGGATTTAAAGAAGAATACATTTTACAGCTACAGATATTAGCTGTTAAAAAACCAATGAAATTCACTGAAAAAACCATAGGTTATAGACCATATATAGTTAGGAATTAGCATTTACAAAACCTTGAAAATTCACTGAAAAAACCATAGGTTATAGACCATATATAGTTAGGAATTAGCATTTAAAAAACCTTATTTTACTCACACAAAACCATTGAAATTCCATATATAGTTAGTTGCACTAACTATATATCGCGCACCCGCAATCCACTGCTGATCATGTCACATATTACATCATTCATGACATGGTCAGTGACATCACTGATGACATCACTGATGACATCTCAAATGACATCACTGATGACATCTCACTTGACATCAATGATCACATCACTGATGATATCATTCATGTGATAATACAATGCATCTCCTCACACTCTAATATAACCTCCGTTACACCCAGTGTTAAATAGAGAGTATCATTTTTGAAACCATTGACACACCAATACTAGTTACTACATACGCACTCACTGATTCCTATGTCTACACACACATTCACTCATACAATCATTCATACATACAATCACTCATCTTTACAACACTATCATATGCACTCATACACCTATACAGACACTCACACTCTGCCACTCATCCATGGAGTTACTCACACACCTAGTCAGTCCTGAAAAGAATCAATCACACTTCCATTTTCTCATCTATACAGTTAAACACAGAACACCTTACATTTTTGAAACATATACTAACACATAGTTACTCTCTTATAGAATCACTGATACAAGTACACATTGATCTGCACAGAGTCACACACCTCCCAGCCAGCCATACACACACTCAGTCTCCCATACAAATACTTGTGCAACCAATCAATAACCCATATAGCTACTTATATAGCTACTGATTAACACGTGCAGCAGCTTGCACAACAACAGACATACTGATGCACACTTTTAGACAGTTTAGTCACTAACCCGTGCATTCAGTAAGACGCATTTAATCACTCACTCATACAGTCAATCACGCACCTACTAAAACCTTTATTCAGACACTTATACATCCACTCATTCTTCAATATGTAAAACATATTTAAACTTTACAGAAACACATAATCACTGGATGTTGTCATCAGTGATGTCATCAGTGATGTCACTGACCATGTCATGAATGATGTAATATGTGACATGATCAGCAGTGGATTGCGGGTGCGCGATATATAGTTAGTGCAACTAACTATAAATGGAATTTCAATGGTTTTGTGTGAGTAAAATAAGGTTTTTTAAATGCTAATTCCTAACTATATATGGTCTATAACCTATGGTTTTTTCAGTGAATTTTCAAGGTTTTGTAAATGCTAATTCCTAACTATATATGGTCTATAACCTATGGTTTTTTCAGTGAATATATATATATATATATATATATATATATATATATCTCTTTGTGTATTCGAATGTTGTGAATTTGGCGTCTGGGAAAGCCTTTTTATTAGATAGCATTGTGTAAAATAAAACTCCAAACCCTATTCTATAAGACAGAGTCCTTGCATTTTGTAAAATAAAACCCTTTTATTAAATGTGTTGTTTTTTTGGTGTTAATGTGTTTTGCTTCTTTGGGTGTAGCCACCGTGAGGGAGATTCTGTATTATCTGATAAGCTAAAGCAAAACAGCTATAAACCTTTAAGACTCTGGTCTCACACACAGATGCTTCTACAAATGGTAGGAAAAATGCCTCACCAGTAATTACTTCCTGTTCAATTAAGCACTTTTCCACCAGGTAAGCAGGGCAGCAATGTGTACCTGCTTCGCCCCCAGCTAGGCTAACTTGCATATGGGCTGGTGGGAGGAGCAGGTGGTCCGCACAGAGTACCAGGAAGAATGTCAAAATGACATTATGCATTGGAGTCGCTTCATTGATGACTTGTTTGTGCTATGGAAAGGTTCAGAAAGGGAAGCTAAGGTATTCATTAAGAGATTACAAGTCAACAACATAAATCTTAAGTTTACAAGTAACATCAGTAATGTCAGTGGAAACTTATTGGACCTGACAGTATATATTCAGGGCGGAAAGCTTGAAATTAACTATATAGGAAACCAACAGCTGGAAATACCTTGCTTCATACAACTAGCTTCCACCCTAAAAATCTGATCAGAAGCATCCTGTAGGGGGGAATGCTTAAGAACTAAAAGAAACTTCAGTAATCAGGTGGAAATGAATAAGGAGATACTGTGTCTGAAAAATAGATTCAAATCCAGAGGGTAGTCCATTGAGTCAGCAGTCTTTAAGGCAAATAAGAAACTGAGAGAAGACATTTTATTTAGCCAAAGTAAGACCAAATAAAAATGTGAAAAGAGTACTACAGACCATTGTAGAATAATAACCACCTACAGCAAGAAACAAGCCTGTTTAAGAAGTGTCTTAAATTAACATTGGCATATTGTACGTAATTACCCAATTCTGGGCAAAGTAGTACCACGCAAGCCACTCATTACTTTCAGACGTGCACAATCCCTCAAACAAGCACTTGTCAGCAATATGCTAAAAGATATGAAATCAGTAAGGCCCAAACCAACATGGCTAAAAAGAAAAACAGGTTTCTAAAATGCTCTAAATGTAAAGCTGATATCCATGGGAGAAGCATGACATCTTATAAGTCAGGCTTGTCAAATACGGTGAAAAAAATCAAAGGCAAGTTTAGTTGTAAGACAGAGTTTGCTCTCTACCTGCTTTAATGCCCTTGCGGCCTGAGGTACGTGGGCAGTACAATCCTGGCAGTTCATAAGCACATACTTCAACATTTAAGAGCAATAAAAAATGTAGACAAAGCATATCCTGTAGCACGCCATTTTGAAAATGTCCATAATAGAGATGTGAAGGGTCTGATGTATTTTGCAATCGATGCAGTCCTGCCCAACAGTAGGGGCAGTAACCGGGAAAAGAAATTAAGGAAGTTAGAGTCTTGTTACATTATTGAACTTGACACTAAAATCCCAGAAGTATTGAATATGAAAGAGGACTTTCATACTCATCTATGATGAACATCTACTATGAATGAGCTTCCTTATACCGGAGTATTTATATATACACATATACATTTTTATATTTCTAATTTTACTAATTTTATTTTTGTTATTATTTCAGTTTAATTCACTACTGCACTTTCCACTCTTTTAAAGACAGTCACTATGTAATATGCAATCAGTACTAATGAAATGTACCCAGTAGGGCTAAATTGTGAATAAGAGTACAAGTAGATAATACTTACTGGTAAATAGCCCACTTGGGTGAAATTGGGATAGTATGTACCATACACTGGTGATAGAAGCCAAACTTGCTCTATATTCATGAATATGGCATTTGTGGGATATGACCACTGTATTTTATATACACTAAAATTTCGGGGGTATTTACACCAATACTAAAATTCAAAATGTATATTGATGTGCAACAGCAATTCACATTTATCATGCATGATTGTGTTCGTACATTCATGAGATGTTGATAAAATCACTGTGATTTAATAATGTATTCAGGAAAACGTATCTAAAAACTATGAGTCTGTCTTCACTTGTAATTTCACTGTAGTCAACAAGTGACACGCGGAAAAATGTGTTTATAAAGTGATTGAAAACTTTACTTCGGCATTGGTGTACAAAACTGCTGTGCAGCCGAAACGCATCCAATGGTGCCCGGTAAATAAACATATTTGCACATCTCAACATGGCGTTGTCATCCATTTGATAAGGGTTAATGGAGAAATATACATATATTAACCCTGGGCAAACGTTCGCGTAGCCGTGCTACGCGAGGCTACGCAGAGTTGTACAAAAACTCTGCGACGTGAGCATGCGGAGTTGCTTGTTTCCTCATGCTCGTGTTGTCTCGCCTATTCTCACGTTGTGCTCGCATATGCCCACGAGATGTTTTTGACATTCGGCAATGCGGATGACATGTTTGGGGAAATATCATGCAAACTTCACCACGCGGTCGCCAATGGGCGTGGCCATCTTGTTTTCCCATCTGTTGCATGGTTCTGGTGCCTGTTTTCCAATCCCTTTCCAATCTTTTCAATCCTTTATATTTTACCCTGTTTTTCTGATCTTTTCTATTTATTATCTATCCCTCTCTGTCCCTAAGTCTTTATTTTGTGTTTTATTTCTAGTTTTACTACATTTATTTTACTTTTCTACAGTTTTATATTACTTCCTTCTTTACTCTTCTACTTCTTCCCCTAACTTTATTTTTCCCTGATAAATTTTCTTTTTCCGCTCCCCGCCCACCCCAGAACTATGGCTAAGAGGAAGGGAACCGGCTCCAAGGGCAAGGCACCTGCACCCTTGCGGCAGACTGCGCCCTGCAAGGGTGCAAGCCCGATTCCTATGCAGCAAGGGGGAGGTGGCCGCCCTTGGTTCTTTTTGTGCAGCGCCACCTCCCCTTGACCTTGGCAGCAGGCCTGGCTCCGGGTATGCTACGCAGGAGCATCACCGCTGGTGGGCGAGGGTGCAGTGTTTCGCTACTCTGAGGTCTTGCGGACCCATAACCAGTGGAACCACCGGTGGTCGGACATCTTGGACCGCGACCAGGACCTGCTGGACCTGCTAGGTGTTGAGGTAGTGGGGCTTGGTGAGTAACTTATACCATTGTGTGTTCTCTAGACTGTGTTACTGTTATTGCAAATATCATTTTTTTCTGAATATCAAGAATGCTGTTGCTTACATTGCAGGTAAACTTAAGTTTCAAAATCTTTAGTGATTGCTATTCTTCTAGACCCAGGTGTTCGGCGCTACTAATCTTACTTGTTTGCAATGCGCTTGCTTGGGCTGATAATGTAAGAGTTCACTTTAGAGAACTTAAGTTAAGTAATGCTAGGGAGAATCTAGTCCTTTCTTTGTCCTCCTTTCACTAAGATAGTGGTGGATGGGTAGTTTAGTTACTTAGTATTAGTTGGTAATTTTTAAGCGGTCTGCATGACGCATCCTCTGGCACATCACGTGCTGTTGAGTGGTGCTTACTACAGTCCTTAGTAGAACCTTTTGTAGTTTGTTTGGTGAGGAAGTGATAGGCTTAGCAGAACATCAGCAGCAAGCAACCAACCAACAATTTGGCGTATGCAAAACTGTATGCATGTGTCATGTCCTCCATCTTTGCATTTTTGAGGACTAAAATAAATGGAAATGCAGACTTAGTGAACAAATGGTCCGTCTGAATAGGTGGGCTAGATCAGGTGGTACTTAGGCGTAGTACTCTGGAATAAAAATGGAACATTGGATTAGTGTTCATAAATATAATAAGTAGACGGTCCGCAAATTCCGCAATACTTTCAGTCGATCAGATAAGATAGGTCAATTTTATTGCAAAAATGTTTTTGGGAGCGTTTAAAATAATATTTTATTTGTTTCACACCAATCATCAATGTTTGTTTCTTTCTATATCTTACATGATCAGCACCCAGGGGCAAAGAAGACGGGGTCGAAATTGACTGGAGCAGCTCTAGAATGCCAGGACCACGCCTCTACCGAGGGCAATGCTGCTGGCCCTAGTAAGTCTTCCTGTTGTTAATATTATTAATTACATTTCCCTAACGTTTACTGCACCTTATTTTTTCTGAACTATCATTTTCGTTTCTTTTTTTACCGAAACTTCTTCCATCTAGACTATCGGTTTCTAATTCTTGTTATCTCTGCCTCTAACTGCCTCTGCTATGACTCTCTGTAAAACTACTAGTATTACTCTGTCTGTAGCTAAGCTTGCCCAGTTGGCCACTATTTATTTAAAATGTGTTATTAAAACTCAGATTCACCAATAGCCCTAGCCACTGAGTCCAGTCCTTTGGGTTGGCCTCTTCTAGTCTTCTTAATCTTGAGAGGCTTTTCGACAATTCCCACCAACAAAATGCCCAACCAGATATTTTACTATTTTTGATAGGATAGGATATACTACTACTAGTAGTGTCTACTCTACTCTAGTACCCGATTTGTAGTGATGTATGTGGTATATGTATGCATTTTTACTCTTTTTTTTCAATCTTGCTGGTGAAAAATAGGGATGATGTATATGGCATCTAAAAAATGTGTAATGTTTTTTTTAGGCTTACCGACTACGACCACCAGCGGCTGGGCAGGCGACGCCAGCCAGGAGGGACCAGTGGATGCGGCAGCTGCCACAGGGGTGGGTGACCCAGCAGCAGTGGCGGGCAGTGGTAAGTTATGCTTATATTCCTTACTTATTGACAATCGTTACACACTCGCTGCAAGGGTGTTGTGTAAGTTGAGAGAGACTAAGTTGTTGTGAACAATGGTTGAAGAAGACACCTTTTACTAAGCATTAGAGCAATAGCATTAGCAGCATGAGTAGTTGAGTAACTAATGGCCTCTTCTATCTGACTTGAACTCAGCTGTGAAAGTTTCATGGAGAAGACTAAGAGTCATATCAGATGACCTTGTTGAATGGGTTGAACGAAAAGGGAAAGAAGGATGGAAGGAGGAAGGACGGGCAAGATGTAATATATATGCCTGGCAGAGAAGAATGTGTGGGATGCATGCATAGGTGGCTGATAGGAATCCGATGCATGGGTGGTTGAAGGGTGGGTGGAACTGAAGGTGAAAGAAAAGAGGCCTGCCTGGGTGGGTGAACCTGTATGGGTGAATATCAAGATTCTTCCGGGGTGTTTCATGAGTCAAACTCAAAGGCAAACAAAGAAGGAAGGACGCATGGGTGGTGGTTTGAAAAAAATGTTGTTGTTGGTGAAACAAACTAAGGTTTGTTGAGAGATTAAGAAGATTGATAGACATGTTTACTTTGAATGGATGGATGCCTGGGTGGTATTCATCATAGATAGCATAGGTGGAGACTGTCACTGGATGAAGAGTCTTTGAAGAGAATGTAAAAAAAAAAGAAACCGCGTCAGAGTAGCAAAGCCAAGGAGAATAGAAGTTGTATTTTCAGAATAGTCCCTTGACTCACAGTAGTTTGCAAGTACATTATATATATTGTGTATGTATGTTGTTATCAAGCACCTCCCTCCGACTCAAGGCCCACTCCCTACCTATGTTAATTTATTTTTGACAGTGTCTGCTTGCCATGGGTGGGCTATTGGCTGCATGATTACACAATCAATCAGATTCAAAACTAAGTACCTCATTTCGTCCCATATATAAGCAATGATCATTTGGATCAGATATCATCTGCCTTGTTGTAGTATAGTAGTCAGGGCAGGGTGAAAGTGAAATTGAGCAGTTGCTCTTGATGTAACATAGTATGGCCAGTGCCACCCATAATAGAAAAATAAGATGAATGTGTAGTAGTAGTCAGCTTCCCCACATGCAGACAGGAGTAAATAAAACTAACGTAAGTCTGCGTCACGAGACGAGTATGTGTCTTGGGCGCAAGCTGACTGAGCTGGCATGCCGGCTACAACAAGTTTACTTAATTTAGCTAAACCGGAAAGAATAAGAAGACTGGTGTATTACTTGAGTGAGTCCATAGTGCCAGTATAATGCTGAAACTCCCACAAATGTTGGAGGCCGAGGAAGTGTGAGGATAGACACCACAAATGTTATGTACTGTGCTTGCTAATGCTACTGTGCCACTATGTTTAGAATTAATTTGTCTTATTGTTTTCATAAGAGTATATTGGTTACAACAATATCCTTTTTTTCTTGATATAGCTACTCCTTCTCGACCAACAAAATCTAATATGGACAGGAAGGAGTTGGCAGCCATGGCCTGGCACCAGAATCAAGAGGACATCCAAAATAAATATCGGTGGCTGGCGGCTCTGGCAGAGGAGGAGCTGGCAGCAGCTGCAGCCTCCTCCAATGCCCCGGGCCCCAGCCAGGCCCCTCGAGTGTTATGCGCCGGGGTCTGGCAGCCGCCCACAACACTACATCCAGCACTGCTACACCCCCGTGGATGCAATTGCTGAGCTTTTAAGCACTGCATGCTCCTCCAAATGGCGCGCCTAGTGGAGGTGATAAAGGAACTGAAGCAGGAGGTCCTGGCAGTTAACCGGTGACTGCGAGCGCGCTGATAAAGAGATCCTGTTGAATTGCCCCTTTTTTATTCCTTTTTTGGTAGGTGGGCATTGGGCGCACGTTGGGGAAAAGTTGGGCTCATAACTTATATGGACAATTTTATTTTTGAACGGACATTGGTTGGACTATTCTGTTTGGACATTGGATGGTGTTAGAGAGAGGGGTGTGTCAGGTGTTGTGGGATTATTTTTTACATAGTTTATTTTTGTTATGGGTTTAAATTATATTTATACTTAAATTTACATATGATGTAAATGTTTTATGGGGGGATACTGTTTTACATCACACGGTTTCCTTTGCTACTGTGGGGCCGCAGCCAGTGTTTGATTTAAATAATCTGCAGATTTTTTCGAACATACGAACAGATAGATGCGGTACCCTCACCGAGTGACTTGACCTACTAGTACTGTCAGTCTCTCCTCCTAGTCTATGCATTCTGTAATTGGACTCATGGGTGGGTGAATTAATGAATTAATGTATTTCCATTATTAATTATGCCTCCGCAAAACTTCTTCTCTTACCTGTGATTGATGTTTAAACGTAGGCAGAGTGATGGCTGCATGATGATGATGGTTTGGTTTCCCAAGATGCCATGGTTGCGGTGGTAGTAGTAGACACTGGCAGTAGCATTTGCAAAAAAAGAAAATGAGACAGTCAGTTGCCTGAAAGAGACTCTGGAAGGAGTAGTAGAACAAAGTACAGTACAGTACACAAGAATACTGCCAATTAATAAACCATAATAATGCTGATTAGCAATGCTAAAGTAAAATAAAACATAATGGTGGTGGGGATAGCTTAGTACAACAGCAAGTTACAAACTGTAGTTGTGTCGAGTCACTCAACACAAGCGTAATCTTTAGTGCTGTAAAAGGAGGATGGTGAATCCAATTGATGCCGGCAATTAATTATGATGAATTAGGTTCTTTTGGACAAAAAATGTACTTGCAAATATACTGAGCATGGGTAGGCAAGCAGAAGAAGATCCTCGCCCTGCCTTGAATTTGAATCAGTGTTGCTTTCGCCACATCCACCCCAGCAAGCGTGTGATCAATTATTGGTGTACATTTAATTTAGTCACGCCTCAATATGTATCACACAGCCAGGGGGAAGAGGGATAGGGTTCGATGAACGGTTGGGAAGTTGGGTTTGGGGAAAGGTTTGAAAAAGAAAAATAATACGCATGGACAAACAACAAAACACAATCTTGGCAGACGACCATAATATCCATAAATCTGTTAAGGGAGATAAAGAAAATGCATGCATGATGATGATGATGAATTCATCGTTAATGATAAGTAGTACTTACTAACTAGATTTGTAGACAGTACAGGGCAGCCGTATATTATTAAATATTATGCAATTTGCCATGCCTGCCGGCACTCAGAGAGACCCAAATTACATACATTTTTACTTCTGTCGTACCAGGCTTACGATTTTAAGCTAGCAAAAAAAAATTAAAAATAGCTGTACGGATCAATTATGAGCAGAGAGCAAACAACAACAACACACAGTCATAACGATTGAAGAGAAAAATAAATAAAATTATTTAAAAGATGATAAATGTTGATACTAAAGTGTTACTGTATGTTATCCTGCTCAAATTGGTGAGTGGCATCTCAGTATTCCTGTTGGCCCTCCCTTCCATGGACGCTGCGTCCGTCAATCTTGGGAGCCACTGCCTGGCTGGCGGATGCGGATTGGTAGGTGTGTGTGTGTGAGTTGTTTTTCTCTGTTTAACACAGGGTAAAGGCCGGCCTGTAAGTGTAGATGGAAAAACAAAAATCAAGGAGAAAAGAAAGCATGAATTATGGAGGAGTGCAAACACTTTCAGAGCGGCATGGCTAATTCATGTCTACTCTGCTGTCAATCATACCACCACTACTAGACTCGTGACTCGACTCCACTACTACACAGATATGTAGGTCTGCTGTGGTTGTTGTTGACTTGTTTACTTTTTATGCCACTCATAAAATGCCCTGAGTTATTCTATCAATCATTTCGGATCCTACTGATTGACTGTAAAGATATTATGTCACTGTGGTCATCATCATGGTGTTATCCAACTCAGTCTGCAGTGTACCGAGTGAGTCCAGATTCCATATTCAAAAATGCAATGGATCAGCCTGCAGTAGAAGTACAATTTTGTTATTAAACAACAAGGGAAACATTGACTTGAGTCACTTTTAGTGTTTAGATTAAATAATAGTACACAATGAATTCACTTCATGCACAACAAAAAATAAAAACACAAACACCAATCACTCAGAGTCAGGGTCCAATGTATACTTCATCACCTGTTCCTTGTTCTAATCTTATATTAAGGGGCAGTCTCTCTTGGCTCTGAAAGGAGGATAGATAGTAGTCATCATTTTCCACTTCTTTTGGAGGGACTTGACGAAGCAACATTTTATTGTACTATATTCTCCATCCAATCTTCATCTGGCTTGAGGGAAATGGATTTAGGGCGAGTCAGGAGGATCGAGCAGGTCTCGGTGGAGTTGACATAAGTTAAATGCAAAGAGCTGCAACTCCAATATGGCAATAAAAAGACTAGAAGACGGTGTTGATGGATTTGTTGTGATACGAAGTTTCAAGCCAGAAAGACAGATAGACACACAAATAAAAGTAAAATAGAGAAGAAAGAAAGTAAGAAGTCTAAAGTCTAGTAGTCAGGGAAGTATAGCTCGTTCTTAAACTCTGGCGGTTCAACTAGAAGTAGGTAATCATCTAAGACACTACTTCCGTCACCTAAGTTGCTCTCATCATCTTCCTGCGTTGATTCACGCATTTTGCAATTCGGTGGTGTAAAGTGCTGATTCATTTTGATCATGGTTAACCTCTCCACATTTTTGGGTTAGAGACTGGTCCTTTTCACCGTTACGATGGCACCAGCAGCACTGAAACTATGCTCAGAAGAGACACTTGCGACAGAGCAAGCCAGATAGTTTATCGCCAGCCTGCTGAGCCCTGGCCATTGGCCCCTTTTCCCATACCAATACAGCAAATGGGCTTTGATCAATGTAGACCTCTGTTGGGTCATTCAGATAGGCCTGGATCATGCACTCAATGTTCAGGAGTGCTCCACTTTGCTGGGCCTCTTTTCTCTTTGCATCAGCACTGGACCTAGCAAGCCCTTGCTGTAAATACCAATCCAGTGCCAATTTTACTGGGGCTGATAATCGGGTTCTTGCTTTTGTTGATAGTGTTGGTGACAGCTCAGAGCAAAACGCACTGCCCTCAGGCTCTGAAGTTGAACTTGATGCCAACTGCCCTGCTGCAGTTCTTGTTGTAGGTTTGAGTAGCAGGCCTTTAATTACCAGCTGTTCATTTTCCATTTTACTGGCTGCTTCAGCTACCCAAGTTTTGTACTGGGCAACATCCACTTCTGGAAAAGGAATTAATGTCTTACTGTTCAGTGCCGATTTGTACAGTGGATCCAGAATTGTGACACAAATGAAATGTTTTTCTGAAACAATGCGAGTCTGCACCCTTTTATTTTCAGCTAAGCGACGGGATAAGCTCTCCACCAACACATACGCTTCATTTTTTTTCCACACCTGTGTACGTTTCAGACACCTTCTTCAGCTGTTGCTCTAGCATGAGCAACAACGGGATAGCTTGGCCCATATTTCAGTCCTCCTTGCTGATTTCACGTGTGCATCTCTGTCAGGCATTTACTAGGCCCCATTGGTCTATCTGAACGGTCATGCCTTTCACAGTAGCATCCCCTCTTTGCATGCCATATTCATTGATTGGTCTGTACAGCTCAAACAGACCTTCAAGCATGTAATACATTGAGTTCCAATGTGTTGGCACCTCCTGGATGAATACTTTGACTGGCATTCTATGCTCATGTTGAATGATCCTCAGCTGCTTCCGGGCTTAAAAAGAATGGCTGAAATCTGCATATTCTTCTGCAGGTAGTCAGTAAGTTGCTGACTCTGGCTTCTTTTTTCAGGAAGTCTTGAACAATAAGGTTAATGCAGTGCACCAAACACAGGACCCTGAAATAGGCGCCATCCTCCATGTCCTTAACTATATTACTGCTATTATCCGTGGCAACACAACTAATGTTAAGCTCTCTTGGGCGCAACCATTCAAAGACCTTGCTGTTCAACTCTTCTAAAATGTTTGCAGCAGTATGAGATTTCTCCATGGTGAACATGGCTACAGTTGCATGGTACTGAGTTACATTAAAAATCCCAGCAGTGTCAACAACACCTGCTTAATATATCTTTTCTCACACAAAAGAGATCCAGTGTGCAGTGAATCACATGTAAGCAGTGGCTTGTCAACTGGTCCACATGTCTGTTGTCAGGTGGATATTGTTAACAACACTCTGCAGCAAAGCTTGTCCAAGCAATCCCAGCACATCGTGATGTAGTGATGGAACAGCAAATCTGGCGAAATAGGACCTGCTGGGACCCTTCCATTTTGGGCAGATGGCTGTGACAAATTCAGGAAAACCCACCCCTTCCACAAAAGAAAAAGGGAGAAGGTCCAGCGCTAACATTTTAGCCAGCTTCGCATTGTACAAACGTTCCGCTGGGTGGTTGCGTTCGTACTGCCCCTCCGACCTAAGCATGCTGACAATGGTAGGCTGGATTATTTTCCTTTCTGGTGCAGCTGATGTAGGTGACTCCTCGAAACCAGTTAGGCTCAACAACACACTTTTTTTCATTGCAGTACTCTGCTGCCTTGGTGTCTCAGCCTGACTCTTACTACGGTGCCACTGAGATGTTGCTGAGGATGTGGGCGGTACCACTACACTGCTGGGGACAGGGCTATTTCTTATGTACCAGAGGAAATGTCTCCCTCTTGTTCACCTTCCACTGTGACCATATTTTCTTCTACTTCTTCATCCACACCAACAGCAATGGGTGCTATTTAACTTAGGCCTTTACGGTGTTCCTCCCACTGGATCAAGTGGTGTTTTTTCAGATGAATTGTTTGGCCTCCGGTACCATAGTTTGTACCAATCTTACCCCGACTAACACTATGTCGACAAATTGAGCACATAGCAACGTTCTCCTCCTTACTCCTAACCAAAAAGAAGTTTCAAACTGGGGAGGTGAACTTTCTTGCGCTGCTGGAGGTGTCACTTGCAATGTCGGATGAATTGGAGGGTGTGCCTGGAATTTGCCTCTGTGCAGTACCCCTACTACCTACTGAGGTGGTGGTTGTGCTGAATGTAGGTCCCTGCCGGGCCTTTGCAAATGCAAATATGGAAGCTGGAGTTGGTGTTGGTGTTACCTGTCTTGGTGGTATCCGTGCCACATCCCTCACGGCAATTTGGGATATGGTAATGATGGAGCAGATTTCATCTGCAGTCATGCATTGTTTATTTTTTTTGTGCTTCAGACAGGCTGCATTTAAATTGCCACACACATTTTGGTGCTAGTTAAAAACATGGCACATGAAAAACAATGAAAGTGAGGCCTATTCAGTCTGACATGCTTGTGCTGCATTAACATGTGTTTTTACAGTGTAGAGAAAAGTGGCCTTTTTAGCTTTGAAGATGAATAGAATGTGTTTTTCTCTTCCCAGCCCATCCCATGCAATCTAAAATTCAATATTTCTGTCTTAAAAGGCTTTGACTTGTTGCATATTTTGATAAACATTTTCAGTCAATAACACCTCTTTTTATAATGTGTGTGAATTAATAATGCACCAAACACGACACAAGGGACTAAATGCTTGTTTGCATGAAAAGCTATCTAAAACATTAAAGCATGTTGTTGTGTGTGCTGTATTAACAGTGTGCGCTATATTAACTGTGTGTGCTTTTAAATGTTACACTAAAAGCATGAAAATGCTATTTTCACATTTATTTTGCATGTTGTCATAAATAATAGAAAAGCTGCTTTTCACTAATAGCTTGGCTAGGTAAACATTTATAAGGGGTATTAGTATGAGGGAGGGAAACATAATGGACTGATTTACATGAAATTAATATTATCTTTGTGTTTGTTTTATTTTTGGGGCCTACACAAAACATGGGTGCCTGTGAATCCATCAAGGCTATGACTTGCAATTTAATGAGAAGGGAGCATGCGCAGACTGTGGCAGCTTTCCTCATGACAAGAACAGCGTGAACTGCACATTCTTGTCATTCTGCCAATGTACCAGTTAGTTAAAAGTGTCCATCTACTGCGCTGAGAAGGAAGGAAGGATGAATTAGATTGAAACATTTTTCCTAGTAAATGTTGCAAATGTTTATAAATGTAGTTATTCATGTATGCTTCTTTGGTTAAGACTAGTGAAGTCAGGTTTTTAGAATGAGTCAGGGAAGTGTGACCTCATGCATCATGACTGACCAATCACGTAAAGGTTTTACTGAAAAATGTTACATCTTTGTGTACTCTGCCAATAATTATGGTATAAATACTGTCCTCTCTGGATGGGAGCTGGCACTTCTTCTTTTTCTCAGCTCAGCTGGCTTCTATGGGTTAGGTACGAGAAACGTCCCGGGAGATTGCTGAAGGGCGGGCTTGCGTCCGAGGAGTGTCAGGGGGATGTTTCTTGCTTTCACGTCATATCTTGGCACTTCATGCACATTCCTTTGAGGCCTGTGAAGGGCGGGCTGCTTTCCTCTTTAGACACAGACAGACAGAGAGTGCAGTGGATCAGGATAGGATTAGATGCTAATATGTTTTGACTAATTAATTAGGTCTGAAAAGATTTATTTGATTTATGCATTTATTTCTCTTAATAGCATATTTTTGCAAACTATTTAAGTACTGATTAGCTTTGCAAGACTATTTTTCTTAGAAACTCTTTAAGACTTTTGCGCCACATTTTTCATAACTAAATGTAATGCTTATATGCAGACTGTAATGTGTTCTGTATTATTGATATTTTTCCTGTTTTCCAAATTCTGTAACCTGATTGATATTTTACTAATGAATAAAGGGTCAGAGAAAAATTAACTTTTTGAATAGAAAATAAAACCCTTTAAAATAATCAACAACTCTCTTTATTGGCTTACAATAATAATTGTATTTTGACTGTTCATCTTTATTTAAAGTCTCCTGAAGGTAATACATGGTGTGAAGGGCCCAACACCGTTTGAGCGGTAAATTAGAGGTAGCATGGAGGTTTTACATTGAGAAACTACCAGAATAAATTACCGCTCTCCATCAGTAATAAAGTTGGTCTCCATCTCCACTGGGCTGGGAGTGATGTTCATGATGACTGACTGGTCATCATCCCCCTCCTCTACATCTACCTCCATAATTCTAAGGCTTTCTGGAATCTTCTCTTCCCCTAGCCTTGTTTTGTGGCGTGCCTCACTCTCAGACTGAGCTGGTGTTTTCTAAGTGTAATCTAGATCATCAGAAGGGGGGCTTGAAGAAGAAGTTGATGGACTAACCCTCCTTTTCCTTGCTTGGGATCTGGAAGACAATGGATCTTCTGAAAAAGTAGCTTGCTCTTCTTCGTGTGCAGGAAGCTCGATTTCCTGAACTGCCCCTACTTCGGGAGGAACAACTACTATTGTGGGCTGTTGTCGGGGGTGGTTGTTGCAGCGTTTGTTGCGGCTGTTGTTGAGGCTGTTGTTGTGGCTGTTGTTCCGGCCGTTGTCGCAGCTGTTGTTGCGACTGTTGTTCTGGCCATTGTTCCAGCTGTTGTTGTTCACTTATCTGCTGAGTTTCCACCTGCGCAGATTTGGTACTACTTTGCGATAATGACATTTCAACATCACTACTCGTTGGCGTTTGCGAAAGTAGACTGGCTACCTCTGTGACATTCATGGACTTGGGCCTAGGTTAGTGGGGTGGGCCTGCTGATGTGGAGGTGCTGCTCCCAGCTTGGTCCCCGGACACTGCTGATGCAGGCATAGTTTTTTGTTTCCGAAAAAACATATTGGTCGGCACACTAGTCTTGGTAAGTGGCAGTGCCATTTCCTTCTTCTGTTCCTTCTTCTCACTGGCAACTTTCTTAGTACTGGAGGACGTGTTACCTTTCTTTGGGGCCATCTTCTTCCTTCCAATGTCAGCAGGATGCAGGTGCACAAGTTGCAGCAATATCTGTGGTCACACGTGACATGACGTGGTACACTGCAGGACTTCTGTCTGGCAGTACAACGGGCGATGATGACACCTCCTCATCTGTCTTTTTGTGCACCTAAAAACAAAGAATCCAGGAGAAGAACATCAGTGAAATGTTGCATTTGTTGTTGTGGTTCAATTACTACAGGTACAAACAAACAAATATAATATATAACTTAGGGTGTGGTGGTCACACTTGTTAGTGTTATATTATTATATTGTATTAACTTAGTTTAAGTTATAAACAAAACATAACAGTGTAGCCATTTGTTAGACTTTGATAATAAGGGCTTTCATGGATAGTAGAGAAGAACAAAAACAAAAATACAAATGTATTGGAAGTGAAACCTGTTTAGGCTTTAATTTGTTAATCACGTTATTCAGGGAGCTGCAGCTGGCAAAGGGGATAGAAGCAATAAGCCAAGAGGAACAAAGGAAAGACATGCAGGCCTATATCGCAAAAGCAGCACACTACTAAACTACCACTACAAAATGCCCACCACCCACATGGTCACTCACAGTCACAACAAGCAGGAGGCCTGGAAAACAATTAACTCAAGCAGGGCTATATGGCCATACAAAGGAGCCATGCTAAACAACACAGCTTTAATGTAAAAACGAAAATCCACAGGAGTAAACAATGTTTGCAAGTTACACAGCAACCACAGCACACACACACATCCAACAAAGGCATTTATTTAACACAGGCCAAAAAAGTGAAATATCCCCAAAAATACGCGTTTTGCAATTCAATGCCAACCATGCCCTAAATGATCTTTAAATTTAACAGACACCACATAAACAGTTGTTTCATTTCATTCACCCATGACTAGCTCTGGGCCTACTGAATGATAGGCCTATTGGCAGACTAGACCACAAGCTTGCAGGCCTATGGCAAAAGCACAGTGCCCGGCTTCAAAATGGCCACCAGCCACATGGCCAGGCCCACAACAACAAGAAAGGGAAGACAGGCAATGCAGGCTTCTGGCAAAAGCACACTGCCTGGCTTCAAAATGGCCACCAGCCACATGGCCAGGCCCACTACAACAAGAATGGGAAGATAGCCAATGCAGGCCTATGGCAAAAGCACACTGCCTGGATTCAAAATGGCCACCAGCCACATGGCCAGGCCCACAACAACAAGAAGCCTAGGCCAAAAGGAACAAAGAAAACACATGCAGGCCTATATGGTAAAAGTAGCACACTTCTAAACTACCACCACAAAATGGCCACCAGCCACATGGTCACTCACAGTCACAACAAGCAGGATGCCTGGAAAACAATGAACTGAAACAGGCCCATAATGGCCAGGCAAAGGAGGCATGCTAAACAACACAGGTTTAATGCAATAAAATGCAAAAACGAAATCCACAGGGCCGAACAAGGTGTGCAAGTTACACAACAACCACACCACACACATACACACACACACACACACACACAACAAAGGCATTTATTTAACACACAACAAAAAAGTGAAATACCCCAAAAAATACACATTTTGCAATTCAATCCAATGCCATACATACCCTAAATGATGTTTAAATTCAACAGACACCACAGAAACAGTTGTTTCATGCACCCATGACTAGCTCTATTCAATTCAATTCAATTCAATTAATTTATATAGCGCGCTACATACCCGGAGGGTCTCAAGGTGCTTGGAGTAGGGTGGGGGATTACTTGTCGAATATCCAAGTTTTAAGTTGCTTTCTGAATGCTGGGTGGCTCTGAGTGAGGCGAAGGTGAATGGGAAGTGAGTTCCAGGTTTTAGCCGCCAGGTAGGAGAAGGATCTTCCTCCCATGGTGGTTTTGTTGATGCGAGGTACAGCAGCAAGGGCTTGGTTGGAGGAGCGCAGCTGGCGGGAGGGGGTGTAGAAGGAAAGTCGTGTGTTGAGGCAATCGGGTCCAAGTTTGTAAAGTGCTTTGTGTGCGTGGGTTAGGAGGCGGAATGTTATTCTCTTATTGACGGGGAGCCAGTGGAGGTTTTTCAGGTGATCAGATATGTGGTCGTTACGCGGGATGTCAAGTATGAGTCTGGCTGATGCGTTCTGGATGCGTTGGAGTTTTTTCTGAAGTTTTGTGGGGGTGCCGGCGTATAGGGTGTTTCCGTAGTCCAGGCGGCTTGTAACCAGTGCGTGGGTGACCGTTTTTCTAGTCTCGGTGGGGATCCAGCGAAATGTTTTTTTAAGCATGCGAAGAATGTTGAAGCATGATGAAGAAATGGCGTTGACTTGTCTGGTCATCGAGAGTGAGGAGTCCAGAATGACGCCCAGGTTCCGTGCGTGGTCTTTTGGGATGGGTGCTTTTCCAAGGGACTCTGGCCACCAAGAGTCGTCCCAGGCAGAGGGGGAGGTACCTAAGATAAGGACTTCTGTTTTGTCGGAATTTAGTTTCAGCCGGCTGTGCTTCATCCACTCGGCTACTTCTTTCATTCCTTCATGTAGGTTGGTTTTGGCGGTGTTGGGGTCTTTGGTGAGTGAGAGGATAAGTTGAGGGTCATCAGCATAGGAGATGATGTTGAGGTTATGTTGGCGTGCGATGGCCGCGAGGGGGCTCATGTATACATTGAAGAGGGTGGGACTGAGTGAGGATCCTTGTGGTACGCCGCAAATGACTTCAGTGGCCTCTGACTTGAATGGTGGGAGGCGGACTCTCTGGGTTCTTCCGGCAAGGAACGAGGTGATCCATTCCAGTGCTTTTCCCTGGATTCCGATGTTTCTGAGGCGTTGTATCAGGGTGCTATGGCAGACTGTGTCGAAGGCTGCGGAGAGGTCGAGGAGGATGAGGGCGACTGTGTCTCCATTGTCCAGTAGAGTTCGAATGTCATCTGTAGCTGCGATGAGGGCGGTCTCTGTGCTGTGTTTGGCTCGGAAGCCGGACTGTGAGGGGTCGAGGGATTTGTTGGTTTCGAGGAAGGTGGCGAGTTGGTTGTTAACAGCTTTCTCGATGACTTTGGCCGGGAATGGAAGGAGCGAGATGGGGCGGTAGTTTTTGAGTTCGGTGGGGTCTGCTGTTGGTTTTTTCAGGAGTGCGTTGAGTTCGGCATGTTTCCAGCTTTCCGGGAAGGTGGCGGAGTTGAGGGAGCAGTTGATGACGTCTCGGAGGTGTGGTGATATGATGGAATCTGCTTTGTTGAAGATGTGGTGAGGGCATGGGTCTGTGGGGGATCCAGAGTGGATGGAGTTCATCTGGCGGATGGTGTCCTCAGTGGAGATTGGGTTCCATTCATTGAGGATGTTCAAGGGGGGTGAAGGTACGGCAGAAGGTTGGGTGGGTTGGTCTCCGGGTTGGTTGTCGAAGCTGTTGTGGATGTCTGCGATTTTGTCGTGGAAGAACGAAGCTAGGGAGTCGCAAAGGGCTTGAGAGGGAGTGATGTCGTTGGAGTTGGCAGTGGGGTTGGTAAACTCTTTGACGATGTTGAATAATTCCTTGCTGTTGTGGGCGTTGTTGTCTAGTCGGTCTTTGAATGCGGCTTTCTTGGCAGTCCGGATCAGTTGGTGGTGTATGCGAGTGGCGTTTTTGAAGGCGTCCCTGGTGCTGGTGTTTGGGTCTTTTTTCCAGGCCTTCTCAAGGGAGCGACAAAGTTTCTTGGATTTCTTAAGATCATCGTTGAACCAGGGGGCGTTTTTGTTGCCTAGTTTGATTTGACGTTTTTTCAGGGGTGCTAGGATGTCGGCGCTGTTGGTTAGCCATTGAGTGAGGTTAATGGCTGATTGGTTGGAGTTCGAAGAGTGGGCAGGGGGGTTTTGAAGAAGCGATGAGGAGATCTGGTCGATAGTGATTTTGTTCCAGTTTCTTCGCAGAGTAGGTTGAGGATGGTTGTGGGTTGTGGTCTTATTGTAGATGAAGTGAACGCAGCTGTGGTCCGTCCAGTGGAGAGTTGTGGTGTGACTGAAGGAGATATGTTTGCTGGAGGTGAAGATAGGGTCGAGTGTGTGACCTGCGTGGTGAGTGGGGGTATTAACAAGTTGTTTGAGTCCGAGGTTGGCGAGATTGTCCAGAAGGGCGGTGGTGTTGCTGTCGTTGCTTTTTTCCAGGTGAAAATTGAGGTCTCCCAATAGAATGTAGTCCTCTGAGGGGAGGGCGTGTGGGGTGATAAAGTCAGTGATGTCTTCACTGAATTGTGCACGGGGTCCAGGTGGCCTGTAGAGGAGGGTGCCTCTGAGAGTGGTCTTGGGGTCGGTGTGTATCTGGAAGTGAAGGTGTTCGGCGCTAGTGAGTTTGGCGTCTGAGCTGGTTGAGATGCGGATGGAATTCTTGTGGACGATAGCGATGCCTCCTCCTGTTTGCTTGTTGCGGTCTTTTCGGATGATCTTGTATCCGTCCGGGATGGCTATGGTGATGTCTGGGGCTGAGGAGGCGTTCATCCATGTTTCAGTTAGGAAGGTGACGTCCGGAGAAGTGGTGTCTAGTAGATTCCAGAGGTCGATGGCGTGTCTGTGGACCGAGCGGGTGTTGAGCAGGATGCATTTTAGGTGGTTGGTGTCAGGTTTCTGTTTGGTGTTAGTGGGTGAGGAGTTGGTCATGGTGCCGTCAAACTTGCAGGAGTTGCATGTGAAGGGTCCATGGGTGTGTCCAGGGGCGGCTTGGGCGCAGTTGGGGAGTCGGCCGGGGTTAAGGGCTAGGAGGGTGGAGGCGGCGTATGTAATGCGGGTGGGGTGGGTGGGGTGGGGGCCAGGAGGTGTGGCGCTGGGCGCGGGCTTGGCGCGGACGGGCGTAGACGGGCTTACCTTTGGCGCACCTTCGGCGCGGCTGCAGCGCGTGGACGCTGCGCGTTGGAACATCTGCCTTAAATGGTGGATGGGGGGGCGGAGCGTGGGAGGGTCAGCTGGGAGGCGGTATCGGGGAGGGTAGGCGGGCCAGGGGAGTGCACACCAATTGCAATGGAGGAATGGGAATGGAACGTGAAACGGGGCAGAGGCCACAGAAGTTCGAGAAACAGTAAACAAAGAGCGATAATGCAACTGAAACCAGCAATACCAAGCAGCTCTGGGCCTACTGGCTAAACACAATAAAATAACAATTAAAAAAATTATAACAAGTACAAAAATTGTAGTTGCAGCAACTGCAATGCCCCAATAAAACAAACAACACCAACTTACTTGCAAAATTTCAAATTGAAAAGTCTTCAAATCCAAAAGTCTTCAAAGTCAGTGATATATGATGCAGCAGACACAAAGGGGCGATCCTTCCAGCTCCAAATCCAAATGAAAAGTGAACAGGACATGGACAAAGCACTGGGAGGAGCCTGCTGGACAGGAACAGGAAGTTAGGGACTCTGGAGCACTTCCTTCCTCTCCAAAAAAAAAGTAAAAAAAGACTCATTGCACAAAAAAGTACAGCCAAATGTCTATCTGAGGAGTTTCTTTCATCTAAATCATCATTTTCGAGAAGGTTTTTAGCTGCTTGAGAGATATTCTTCTCCAGATTGCAAATTTTGCGTGTTCGGCATCGCGAGCTTCACCGAACTTCCTCCGGATGTCCGATGGCGCATCTGAATGACTTGTTCGCGATCGCACAATCTCACGGGATCGTGCGGCTGGCTACCAAAATCTCGTGGCGCACAAAAACGGATACGAAAACACATCGGCGAACAAAGGGTTCCCGGAAAGTTGCTACAGTGTGCGTGAAAAAGCATTTTGAAAGAGTGGACAAGGGTAAAACTCCTCTCCACGGCGGATCGCAGAGTTTTCAGTAACTCAGCGTTTTACATGGAATGCGGAGTTGCCAAAAATCTGCAAACTCTGAGAGCGGTGCAGATTTTACCACCCAGGATTAATATATATCTTTTTGGTCCTTCATCTTTGTCTAAACTGTATCTATTAAGACACTTGTCGATTACTGTTTACATTTATTTATGTTCACATGAATTTCTGTATATATTTTATACATTTATCCAAATTTCTTTGCTGCAACGTTTTTTGACACTGAGCAAATCGTTGAATAATTTTGTCTAGTCCATAATGGTACACTAGTTTAGGCATTGTATTATTGTGACTCATGCAATATGGCGTACACTCTAGTCTGTCCTTCATTTTTACCTTCACATTTTTTTTACTAAATCAAATCACCTGTTTATAAACTATAAATTGTGGTCATACTTCGGGGCGTGTTATGTGAACAAGCTCCTTTTGGGAGTGAAACGCGTCATTGATGACACCATGTCTCTTTATTTCATTTGTGTGAAATAAACACCTTACTTTCACTGGAGAGAGTCTTTGCTGCCTTCTGTCTATTTTGATGAAGTCACGTTCAAGAGGTCCTTACCTGGTTTGTTTCACCGTGGAGTGGCTAACAGGAACATTGTTGCATATATATATATATTCACTGAAAAAACCATAGGTTATAGACCATATATAGTTAGGAATTAGCATTTACAAAACCTTATTTTACTCACACAAAACCATTGAAATTCCATATATAGTTAATTGCACTAACTATATATCGCGCACCCGCAATCCACTGCTGATGATGTCACATATTACATCATTCATGACATGGTCAGTGACATCACTGATGACATCACTGATGACATCTCAAATGACATCACTGATGACATCACTGATGACAACATCCAGTGACTTTATGTTTCTGTAAAGTTAAAATATGTCTTACATATTGAAGAATGAGTGGATGTATAAGTGTCTGGATGAAGGATTTAGTAGGTGCGTGGCTGACTGTATGAGTGAGTGATTAAATGTGTCTCACTGAGTGCATGGGTTAGTGACTAAACTGTCTTAATTTGTGCATCATTATGTCTGTTGTTCTGTAAACTGCTGCATGTGTTGATCAGTAGCTATATGAGTAACTATATGGGTTATTGATTGATTGCTCAAGTATTTGTATGGGAGACTGAGTGTGTGTGTGACTGGCTGGGAGGTGTGTGACTCTGTTCAGATCAATGTGTACTTGTATCAATGATTGTATAAGAGAGTAAGTATGTGTTAGTATATGTTTGAAAATGTAAGGTACTTTATGTTTAAATGGAAAATGGAAAAAATAGAAAATGGAAGTGTGATTGATTCTTTACAGGACTGACTAGGTGTGTGAGTAACTCCATGGATGAGTGGCAGAGTGTGAGTGTATGTATAGGTGTATGAGTGCATATGATAGTGTTGTAAAGATGAGTGATTGTATGTATGAATGATTGTATGGGTCAATGAGTGAATGTGTGTGTAGACATAGGAATCAGTGAGTGCGTATGTAGTAACTAGTATTGGTGTGTCAATGGTTTAAAAAATTATATTCTGTATTTAACACTGGGTGTAACAGAGGTTATATTAAAGTGTGAGGAGATGCATTGTATTGTCACATGAATGATATCATCAGTGATGTGACCATTAATGTCAAATGAGATGTCATTTGAGATGTCATCAGTGATGTCATCAGTGATGTCACTGACCATGTCATGAATGATGTAATATGTGACATCATCAGCAGTGGATTGCGGGTGCACGATATATAGTTAGTGCAACTAACTATATATGGAATTTCAATGGTTTTGTGTGAGTAAAATAAGGTTTTGTAAATGCTAATTCCTAACTATATATGGTCTATAACCTATGGTTTTTTCAGTGAATTTTCAAGGTTTTGTAAATGCTAATTCCTAACTATATATGGTCTATAACCTATGGTTTTTTCAGTGAATTTCAAAGGTTTTTTAATAGCAAATATCAAAAGATTTTTTGTGGAAAATGACTAAAATTAGGTATACATAAGCGGCGTTCATTTATGTTCACCACAGCCACTGTTGAAAGTAAAGTGAAAGTCTACATGCAAGATATCTACAGAGGAGATGGAGTTCACTTCTCAGATGAGGGGAATAGAGTATATATCCTGAATTTAAGACTATGTATTGGTACCTACTTATTAGTACCTAAATCTACCACAGACCCAAAAGCTCTTCTCAGAGCTACCCTAACTATGATCACTATAAACAAATTTTAAATGTAACTTTTTTTTTACTAATTTTCACAATTTACGCTTTCCGGAGCGCTACCCGGTACAATTACGGAAAATAGAGGACGATCGGGCGCTGGAAGCGGAAGACAAGAAACTGTCCATGCGGTCCGGGTAAGGTCGTGCATCACAACAAATTGCGAATTGATTGTTTGATTGTTTGGAAATACTAGTATTACTCATTTGATTGTTTCCGAGAGATTCTCTGTCTACAAACAGGGAAGAATAGGAGTATTCTCTCTTTGCAGATAGTGATGGGTAGGTAACGCAGGCCTTTGCCCCCGTTGTAATCCTTCGTGCCTGCTTCCCTCTCCATTTGGTTGATTGTTATCCAAGCATTTACTGTTTTGGAATTGGTTCTCTTTGGATCATTCTCTATTTACAAACAAGCACAAAGTCGCAATACTCTGTTTAGTCTTTGCAGATAGTGAAGGATAGGTAACGCAGGCTTTAGCCCCCGTTGTTATCCGTCGTGCCTATTTTTATCCCTCATTTGATTGATCGTTTGGCCGAACATTGATCATTCGGAATTGGTTCTCTTTGGGTGATTCTCTATTCACAAATAAGCACAGAGTCGCAATACTCTGTTTAGTCTTTGCGGATAGTGAAGGATAGGTAGTGCAGACTTTTGTCCCCTTTGTAACCCGTCATGCCTATCTCTGCCCCGTTTGTTGGTAGTTGGTTCAACCCGGACCGTTTATTAGAGGTAGATCATCCGACTCCACCGGAGGACACCCCTAATAAAAAGGACATATATATAAAATGCGGACTAGCCGCTGTATCGTGCTAGCAAACTATAACATAAAAATCGTTAGAAAAAACAAAAGGAATCGAGCAAAATCAGTAGGCCACTGATGGGATCTCTTTTTGACCTCGCTAAAATAGAAACATTAGGAACAACCCCTCATGAGAAATATGAAACTAGTGAGAGGAACCGAGCTCGACGCCATGATGGCTGCAAGACAGCTCGGCTCCGCCACCCACCCCGCCCAAAATAACGACAAACCCTATGCAAATATTAGAAATATATACAACACACCAGCAAAGTAACAGGGTAAAACGTTTTATTAAATAACTATTTACATGGCAGCCTGCTGCAACATCGATCCAAATGCATGACGCTATTCCTGTCCCTCCTTGTGCAGCAGGTCCGCGGCGACGCCCATCCGGAAGACGAGGCCCCCGGCACGTATAGGGCGGGGCCTTGCTGGCAGCCATCGGCCGAAGAGGTCGTTGGGTGGATGGCCCGGAAGCACCACGGCCACGATGTTGATGTACTGGCCTTCCCTGAGGTGGCATCCAGCGAGCCACGGTTGGGGGGGTGAATGCCTTGCTGATGACCCCCCCCCTTTTATTGCCTGGTCCGACCATCACATATACCTGTGCCAGGAGATGGCGTGGGGTGCACTGGGAGGGAGAGGCGGCGCGAACGAGCCTCCCCCACCTCCCCAGGTGGAGGTTCCTCAGCTGCACCCCAGCGCTTCACTCGGCCAGCTGAGTTGCGCCCGCTCTTGCGGCACAGTGCCTCAATCGGCCGGTTGAGTTTCGCCTGCTCTTGCGGCTACAGCGTCTCACCCGCCATCCGGCTGAATTGCACCCACTCTTGCGGCCTACGACATGGAGAGGCCGGGGCGTTGACTAGGCGGGGCCTCCGGCCGCAACCACAGCGCCAACGATCGCTGCTGACGGAGGGGAGCCTTGCCGGTGAGAGCCACTGATCTGAAGAACCGCTGCCTGCGGTGCCTCCCTGAGCCGCTTGACGGAGGCCCCCGAGGGGCGGTGTGGTGGCGCGGACTCGGAGGGGGCGCTTGGCTCCTGCCCCCTCCCGAAGTCTTGTTGCCGTGGTGTGGCCTGAGATCGCCCCCGACATAGGCGGCCGGCTCCCGGGGTCCGGCGGAACTTTTAGCCTTTTGGTGACTCTTCCATTCTGGACCTTGTCCCACAATCCGTTTGACCTGAAGACACGTCCTGCGGTGCCCTTGCAATGCGGCCTGGTCCCTATGCAGACAAAAACTGGTTTTCAGTTTGTACATTCTTCAGGATTTTTCCATCCAAGGCTGGTTGAGAGTTTGTAGAACGATGGCTTCAGATTTTCAACATACTACTCTTCAACATTCTTCATAAATGTAACAATGTGAGACTCACTAGGAGAACGGCAGTTTATCTTTCCTTTCAAAATGCTGCCAAAAATATTTTCTGAATGGAAGAGACCATCTTGTAGCATAAAGGGCTGCGTCAAGGGTGGTATTGCCCAGAATGTCTTGTTTTCTAGTGCTCGTCATGACGAAGCCAGAACTGCCGAAAGGGATTCTGGTCCTGCCGCTACTTATTGGAGACATTGAACTATACTCTGGACCTGCCTGGCTTCGACCAAAATGGCGCCAGTATGGGAGCGACTTGCAACTCCTTATGACGTTCTAGTTACTTAGCCTTGACGTTATGGGGGATGTATGCGGTCTTTGTGCATATGGCGGGCGGGGAAGGGTACTGACTGGGAATACGGACAACCCTATTGATGTCGATTTTTCATTATTGATTATTGTATTAATAAAGCTTCGAAGTAATGTTACCCATGATACTCGCCCATGGTGTGCGTATGGACGATTTTATTGTAACTGATCCTGTTATACTTTCAATTATAAAATCAACCTTCACTGATCCTGCAATCGTTTGTCACGTTTAGTTTTTTCAATTAAATGGCTCGCTTGTTACATACTCCTATACCCCTGGCTTTTGAAAGACACCATCTTGTAGAATAAAGGGCTGCGTCAAGGGTGGTATTGCCCAGAATGTCTTGTTTTCTAGTGCTCGTAATGACGAAGCCAGAACTGCCGAAAGGGATTCTGGTCCTGCCGCTACTTATTGGAGACATTGAACTATACTCCGGACCTGCCTGGCCTCGACCAAAATGGCGCCAGTATGGGAGCGACTTGCAACTCCTTATGACGTTCTAGTTACTTAGCCTTGATGTTATGGGGGATGTATGCGGTCTTTGTGCACATGGCGGGCGGGGAAGGGTACTGACTGGGAATACGGACAACCCTATTGATGTCGATTTTTCATTATTGATTATTGTATTAATAAAGCTTTGAGGTAATGTTACCCATGATACTCGCCCATGGTGTGCGTATGGACGATTTTATTGTAACTGATCCTGTTATACTTTCAATTATAAAATCAACCTTCACTGATCCTGCAACCGTTTGTCACTTTTAGTTTTTTCAATTTAATGGCTCGCTTGTTACATACTCCTATACCCCTGGCTTTTGACCCTTTCCTACGCGCGGTCTGTACTACCGCCCTCGGGCGATCTATGTAATGAACAAACAACTATTGCCGAAACACAAGGGAATGCATCTCAGAGAGATAAGTCAAGTACGTGGTAGATAAAAACATTTTCGTGTTTATGCACGCTGATGTGCTTTGAACACTGCCCCCCCCGCTCATCATTTAGATTACCACCGCCCATTGCACAAAAGCGTACCGGGCGCTCCCCACGCAAAAAAAATGATTTTTTTTATTTTTATTTGCCCCATGGGGCCCTTTTAAAGCCTCCACATCAAACCTAGGGGGTCAGGGAGGATCTACTATGCCCCCTTATGGTCATTTCCCCCTTTGTTTTGGCCTCCTCTTGTCTCTCGATCCTACCGAGAGACAAGATGGCGGCCGCTCCGGACTGTTTAGAATGTTGACAGACACCGGAGAGCCAATCAGCTTCGCTTCGCGAAGTTCCGTTACGCGTCAAGTACGCGAACCGGAGCGCTACCCGGAGCGCTGTTACAGATATATATATTTTTTTAAACGTTAATTTATCAAAATCCACTGGAGCACATATATTGAGACCTAGCAAAGGCTTATCGGGCTAACAGTCCCTACAATTTTGCCAAGTTTCGTGCAAATCCATTCAGCCGTTCGGGCTAAAAGTGAGGCCAACCGCCCTATGGAAATTAACATGGGAAAAACGCGTTTTGGGACCCCCCTTTTTTCTCGGCCCCCCCTTGACGAAACCCCCCCAAATTTTTAGGGGCTGCTCAGAAACAAAATGTTCCATTTTCCTGAAAATTTCAGCCATTTCCGTCCACAAACGCCAAAGTTATTGGACATAGAATTTTCAAAAATCCCATAGAGAAAAAATCCTAACTATATATACCTACTGGCGACCGCCAGTAGGTATATATAGTTAGGATTTTTTCCCTATGGGATTTTTGAAAATTCTATGTCTAATAACTTTGGCGTTTGTGGACGGAATTGGCTGAAATTTTCAGGAAAATGGAACATTATGTTTCTGAGCAGCCCCTGGAAATTTGGGGGGGGGTTCGTCAAGGGGGGGCCGAGAAAAAAGGGGGGTCCCAAAACGTGTTTTTAACATTGAGTTTTCCATAGGGCGGTTGGCCTCACTTTTAGCCCGAACGGCTGAATGGATTTGCACGAAACTTGGCAAAATTGTAGGGACTGGTAGCCCGATGTGCCTTTGCTAGGTCTCAATATATGTGCTTCAGTGGATTTTGAGAAATTAACGTTTAAAAAAAGATATGTATCTGTAAGAGCGCTCCGGGCAGCGCTCCGGTTCGCGGACTTTACGCGTACCGAAACTTCGCGTAGCGAAGCTGATTGGCTCTCCGGTGCCTGTCAACATTCTAAACAGTCCGGAGCGGCCGCCATCTTGTCTCTCGGTAGGATCGAGAGACAAGAGGAGGCCAAAACAAAGGGGGAAATGACCATAAGGGGGCATAGTATATCCTCCCTGACCCCCTAGGTTTAATGTGGAGGCTTTAAAAGGGCCCCGCGGGGCAAAAAAAAATAAAACATTTTTTTGTTTTTTTGCGTGGGTAGCACCCGGTTCGCGAACCGGGAAGCTTTCTGGGCAGCGTACTATAATGAAAAATGAATGATAGACTTTTCAAATACTGTATGTTAATTGATTGTTGGTTTTGTTGATTATTTTTTAATTTTTTTATTTTTTAAGCAATTATTTATTATTGTGATTGTGTTTCAAAATTTAATAACATTTCTAACATTTAACTAGTTTATGAATTACATATAAAAATGATTAAAGACTCAAACAATTTTTTAATATTACATACAATTTTATTTTTCGGATTGTTTTTCAAAATTTAATAGAACGTCTAGCATTTGGCTGTCCGATATGTCCTCTTGTTGAGTGAACATAAGTTCCCACATTTGACCGTCATCATAATGGAGTAAATGATCGACAGATTCTACACATTGAAGTAATTCATAGTCCCGTGACTCATCCATGAATTCTAAGTCATCAATGGGTTCCATAACTTGTTCATTGTTGCTGTCCAGAACAATTTCGAAGGAAACATTCTGCTCACCTTCCATTTTATTGCTGTAATTTGCATAAAAAATAAATATATCAGTAGAGATAGGGCACTGTTGGGTTTAAGTTCAGACAGGTACTTGTGAGTTTATAACAGAGAAGTAATCTATGGGCACTGTATGGTTTCAGGCGTGAAGTAGTACTATTAAAAAGTGCCTGTGAAGAAGTCTAAGTAAATTCATAATTATACCACAGAAACCTAAATCAATCCATAATTATAATAAAGAAGCCTTTCTCAATGTCTAACTCTTACAGAGGGATAGTATATAACTATCTGAAAATGTTTTCAAATTTATAAAATAATATCTCACCTTCTAAAAACAAGTTTAAGTTGTGAGTGAAAATGATCTTGCAATGTAGTTCAGGAAGTAGTAGTCAAAATGGCTGTGTTTCTCTCTCTTTCTTTATATATATTCAGATACATAACCAATCAAATGTCAGGTAAAAAAAGTAGAAAATGAAAGTAACATTTTAATTGGTTGTCAATTCCAACACTTCAGATGTGTTTTGAGAAGTAATTTACCTCAGGGTATTTAGAGAGGTCTACAGGCTAAATGGCTAAATGGAATTCCAATCAAATTTGTGAAAATGGTAGGGATTGGTATGTAGTATGAGCTAATCTATATTTGGTGAAATTGTCTCCAGTCGCTTTTCTGTAAACTACTTTCCCACCTTTTTTGATGGTGCGCTTCCCAGGGAGCAACCCGGTACGCGAACTGGTGAGCGCCCCAGGTTGGCGAACTTTAAGCGTTACGGGAGTCCACCATTTTGTGTTTCGGTCGAATTAAGATAGAAGATGGAGGGCAAATAATGTTCAGAATGGGTAGAAGGGGGCACGGTAGACTTATTTTGACCCCCTAGGTTTTCTGAGGGTGGCTGAGGAGGCTTATATGTGCGAAAAAAAAACATTTTTTTTAAAAATTTCGCGAGGTTAGCTCCCGGTTCGCGTACCGGGAAGCGCCCCAGGGAGCGTACTTTGTTGAAAATTAGTGAGAAATGTTAGAGTAAAATAATAATTGTGAGTGATCAGATGTAGGGTAGCTCTGAGAAGAGCTTTTGGGTTTATGGTACATTTAGGTACTTATAAGTAGGTACCAATGCACAGTCTTAAATTCAGAATGAAAATTCTGTTGCCCTCATCTGAGAAGTGAACTCCATCTCCTCTGTAGATATCTTGCATGTAGTAACGCAAGTTATTGTTGTACACGGAGCCCATTCCATGGTCTCTCATGTAAGCTGAAACAGATTTGTTTACATGCTTCCTCGACTTCTCAATTTGTGGACAAAATTGGTTTGACCACCTCCATTTCTGTCTTTGGCATATATTTGAATATACCAAGGCAGTTTGAGGAAAAAGTGCCATCAATTGCTCAAAGGTGTCCTTTAAAAGCATTTCCAGACCTACCCCAGTCAAAGTGCCCAAATCATTACCTCCACAGTGCACAATTAACAGGTCAGGTTTTGGCAAATGCATAAAGGTTTTCACCAATGGTATCAATTGGTGACATTTTAATCCTCTGTGGCCAAACCACTTAATTTCCACATCTTATAAATTGAGGTTAGGTAAATTCCTGTTCTCAGCATACCTCTGAGCCCAATAGATGTAACTATGTCCAACAATCCAGACAGAAAACATGGTGAGAGAAGGTTCTCCTGCAGTCAGATGAAGTGTGGCAATGAAATGGCAGTTGAAAAAATAAGAGTGTAAAATGAAAAAAACTGTGGAGTTTCTGTGTTAAGGAAGCAGTAGCAGTGATTGGTGGATTTTGATTGCTGAAAACAGAAAGTTAGGGTGCATGGATGAGTTGTTTGAAAGATGTATTTTGAGTGGTCAAGAAAAAATCATTAAATGAAAGAATGCACTGGATATGAGGTGCACTGAGAGTTCAGAGTTCAATTGCAACATTGTTGTGTGAACTTGCAAACACCAGAAGTCTTCCAAGAGGTGGTTGCCGTGCAGAAAAGGCATGAAATGGCAGAGGGGGGAAGGGTTTTCATTTGAAAAAAAGTGAGGGAAGAGTTTTGATTGGGTGACATGAGAGATATGTGTGAAGAATTACAGCATTTCTGTGCTTTTGATAGCTGCAGACTCTGGAGTGCATACCTTTTGCTCTGCTGAAGACAAATTGGTGTGTTTCTGAGACTGTTTTGAAACTCAAAGTATTTGCTAAGGTGAGAAAATATTTCTTTAATTTAGATAGAGAATAGTGTGCTTTAAGGAGAAAATTATGAAGAAAGTTGTGTTTTTCAAATGTTGCTTTGTCTCAAGTGTTTTACAAATAGATTTTGTTTCTTTGAGAAAATGTAATTGGAGAAAATGTGAAGTATTAGTACTGACAGGGTGTTTTTCTGCATAGGAGCTGTGGAGTCTTTTCAAATTATGACTTGAAAATCGTTTTTGAGGAAATGAATGGTTATAATATTTCTGACAAGGACATAATGGTGTATGCTTCTTTATAAGGCAATTGACTGTCTCTGATGTTATTTTTCCCATTTTAATGTAAGACCTTTCTCTGTGGCGCAAATTGCTTGTAAATATGCTCCCACCTGTGCATGGCAAATTTAGATTTTGAATGTTTGTGTTACATAGCCATGTTAAAAGTGATACAAACATGCTGCAAAGGCAATCAAAAAACGCTTTTATGTGTCTTAAGGACATTTTAAGTCATTTTCCCATGTGCAGTGTTTTGAAATTATGATTTGAAAATCGTTTTTGGGGAAAAGGAATTGTTTTTAAATTTATGACAAGGACATAATGGTGTATGCTTCTTTATAAGGCAATTGACTGTCTCTGATGTTATTTTTCCCATTTTAATGTAAGACCTTTCTCTGTGGCGCAAATTGCTTGTAAATATGCTCCCACCTGTGCATGGCAAATTTAGATTTTGAATGTTTGTGTTACATAGCCATGTTAAAAGTGACCCAACCATGCTGGAAAGGCAATCAAAAAACACTTTCATGTGTCTTAAGGACATTTTAAGTCATTTCCTCATGTGCAGTGTTTTCAAATTATGATTTGAAAATCGTTTTTGGGGAAAAGGAATGGTTTGTAAATTTATGACAAGGATATAATGGTGTATGCTTCTTTATAAGGCATTTCAGTGTCTCTGATGTCATTTTTCCCATATTACATTAAAAGACCTTTCTCCGTGGGGCACATTCCTTGTAAATATGGTCACACTTGTGCATGGTAAATTTAGATTTTGACTGTTTGAGTCACATAACCATGTTAAAAGTGACCCAAAAAAATTGCAAAGGCTTTCAAAAAACACTTTCATGTGTCTTAAGGACATTTTAAGTCATTTCCCTGTGGGCAGTGTTTTCAAATTATGACTTGAAAATCGTTTTTGAGGTAAAGGAATGCCCCCAAATTTCTTTTTCAGGGGTGCAGCAGGGTGTTCTTGAGACACCCCTGCACCTTTGGAAAAATTCGTAATTTGTGATGAGCTAATTGCTAATCGCAAATTGCACCTTCATTCCTATGGGCATCCTGGCCCATGGAAATGAATGGGTAATTTGCAATTAGCAATTTGCTCATCGCAAATTAGGAATGGTAAAGAATCGCTATTTATTCCTTAAAATTCGCTATTTTGGAAATGCAAAATAGTTTGATGATACATATGGCGGTTGATCTCTAACAAGATAAGAAGCTTAGGGATACATTTATGATGACTGGCGCAATGAAGTGGACATCACTTACTTCATTGGTAGAGCTTTACATGTATTATCTCCTCTGTATTCTTCATCAAGCGTAACTTTAATCTGCAATCCTGAGTAGGCCTCACCTTAAACAAACCTCTGGATAGGCCACACCTTATCGTCATCATGAATTAATCATTTAAAATGCTAGGGACAGATTTATGATAGGTGTATGCCTCTTTTGCGCCACTTACAAAACACTGCCCACGGGGAAATGACTTAAAATGTCCTTAAGACACATGAAAGTGTTTTTTTAAAGCCTTTGCAATTTTTTTGGGTCACTTTTAACATGGCTATGTGACTCAAACAGTCAAAATCTAAATTTACCATGCACAGGTGGGAGCATATTTACAAGGAATGTGCTCCATGGGGAAAGGTCTTATAATGTAATATGGGAAAAATGACATCAGAGACACTGAAATGCCTTATAAAGAAGCATACACCATTATGTCCTTGTCATAAATTTACAAACCATTCCTTTTCCCTAAAAACGATTTTCAAATCATAATTTGAAAACACAGCACATGTGGAAATGACTTAAAATGTCCTTAATTCTAAATTTGCTATTCCTTATTTTGCGATTGCACTGAAGGATTTGCAAATTTTGCGATTCCTTAAATGCAATGTATCAAACAAAAAATATGTAAAAAATGACATTAAGGATTTGGAAACTACCACCAACTTCTAGTTTGTGGTAATTTGCGAATTCTTTTCAAAAAGCTTTTTTTCCCAAAAACAAAAGGTGCCATATGACGCCAATACATGCCCTTAGGGCATGTATGTGCGTCATATGCCCCCAAATTTCTTTTTCAGGGGTGCAGCAGGGTGTTCTTGAGACACCCCTGCACCCTTGAAAAAATTCCTAATTTGCGATGAGCTAATTGCTAATCGCAAATTGCACCTTCATTCCTATGGGCCTCCTGGCCCATGGAAATGAATGGGTAATTTGCAATTAGCAATTTGCTCATTGCAAATTAGGAATGGTAAAGAATTGCTATTTATTCCTTAAAATTCGCTATTTAGGAAATGCAAAATAGTTTGATGATACATATGGCGGTTCATCTGTAACAAGATAAGAAGCTTAGGGATACATTTATGATGACTGGCACAATAAAGTGGACATTACTTACTTCATTGGTAGGCCTTTACATGTATTATCTCCTCTGTATTCTTCATCAAGCGTAACTTTAATCTGCAATCCTGAGTAGGCCTCACCTTAAACAAACCTCTGGATAGGCCACACCTTATCGTCATCCTGGATTAATTATTTAAAATGCTAGGGACAGATTTATGATAGGTGTATGCCTCTTTTGCGCCACTGTGCGTCACTTTTATGATGCAGCGGCGGTGCAAAAGATTTGCTATGAGGCGACAAAATTACAAATGGATGCATTTAGGCAGATGTGTCATGGTGTAAAAAAAACGTGCCACATGAAACCGATGCAGCAGTGATGCAAAAGATGCACCATGTTGCAAGACAGGCCTCACTTGGGGCCATATGTATCAAGCTAATTAGCATTCGCAAAGATCAAAATTCTGCGAATTTCGGCCTTTGCGAATGCTAATTAGACAAATGGTATGTATCAAACAAGTTTGATGCAAAATAAGGAATAGCAAAATTTGCTATTCCTTATTTTGCGATTGCACTGAAGGATTTCCAAATTTTGCGATTCCTTCAATGCAATGTATCAAACAAAAAATATGTAAAAAATGACATTAAGGATTTGGAAACTACCACCAACTTTTAGTTGGTGGTAATTTGCGAATTCTTTTCAAAAAGCTTTTTTTCCAAAAAACAAAAGGTGCCATATGACGCCAATACATGCCCTTAGGGCATGTATGTGCGCCATATGCCCCCAAATTTCTTTTTGAGGGGTGCAGCAGGGTGTTCTTGAGACACCCCTGCACCTTTGGAAAAATTCCTAATTTGCGATGAGCTAATTGCTAATCGCAAATTGCACCTTCATTCCTATGAGCCTCCTAGCCCATGGAAATGAATGGGTAATTTGCAATTAGCAATTTGCTCATTGCAAATTAGGAATGGTAAAGAATTTCTATTTATTCCTTAAAATTCGCTATTTAGGAAATGCAAAATAGTTTGATGATACATATGGCGGTTCATCTGTAACAAGATAAGAAGCTTAGGGATAGATTTATGATGACTGGCGCATCACCAGGGATGTGCCAGTCATCCTGCGCCGCTGTTCCGCCACCCATGGTGTGCTGCATTTACAATGCGGCGCAGCATGGGGCAAAAATGGCACAGATGCGTGACGTATCTGTGCTGTAAAGGTGGCGCATTGCTGGAGTTGTATCGCAAGTGCGATGCAGCTCCAGCAAGGCTCAGGGGTGCCCCATCTCCACAATGTTGCGTCAAGACCTATGCCTGCTTAAAGCAGGCGCAGGGTTTTGACGCAGCTTTCTCCTATCTGATTGTAAATGTGGCACACCATGGGTGGCAGAGCAGCGGTGCACGTTAACTGGTGCATGCCTGGGGATGTGCCATTTAACATAAATCTGCCCCTTTACATTTAAGTATGTGCAGGGGACACAGAGTCGGTGAGGCTTATCCAAGGTTAAGAAGAGATGAGTCCTGTTCACTGAAAAATTAGACATAGGCTTCACCTGCTCAGCATCGCTGGACATGGCTAAATAATAGCTGCAAAATGTTACTCTTGTTAAACAATTTTACTATTATAATCTCTGAGATTTGTCTCTTACTCTGCAACATCTCATTGTTGTTATCTTTCTTTAAAGATAAAGACAACATCAACATGAGCGACAATCAGCAATCAGTTGATTTTGACCTCATCATTGAACTTGTAATTGAAACATCAGTGGATGTTGATCCCTTGGATGATTTAAATCCTGAGGATGAAGAAGAACGTGATGAGGATGCAGATTTGTCCGAATTATATGACATAGGTTGGGAAGCTGACCTGCTTGATCCTATGGAACTATAAACATTTATTTTTAAAATTTATAATAAATAAAAAGTAAAAATGTAAACCGTTTAATTTAAAAATAAAGACACCTTCAAAAACAGGTTATGTGTAGTGTCTTCAATAAAATATTAAAATATGCTCATAAAATTAGATCAGATTCACATATAAGATAGCACAGGTAACATGAATATAAATTCCATTTCTTTTCTGCTATTTCTGTATTCTAAAATTGCCATGCACTAAAAAATCTTATATGTAAAAATGTAAAGTAGTGTTTTAAGTTTTTGATTACTGTTATTGATGTACTGTTGGGTAATAGTGGTTAATAACATTTTTTAATATATTTTACCACAGATTCAACTGCAGATCATTTCAACATTTCACCATGCCAACGAAAGAAAGACTGAGAAAGGCTGCAAAACGTCAAAGACAGAAGGTGATTGAAAAAAAGCAGCAGTCCTCTAACAAAAAGATTTGTCAAGTCAACAAGAAAGCACCGGGTAAGAGTACAAAAACATTCATAAGAAATATTTGTAGTAAAAAAAATATTACTACAGAAAATGTTTCAGTCCAGAAAAAGAGAAGCAATTCAAATGGAAAGGAAAGGCCAATCAAAAATGTTACTGCTAGAGCAAGAGATAACTCTGTGCATGATAGTAGAAGGAAACAACAGTTTAGGGACATTCGTAAACGAATGTTCCGCAACAGGATAATTGGCAATTTGTTAAAAAATATTAAGAAAGGTCAACAGAAAGTGGTTTTTTATAAGAGAAAAAAAAAAGTTGAGAAAGTTATTGATCAGGCATTTGAAATTAAACGTAAGTTATTTATTTTGATAATCAAAAGAATTAGGAAGCTAAACAAGGCAATTTATGATTTTAAAAGAAATAGTAGATGGAAGAGAATAGTTAATCGTAGTAATTTTTGTGAAGTTTTTTCTGGAGAATGGATGCATAGTTCAAGCTGTGAGGCATTTTTTAATGAGGAGAGTTATTTCCAGGATAATGATTTGGTGCATGCAGTTGACACCAGTGGTCGTGCTTATGAAGTGAAAGATGGTTGTCCAGTTGAAAAAGAAAAACTTGTGACAACAGAGACAGAAGTGGTGTTAGGTAATGAGGTTTTAGGAAGACGTGCTAAGGGTCCTGTGTACACCTGGAAGTGTAGTAGTATTTGCAGTGTGCGACAGGATTCCATCAATTTGCTTTGTGATTTTGTACGGTCATTTAATAAGAAAAGTTTGAAGCAGAAAATAAGGTTGTTGCAAGAATTAGATCCTTGCAGAGTGAGAGAAGTGACAGGTTTGCATGGTCATTCACTGGCTTGTCTTTCCAGGAGAGTATGCCAGAGTGTTTTTCATCATTTCAGGATGCTAGCAGTGCATCATAATAAAGTGAGGAAATTAGTTAGAATGTTGTATTATGCTAAGAGTCCAGCAATTATGCTTAAAAAATTATGTGCTGCTCTTTTGCATGGTTCTGAAATAGATGTGAAGAATATATGTGAAGAAATTGAGTTTTGTTACTTTGGAAATAAAGAGGAGAATGTTGAAATTGACCAAGAAGAAGCGGGTGATGTGGAAGATAGTGTACAGGTTTCCAGTACAGATAATTTCCAGAGGGAAATTGCCACGTTTCAGGTCAAATCAAGTGAGAGGCCAAATTTCACTTGTGTGTGTTGTCGACGCACTTATTATAAGAATCAGACTAAGTTAGTGGATTTATATGCAAAAAGTGAAAGGGAAAATAATAGTGAATGGAAGGATTTCGCAACATACTTGATGGTAGAAAATAGTTTTGATTTGGGATTGGATCAACGTGTGTGTACTTATTGTTGTTGCAAATTAAATCAAAACCAGATGCCTGCTAGAGCAGTTCATAATAATCTGGAATTGGTTGAGATTCCTTCTGAATTGAAGGATTTAAATACTTATGAATCTATTTTGATTCAAAGTATCCATCCCTTTCAGGCTATTGTAAGAATGGAGCCAAAGACAGGGAAATTGCCTCCATCAGATTTACAGAGAGGATTAAAGGGAAGAGTTGTTTATTTGCCTCTAGATTTGAAGAAAAACATTAACACAATTGGAGTAGAAAAAGTGGACGAGGAACCTCTGGTTATCTTAGTTAATGGGGTTCCGACAAAGAATAAGAAAATATGGCAAGATTTAGTAGATGTTAGGAAAGTTAAAAAGGCAAAATTGTATTTGAAAAAAAATAATAAATACTATAAGAATGTATATGTTGCAGAAGAGGAAGTAAGTGAGGAAGAGGATAGCGATTTGTGTGCTGGTCAAATTGAGAAATTAGAAACTTCTACTAGTGAAGAAATATATGAACATTATAGTGTTCATCCTTTGCATTCCAAGGAAGTCATGGGGAAGGCTATTGAGTTGTTTCAAATGAAACAAGCCAAAGGGAGTCCCATTAGTGTCTGGGAGGAAAGTTTGGAAGCTCGGTGTTTCCCACAGCTTTTTCCAACTGGTCAGGGAGGAAGATATGATGAGCGACCTCATCAAATTCCTGCTTCTGAATACCGGACTTTGCGATTGTATGCAGGAGATGCTAGGTTTCGACAATGCATTCCTTATTTGTTTCATCTCCTGTTTGAAAGCGATCTGTCTGGACTGTCATATGCAGTGAACCACATCTTGAAAAGTGGTATACACATGCAAAACATCTCGGCAAGTGACTTTATGGATAAAGTCAATGTCCAAGACAGTATTTTGGATTCTCACCTGATTAATCTCATGGCGTGTCAGCGTGGTACTAATGAGTACTGGTACCGTCGTCATGGTGATTTAAAATGTATGCTGAGGAACTTAGGTACTCCCACATGGTTCCTCACTCTGAGCTGTGCTGAGTATGGCTGGGAAGACTTACTTGAATTTCTACGAGAGGCAAATGCTAACGTAGAAAACATCGAATTCAAGACACCCGGAGAACTGTGCTCTTTGGATCCAGTCAATGTATGTAGGTACTTCAATCATAGATTTGAAGCTATGATGTCTTTCATCATGAATAAGAAGAATCCACCTCTTGGAGAGGTGTTGGATTTCTTCTGGAGAAAGGAGTACCAAGCAAGAGGTGCTCCTCATATACATATGTTGCTGTGGATCAAGGATGCACCTAAATTTGGAACGGATCCAGAAGACTCAGTGATGAGTTTTATACAACAGTATTCTACGTGTGCTGTTCCAAACGCAAAGGAGAAGAAAAGCCTAAGAGAAAAAGTTTTGCGTTTCCAAAGCCATCGATGTGGAAAGTACTGTCGTCGTAAATTCCGAAACAAGGACAAGTTCTACACCAAATGTCGTTTCGGCTTTCCACGACCGGTGATTTCTAAAGGAAGAGTAAACAGTTTGATGTCTTCGCTGCGACATAATGTGATGAAGAAATCACCTAAAAACACATACAATTTGAAGAGGAACGAAGAGTCCAAGTACATCAACGACTACAACCCGGTGATTTTGTCCATGTGGAATGCTAACATGGATATACAGTTTGTGGCTGATAACTGTATGGCTGTGGCTCGGTATGTGACGTCTTACATCACCAAAAAAGAGAAGACAGAATTGAAGGATATGTGGGAGGACATTTCCCATGAAAAGAGCCTCAGCAAGAAGTTGTACAGTTTCAGTCTGAAGATGTTGTCGCATCGAGAAATCGGAGCGTACGAATGTTCTGACCGGTTGTCTTCAGCAAGTCTCTATGCCAAGTCCAGGAGTATCATTTGGGCGAGTCTTGGTCTTGCTGCAACGCGTAATCGAGTTCTCAAACCTGTGCGGGAAATTGAGTATTTGGCGGAAAAGGAGCCAAACAGTACCGACATTTTGAAGACCAACATGTTGGATACATATTATCCAAATCGAAGCATTCACCTCGAGAATGTTTGTCTGTATGAGGTTCTTCAAAATTACATATTCAAGAGGAACATCAAAGAAGATACTGAGAAAGGAGTGTATGCTGTAATAGGAAGTGAGGGATGTCTGGTCAAGCAAAGAAAATGCCACTTGGTAATCCATCGAAAATTGAGTGGCGAATCTCCTGAAAAAAAGGAGTTTTTCTATTTAGCACTTTTGCAACTTTTCAAGCCTTGGCGTGCAGAAGAGGAACTGCTTGGAGATTTTCTCTGTTACGAAGACTCTTTCAATGCCGCCAAGGAGACCATAGAATGTCCTGCTTTTCCCAAATATGTACAAATGTTGAATGCGGAAATTGAGCAGGAAGCAATGATTGCAGCCGAGATTGCCAGAGACAGTTCTCAGGACAGTCAGAGTTCTGCTTCATTGAGTCAGGATCCACTAGGAGGACCTGTTATCGAAAATGAAGCTGCCACTTCTATGAATGAAGTGGAAAGAGCCATGGCACATGCTCAGGAGGATGCGGTTAACTTAGAAGAGTTGGAAAGACAACTCAACGTTGAGCAGAGGAAAATATATGACGAAGTTACCATGCAAATTGATCATCGATTAAGTCATGACAAGAAAGAGTGCTCATGTACGTCGTTGAAGCCTGTCCGACTGTACGTGAGTGGAGAAGCGGGAACTGGAAAAAGTTTCCTCATTAAAGCAATTTCATGCTATTTGCAGGAAAGGACAGAGTCATCGCTGTCTTGTGTTGTCACCGCTCCAACTGGACTGGCAGCACATAACATTAAAGGGATTACTTTACATCGTTTAATGATGCTGCCAGTGGAGCATGACAACAAATTAAAATATCACAAGCTATCTGGAGATGCTTGTTTTGAAGTTTCAAGAATCTTGAGGAAAATGAAACTTCTTATCATTGACGAAGTAAGCATGGTTTCCAATGTCATGCTTGCCTTTGTGCATTTGAGAATGCAAGAAGTTCTCAAAACAGAGTATGATGTGTTATTTGGTGGCAAACACATCATTGTTTTTGGAGATCTTCTGCAGCTGACACCAGTGAAAGGGCAACCTGTGTTCAAAATGCTCACGCATGAAGATACCAGGAAGTGCCTAGGCAGCATTGCAACGTCAATATATGGTTAAACTTCAATTATGCTGAACTGCATGAAAATATGCGTCAGGCGAAGGATGAAGTTTACAAGACTATTCTACAAGATGTTAGAATTGGAAAAGTGACCGAGCATGGGAAAGAAGCTTTACATGCACGATTACTGTCAAATTTATATCCAGAACAAGATGTTGTGCCTGAGAATATTTTTCAGAAAATTACTGAGAAGAAATCTGGAATATGTTTGATGCCAACTCTTGCAGAATGTGCCAAATTCAACAACAAAATGTTGCATTTAGAAAAGCAAGAGATTGTGAAACTGGAAGCTATTGACAGAGTAGAGCATATGGGATCAACAATTATTTTGTCTGAGAATCTGAAAACAAAATTGGATTCTTTAGAGAAGAGTATATCTAAAACTGCAGGTTTTGAAAAGACTCTGAATGTGTGCTTGAACTGCCGTATAATTTTAAGAAGGAATTTACATGTTGAAAGAGGTCTGGTAAATGGATCAATGGGTAATGTTGTTGATTTTGTAAAATACAGAAATAGAGATGGAATTGAATTTTTAAAAATTAAATTTGATGGCATTGAGGAAGTACAGCTAATTGGTCGTTGTTCTGCTAGATTTTTGCTTGTAAAAGACTTATATGTTCGCCATAAGCAGTTTCCTGTTTGCTTGGCATATGCGGTGACAATCCATAAATCGCAAGGTTTAAGTGTAGACAGTGCATTGGTGAATATTGGCAGTTCTGTGTTCAAGGAGGGTATGGCATATGTGGCATTGTCACGAGTTAGAACTTTATCGGGATTGTACTTGATTGAGTGTGATGTCACAAGCATTTGTGCGGATCTAGATTGTGTTAAGGAATACAATAGGTTAAGAAGAGAGTATGCACCACATTTGCCTCAATATCCTTTGTTTGAGAAACGTGTGGTAGGCCGGAAACAAAGAAATGTGACCAATACTGGGGAGGTTGTAGCAAAAAGACGAAAAGTCGATGAACCTGAAATTATAAGCAGAAACAAAAAGGATTCTGTTGAAGATGTTGTTGGTTTTCAATTTGAAAACAGTTCTGGTGTCAACTGCTATGCTAATGTAGTGGTTAATGTTTTGTTTTCTCTAGAAAATGTAAAAGAAGAGATTGTGGTCAAATCTGATTAAAGATTTTGCAGTTTGTTAAATTCTGTGTTAGAGAAATGTAGCACTGATAGAACAAACATAGAAAGTGTGTCTGAAATTCAAAATCTGTTAGACAGATGTTCAGGCCAAACACAATTCTCTCAAAATATTCAGCAAGATTGTCAGGAGATTTTAATGTATATGCTTGATGTATTGCATGCTGAAGGTGTAGATGTAGATCAGCTGTTTGGGCTTTCTTATCAATGGCAGCATGACTGCGAGAACTGTATGGTATCAAGTACTACTAGTGTAGACTCAGAAAGATTTATATATTTAACTTTGCCAGACAGTAAATCAGTCTCCTTTAATAAGCTAGTAAAAGCAGCTGATCACAACATGGAGTGTAGCCAATGTAAATCTGAAATGATGTCCACATTATTTATACGAACATATGGCCAGTATGTCATTTTAATGTTCCAACGATGTAGGCCTGATGGAACAAAATTGACAACTTTAATAAAAAAATTTGTGGCTTCGCAGTTGTCAATATCAGGAAGGACTTTTGTAACTGCAGCAATTATATATCATGACGGTCCTTCAATAACATCAGGACATTACACTGCTTATTTAAAGTCTAGAAATGGCTGGTCATTCTGCAATGATTCTGTTTTAATTTTCAAAAAAAAATTGCCGTATGACCTTAAAAACTCTTACCTGGTGTTTTTAAAACCAAAATTTTAGGGAAAGAATCTCGGGATGTGCTCTGTGGAATTTCAAGAAGTTCTAATGGCTCCTACACGATTTGGCCTTGAGGATAAGTGTAGTTCAGAGACATAACTTCTAACCATAAGACTGGACGTCATGGAGAAATAAGTGCACTTTGAATGAGTTCAGAAAAACTATTTCTTTTTATAAGCTAATTGAAGCAGCCAATCAAAACATAGAGTAGAGGGAATGTAAGTCTGCAATGCTGTCTACTGTTTTACATTGCTTTGTGATTAAAAGTGATGTAGAGAATTAAATAATTGTAGTAGTCATAGAGGTAGTGTAAGTCTGCTTCATAGTAAGCAGTATCAGTGTCATAGGAAATGTAGAACATGACTGAGCAAGAAGGGGAAGATATTACTATTCCAGGATTGTGAAAATGATCTTCAACATTTTAATTCTGAAAGTTGCAGAAATGTCAAATGACGGGATTGGCTTACAAGAAATCCAAGAGTTATAAATGGCTCTGACAAGATTTGGCCTTGTGGAAACTTGTGGTAGAGAGCAAGAAGTCATTTATTGCATGTAACATGTTTTTAAAAACGATGGAGGTTTTCTTTCAGAAAGTGGCGGGCTGAAAGTAATAACAGCACAACAGAGTGTAAGCTGTTCATAGGACATCCTTTGATGTCATGGAAAGTAAGTTAACTTTAAGGAGTTCTGAATTCTGATTTGTTATGTTGTATGGGTTTTTTAAACACAATCATTTTGATTGTGTTTTTTTTCCCCGCTGTTATATGATGAATACCTTCAAGTCACTGTTTTTAGTGAATTTTGATACATTCTGAGAACAGCACAAATAAACCATTTAACATGTATAATTAATTCTCATCTCCAGCAAGATACCATCAGTTTAAAATGTATATAATTAGCACTGTGTAGGGGGCATGCAGAAGCTGAAGCTTTTGTAAGTGTCAAAGTTGTTGCATGCAGTGCTGCACTTCTGCGTACTCTTTCATATGCTGGACTACATCTGCACAATGAGATACCTAAGCAAAGGAAACACAAGTGATGTGATTGTGAAATGAGCAAAAGAAATTGCACGTATTTCAATTACATCACCTGTGTTTCCTATCATTACGAATCACATTGTGCAGATCAAGTTTAGGTCTGTCCAGGGAAACAGAGGAGGTTTGGCCTTTGTTCAAGAGTGCAGTGGACATGACTAACTTCATTGGTAGGCCTGCAAATGTATTATCTTCTCTGTACTCTTCAACAACTCTAAATTTCATCTGCAACCCTGAGTAGGCCTCACCTCAAACAAACCTCTGGATAGGACACATCTTATTGGCATCCTGAAGCAATCATTTAAAATTTTAGTGTCTTGCGACACTCTTCTGAGACAACAGCAATGCAAAAGATGCACCATGTTTTAAGATAGGCCTCACTTCATCTGCAACAAGATACTGTTAGTTTAAAATGTATATCTTTAGGACTGTGTAGGGGGCCTGGAGAAGCAGAAGCTTCTGCAAGTGTCAAAGTTGTTGAAAAACTGTTTGTCCTTCAATCTTTTCCCTTGTCTTTTGTAATTTTTAAATACATGTTTTAATATTTTTCAAATGTTTGTTCTCTCTTTCACAGATTGAAAGTATAAAAACAAAAAGTGAGTAATTTAACGACAATTATAAGGTAAATATTTTGTACTCTTTTCGTTACATTTCTATCACATTTAACTTCTATTAGTTCCACTGCTTCATTTCATTAACCCTCAGTTTCCTGCCTTTGTACTTACCTCATTCCTTTCTCTATTACCTACTTACTCAACTCCTTCCACTCTTTTTCTCAGTCCCTCTCTTCTCATAGTTCCTCACTCTTGTTCACTCACTCCGTCTCTATTACTCTTAGTGTCTTTGACTGATCACTCTATCACTACTTGTTCATAATGCTTTCTCTGTGTAGTTGAAGCACACTAAGGGGCATATTATGAACACAGCCAATAAAATTATTGCTGTTTTTATTGGCAGAAAACTGGTGCAAAAGTGGTTTTAGCGGCAGTTTTCTGCCGCAAAAGCGGCTTTAGCGACACATTTCTGACGATAAAAGCTGCAAAACTTTTATTGCCTATGTTGATGATATGGCTCTATGTTACTTACATTTCTTTGCTGTTTCAATTAATCTTTTTCTGTTATTTTTTGTTTTCTGTTTTCTATTTTTTCTCTCTGTTATTCCCCATGTTTTAATCTTAATTTGAACATTCACTCACATTCTCCAAGAAACTCTTCTTTGTTATTGTTCTACTCTCTTTTTTTTTCTTTCACTTCCTTATCTATTTTGTTTTTCACAATTATACCCTCTTCCGTCTTTTCTTCGGTAAATAGATCTATTAAACAGTATCTCTTCTTTACTCCCTATAGCTGTCTTTCTTTTAACATCACTCTCTGTTTACTTTCCTTATACTTACTCTTTTATTTATTTTTTTTGGTTAGCTCCCGGTCCGCGTACCGGGAAGCTAACCGGGAAGCGAACCAAAAGAAATAGAGCTTGCCAGAGTGCTAAACATTCTAGCAATTTTTTTTGAAATGGGAGGTAGTTCTGAAAAGAACTTTTTTTTTAATGTTTTTGTTGTTTTATATATTTTTTTTTTTTTTGAACATTTTTTGTTTTTTTTGTATTTTTTGAACGATTTTATATTTTTTTTGGTTTTTTTTGGGGGGGGAAACAACAAAAAACAGGCATTGAAAAGGGCTCAACAGGAGCAAAAAAAAAAATTACTGGGGGCGGTTAGGTCAATTATGATTGTTGTAAGCTAGGTTTATTGAATTGATACTCATGTTGCCACATTCTATCAACGCACCACAGTGCATACAAGTATGTTTCATGTGGCCAAAATTCTCTTGGATGTTTGGCACAGTTTCCCGTGCCTCTGCTGGTGTCAATGATATTGACGATCTTGACCTGGCCACAGGAGTTGATGTTGGATTTTGTTCCATATCCCGTATTTCCGCCCGGCTGTAATTGAGTGGATGCTTCCTGGTCATGTGCCTATGCATAGTATAGTTCCCATAACTATACTTTTTATCAGTCCCTCTTGATAATTTATCTTTGCAGATGAGGCAGGTGACATACCTCGCATTCACTTTCTTTTGCCCTGGAGGGATTGAATAAAACTGCCAGATGAAACTGGCTTTCCTATGGGAAACCCGGGGCATCTCTTCCAAGAACTGTGGTTCTTCTCTCTCCTCTTCCTCTATTTCTTCTTCTTCCTCCTCTGTATTGGTCATCACCTGGGGAGGTGGTCCTCTCTTCCCATGAGGAGGTGGAGGTGGTGGTGGGGGTGCACCAGCTGAAGCAACTACTGAAGCCATTTCTCAAGTATTAATAAAGGTCTTCCTCTCACAATGATGAAAGTCAGAGTGAGGAAAGAAGGAGGGGTTTTCATCATTTGGGAAAAACAATAGTTCTCAACCAATGAAAAGTGTTATTTTTAGGTCACCTGACCTAGCCTTACATGATTATGAAACCAAAAGTGAAATGAACCAATGAAAAGTGTTATTAACAAGTCACATGACCTGTTATGCTTACGTTACGCGCTCCAGTCCGTGCCCCGGATAGCTTCCGGGTCGCTGCGCTTCGCGCCTCGGTCCGCGCCCCGGGGCACTTCCGGGTGCGCTAACGCGGTACGTCATAAGACGCATTACGCGGCAACGCGATACGTCGCGCTTTCGCGACGCGCCGCGGATCGCTTCCGGGGAGCTGCGTTTCGCGCCTCGATCCGCGCCCCGGGGCACTTCCGGGTGCGCTAACGCGGTACGTCATAAGACGCATTACGCGGCAACGCGGTACGTCGCGCTTTCGCTACGCATCACGATGTTGATTTCTAAAGCGGCAGTTGCGCAAACGGAACGTTTACCGGTTCGCGGACTGGGTCGCGGCATCAAGATGAGCTAACGGGAAGCTTCCCGGTTCGCGGACCAGGAGCGAAACAAAAAAAATATTTTAAAAAAAATTATTAATAAACATATAAAATATATTTTTGGATTTAAAGAAGAATACATTTTACAGCTATAGATATTAGCTTTTAAAAAACCAATGAAATTCACGGATAAAAACATAGGTTATAGACCATATATAGTTAGGAATTAGCATTTACAAAACCTTGAAAATTCACTGAAAAAACCATAGGTTATAGACCATATATAGTTAGGAATTAGCATTTAAAAAACCTTATTTTACTCACAGAAAACCATTGAAATTCCATATATAGTTAGTTGTACTAACTATATATCGCGCACCCGCAATCCACTGCTGATCATGTCACATATTACATCATTCATGACATGGTCAGTGACATCACTGATGACATCACTGATGACATCTCAAATGACATCACTGATGACATCACTGATGACATCTCAAATGACATCACTGATGACATCACTGATGACAACATCCAGTGACTGTATGTTTCTGTAAAGTTAAAATATGTGTTACATATTGAAGAATGAGTAGATGTATAAGTGTCTGGATGAAGGATTTAGTAGGTGCGTGACTGACTGTATGAGTGAGTGAGTGATTAAATGTGTCTTACTGAATGCATGGGTTAGTGACTAAACTGTCTTAATTTGTGCATCATTATGTCTGTTGTTCTGTAAACTGCTGCATGTGTTGATCAGTAGCTATATGAGTAAGTATATGGGTTATTGATTGGTTGCGCAAGTATTTGTATGGGAGACTGAGTGTGTGTGTGTGGGTGGCTGGGAGGTGTATGACTCTGTGCATAGATGTGTGAGCAGTTGATTCACTAGATGTATGGGTTCAAAAGTGCATGTAGAAACACCTGTATGGGCGGTTGACTGAGTGCATTGGTGAGTGAATGGATATCTCAGTGCTACATGTCAAAGTAAGTACATATGTAAAACACAGTACATGTGACAGTTGACATATATAAATAACTGTGCATAAGAGCCAGTGAATGTGTGAGTGGCTGAATTGATCATTGTGAACTTGTATCAGGCATTGTAAAAGAGAGTAAATATGTGTTAGTATATGTTTGAATAAGTAAGGTGTGTATAACTGTATAGTTGAGGAAATGGAGGTGTGATTGATTCTTTGCATGACTGACTAGGTGTGTGAGTAACTCCATGGATGAGTGACAGTCTGTGAGTGTCTGTTTACACTGAGTGTATCTAAGGTTATATTAGAGTCTGAAGAGGTTCATCGTATTATCATATGAATGATGTCATCAGTGATGGCATCAGTGATGTCATTTGAGATGTCATCAGTGATGTCATCAGTGATGTCATCAGTGATGTCATTTGAGATGTCATCAGTGATGTCATCAGTGATGTCATTTGAGATGTCATCAGTGATGTCATCAGTGATGTCATTTGAGATGTCATCAGTGATGTCATCAGTGATGTCACTGACCATGTCATGAATGATGTAATATGTGACATGATCAGCAGTGGATTGCGGGTGCGCGATATATAGTTAGTACAACTAACTATATATGGAATTTCAATGGTTTTGTGTGAGTAAAATAAGGTTTTTTAAATGCTAATTCCTAACTATATATGGTCTATAACCTATGGTTTTTTCAGTGAATATATATATATATATATATATATATATATATATATTACCTACTGGCGGTCGCCAGTAGGTATATATAGTTAGGATTTTTTCTCTCTGGCGACCGCCAGTAGGTAATATATATATATATATATATATATATATATATATATATATATATATTACCTACTGGCAGTCGCCAGTAGGTATATATAGTTAGGATTTTTTCTCTATGGGATTTTTGAAAATTCTATGTCTAATAACTTTGGCGTTTGTGGACGGAATTGGCTGAATTTTCAGGAAAATGGCACATTTGGTTTCTGAGCAGCCCTTGAAAATTTGGGGGGGGTTCGTCAAGGGGGGGCCGAGAAAAAAGGGGGGTCCCAAAACGTGTTTTTAACATTGAGTTTTCCATAGGGCGGTTGGCCTCACTTTTAGCCCGAACGGCTGAATGGATTTGCACGAAACTTGGTAAAATATTAGGGACTGGTAGCCTGATGTGCCTTTGCTAGGTCTCAATATATGTGCTCCAGTGGATTTTGAGAAATTAACGTTCAAAAAAAGATATATATCTGTAACAGCGCTCCGCTTCGCGTAACGGAGGTTTGCGAAGCTGATTGGTTCTCCGGCGTCGGTAAACATTCCAAACAGTCCGTAGCGGCCGCCATCTTGTCTCTCGGTAGGATCGAGAGACAAGAGGAGGCCAAAGCGAAGGGGCAAATGACCATAAGGGGGCATAGTAGATCCTCCCTGACCTCTTAGGTTTGATGTACCTAAGAAGGTAAATATCGCTTAACTTTGGTAATATGCCCCAACGTCTGTTAACGTTCGATTCGAAGGAAATCAGGAAGTGTTGAAAAACATTGTCTGCGCCATCTTGCCTTTTTTCAAATGCCACACTTTTGTCGTGCACGGCAGTCATTTTAGATGCCTTGACCAGACCCACTCTCTGCACGCTGTCGATCCTTAGCATGGCTCCCCACCCTCGCAAGCATCTTCCCCAGGCACTGGTCACCCCCGCTCTCTGTCTTATGCATGGGCAATAAACCTCACCCCATCTGCGCTGCTCTTCCCTGAGAATCACACTCTGTGCCCGCCCGACACCTCCCTTTCGCCCTATTCACTACCGCACCCTCTGACACTCCTCTTCCTCTGTGTCCGATTGTCCAGGCTATCAGCTAGCCCTGCAGATGTAGTTTATGGCTCCAGCTGTAAAGAATCACCCCTCTTCAAAGGAGTTATAGTAGATCACGGCCCACACCCGATGAGATCCGTCACACCACACGTGTTCCTACTATCTGAAAACCATCCTGTATTGTGATTGGGGAGGGGACCGAGCCTGAAGCGGAAGATTCCAGGAATGACTCTTTGTACATCAAAGTTTTTACAATTATGTGTCACATTAAAAATATATAGCACTCCAACAAAGTAGTAGGAATATAAAACTTTAATAACATATAAATATATACAACAAAACAAAAACAGTAAAAACATTTAAACAACGAAGAGACCGTGGCAATTTCTTTTGAATTCCTGATGAGGACATGTTACTAGTTCTTTCAAATTATGAAAATTCAGAAGATGTTGCCTGGGGGTGGGTCGTCAGTAGCAGTCTGTTGTGCGAATAGTTCCAAGGCAGCAGAACGCGCTGAAATCTAGATGGCACGAAAGTGATGTCTAGTAAGTTGCCGCCCAGCAAATAACGGCGTGGGGCGCCGCGGGGGTGAGTGAGTCCAGTAGGCACCACAGCTATTCTTACCGGCATTGCAGAATTACTGCTGGGGACAATGCCTGTGCTGTAGCAGGGTCACAGCAGAAACAAAAAGGATTCTGTTGAAGATGTTGTTGGTTTTCAATTTGAAAACAGTTCTGGTGTCAACTGCTATGGTAATGTAGTGGTTAATGTTTTGTTTTCTCTAGAAAATGTAAAAGAGGGGGAGGCAGTCCAAAGTTCCGTTAAAAGGGCAAAGGAAAGGATCGGTGGTTTGAACTATCACTCAAAAAGGGGAGGGGGTGCAACAATTTTTCCTACCGGGTCACACTGTGCTTTCACCGGAACTGAGGTCTGCAGGATTCTAGTATACAGTTTCTTCACTCCACGGGCGATCATGGCAGTCATTCCCCATCGGGGGTCGGAGACTCCTGCGGCTCCTCTAGAATCTTCAAGGTCGTGGAGGACTACGGTGGTGGAGTCAACCAGTGACCGGGCCATTTCTTCATGCTGGGCCCGCTCTTGCCAGGTCGATCGCCATTTTGAGAGTTCGGCAGCTACCGGCGATCGCGGGGTCACATGAGCGGACGGGCTCCACCCTGCCGGGCGAGACGTTGCAGCATCGCCACAGTGGACGAACCCTTTTCGGGGCGCCTGGAGCGCTGAGGGTGCAGCTGGGAAGCCTTCACCTGAGGAGGCGGGAGAGGCCTGTTCGCACCGTCTCTCCCTCCCAGTGCACCCCACGGCGCCCCGCTTGACATTTGTTATGGCCGGTGGCGATGAGGACGGGGGGGGGTCGGAGGCATGTGCAAGACATCCCCCCCAGTGTTGTCAAAGCCATTTTTGAAGAAAGAAGTGGTGCCTGGCGTGTTGCCGCTGCTATTACGAAGGAGAAAAGAAAAAATGTCCCGTCCGTCTTTGGGCCGGGCTTCCGGTGGATGTCGGCCAGACGCCCCTGGCTCTGGCCCAATGAACGGGTTCCTTGGTTTATCGGCTGCAGCCGGATCCCGTCGGCCTCGGCCCCCCGACCGTTGGTGGCCGGACCGGAAGAGCATGTGGCGGGACTACCTGAAACTCTCAAGGGCCACCGCGGCCGGACTGGGAGAGAGAGGGGAGGGTCGAGGAGACATTCCCCCCCCTGCAACTCTTCAGCGTTGTAAAGGCAATCCCCTGGCCGGGTCCCGCTGGCCTCGGCCTCTCCTCCGGCTACACCCTACGTTAGGATCTCCTGGCCGAGGCGTGGCAGCAGGACCCGCCTTATATGGGCTGCTCCCGGCTGGGCGTAGCCGCAACCCTGCCCCACCTTTCCAGAGTGGGGGCGGATGTTCTACTGACTTGCATTTTCCCTAGTCTTTCGATTTTTTCGGCGTGGCAGGCGGTGGGACAGCGAGGGGTGATTTGGTTTCTCTTACTGTTTTTCTGGTCTCTCACCACTGGCATATTTCTAACGTTTTCTTGTTTCTAGGACATTAATAGGTTTTATCATTACGTTATGTTATCGTTTCTTTGTTCGTTGTTTAATAAAAGTTCATGTTCATCAGTGGCCTACTGATTTTCGTTTTCCTATTCTTTTCTTTCCAGGTTGTTTCATGCTAAAGTTTCTGTTAACAGGATACAGTGATCACTTCGTTATTATTGCATATGTCCTTTTCACTAGGGGTGCTCTCTGGTCGGGCCAGATGACGTATCTCTAGTAAATGGTCCGGGTGAAACAGGTGCATCAATCAGTGGGGAGTAGATAGGCATGACAGATTACAACGGGGGAGAAAGGTCCGCATTACGTACCCTTTCACTATTTGCAAAGATTTTCCTACGTATATTTGCAAACAGGGAATACCTCCAAAAAGAACCAATTCCCAAACAGTCAATGTTTGGGGAAACAATCAATCAATGAGGAACGAAATAGGCACGACGTGTTAAAGGTTTGCGTTACCTACCCTTCACTATCTGCAAAGGGAGAGAGAATATTCCTATTCTTCCTCGTTTGCAGGCAGAGAAGATTCTTAAGAGAACCAACTTCGAACAATTCAATGCTCGATTCAGACAATCAACAAGGGGTACTGTGAACACAAATGAACGCCGCTTATGTACATACACATTGGTATTATCAACAGGTTGTTCCTAATGTTTCTATTTTAGGGAGGTCAAAAAGAGATCCCATTAGTGGCCTACTGATTTTGCTCGATTCCTTTTGTTTTTTTACACGATTTTTCGCTATCTGCAAAGACTAAACAAGGTATTGCGACTCTGTGCTTGTTTGTAAATAGAGAATGAACCAAAGAGAACAATCAATCAAATGGAGAGAGAAGCAGGCACGACGGATTACAACGGGGGCAAAGGCCTGCGTTAACTACCCTTCACTATCTGCAAAGAGAGAGTACTCCTAATAGAAATGAGGGGTGGGGGGCAGCATTCAAAGCAGATCAGTGTGCATAAACACGAAAATGTTTTTACTTACCACGTACTTGACATTCGACAGCTTATGATATTTGCTATTAAAAAACCATTGAAATTCACTGAAAAAACCATAGGTTATAGACCATATATAGTTAGGAATTAGCATTTACAAAACCTTGAAAATTCACTGAAAAAACCATAGGTTATAGACCATATATAGTTAGGAATTAGCATTTAAAAAACCTTATTTTACTCACACAAAACCATTGAAATTCCATATATAGTTAGTTGCACTAACTATATATCGCGCACCCGCAATCCACTGCTGATCATGTCACATATTACATCATTCATGACATGGTCAGTGACATCACTGATGACATCACTGATGACATCTCAAATGACATCACTGATGACATCACTGATGACATCTCATTTGACATCATTCTTGTGCTAATACGATAAACCTCTTCAGACTCTAATATAACCTTAGATACACTCAGTGTATACAGACACTCATACACTGCCACTCATCCATGGAGTTACTCACACACCCAGTCAGTCATGCAAAGAAACAATCTCACCTCCATTTCTTCAACTATACAGTTATACACACCTTACTTATTGAAACATATACTAACACATATTTACTCTCTTATACAATCCCTGATACAAGTTCACAATGATCGATACAACCACTCACTCATTCAGTGGCTCTCATGCACAGTTATTTATATATGCCAACTCTCACATGTACTGTGTTTTACATATGTACTTACTATGACATGTAGCATTGAGATATCCATTCACTCATCAATACACTCATGCACACAGTCAACTGCCCATGTAGCTGTTTCCACATGCACTCTTGAACTCATACACCTAGTGAATAAACTGCTCACACATCTATGCACAGAGTCACACACCTTCCAGCCACCCCCACACAAACTCAATCTCCCATAGAAATACTTGGGCAACCAATTAATAACACATATAGCCTCTCGTATAGCTAATGATCAACACATGCAGCAGTTTACATCACAACAGACATAATGATGCACAAATTAAGACAGTTTAGTCACTAACCCATGCATTCAGTGAGACACATTTAATCACTCACTCATACAGTCAGTCACGCACCTACTAAATCCTTCATCCAGACACTTATACATCCACTCATTCTTCAATATGTAAGACATATTTTAACTTTACAGAAACATACAGTCACTGGATGTTGTCATCAGTGATGTCATCAGTGATGTCATTTGAGATGTCATCAGTGATGTCACTGACCATGTCATGAATGATGTAATATGTGACATGATCAGCAGTGGATTGCGGGTGCGCGATATATAGTTAGTGCAACTAACTATATATGGAATTTCAATGGTTTTGTGTGAGTAAAATAAGTTTTTTTAAATGCTAATTCCTAACTATATATGGTCTATAACCTATGGTTTTTTCAGTGAATATATATATATATATATATATATATATATATTCACTGAAAAAAACATAGGTTTCAGGTCATATATAGTTAGGTATTAGCATTTAAAAAACCATTGAAATTCACTCAAAAAACTATACGTTTTAGTGGTGTTATAGTTAGCTGGACATTTTACTCATACAAAACCATTGAAATTTCTCCTATATAGTTAGTTGGATTTCACCAACCTCCTTTCATCGCTGGGCACTTTGACACGGGAAACGCTGTTCCAGACCGCTGTGTGCCGCCCCTGCTCGCCGGACCCGCTACGCGGGTCCCGCTTCGCGGAGACACAGCGGCTGTCACTCTACAAGGGGCTTGTCTTCACCGGCAGGGCTGCGAGGGTAGAGCGGAGGACTCCATAGACCAGGAGTCCCCGCGCGCCCGTTAACAGCTGGGCTCCTCTCCCTGCCGGCCCCGCCCCCAACACCGGGAAAACAGAAAAGGCAGCAGAGCCTTCCCTCCTTGGATTTCACCAACCTCCTTTCATCGCTGGGCACTTTGACACGGGAAACGCTGTTCCAGACCGCTGTGTGCCGCCCCTGCTCGCCGGACCCACTACGCGGGTCCCGCTTCGCGGAGACACAGCGGCTGTCACTCTACAAGGGGCTTGTCTTCACCGGCAGGGCTGCGAGGGTAGAGCGGAGGACTCCATAGACCAGGAGTCCCCGCGCGCCCGTTAACAGCTGGGCTCCTCTCCCTGCCGGCCCCGCCCCCAACACCGGGAAAACAGAAAAGGCAGCAGAGCCTTCCCTCCTTGGATTTCACCAACCTCCTTTCATCGCTGGGCACTTTGACACGGGAAACGCTGTTCCAGACCGCTGTGTGCCGCCCCTGCTCGCCGGACCCGCTACGCGGGTCCCGCTTCGCGGAGACACAGCGGCTGTCACTCTACAAGGGGCTTGTCTTCACCGGCAGGGCTGCGAGGGTAGAGCGGAGGACTCCATAGACCAGGAGTCCCCGCGCGCCCGTTAACAGCTGGGCTCCTCTCCCTGCCGGCCCCGCCCCCTCGGGGTAATCAGCCATCCTATAAAGCTAAGGCAACAACCCCGCAGCGCGGGAGCGCGCGGGAGGGCGCCGGGAGAAGCCCGGGACAAGGGCGGGGCCGTCTGTGGCCGTCCGTGGTCGGACAAGGTTGGGTTGGGCCAGGGGTCCTGGTTTGTTTTATATCCTGTATATCCCTTCCCCACCTAGCTTTACCTAGAGGTCCATTCTTTAGTATTAACTTCATCCCTTTTTTTGAAATATGCCTTTAAGATCGGGGAAACAGCGCCTTGTGCACATACAAACTTCTAAGGGTGTTGTTTCAGGTCCCCTAGATGCATTTATTTCTAGAGCGACGGGAATTTTAGAAAAGGAAATTGAACAGGTAGAACACAGACTGTCCCTGGACTTAGTTACAGGGAAACGCTCCTCTATAGGCGCCCTGGCCCATGTAAAAAGCCCCATAACGAACGCAGCGTTCAACTGTATTACAACTTTAGAAACAGAAGCAATTGTACATGCAGACGGGGATGGGGTCAGTACACATACGGCTAATGTAACTGTGGACTCGAACACTGATTCTATCCTATCTAGCCTTGAAGTTGATAGTAATGACCCCGAGGACGACGTGAGTAGCACGGGCGGTTCTCCTCCACCAAAGGCCCCTACTTCAATCATTGCGCCAGTCCCGCAAACAGTCACCATTAAACAGACCTCTCGGAAAAGAAAACACGCCTCAAGCCCACAGAGTGTCAAGGAACAAAAACATCTTAAAATAGATCTTGCGAACAGCGTTAGTCATTCCCCCTTACAGATCACCCCCGAACTACCTGTAGTATACTGCCCCTCACTGGTTCACCCCGGGTCCTCTAATTCATGTCCTACATGCCTTAGCAGTGACGAGGTCCTGCTAGCCAAACTGGAAACTATGTTTCAATCTTTATTGCTCCCGGTCCTAGATTTAACAAGGATATTGTCCGCTAAAATTGATGTCCTGGAAGCGGCAGCTAACATTAATATGGACCTTCTGAATAAACTTACATCTTCTAGTTCTAGGATGGGGGGTCCCAATATCGGAGGGAGGGCAAACCAAAAAGGTGGGACAGACACTATACCAACCGTAGGGTTACCAAATAATCATATCAACAAGAAGTCAAACCCGGGGGCAAAGCCTGCAGCTTCGACATCGCTTGCTACAAGTAGAGCTAGCGGTCAAGCAATGTCGAAAGCCAACCACCTTCTGGTACCCAACAACGCGCCGGTAAAACAACATATAGCGAATGGTCAGTTACAACAAACCAATAACATCACAGCGCCAACCCCTTTATTAGGTAAAAAGAAGAAAACCCCCGACCCTAACAGACATTATAGGCCAGTTAACAAGAAAACACCACACCCTCCGAGAGCTAATTTGCCCCCAGAAGCGGCTCAATACACCATCGTCCTAACCGGGGTAACACCGCTAAGAGAGGGCACAAAAGAGTCACATGAGGAACTACGGAACAAGGTCACCTTTTGGCTAAATAAACATCGCCCACTCCCACCATCCTCTCCCACCGAAATCCTCTACGTAAGGAGAGTTGATTGGGTAGGAAAGGGGGATAAAGATCTAGAAGGGGATTGTATTCTGATCTCCTTTAGAGACCCATGGGTGGTGGAAAAAATCCAGAGGAAAGTTAGATTTGCCCGTGTAGGTGACATTCAGACCCTAAATTTAGATTATTTCTACCCTCACTCACGTCATAATTATCCAATGGATTCCAATCATTGGAACCTTCGTGGGGGGAGGCCACGAGAGTACCTAATCCCTCACCGCCCGTATTACCCCCCACTCTCTAACCATTTCGAGGCACTTTCAGACTTGGAATGGGTTGACTGACTACATACACCGCCATTGTCACCAACCGTAGCTAGAGGGAACGGGGAAGTAATGCCCATTACACCTAGCCCCACCCTGGATATCTTAAGAGAGCGGGAGTCTTCGCCTCATAATAGATTTAGATCACAGGGGGAACAAATGGGGGAGAAGATCCCCGCTCCTATCGAAGAAGAAACCAGGCTAGAAAGGGATATTCCATCGAGTCCCCTTCCCACCCCGACAGTTAGTGATGTCCCAGAGGTCCGGGACATGTTAACTTCTCGTATGGTGTCCTGGAATGTAGCTGGAGTCAAGACACGTCTGGTATCCGAGGACTGGCTGGAGTTCATAGGCAACTATCAGGTCGTCCTCCTGCAAGAAACATGGGCTACTGCCCCGTTTTTTAAGGTTGGCTTCCTAAACTTTTTTAAACCTGCTATTAAAGGTCCTAAAGGACGGGCGTCAGGGGGGTTATCAATATGGGTTAAACAGGCCTGGTCATATTCCGTCTCTGAAATTTTAGTGGACAATCCAGACATACTGGCCATACGGTTGAGTAAAGCAGGGGGGCAGGATATGCTGATTATCAATATGTATTCTAGAGGTCTTCCAGGTGGCCGTCGTCCCAAGCTGATAGGGGCTTTAGATACTTTACTTTCGGGTTGGAACAAAGGGTCTTTTATAATGTTAGCAGGAGACATTAATTGTACCTTTGAGCCACTGTATCAGCCTGAGGATAACTGGGGGTCCGCAGAAGATGTGACCTGGAAAATTCCGGATCTCTCAAATAAAAATCTAGCCAAAGCAACGGAGGCTGCCTTGAATTGGTCCGCTTTTTGCCTCTCTTGGGGTTTAAGGGCGGTAAATGGTCGCACCAAATCAGACCAAGGAGCCAATTTCACCTTTGATAATGGCGTTAGAAAGAGTCGTATCGACTATATTTTCCTAAATCTGGAACATTGGTGTCTAATCCTTGATTTGGAAATTGTTACGCGTCCTGAAAGTGACCACAACCCACTGTCCCTAACAATTAAAATGCAGGACTTATTAAGCCCAGCGGAACTTGTTCCAAGGGGCCAGGGGGTCGTAACCATTTCTAATGACCGGAGGAGACTGAAATGGACATCTATAACCAATGATGTATTATTACAGGCTAAATTAGAAAAGGTGGTGTTGAACGCACTTAACAACCTGAGGTCCCTTGATGGTGACATGGGTAACACTCACTTAGATATGACTATGGACATACATGATAAATGCTTCGTAGAGCTCAACACTCTCCTCTCTAAACCTTGTAAGCCAAACGCTGTGATCCAACCTGCTCCTAGAGCCAAGTGGTATAATAGAGAGTGTAGAGAGGCCCACGGCCATTTAATTAAGACAGTCAAATCTAGAGATTTGAGTGCAGTAAAGGCGGCCAGGCAAAGGTATAAAAGAGTCCAATGGGAAGCGAAGAGAGAATGGGAGGATGATTTCTGGGCGGACCTCTTGGCCGCCAGTAAATCAAACAACCAGACCAAATTCTGGGACATCATTAGATGTGGAAAGGATGGTGACTTCCGCATACCATCTAATCATGTACCCCCCGAAGTTTGGATAAATCACTACTCCACTCAATTTTGCCAAGATGTGGCTGATCCAACGGACTCATTTAACCCGCAACAAACCATTTTCTCTAGCAATCTGATTATGACCTTTTCCGAAAGGGAAACTGAGATTGCATTAGGGTTAACGAAGCGGGGGAAGGCCCCAGGACTGGATGAAATTCCAGCAGACCTTTTTAAAGCAAATACAGGCCTTTGGGTACCTTACTTAACCCGCATTGCAAATGCTATAGCCAGAGGTGCACGCATCCCACAGACTTGGAAGGGGGCGGAGATTCTCCCAATACATAAAAAGGGTGATAAATCTAACCCAGGGAACTACCGCCCGATCAGCTTAATTGATTGTTTCCAGAAGGTATTTGCTCGCATTCTCCTGGCAAGGGTACATGGGTGGATGGAATCGGAGGGAATACTGTCTCCACTACAGGCGGGATTCAGATATGGCATAAGTACTATTGACCAGGTTTTACGGCTTTGCATGATTTTCTGGAAAGTCGTCTTACTTGGTGGGGGCACCATCTATGCCGCTTTCATAGATTTGAAATCGGCTTTTGATCTAGTGCCGAGGGGGAAACTATGGCAGGTATTGAGGGACCTTGGTATGCCGGGGACTTGGTCGAAATGATCATCAGACTACACCAAGACAATTTTGCGAGGGTGAGATGGGGGGCCAAGGGGCAAACCACAGACGCATTTCCGGTTTCACGAGGAGTGCGCCAGGGGTGTGTTCTTGCCCCTACCCTTTTCCTACTCTATATAGACCAGGTTGTCAAATTTTTTAAGTTGATCAACACCGATGCACCATCCCTGGCGGGAACGAAATTCCCAATGTTGATTTTCGCCGATGATACCCTCCTCTTGTCTAAGACCAGGGGAGGGTTACAGCAGGCCTTAAATCATTTTGAGGAATTTTGTAATAAAAATGGTCTCCAAATCAATGTGGGGAAAACCAAGTTCATGGTTTTTTCCAGGAAAAAACCTATACGTAGTAGTGTTCAACTAAACGGGGCCAACCTGGAACAAGTCGACAAAATGACGTACTTGGGGGTCACCTTGGATTCTCGCCTGTCTTGGGACCCACAAATAGAGACCCAACAATTAAAACTCGCCCAAATGACTGGCTGCCTTTTGCGCGAGCAAAAGAAAACCATCACAAAAAGGGTAGCCCCTGCCCTCCAAATTTATGATGTCAAAATCAACACAGCTACACTTTACGGGGCAGAGCTCTGGGGCCATAAGGACCTCACTAGTCTATATAGAATACAGTGTAGGTTCCTACGTAATCTGGTGGGGCTGCCCCAATCAACCCCACTGATCCCACTCTGTCACGACATGGGCTGTCCACCAATAACCGACACGGCCAGATTTAGAGTAGTGTCACTGTGGAGGCGCCTATGGACATCCGAGGATTTGGAGTTTTTCGCAAAGGAGCTAGCCGAGGTGAAAGCTATGGGGGGCTCGGAACGCATTCCTTGGCTTCGCTCAGTGAAAATTAGCCTGTGTGAAATGGGGCTTAGTCATTTATGGGTTTCCCCAGGTATTAACAACTTTCCATCAAAAAAGGAATTTAAGTGTTTATTTTGGGCCTCAACCCGTATGTCCCTGGTCCAAGCTTCCAGTTTGGTGAACTTGACGGGTCGTTTTCTAAGTTTTAAACAGGACTCTGCCCGTGAAACATACTGGGACCTTATCACCAGACCAATGGACAAAAAGCTTTATCATCAATTTCGGGTGGGGTCCCTACCCCTGAATTCCTTTACCACATCCTGGGATAAATCCTTTTCTAACCTATGTACATTTTGTCCAGGTTGTAGGGAAACTGAGGGTCATTTTTTGTTTGCTTGTCCCCAATATCGTGTACCCCGTTCAAAATGGTTAAAACCCATCTTTAAACATCTGTCCTGTAGGAAAGCCTCGGAAGCTATATGGGCCCTAAAAACAAACACTTCCAACTTGATTGTGATATGTCTTGCCAAGTTTTTAGGGTGGGCTTGGGCAATAAGAGTTAGAAGGATCGCAACTGTCCCCCGTCTATAATATATCATGTGTAAATTGTTTTCCCAATGTATTAGTTGTTTTTATCTTGCTGATGAATTCTTAATAATGTCTGGTTTTTCGAAAACATAGTTTAATAATGTCTTAACCGAGGGATATCTTGCTCTATTTTAACATATTCTTTTTAATATATAGATACACCCCGTTCTTAATGATTTTGTAAAACTGTGGAGATTTTCATGAATTGTATTTGTTATCGTGTTTAATTTGTCTTTTATGATTTTATTATCGAAATAAAGACATTAAAATCTGAAATCTGGATGAAGGATTTAGTAGGTGCGTGACTGACTGTATGAGTGAGTGAGTGATTAAATGTGTCTTACTGAATGCATGGGTTAGTGACTAAACTGTCTGAATGTGTGCATCAGTATGTCTGCTGTTGTGTAAGATGCTGTATGTGTTGATCAGTAGCTATATGAGTGGCTATATGGGTCATTGATTGGTTGCCCAAGTATTTGTATATGAGACTGTGTCTGTGTGTGGGTGACTGGGAGGTGTGGAAACAGCTGTATGGGCGGTGTACTGTGTGCATTGGTGTGTTGGCGACTGAATGTATATCTCAGTGCTACATGTCCAAGTAAGTACATATGTAAAACACAGTGCATGTGAAAGTTGGTATATATAAATGCCTATACATGAGAGCCAGTGATTATGCAAGTGGCTGTATGGATCAATGTGTACTTGTATCAGTGATTGTTTAAGAGAGTAAGTATGTGTTAGTATATGTTTGAATAAGTAAGGTGTTGTGTGTATAACTGTATAGATGAGGAAATGGGAGTGTGATTGATTCTTTGCATGACTGACTAGGTGTGTGAGAAACTCCATGGATGAGTGAAAGTGTGTGAGTGTCTCTATAGGTGTATAAGTGCATATGATAGTATTGTATTGATGAGTGACTGTATGTATGAGTGATTGTATGGGTGAATGAGTGGATGTGTGTGTAGACCTAGGCTATATTAAGGTTATATTAGAGTGTGAGGAGGTGCATCGTATTATCACATGAATGATATCATCAGTGATATGATCAGTGATGTCAAATGAGATGTCATCAGTGATGTCATTTGAGATGTCATCAGTGATGTCATCAGTGATGTCACTGACCATGTCATGAATGATGTAATATGTGACATCATCAGCAGTGGATTGCGGGTGTGCGAAATATAGTTAGTCCAACTAACTATATAGGAGCAATTTCAATGGTTTTGTATGAGGAAAATGTCCAGCTAACTATAACACCACTAAAACTTATAGTTTTTTGAGTGAATTTCAATGGTTTTTTAAATGCTAATACCTAACTATATATGACCTGAAACCTATGTTTTTTTCAGTGAATTTCCAAGGTTTTTTAAATGCTAATACCTAACTATATATGACCTGAAACCTATGTTTTTTTCAGTGAATTTCCAAGGTTTTTTAAATGCTAATACCTAACTATATATGACCTGAAACCTATGGTTTTTTCAGTGAATTTGCAAGGTTTTTTAAATGCTAATTCCTAACTATATATGGCCTGAAACCTATGGTTTTTTCAGTGAATTTGCAAGGTTTTTTAAATGCTAATTCTATTAGCGGATAACGTTTTTATATATTCAGAAGTTTTTTTAATGCTAATTCCTAACTATATAAGGTCTGAAACCTATGGTTTTTTCAGTGAATTTCAAAGGTTTTTTAAATGCTAATTCCTAACTATATAAGGCCTGAAACCTATGGTTTTTTCAGTGAATTTGCAAGGTTTTTTAAATGCTAATTCCTAACTATATAAGGCCTGAAACCTATGGTTTTTTCAGTGAATTTCAAAGGTTTTTTAAATGCTAATTCCTAACTATATATGGCCTGAAACCTATGGTTTTTTCAGTGAATTTCAAAGGTTTTTTAAATGCTAATTCTATTAGCGGATAACGTTTAAATATATTAATATCCTGGTGGGACCACCTGAGCACCCTAAGGGGTCAGGGTGTTTCTACCCTGCCCCCTTTTTGTGTTCTACACGTTTGTTTTTCTGCTTTTTTGTGCCTCAGTCTATTAAGACCCAAGATGGATGCCAACACTTCCTGGTTAGAAGTGTTGACAGCCAATGAGCATGCAGCTTTCTCGGGAAGGCATGCTGATTGGCTGTCACTGTCTGTCAACACTAGCACAAGATAGATGCCAACACCTCCTGGTTAGAAGTGTTGACAGCCAATGACCATGCAGCTTTCTCGGGAAGGCATGCTGATTGGCTGCCACTGTCTGTCAACACTCAAAACCAGGAAGTGTTGGCAGCCATCTTGTGCCTTGTTAGAACCAAGGCACAAGAAAGCAGTGAAACAAAGGTGTTAAACTCGCAAAGGGGCCAGAGTAGAATCACCCCGACCCCCTAGGCCTGCTCAGGGGGTCCCACAAAGACCCCAAAGGCAAAAAAAAATAATTTACTTTTTTTATTTTTTTGTAAATGTCGGGGTACGCGATTTTAAAAACAATTTTTTTTTTTGCCTTGGGGGTCCTTGTGGAACCCCCTGAGCAGGTCTAGGAGGTCGGGGTGCTTCTACCCTGCCCCTTTTTTGAGTTCTACATGTTTGTTTTTCTGCTTTCCTGTGCCTCAGTCTACCGAGGCACAAGATGGCTGCCAACAGTTTCTGTTTTGGATTGTTGACAGACATTGGCAGCCAATCAGAATGCATCTCGAGCTCAAAAGGTAAGCTTACAGTAAGTGTACCGGTAAGCTCACCGGTAAGCTGCTATAGATATATACATTTTTTTGAACCTAAATTACTCAAAATCCACTGGAGCACATATCTTGAGACATAGCAAAGGCACATCGGGCTACCAGTCCCTACAATTTTGCCAAGTTTGGTGAAAATCCATTCAGCCGTTCGAGCTAAAAGTGCGACAGACCGCCCTATGGAAATTAACATGGGGAAAACACGTTTTGGCACCCCCCTTTTATCTCGGCCCCCGCTTGACGGTTCCCCCCCAAACTTTCAGGGAAGGACCGGAGCGCCGCGAGGCAAAGTTGCTGAAAAACTCAGGCAGAATCCTCAACCGGCGCCAAAGTTATTCCCAAGAGAATGTTGCGATTTCCCTATGGAAATCAATCCTAACTATATATACCTACTGGCTATCGCCAGTAGGTAATATATATATATATATATATATATATATATATATATATATATATATACGTTCACCACACCTACTGATCGGCTCCAACAACGCAGGTACAGACCACAGCAACGCTTCAAAGATTATTTTCAGGTAGTTTTATTGCTCCCAAGTCTCCAGCATGAGAGCCTTGATCACATGACCAAAAGGAACCAATGCTCGTGCTTAAATACAGTGCAAAAACAGATTGACGCCACGGAAGTAATAATCAACATAAAAGACATACTTTCACTTCCTCTCCGGAAAAAAACAATGATAAATGAATAAATAAATTCGATCTTATTAAAATCCATGATTCATCTATATACAATTCATAAAACTATTCTACCATGAATGGTACATCGGAGGCAATATTTACAATCATGTGAATTCAATTATGAACAGTCTTCTACAAAATTGTTTTGCTGATCCAAATATTAGTCAATGGCTCAATCTAGAAAAAAAGTGCAAGTGCCAACCTAAATACAGTGAAAATCGTGAGAATATAACAGTGCAATTCCTAATCATGGATTAGGATTTAAAAATTATTAACAAGAGGCAACAGGTCGGACGGCACGTAAAACCCTTCATTATAAGGTTTAAATGATAAGCGGCCACGTAATTTTAAACCAAATATAAGGCACGGGGAAAATGATACAACAGATTTCCAACATTATGGCACAGTGCCCTAATTGTATCAGTCATGGATGCCTGGATAGAAACTGTCCGTCCACAATACAGCTAAATTTATAAAATCAGATGGCTGAGACTGTGATGGGATAAAGTCCCGAGACCATACCAAATGGATTGTTCAGAGAACAGGGACACAATATACTCCACCCCACAAAATAACTAAGATTTAAACTCATGTTGAAATGGGACAAGGTATACATCAGGAAAACCATATGATGACAGGAAATGATGTAAACAATGGGAGGAACAAACAATGTCATTAAGGATATCAAAAATAGAAATACACAGCAGTTTGATACCAAGCATGATCATAGAAAACAGTGTAAATCCTCCCCCGTGTTCATCCCGTTCGGAATCCTGGTGTCTAAAAGCAAAATGTATTTACTTTCCAGTTGTCTAAGAGTTTTTTCCCTATTGCCTCCCCTGATGTTCTTGGGTACAGCATCAATGATGAAGTATTGAAGGTCATTGAGATTCTTTTTGTGGACCAGTTCGAAGTGACGAGCCACAGGATAATTTTTATCTGAATTAACTATGGCTCTAAGGTGCTGCAGGATACGGTTGAAAGGCTGTAGTTTGGTGCTACCAATGTACTTGAGTCCACAAGTACATTGGAGCATGTAAACCGCAAAATCAGTGCGACAGGTGAAATGATTCCTGATCTTAATGGGTTTAGAGTCAAATGCTGAATGGAATTCACTGGCATTGATACCAAACTTACATGCTCTGCATGAGATGCATTTGAAAAAACCACATTTATCTGATAACCTGTTGATTTTAGAGATTACCTCTGGACTAAATTTAACCAAAGCATCCCTCATTGAGGGAGCTCTATTAAAGACAACAGAGGGTTCATCTGGTATCAGAGGAGCTAAACTAATGTCAGTTTTAAGCAAAGACCAGTGTTTTTTCAGTATCCCTCTTACCTTCCTCTCATCACCATTAAAGGTGGTTATCAGACTGATGTTACTGCCTGAAACCAATTCCTTAACCTTCGTGGCTGACTGGGTGGTATTGGCTGCGATAGAGGAAAGATAATTCTCTCTGTTAAATTCATTAACCCTGTTTCTTGCTTCTTGTAGCAGAGAGGGTTGATAGCCACGGTCACAGAATCTAGTGAATGCATCATTTTGACACCTCGCCAAATCCAACTCAGAACTACAGATCCTACGCATCCTCAAAAATTCCCCATAGGGGATACTTCTAATGAGGTGGTGGGGATGCGAACTGCTAGCATGCAGTATCGCCTTACCCGCTGTTGCTTTTCTATGGAGTCTGGTCTGAAGTGTACCCTCAGAAACATAGATTTCTACATCGAGGAATTTAATCTTTTTAGTACTGATTTGAGAGGTGAATTGTAAATTTTGTTGATTCTCATTAATTTTATTCACAAACTCTGTGGCTGATTCCACCGAACCATTACAAATCATACAGATATCATCTATGAAGCGCCAAAAGTGTACAATACAATTAGGGAAAGAGCTGGCGAGAGTACCCATGAGGACATGCTCCGCCCACCACCCTACATGTAAACATGCATAGGTAGGGGAGAAGCATGCCCCCATAGCCACTCCTCTCAACTGCTGATAAACCTCTTTAATAAATAAAAAGTAGTTGTTATTCAAGCAGATTTCTAACATTCTAAGCAACATTGTGGTGTGTTGACTGTACACAATGCTACGTTTCCCCAGATAAAATTTGACAGCATTCAATCCCTCTGCATGAGAAATACTGGTGTAGAGAGAATTAATGTCTAAAGCAATAAGAACAAATTCTTTTTCCCATTTTACACCATTAATCTTTGAAAGGAAATGTCCAGTGTCCTTAATGAAGGATGGTAAAGCTTCCACAAATTCATGCAAAAAATGATCCACATATCTGGAAACAGATTCCAATAAGCTTCCCTGGGCAGAAATAATAGGGCGCCCCGGGACAGGATGGACTTGCTTATGGATTTTAGGGATCAAATAAAAGAAGGGTGTAATAGGAAAGTCATTTTTCAGAAACGCATGTTCTTGTTTACTTAGTAAACCCTCGCGTTTCCATTGATTGAGCTCCTTATGAACATTGTCCTTAAGACACTTAATGTCATTGAAACTGCTTTTTCTATAACACGAAGGATCATTGAGGTGTTTTGCTGCCTCATCCAAATACAAGTTACGAGGCCAAATAACAGTATTCCCTCCCTTGTCCGCTTTGTTGATTATCAGGTTTGAGTTGCATCTTAGTTTCTTAATTAGATTATTGTACTGTTTTTCCATGTATCTGATTCTCTTATTCCTGCATGAGATTGTATGCTGTAATCCCTTAAGATCTTCAACCACTATGTCACAGAATGCATCGATGTTATCCTTGGGCATCACTGGACAAAAGGTTGAAGGAGGTTTGAACTTAGTTGCACAAGATCGATTCATAGGAATACCCATATTGGATAGGTTTTCCTGAGTAGTGCCTGGTTCAAAATCCTCTTCACGCGCCAGTTCATGTGCAACTTTAAGGGCCTTAGTATCTGAAATTTGGAACATATTGGAAGGTTGAGAATTATCAACAATATCAGCTCCCGTACCTGAGCATTGGAGAGTTTGAAATGCTTCCTCAATTTGAGTTTACGAATAAACTTAAAAACATCAACCCGTTTTTGCACATAATTGAAAGAGTTTTTTGGACAGTATGAAAGCCCTAAAGAGAGGAGCTGTGTCTCTGCTGTAGTAAGCGTAGTGTCTGAAAGATTAAACACAGTGTTGTTAACCGAGCTTATGGAGTCGTACTCAAAAGATGGATCTGACTAATTTTCCACAGTTTGATTTTCGCCCTCTGCCCTTTGGACGGTGGAAACCGGAAGAGTAGTTACCACTTTTTCCCTTTCCCTCTGCCTCTCTTTACGAAGCCTGTCCCTCCTGAGTTTCCTCCTTTCACTGCGTTTTTTGTTGTTTGGTTTTCGTTTATTTTCCGCTGTTGCCGAGTCAGCGGTCGCAGTGTCTTGAATCTGTCCTCTACGAGAAAACCCAGTTCTTCGGAGGGGGTATATTTAGTGAGTACTGTTCCTTGATTAGACATACCCGCTGCTCCATTATCAGAATCACAACTGCTCGGGGCTGAACTCAATTCTGTTTCCGATAACTCTACAGCAGAATTGTCCTTAGATGATGAGTCATTACTTTTATGTACCAGAGCTTGTCGCTTTGCATTATCAAATTTGCGTGCAAACGTAAATATTCTTCCAGTCTCATAATCGTTTTTGTCACGTGCAAATTTATATTGCTTCCTGGTGCTGATGGTTTCTTGATGTTTCACCAGTCTGATTTCTATTTCATCTCTATACTTTTTGATATACTCTTGATTAACTTCCTCGTCCAACTCTTTGATCAGTTCTTCAAATTCTTTAAGGATCTCATTGCGGTCAATTTCCGCATATTTGATAAGTAAACAAACCATGTTCATGGAGGCATCGAGGTTCAATGCAGCCCATTCTTTCAACATAAGGGGATTGGGGTTCTCAAAAGATGGTGCTATGAGAACCCTCAATCCCCTTGGAACACGACCCACTTCTTTATACTTTTCCAATGAACGTTTCTCCCACCATTTAGTGGTCTCAGTTCTTAACAGTTTCTCAAGCTTTTTCAATTTGCTTTTCAAATCCAAAGCCACTTCCCCTGATTTTGCCGTGTTGTTGGTGGTTTTCAATGCCGGTAAATTTACAAACATGGCGTCCGCCAATGCTTCCCGATTTCGTAAAGCCTCTGCTGGATTTGCCATAATGACGGGGCAAAAAACTGATACCTGGACCAAGAATTATGAGTAGTCTAATACTAGGTCATTTATAATGACAAATAGCGTTGAAATCCTCTCTCCCGCTTAAATGGTATATGGAGTCACAATAGTCACCCTACGCCGGCTTACCCTGCAGGTCACAAGCGACTCTTCTTCGACGTCTTCCGACTTCTCCAAACTGCTGACAACAAAATAACCAGAGTTCAGGCGCCGGGTTCAGCGTGATACCAATGCGGGGGGCTGCATGCTCAATTACTCCATCCGGGTCAATTGCTTCTTCGCTTCCGCGTCCGACCGCATAGCACAGCAGCCCTAAGTGAAAGGAGGGTCTGTAGAGGCGGCAACGGCCAAAAAATGCCCAATAGTAATCCGTTCACCACACCTACTGATCGGCTCTGGACGCCGGTCCAACAACGCAGGTACAGACCACAGCAACGCTTAAAAGATTATTTTCAGGTAGTTTTATTGCTCCCAAGTCTCCAGCATGACGCGTTTCGGCTACAACACGGTAGCCTTGATCACATGATCACATATATATATATATATATATATAAAACCTACTGGCAGTCGCCAGTAGGTAGTTATAGTTAGAACCTAGTTTCCATAGGAAAAGCATTTTTAGATTTGCTAATCACTTTGGCGTCGTTTGACACATCATTGCAAAATCATCCAAAAAAAGTCTATCCAGGTCAGCTCCTATCTTGAAAGTTTGGGGTTGATTCATCAAGCGGGGGCTGAGAAAAAAGGGGTGTCCCAAAACGGGTTTTCCCCATGTTAATTTCTGAGTACCTCAACGACCGCCTGACCTTCTACACGCCCACCCGCCAGCTACGATTGACCAGCCACGCCCTTGCCACCGTACCACGCATCCGCAGAGCCACTGCCGGAGGAAGATCCTTCTCCTACCTGGCAGCCAAGACCTGGAACTCCCTCCCCATCCACCTTCGACTGACCCAAGACCATCTCTCCTTCAGGATGCAGCTCAAGACCTGGCTGTTCGAGCAGTAACGTCCCCCTCTCCCCCAGCGCCTTGAGACCCTTCCAGGTGAGTAGTGCGCTATATAAATGCTGTGATTGATTGATTGATTGATTGATTGAGTGTCCCTTGGGTCCAACTAGCCCACCAGGTACCTCCAGAGAGGTGTAAAAAGGGGCATGGCCTTGGACCAACTCTCTGCAACGCACCTCTGTGTCACTTACTGGAAGTACCTGGTGGGTTAGTTGGCCCCAGGGACCCTCAGGATTCAAGGGGAATTAATCCCCCAACTTAAAACCTGCCAAGGGCGTGTTTACACAGTGGTGAATTGAGGGGGCGGGACTGATGTGACATGTGTGTACTTATCCAATCACTCTGCCAAAACCAAAGCACTTATAAATTCACCATCCACTCTCCTTGTAGTACTCTAATCATTCAGTCAGTACCCAGGCACTCATGCACTGCTACAATCCTCTAAGCACTACCCATGCAGACCAGCCATCGCTCCGTCAATACCCATGCACTCCTTCAATCACCCAGTCAGCACCATGTACTTATTCAATCACTCCACCAAAACCCAAGCACTTATAAATTCACCATGCCCTCTCCTTGCAGTACTCTAATCTTCCAGTCAGTACCCATGTACTCATAGAATGACCCAGGCACTAACACATGCACTGCAGAACTCTAACCACCTGCACACTACTGATTCATTCCTCCAATTACCCAGGTAGTACCCATGTACTCCAGAAATCCCTCTGTCAATACCCATGCACTCCTCCAATCACTCAGCCAGCACTATGTACTTATCCAATAACTCTGCCAAAAGCCAAGCAGTTATAAAATCACTGTCCTTGCAATGACCTAGTCACTAGCACATGCACTGCTGCAATCTATTGAGGACTACCTATGCAGTCCAGTAATCTCCATGGTACTACCTATGCAGTCCTTTAATCACCCAGCCAGTCCTATGTCTTTATTCAATCACTGCGACAAAACCCAAGCGCGCATAAATTCACCATGCACTCTCCGCGCAGTACTCTAATCATCCAGTCACTACCCATGTAGTCATGCAATGATCCAGGCACTAACACATGCACTGCTACAATCCCTCTGTACTACCCATGCAGTCCTCTCACCACCTACAAACTTCTCAACCAGCCACTACCATGTACTAATCCAAACACTCTGCCAATACCCAACCACTTTTAAATTCACTCAGGCACTCTCCTTGCAGTATTCTAATCTTTCAGTCAGTAGCTATGTACTCATGCAATGATCCAGGCACTAGCTGATCACTGTTACAATCTCATAGGCCCTACCCATATAGTCCTGTACCCACTTACACACTTCTCATTTGCTCCTTCAATTCCGCAGGTAGTACCCATGCAGTCCCGCAATCACACTGTCACTCCCTGTGCACTACCATGTACTAATCCAAACACTCCTCTAATACCCAAGCACTGATAAATTCACCATGCACTCTTGTTGCAGTACTCTAATTATCCACTCAGTTCACATGTACTCATGCAATGACCAAGTCACTTACACATGCACTGCTGCATTACCTTGATGACTACCTATGCAGTCCTGTAATCTCCCTGGTACTACCTATGCAGTCCTCAAATCACCCAGCCAATCCTACGTGCTCATCCGATCACTGCACCAAAATGCAAGCACTTATAAAATCACCATGCACTCTCCTTGTAGCACTCTAATCAGCCAGTCACTACTCATGTACTCAAGCAATGACCCAGGCATTAACTCATGGCAAATACAGAGGAGGTCATGCTAATCACAGGTGTACCCCAACGCATAGTGGTCCCAAGTGTATGTAGGTGTTTTCACTGTATTCTAAGGGTCTTTTAGCATAGCACTGGCTCTAGGCCTGGTTAGTCAAAGTCAGTTACCACCAGTACCCATCAGCAAAATGTTGGGGGCACAGGAGGCTTTCTGCTCCTCTTTTCTTCTTCCTGCACTTTTCTTCATCTTTCAGGACTTCTGTTGCCTCTTTCTGCATTTGTCTTGCTTCTTTCTACACTTTTCTTCCTCTTTCTTCACATGTCCTACCTTTGTAGGCAGAGTTAGAAATTAGCATTTGAAAAAGCTTAGAAATTCACTGAAAAAACATAGGTTTCAAATACATTACAGTTAGAAATTAAACATTTAAAAAACCTTTGACATTCACTGAAAAAAACCATAGGTTTCAGGGACGTTATAGCTAGTTGAAGATTTCACTCATACAAAACCATAGAAATTTGGCTGTTACAGTTAGTAGACCTAACTATAACTTGCACCCTCTCAATGCACAGCTGATGACATTACATACTACATCACTCATGACATGCTCAGTGACATCACTGATGACATCTCAAATGACATCACTGATAACATCACTGATAACATAATCTACGTGAAAATGTGATGCACCTTATCAGACCCTAATATATCACTCGATACACCCACTCTAAAATATAGACCATGAACACACCAATACCAGTTAAGACATATCCACTCACTAATTCCTAACCTACACATACATCCACTCATTCACCCATACAGTCAGTCATAGATACAGTCAGCCATCAATACAGCATTATCATATGCACTCACATATCTATACAGACACTCACACACCGCCTCTCATTCATAGAGCTACTCACACACCTAGTCAGTCATGGAAATAATCAATCACACTTTCATTTACTCACCTGTACAGTTATACACATACTACGTCAATTATTTAAACATGTACAAACATATACTTAAATGTAATACAATAAATAATACAAGCACACAATGATCCATACAGACTCTCTCACAATCACTCACTCTCACATATAGTCATTTATACAGTCCAACACTCATATATTCTGCCTTTCACATATGCAGTTACTCACACGTGTACCACTGAGGCTTCCATTTACTCACCAAAACACTCATACACATACTCACCCAGCCATAAAGCCCTTCACAGATACTGACTTGAACAGATATACCCAGTGAATTATCCACTCACACATCTATGCACAGAGTCACACCCCCACCCATCCACACAAAAACTCAGGTACCCATACAGGTACTCAGACAAGCAATCAATAGCTCATATAGATCCTCATTTAGCTACTATCCAAACCACGCAACAACTGACAAGCTAAACTATGTGAATGTCTGTATCAGTCACTAACACATGCATTAAGCAAGACGCAATTAGTCACTCACTTATACAGTCAGTCACACACCTACTTAATCATCCATCCAGACTCTTATAAACCCATCATTCTTCAATACAGCTTGGCATATATATAAAACATATTTAAACTTTACAGAAACACATAGTCACTGGATGATGTCATCGGTGATGTCATTTGAGATGTCATGAGTGATGTCATCAGTCATGTCACTGACCATGTCATGAATTATGTAATATGTGATGTCATCTGCAGTGCATTGCGGGGGCGCGAGTTATAGTTAGCTCAACTAACTATAACGGGAATATATATATATATATATTACCTACTGGCGGTCGCCAGTAGGTATATATAGTTAGGATTTTTGAAAATTCTATGTCTAATAACTTTGGCGTTTGTGGACGGAATTGGCTGAAATTTTCAGGAAAATGGCACATTTTGTTTCTGAGCAGCCCCTGAAAATTTTGGGGGGGTTCGTCAAGGGGGGGCCGAGAAAAAGGGGGGTCCCAAAACGCGTTTTTCCCATGTTAATTTCCATAGGGCGGTTGGCCTCACTTTTAGCCCGAACGGCTGAATGGATTTGCACGAAACTTGGCAAAATTGTAGGGACTGGTAGCCCGATGTGCCTTTTGTAGGTCTCAATATATGTGCTCCAGTGGATTTTGAGAAATTAACGTTTAAAAAAAGATATATATCTGTAACAGCGGACCGGGCAGCGGCCCAGGACGCGTACTTTTCGCGCAACGGAGCTTTGTGAAGCGAAGCTGATTGGTTCTCTGGCGTCTGTCAACATTCCAAACAGTCCGTAGCGGCCGCCATCTTGTCTCTCGGTAGGATCGAGAGACAAGAGGAGGCCAAAGCAAAGGGGCAAATGACCATAAGGGGGAATAGTAGATCGTCGCTGACCCCCTAGGTTTGATGTGGAGGTTTTAAAAGGGCCCCGCGGGGCAAAAAAAAAAAATAATAATAATAATCGAACGGCTGAATGGATTTGCACGAAACTTGGCAAAATTGTAGGGACTGGTAGCCCGATGTGCCTTTGCTAGGTCTCAATATATGTGCTTCAGTGGATTTTGAGAAATTAACGTTCAAAAAAAGATATATATCTGTAACAGCGCACCGCTTCGCGTACTTTTCGCGTTACGGAGCTTTGCGAAGCGAAGCTGATTGGCTCTCCGGTGTCTGTAAACATTCCAAACAGTACGTAGCGGCCGCCATCTTGTCTCTCGGTAGGATCGAGAGACAAGAGGAGGCCAAAGCGAAGGGGCAAATGACCATAAGGGGGCATAGTAGATCCTCGCTGACCCCCTAGGTTTGATGTGGAGGTTTTAAAAGGGCCCCGCGGGGCAAAAAAAAAAAAATAATAATAATAATCGAACGGCTGAATGGATTTGCACGAAACTTGGTAAAATTGTAGGGACTGGTAGCCCGATGTGCCTTTGCTAGGTCTCAATATATGTGCTTCAGTGGATTTTGAGAAATTAACGTTCAAAAAAAGATATATATCTGTAACAGCGCACCGCTTCGCGTACTTTTCGCGTTACGGAGCTTTGCGAAGCGAAGCTGATTGGCTCTCCGGTGTCTGTAAACATTCCAAACAGTACGTAGCGGCCGCCATCTTGTCTCTCGGTAGGATCGAGAGACAAGAGGAGGCCAAAGCGAAGGGGCAAATGACCATAAGGGGGCATAGTAGATCCTCGCTGACCCCCTAGGTTTGATGTGGAGGTTTTAAAAGGGCCCCGCGGGGCAAAAAAAAAAAAATAATAATAATAATCGAACGGCTGAATGGATTTGCACGAAACTTGGTAAAATATTAGGGACTGGTAGCCCGATGTGCCTTTGCTATGTCTCAATATATGTGCTTCAGTGCATTTTGAGAAATTAACGTTCAAAAACAAGATATATATCTGTAACAGCGCTCCGCTTCGCGGAGATAAAATTATATCTGTATTACCTAGCTGTTGCTAACACCAGTTAGCGACGGCTAGTAGGAGATAGCGACCATCTTGGGTCCCACTTTGCATGTGAGTGATATTTATCACTAATGACATGCAAAGTGGGCATGCCAAGATGTTAGCGACTGGAAACAGTCGCTAACATCGCTATCTCCTAGGGACTGGTAGCCCGATGTGCCTTTGCTATGTCTCAATATATGTGCTTCAGTGCATTTTGAGAAATTAACGTTCAAAAACAAGATATATATCTGTAACAGCGCTCCGCTTCGCGGAGATAAAATTATATCTGTATTACCTAGCTGTTGCTAACACCAGTTAGCGACGGCTAGTAGGAGATAGCGACCATCTTGGGTCCCACTTTGCATGTGAGTGATATTTATCACTAATGACATGCAAAGTGGGCATGCCAAGATGTTAGCGACTGGAAACAGTCGCTAACATCGCTATCTCCTATTATCAACTTTTGGAAATATTCGAGATAAGCGCGAATATCTCCAAAAAGTAACAGCTGCCCTGAGCAGTTCTTAGCCATGTTATCCAATGGGAGGTGGATAACATGGCTAAGAGCATTAGCTCGGTAATGCATGAATATCGCTGAGTTTTCAGCGATATTAATGCATTGCGGTCGTTTTTTATCGTATTTGCGATAAACCTTGATAATAGCAAGGTTTATCTGCGATAATTTCTGACGGTAAAAAAATCTTTGCAATGCATCGTTAGGGATAAATATCGCTTAACTTTGGTAATATGCCCCAACGTCTGTTAACGTTCGATTCGAAGGAAATCAGGAATTGTTGAAAAACATTGTGTGCGCCATCTTGTCTTTTTTCAAATGCCACACTTTTGTCGTGCACGGCAGCCATTTTAGATGCCTTGACCAGACCCACTCTGTGCACGCTGTCGATCCTTAGCATGGCTCCCCACCCTCGCAAGCATCTCACCCAGGCAGTGGTCACCCCCGCTCTCTGTCTTATGCATGGGTAATAAACCTCCCCCCATCTGCGCTGCTCTTCCCTGAGAATCACACCCTGTGCCCGCCCGACACCTCCCTTTTGCCCTATTCACTACCGCACCCTCTGACACTCCTTTTCCTCTGTGTCCGATTGTCCAGGCCGGTCCTAGGCTATCAGCTAGCCCTGCAGATGTAGTTTATGGCCACAGCTGTAAAGAATCACCCCTCTTCAAAGGAGTTATAGTAGATCAAGGCCCACACTCGATGAGATCCGTCACAGCAGAAGCGTTGCTATTATCTGAAAACCATCCTGTATTGTGATTGGGGAGGGGACCGAGCGTGAAGCGGAAGATTCCAGGGATGACTCTTTGTACATCAAAGTTTTTACAATTATGTGTCACATTAAAAATATATAGCACTCCGACAAAGTAGTAAGATTATAAAACTTTAATAATTTATAAATATATACAAGAAAACAAAAATAGTAATAACATATAAACATTTTTAGGGAAAAACAACGAAGTAGCGGTCGGCTGTGCGAATAGTCCCAACGCAGCACAACGTCCAGATTTCCGGCGTGGGGCGTCGCGGGGGGTGGGTCATCAGTAGCAAACTGTTGTGCGAATAGTTCCAAGGCAGCAGAACGCGCCGAAATCTAGATGACACGAAAGTGATGTCTAGTAAGTTGCCACCCAGCAAATAACGGCGTGGGGCGTCGCGGGGGGTGGGTCATCAGTAGCAAACTGTTGTGCGAATAGTTCCAAGGCAGCAGAACGATGGCACCAAGGTGATGTCCAGTAAGTTGCCGCACTGGTTTTGGTATCCTACAATGCTGCTCCGAATAACGGCGTGGGGCGCCCCGGGGGAGGCGGCGTGAACGGGCCTCTCCAGGTGGAGTCTCATCTGTTTTAGTGGGGCGCCCCTTTACCGTTTCAGTTGCCATTCCGTCCGCTTTTGGTCCACTGTGTCAAAATCCGCCATTCAGCTGAGTTGCGCCCACTCTTGCGGTGCAGCGATAGGCGGCTGCCACAGGACTCTCAAAATGGCGGCAGGCTCTTTCCTTTTTGGGCGTGGTCCACTGAAATGGCCCTGGGACACCTTGGAAATCGGACGCTTGTCTGCTAGGTCTTGGACCCCATTCTCGAAAGCGTCCCCTCCGCCTTGAGAATTCATCAAAAGTTTTGGGGGCCCCGACTTCTGCAGGCTTCTGGTGGGGAGCGGCTGCCATGATTGCTCGCGGAATGACCACGACGGAGCTACGAGATGGTGGTGCTCTCATGCTGACGCCAGTTTAGTCTGAAACATCCAGAAACAAGGTGGGGCTTTCATCGTTTGGGGGAAAAAAAAAGTTTTCATCCAATGAAAAGTGTTGTTTTTAGGTCATATGATCAAGCCTTCCATCATTAGGAAACCAAAAGTAAAATGAACCAATGAAAAGTTTTATAAACAAGTCACATGACCTGTTATGCGGCATAGGGTATAAAATGCGGAGAAAATACGTTGGCACGTGAGGCGGCGTCAGTAGCGGACCGATGTGCGAATAGGCCGAAGGCAATACAACGCGCCAAGATCCGGATGGCACCGAGGTGGTGTCCAGCAAGTTGCAGCACTGGTGTGGCCATCCTACAATGCTGAAAGTCGGCGTGGGGCGCCCCGTTGGCCTGTGAGTTTGCGTCAGTAGCGGACCGATGTGCGAATAGGCCGAAGGCAGCACAACGCGCCAAGATCCGGATGGCACCGAGGTGGTGTCTAGTAAGTTGTCGCACTTCTGTGGCCATCCTACAATGTTGAAAGTCGGCGTGGGGCGCCCCGTTGGCCTGTGAGATGGCGTCAGTAGCGGACCGATGTGCGAATGGGGCCAAAGGCAGCGCAACAATATTTTCTGACTGACACCACAAGGCGCTGAGATGCCAAGATCCGGATGGCACCGAGGTGATGTCTAAGTTGCGGACTGATGTGCGAATGGGGCCAAAGGCAGCGTAACAATATTTTTTGTATGGAAGATACCACTAGGCGTTGAGATGCCAAGATTCGGATGGCACTGAGGTGATGTCTAGCAAGTTGCTGTACTGGTGTGGTCATCCTACAATGCTGAAACTCGGCGTGGGTCGCCCCATTAGCCTGTGAGATGGCGTCAGTAGCGGACCGATGTGCGAATAGGCCGAAGGCAGCACAACGCGCCAAGATCCGGATGTCACCGTGGTGGTTTCATAGTTGAGAGGCACTTCATCTGCAGTGGGGCGCCGAGATCCGGATGGCACCGAGGTGATGTCTAGCAAGTTGCTGTACTGGTGTGGTCATCCTACAATGCTGAAACTCGGCGTGGGTCGCCCCATTAGCCTGTGAGATGGCGTCAGTAGCGGACCGATGTGCGAATAGGCCGAAGGCAGCACAACGCGCCAAGATCCGGATGTCACCGTGGTGGTTTCATAGTTGAGAGGCACTTCATCTGCAGTGGGGCGCCGAGATCCGGATGGCACCGAGGTGATGTCTAGCAAGTTGCTGTACTGGTGTGGTTATTCTACAATGCTGAAACTCGGCGTGGGGCGCCCCATTAGCCTGTGAGATGGCGTCAGTAGCGGACCGATGTGCGAATGGGGCCAAAGGCAGCGCAACAATATTTTCTGAAGAGAAGACACCAAAAGGTGCTGACATTCCAAGATCCGGATGGCACCGAGGTGGTGTCTAGCAAGCTATGCAGTTGAGTTGTGTGCGCACTTGCGGCGAATAGGTCGAAGGCAGCATAACAATGTTTTCTGAATAGGAGACACCACAAGGCGTTGAGATTCGGTTACCACCGAGGTGATGTCTAGCAAGTTGCCGCACTGGTGTGGCCATCCTACAATACTGCTCCGAATAACGGCGTGGGGTGCCCGAAGGGGGGGGGAGCCGGCGTGAATGGGCCTTCCTAGGTGGAGGCTCGTCTGCTGTAGTGGGGCGCCCCTTTACCGTTTCAGTTGCCATTCAGCTGAGTTTCGGCTGCTCTTGATGCTACAGCGACAGGCGGCTGCAAGAGGACTCTCAAAATGGCGGCCTGTTCTTTGGATTTGGGCCTGGTCCACTAAAATGGCCCTGGGACACCTTAGAACTCGGACGCTCGATTTTTTTTTCCTTTCCTGTACATGCAAAAAAAGGTAAATGCCCGGTACGTTACACGCTTCATCTGCCACGATGAACCCTCCAGAGGAACCGAAAAAAAATATAGTTGTGGTAACTATACCATGCATCGTCATATGGAGAGGTGGCACCAATTAATTATAGTGCTGCATAAAAGAGAGATTTGGAGGAGAACCCCTGACCTGCTAGTACATTCATCAAAGAAGTGGCACTGAGAGCTTCAGAGGCAAGGGAAACGGTCCCAAATATTTAGAAGAACTTTGGAAAGATTAAAATGACATGTTTAGATTGTGGCAAATTAATTTCATGTGGACAGATGAGTGTTACTCTAATAAATACAGCATATGAACATCATCATAGTCGATGGTTGGTAGAGACATTTTGACTATATCCTGGACCTGCCCGTCCTCGCCCAAAATGGCGCCGGAATAAATGGGACTCGTAACTCCTTGTTGTGTACTGGTTGCAGAACCTTGAAATCACGAGATACGTATGCAGTTTTGAAGCACATGGCGGGCGGGGACGAGAATTGATTGAATATTTCGACATCCCTATTGATATTAAGTTCTGATGTGTTATTGATTACTGTACTGTTGAAAGTTCGAATTAACGTCACCCATGGTACTTGCCCGCAAATGTATATCTAGATAATTTTATTGTAACTGGCCCTGTCGTATTTTAATTATAAAATGTACGTCCACCGATTCCGTAACTGTTAGACACCTTAGTTCTTGCAACCTAATGGCCCGCCCGTTACATTCCTCTACAGTGTAAATGTCTATTCATCATATACGATTACAGTTTGCTCTGTGGCAGGCCCACGTGGTTATAGGCTCGTATTTGTATAATGAAATTTTCACAATAAAGGTTTTTAAAAGAAAACATGGTAGTAGTATATACATTGGTAAAGTTTTTAATAATAGTGACTGTTTTAGAATCATTAAAAGGCAAGTGAAATAAAGCAGACCAATTACATGAAGGGTAAAAGGTATAATACGAAGGAACGCAGTAAAGATAAATGGTCAAGGGCTGTTGTGTTTTCTATTCCTGCAACATAAAGTGATCGATAAGAATCTCATATTCAGGCGTATCGGCGACTAAGACAGCAGGTCGACCCTCTTTTGCTCAACGGCTCCGTCATGGGACGAAGAAACGCTCTTTTTCTCGAAAAAAGAATATATTTTACTTGAAGGAAAGTTGTAAAATTTCCGGGAAAGTACATTAGCCTGGAACATTATAACATATATTTAAGAAAAAATAATGTTCGGAAGTAATGAAAAGCGTAATTTTTAGGTCATATGACCAAGCCTTTCATCATTACAATAAGAAAAGTAAAATGAACCAATGAAAAGTTTTATTAACAAGTCACATGACTTGTTATGCTTACGTTACGCGCTGCGCGCCCCGGATGACTTCCGGATGCGCTAACGCGGCGCGTCATATGACGCATTACGCGAGAACGCAGGTACAGAATATAGTCAAAATGTCTCCACCAACCAGCGGTCGAAACACAACCCCTTTCAGCAGGCTAAATAGTTCTGTTAAATGACAACAGAAGGGACAGGCATCAAGAACCATCAGTCAAAGAGGGGAGGGCTAGTTCTTCTCTACCGGGTTACATTGGGGCGCTACCGGAACTGATCGAATTGGTAGTCTACAGTGTTTCTGGATGTTTCAGACTGAAGCTGGGGTTAGCATGAGAGCAGCACCATTTCGTAGCTCCGTCGTGGTCATTCCGCAACCAATCATGGCAGCCGTTCTTTATCGTTATTTTGGGCGGGGTGGGTGGCGGAGCCGAGCTGTTTTGCAGCCATCATTGTGTGGAGTTCAGTTCATCTCACTAGTTTTGTATTTGTCATGAGGGGTTGTTCCTAATGTTTCTATTTTAGCGAGGTCAAAAAGAGATCCCATTAGTGGCCTACTGATTTTGCTCGATTCCTTTTCTTTTTTTTTTACACGATTTTTCGTTATCTGCAAAGACTAAACAGAGTATTGCGACTCTGTGTTTGTTTGTAAATAGAGAATGAACCAAAGAGAACTAATTCTAAAAGAGTAAATACTTGGATAACAATCAATCAAATGGAGAGAGAAGCAGGCACGACGGATTACAATGGGGGCAAAGGCCTGCGTTAACTACCTTTCACTATCTGCAAAGAGAGAGTACTCCTAATAGAAATGAGGGGGGGGGAACCATTCAAAGCAGATCAGTGTGCATAAACACGAAAATGTTTTCACTTACCACGTACTTGACATTCGACAGCTTATGATATTTGCTATTAAAAAACCATTGAAATTCACTGAAAAAACCATAGGTTATAGACCATATATAGTTAGGAATTAGCATTTACAAAACCTTGAAAATTCACTGAAAAAACCATAGGTTATAGACCATATATAGTTAGGAATTAGCATTTAAAAAACCTTATTTTACTCACACAAAACCATTGAAATTCCATATATAGTTAGTTGCACTAACTATATATCGCGCACCCGCAATCCACTGCTGATCATGTCACATATTACATCATTCATGACATGGTCAGTGACATCACTGATGACATCACTGATGACATCTCAAATGACATCACTGATGACATCACTGATGACATCTCATTTGACATCATTATTGTGCTAATACGATAAACCTCTTCAGACTCTAATATAACCTTAGATACACTCAGTGTATACAGACACTCACACACTGCCACTCATCCATGGAGTTACTCACACACCCAGTCAGTCATGCAAAGAAACAATCTCACCTCCATTTCTTCAACTATACAGTTAAACACACCTTACTTATTGAAACATATACTAACACATATTTACTCTCTTATACAATCCCTGATACAAGTTCACAATGATCGATACAACTACTCACTCATTCAGTGGCTCTCATGCACAGTTATTTATATATGCCAACTCTCACATGTACTGTGTTTTACATATGTACTTACTATGACATGTAGCATTGAGATATCCATTCACTCATCAATACACTCATGCACACAGTCAACTGCCCATGTAGCTGTTTCCACATGCACTCTTGAACTCATACACCTAGTGAATAAACTGCGCACACATCTATGCATAGAGTCACACACCTTCCAGCCACCCCTACACAAACTCAATCTCCCATAGAAATACTTGGGCAACCAATTAATAACACATATAGCCTCTCGTATAGCTAATGATCAACACATGCAGCAGTTTACAGAACAACAGACATAAGGATGCACAAATTAAGACAGTTTAGTCACTAACCCATGCATTCAGTGAGACACATTTAATCACTCACTCATACAGTCAGTCACGCACCTACTAAATCCTTCATCCAGACACTTATACATCCACTCATTCTTCAATATGTAAAACATATTGAAACTTTACAAAAACACACAGACACTAGATGATGTCATCAGTGATGTCATTTGAGATGTCATCAGTGATGTCATTTGAGATGTCATCAGTGATGTCATCAGTGATGTCACTGACCATGTCATGAATGATGTAATATGTGACATGATCAGCAGTGGATTGCGGGTGCGCGATATATAGTTTGTGCAACTAACTATATATGGAATTTCAATGGTTTTGTGTGAGTAAAATAAGGTTTTTTAAATGCTAATTCCTAACTATATATGGTCTATAACCTATGGTTTTTTTCAGTGAATATATATATATATATATATATATATTCACTAAAAAAACATAGGTTTTGCATATGTCATAGTTAGGAATAAGCATTTAAAAAAACCTTAGAAATTCACTGAAAAAAATATAGGTTTTAGGGGTGTTATAGTTAGTTAGACATTTCACTCGTATAAAACCATTGAAATTGCCCCATTATAGTTAGTTGTACTAACTATAACTCACGTACCCGCAATCCACTGCTGATGATGTCACATATTACATCATTCATGACATGGGCAGTGACAAAGAAAGGAAAAAATAGTTATAACATGTAATAATAATAAATTTTTAATAGCACATCATAATTTGAATGTTTTACAAAGTAATTCCTTTGCCGTTTTTGCTGTTCTCAGAATATATTCAATTTCACTAGAAATAGTGATTTCAATCGTACTCATCACATACCAGCGGGCAAAAAAAAACAATCAATTAGATAGTTTAAAAAAAACATTATTCCATCTATAGTAAAATGATAGACAATACAAATCACACATATATAAAATGATTACTGATAAGAAAATTTTATAACTTACATTTATAAACACTATAAATGATGCCAGTTAAAATTATACACTGAGACAATGTGCAACAAAACGTCCATAATTCAAACAAATACTTTTTCTTGAGGACAAATTGTATTTTTGCAGTCAATTTTATGTACATTGTCTAATGGTAATCCTATGAAATGATAATAATACATTCCTCTGAGGCTGAATTATCTTCCTAAAACTTTCAGAAGTTTGAAAACCAACCCAGAATCATTACAAAGGCTCCAGCCTTTCTCACTTTTTAATTAGGCAATGTAATGTTCAGATGTTGTTGAAGGACCATCATGGAAAATAATTGCTACTGCTACAAAAGTCCTTCCTGATATTGATAGTTGTGTAGCTACAAAATGTTTTATTAAAGTGTCCAATTTTCTTCCGTCAGCTGTACAACGTTGCATCATTAAAATTATATATTGTCTATATCTTTGTATAAATAATGTTGATAACAGTTCTGATTTGCATTGGCTACACTCCATGTTTTGAATTGCAGCTTTAACTAATTTATTGAAAGACTTTGATTTACAGTTCAGTAATGTCAAATATAAAAATCGTTCAGTGTCTACATTAGTGCTACATGTATACACACAATTCTCATAATAATGATCCCATTCATAACAAAGGCCAAAAATACTCTCTATGACTACATCTTCATTTTTCAAAACAGTAAGCATATACATAAATAATTCCTGAGCATCTTGTTGGATATTTTGTGTAAATTGAGTAGAATCAGAACATACATCCAAAAGTTTACGAACCTCAGAAACGCTTTGTATTTTACGTTTATCTGTTCTCAATTTTTAATGAACAGAATGCAACAAAGAACAACATCTTTTTTCCCCGATTCTCCATAATTTGGTGTTTTAAACCTTCAAGAAAAAAAAAACAACATTGATCAATTCATTAGCATAGCAGTTGCCACCAGAACTATTTTCAAACTGATAACCAACAATCTCTTCAACAGTGTCCTTTTTCTTTTTGCCTGCAATTACAACATTATCTTTTTTTCCCTTCTCTACACCTTCAGTACAGATATTCTCATACCTTCTTTTTCGACCGACCACACGCTTTTCAAATACAGGATATTGACCTAAATTAGGAGCATATGTTCTTCTTAACCTATTATACTCTTTGACACAGTTTCATCTGCAGTAACCTTTGTATCATCAAAATCAATCAAAAACAAACCAGATAATGTTCTGACTCGTGACAAAGCAACATATGCCATACCCTCTTTAAACACAGTGTTTCCAATGTTCACCAAAGCACTGTCAACACTTAAACCTTGAGATTTATGAAAAGTCACTGCATATGCCACAGAAACTGGAAACTGTTTTCTATGGACATATAAATCTTTAACAAGCAAAAAACAAACTGAACAACAACAAATTTGTTTAACTTCTTCAATCTGATCAAATTTTATTTTTAAGAATTCAATATCGTCTTTATTTTGACAATTAACAAAATCCACAACTTTGCCCAGTGCTCCATTAACTAAACCTTTTTCTACATCCAAATTACGCCTTAAAATTAATCAACAGTTTCTACATGCATATACATTCTTTTCTAAACCAGCAGTTTTAAATATTGATTTTTCTAAAGAATCCAATTGTGTCTTCAATTTTTTGTCAAAATAATAGTGATTCCTTTATGTTCTATTTTATCGATGGCTTCCATTTTCATTATTTCTTCATTTTCCAGTTTCAAAAAGTTCTTCGTTGAATATACAACACTCACGCAGTGTTGGCATTAAGCAGATTACAGATTTGTTTTCTGCAATTTTCAGGTATATTTTCTCAGGAACAACATTTTCATTTGGAAATAAATTGAAAAGTAATCGACTCTGCAACGCTTGTTTGCCATGTTCAGTCAGTAGTCCAATTCTAATATCTTGGAGAATAGTTCCATAATCAACATCATTTGCCTGTCGCATATTTGTACTGAGTTCTTTGTATTCAAAATATGACCAAATATTCACGTTTACAAAACTACCCAGAGACGTTCTGGTGTCTTCATGTGCAAGTGTTTTAACTACTGGTTGTCCTTTTACAGAAGTCAGTTGTAGTAGATCTCCCGAAACTATGACGTGTTTTCCTCCAAATAACACATCATACTCTGTTTTAAGAATTTGATACGTTCTTAAATGCACAAAGGCAAACATTATGTTTGATACCATGCTTACATCATCAATACTGAGAAGTATAATTTTCTTCAAGACTCTTGAAACTTCCCAACAAGCTTCTCCAGATAGCTTGAGGTATTCCAATTTGTTTTAATGCTTTAGTGGTAGCATTAGTAAACGATGTAATGTAATTCCTTTAATGTTGTGTGCTGCCAACCCAGTTGGAGCAGTGACAACACAAGACAAATGTGACTCAGTTGTTTTCTGTAGATAACTTGTAATTACTTTAATTAAAAAACGTATTACTGTTCTAGCTTCTCCACTTACGTACATTCGGATAGGTTTAAATGACGTGCATGAGCACTCTTTCTTTTCATGTATTAATCCATGGTCAATCTGTTGTCTCACTAGCTCATATATTTGTTTTGTTTAACATTTAGTTGTTCTTCCAACTTTAATAAGTTTGTTGCATCTTCTTGAGCTTGATGCATTGCTGTTTCCACCTCATTCATGGCGATTGCTGCTTCATTTTCAACAATTGGTTGTCCTAGTGGATCTTGACTCAGCGCAGAAGAACTTTGTCTTGAGAACTGTCTCTAGTAATCACAGCTGCAACTGTAGCTTCTTGATCAATTTCGTCGTTCAACATTTTCACATAATTTGCAAAAGCATTGCATTGTATGATATCTTTAAGAGCATTAAATGAATCTTCATAGCTCTTGAAATCTCCAAGTGATTCCAGTTCTGGACCCCATGGGTTGAATAGTTGTAAAAGGGCTAAATAGTAAAATTCCCTTTTATAAGCAGTGTCGCAACCCAGCTTCCTGTGATTAATCAAATTTCCTTTTGTTTTTTTCACCAAATATCCTTCGTAACCAATGACTCCATATTTTCCATCATTGATGTTCTCTGTAGTATTCCGTTTAAAAGTATAGTTTTGCAGCACTTAATAGAGACACATGTTCTCAAGATGATGACTTCTGTTTGGGTAATATGTGTCCAACATATTCGTTTTCAAAATATCTGAACTTTCTGGATCTTTTTCTGCAAAATTTTCAATTTCTTATACAGATTTCAGTACTCGATTTCGCATTGCTGCAAGACCTAGACTCACATAAAGGATTATTCTAGATTTGAAGTATAGACTTGCAGATGATAACAGATCTAAGCATTCACATGCTCCGATTTCTCGATGCAATAAAATCTTCAAACTGAAACTAAGTAATTTCTTACTTAGAGTCTTCTCGTGAGAAATCTCTTCCCACATTTCTTTCAATTCCGTCCTTTCTGATTTTGTAATATAAGATGTTACATATTGAGCAAAAGCAATGGAATTGTCCGCAACATATTGAATATCCATGTGAGCATTCCACATGGACAAAATAACTGGGTTGTAGTCATTTATGTATTTTGACTCTTCATTTATTCTTAAGTTGTAAGTATTTTTTGGAGTCTTTCTTGTAATAGTATGTCACAAAGATGACATAAAACTGTTCACTCTTCCTTTCGATATTACAGGACGTGGAAATCTGAAACGACATTTGGTGTAGAACTTGTCCTTAGATTTGTACTTTCGTCGACAGTATTTTCCACATTGGTGACTTTGGAATCATAACACTTGTGCTCTTAAGTTGTTTTCTTCTGTGCTTTTGGGTACAGCACATGTTGCATATTGTTCAATAAAACTCAAAACAGTATCATCCGCATCTGTTCCAAATTTGGGGGCATATGTATATGAGGAGCACCTCTTGCTTGATACTCCTTTCTCCAAAAGAAATCCACAACTTCTCCAAGGGGAGGATTAATTTTATTACAGATAAAAGACATCATAGCCTCAAATCTATGATTGAAATACCTGCATACATTAACAGAATCCAATGAGCACAATTCTCCAGGTGTCTTGTATTCAATATTTTTTATATTAGAATTTGCCTCTCGAAGAAATTCTAGTAAATGATCCCAAGCATACTCAGCACAGCTTAGGGTAGGGAACCATGTTGGAGTTCCTAAGTTCCATAGCATACATTTCAGTTCTCCATGACAACGGTACTAGTATTCATTAGTGCCACGCTGACATGCAATCAAATAATGAGCTGTGAGTCTAGATGATCATCTCTCTGGTGCACTTTATCCATAAAATTTTTTGCAGATACATTTTGCAGATATGAAAGTCCAGACAAGTCACTTTCAAACAAAAGATTAAATATATAAGGGATACATTGTCGAAATCTTGGATCTTCTACATATAATCTTGCCCGATATTCAGATGCAGGAATCTGCACAGGACTTTCATCCTTCTCCAGTTGGGAACAACTGTGGAAAACAACGAGCTTCCAAGCTCTCTTCCCATACACTCATGGGAGCTCCTTTTTGCTTTTTTCATTTGGAACAAATCAATAGTGTTCCCATCACTTCTTTTTAATGTAGTGGATGCACACTGTAATGTTCATGGATTTCTTCACATCTTAACATATCCACTTTTTCAATTTGTCCACTTGACGTTTCAGTATCTTCTGCTAAAACTATTTGTTCTTCTCCCATATAAACATCCTTATAGTATGTATTGTTCTTTATCAAATACAATGCTGCCTTTTGCACTTTCCTAATATCCACTAACTCCTGCCAGATTTTCTTCTTCTTAGTCGGCACACCATTAACAAGAATAACTAGTAATTCACTTTCTACACTCTCTACACCAATAGTTTCAATATTTTTCTTTAAATCTAACGGTAAATACACAACTCTTCCTTTTAATCCTCTTTGTAAATCTGACGGAGGCAATTTACCTGTTTTAGGCTCCATACGAACAATAACCTGAAACGGGTGCGCACATTGAATGAGAAAAGACTCATAGGTGTTCAAATCTATAAATTCTGGAGGAATAGCAACCAGCTCTAGATTATTATGAACATTTTATTCTCATCTAATTTGTTATAACAATATTTACAAATATGCTGATCAGAACCTAAATCAAAACAATTCTCTACCAACAAATAAGTTGCAAATTCTTTCCTAGTATAATTATTTTCTTTTTCACTTTTTAAATAAAGATCAACACTCCTAGTCTGATTTTTGTAGTGAATTCGGCGACAACAAATACAAGAATAATTTGGCCTTTCACCTGAAACCACCTTGAACTTTGTAATTTAATTTTCAAATTTTTTGTACCAATATGTTCAACTTTCTCTACAACATTTTCTTCTATTAATGTCTCAGTTTCTGCACTCTCTTGTTCAGGACTAAAGTAACAAAACTCAATCTCATCACAAACCTTCTTCACATCTGATACTGACCCATGCAAAAGAGCACTGTTCAACTCATTTAACTTTAGTGCTGGACTTTTTGCATAATACAATCTTCTCACTAACTTCCGCATTTGAGTATGATGTACTGCCAACATCCTAAAATGGAAAAAAACACTTTGACATACTTTCCTAGAAAGACAAGCCAAAGAATGACATTGCAAACCAGTATATTTTCTCACTCTGCAAGGGTCTAGTCCTTGCAACAGCTTCATCTTTTGTTTAACACTTTTTTTTACAATATGCATGTAAGAAATTGCGTAATTTATCAATAGATTCTTGTCATACACTATAAATACTACTACAAGTGTACACTGGGGCTTTAGGACATCTGCCTAGAACTTCATCAGCTATCACTTCTGCATTTCTAGGAACCATTTGCTCTTTTTTTCAAGTGGACAACCATTTTTAACCTCATCAGCTCGACCACTGGTGTCAACTGCATGCAACAAATATTGCTCTGTAAATAACTCTCTACATTAGAAAAGGCTCAGAACTTGAAGAGTGTTTCCATTCCCCTAAAAAAAATCACAAAAATTACTTTGGTTAATTACTCTTTTCCTCTTACTTTTGGCTTTCATTACGTGGATTGGTTTATTTAGTGATCGAATTCTGTTTATTACTAAAATAAAGAGTTTCCTCTTTACTTCAAAAGCCTTTTCAATAATGGAATCTATATGCTTCTTCTTTTTATAAAATTGTGTTCTCTTTCTATATTTCTTTGTATGTTTTAGTAAATTATGGACTACTCTGTTGTAAAATATTTTTTTGATTTTCTCTTCTTTTACTATAAGCTGCATCCTTTGTTTTTTCATTGCCTTTTTTTTCCTTTTCTATTGTTTGCACTTTTTTATGCTTGGAACATTTCCACTGCTTTCAACATTTGCTTTTTTTTTTTAAATCTAGTAATATATTTTATGAAGTCTTTTGTGATCTTACCAGAAATTTTCCTCTTTTTAGCCACATTATGTTGGTCTTCCAATAGTTGTGGTTGAGTTTTTTTCAAGTAAGTATCCTTTTTCAGACCTTTTTTTCTTCTTTTTGTTTCTCCGGCATGATAACTTTATTTTAAGGATGATAAACAGTATCTGTAAACAATAAACATGAATAAGTATTTATTAACAACTTAAAAAATATATACATTTTTATTACTATATAAACACTTTTCATATCAATTCTGACTAAAGAATTGTAGCCCTGAAGCACAACTGTGAAGGTTGTAAGAGCACTACATACATAGTGCATAGCAGTTTGAAGCAGTCCATAACACTAAAACGTGAAGCATTGTATGAGTACATGCATATTTACTAAATTATCACAATACTATATAAGGAGAGACACTGAGTGAATTCATACTTGGTTCACGTTTACTTTAGTAAATACATTACTACATGGTACATAGACAGTCACTATGGTTTTGCAAGAGTACATATTTAGAATTTAGAGTAGTGCAGTGTTGTTTGTCTAGTGTAGGGAGTCGGGCTGAAGTTCTGTTCTAGGGTATTGCAGTGGTATTTGAATAGTGTAGGAGGTCGTGCTGGCGTAGATTTAAGGTTTAGGGTAGTATAATAGTGTTTCAATAGTGTAGGGATCATGCTAAGGTAGTGTTTTAGAGTGTAGGATACTACACTGGTGTTTGGATAGTGTAACAGGTCGTGCTGGTATAGATTTAAGGTTTAGGGTACTGCAATGGTGTTTGGATAGTATACGGGGTCATTCTGGGATACTCTTCTAGGATAGTGCAGTGTTGCTTATGTGGTGTATGGGGTCATGCTACAGATAGTGTTTTAGGGTTTAAGGTAGTGCAGTGGTGTTTGTGTAGTGTAGACGGTCATGCTGGGGTAGTGCAATGGTGTTTGAGTAGGGTAGTAGGCCGTGCTGGGGTAGTGTTCTAGGGTAGTGCAGTGGTGATTATGTAGTGTATGGGGACATAATAGGGATAGTGTTGTTGGGTTTAATGTACTGCAGTGGTGTTTGTGTAGTGTATGGGGTCGTGGTGGGGTAGTGTTTTAGTGTAGTTCAGTAGTGTTTGGGTAGTGTAGGGAGTCATGCTTGGGTAGTGTTCTAGGATATTACAGTCATATTTGGGTAGTATAGGAGGTCGTGCCGAGGTAGATTTAAAGTTTAGGGTAGTGCAATGGTGTTTCAGCAGTGAAAAGGGTCATGCTGGGTAGTGTTTTCGTGTTTAGGGTAGTACAGTGGTGTTTATGTAGTGTAGTGGGCCATTCTAGGGGTACATTTAGAGTTTAGAGTAGTGCAGTGGTCTTTGTGTAGTGTAGAGGGTTATGCTGTGGAAGTGTTTTAGGGTAGTGCAGTAGTGTTTGGATAGTGTAGGGGGGTCATGCTGGTGTGGATTTAAGGTTTAGGGTAGTGTAATGGTGTTTAGGTACAGTAGTGGCCTGTGCTGGTATAGTGTTTTAGAGTTTAGGGTAGTGCAGTGGTGAATAGGTAGTGTAGGAGGTTGTGCTGGGGTAGAGTTCTAGGATAGTGCGGTGGTGTTTATGTAGTGTACAGGATCATGGTAGGGATAGTGTTTTAGGTTTTAACATAGTGCAGTGGTGTTTGTGTAATGTAGGGGGGTCGTGCTGGGGTAGTGTCCTAGGAAAGTACAGTGGTGTTTGGGTATTGTAGGAGGTTGTGCTGAGGTAGATTTAAGGTTTAAGGTAGTGCAATCGGGTTTGGGTAGTGTAGTGGGTCGTGCTGGTATACTGTTTTAGAGTTTAGGGTAGTGTATTGGTGAATGGGTACTGTAGGTAATCATGCTGGAGGTAGATTAAGGGTATAGGGTAGTGCACTGGTCTTTCTGTAGTATAGGGGATGATGCTAGGGATAGTGTCACTGCAAGAGTACATGTATTTATATATCTGCAAACATATAAAGTAACAAAATCATTCTCTCAATTTTCCCAAATGGACACTGACTCACAGTGTGATTCTAGACAAATAACAATATGTCTTATAAATGGAGTAGTAGGGTAGTACAATGGTGTTTGGGTAGTGTAGGACATTGTACTGGGTTAGTGTTCTAGGGTAGTGTAGTGGTGTTTATGTAATGTACAGGGTAATGATACAGATAGTGTTTAGGGCTTTAGGTAGAGCAGTGGTGTTTGTGTAGTGCAGGGGGTCATGCTGGGGTAGTGTTCTAGGAAAGTACAGTGGTGTTTGGGTAGTGTAAGGGATTGTGCTCGGGTAGGTTTACGGTTTAGGGTAATGCACTGGTGTTTGGGTAGTATAGGAGGACATACTGGGATAGTATTGTAAGGTAGTTCAGTAGTGTTTGAGAAGTGTAGATTGTCATGCTGTGGTAGATTTAACATGTGACTTAACGAGACGCGTGATTGCAGACTGTAGCGGCATAGAAACTGGTCATGTAAGTCTGGGTGTGTCTCTCTACTCAGCCATAATCATTTGACCGCTTGATCTTGATTTTAACACTTTGTTTTTAAAAATAATTGCTAATTTGCACATTACTTCTTTAGATTGCAATTCTCTCACCTGCAATTTCCTGCCCTGTCCTGCCGCCTGCACCCCGGTCCACCACGGGTTAACCCGATTGTTGTGGAGGATGCAGGCTGACACAGGCAGCAGTACCTCTTCCGTGGCAGTTGGGGGCGGAGCTCCACGACTAGCGCCTGGCTCGCAGCCTATATCTCCCTATGTGCTACCCGTCGTGTAGTGGACGTGCGCAGCGTGCGCGACGCTGGTGCGCCAAAGGCAAGCCCATCTGTGCCCGTCCGTGCCCGGCCGGGGCCAGGGCCACGCACCCTGCCCAATTCCCCCGCCATTATTCTCGAGCCAAACTACTCTCACTATGGTCATTCCAGGCCATCTCCCCTGACACCAGCAAAACTTTGAGGGAATTTGGGCTGCTATCGCCTAAGACCATGGTTGGGGATACCATCTCCCTCCCACTGGACCCCCCCTCATGCATCAAGCCCCACAGGGATATCCCCCCACACCTCCCTCATCTCTGAGAACGCAGACCCATGATAGCTTGTCCATCTGGTATCTTAATACCCGATCAATGGCCAAGCAACAATTAGAGATCTTCCATCTTTTAGACACCTATAAGCCTGACATTTTGCTCCTAACCGAAACCTGGCTGACTGAGGAATCATCCCCAGATATGTTGGCAGCCATCCCCAATAACTACTACGCTCTTCGGGCCAATAGATCAGAGTCGAAGGCAGGTGGTGGGGTGGCGGCCATAATTTCACAAGCCCGCAAATTCACCTCCCTCTCTACCTCAAAATTCCCTTTGGTAGACTGCCTTCTCTGTAGAATTGACACACCCACTTCCCCACTTGTGTGTGCGTTAGTCTACAGAGCTCCCAGCCATATGCCCACTTTTCCTCAAGTTTTTGGAAACACAATCACAGAACTTGCCATAAATCATGCCAGACTACTAGTTATTGGCGGCTTCAACTACTGGCCAGGTGATGCACGCGAGTGCCCCTCTTCAGTGGCTTTCACAGAGCTACTGATTGGGATGAACTTTACACAGCACATCAAGGTAGCCACCCACACTAAAGGGCATGCACTAGACCAGGTCTGGTCATCCAACCAGGAGATCTCAGACAATCAGGTCACTCCCTGTACCCGGTCGGACCACCATTTCATTTCCTTTTCCCTCCCGATCCCCTCCCCTACTAAAACCCCTCTCCCAGGGACCGGCCAGGGAAGGAACTGGAGTCGGGTTGACATCGCCGAGCTCTGCTCCCTCTTAGCTACCTCTAAGCCCCCCAGCCTCACACCCGATGACCCCCAATCATCTCTCCATGCCCAGGCAGATAACATCAATGCCTGGCTGGCCACAGGTAGAGACAGATTGGCCCCACTCAAGAAGATAAATTGTAGGAGACCACATGACGCTCAACGCTGGTTCACCAACAACCTAAAAGAGATGAAACTGACCCTACGTCAATCGGAGCGCAAGTGGAGACAGAATTATTGCCCCATAAAAAAATCCTCATTCATGAGGGCTCTTCAGGAATACAAAGCTGCCATTCTGAAAGCTAAATCAGATTATTTCTCATTAAAAATTCTTAACTCAGAAATCAATTTTCCCTATCGTGGACGAGCTCGTCAAGCCTGACCGGATCAATACCAAACTAGTCCCATCACAAAAGCTCTGTGACTCCCTCAACTCTTACTACTTCGACAAAATCGCCATAATCAAAGCCAGCATTCCCAAGAACGTATCTCCCGCGGAGTCTGTTCAGACATATTACAACCCACTCTCATTTGACTTCTTCCCACCCATCACGCAAGACACTTTCTTTTCCCTCCTTAAAAAAGTCTGTTCTGGTTCCCCCACAGACAGCTGCCCCCCTCACATTGCCCGTGAGATCTTTCTTCAGCTCCTCGAAATTCCATTGCCCCTCCTTAACAACTCCCTGTCCACAGGCATTGTCCCTAACTGTTTTAAAATGGCAGAAGTAAGACCCATCCTGAAAAAAGCAGGGGCCGACCCTATCGTACCCAGCAATTTCCGACCCATCTCGCTTCTACCCTTCCTGGCAAAAATCCTGGAAGCTTATGTCACAAGTTGCCTTAGTGCATTTGTGGAACACTCGCACTACCTGGACCTACACCAAGCGGGTTTTAGACCGGAACACTCCACTGAATCCATCATGTTGGCAGTTCATGATGAACTAAGAAAGGGGGCGGACCAAAACATCTAGCAGGCTCCTGTCCTCCTGGATTTGTCGACTGCCTTCGACACCGTCAACCACAAGCTCTTGGTGGAACGATTCGAGGGCACCGGCATCCAGGGCATCTCCCTAAAATGGATCACCTCTTTCCTCAGCAATTGCCACCAAGCTCTCCGCCCTCTGACTTCACCTTGGAGAAAAAGAAACTCACTTGTGGGGTCCCCCAGGGTTCCTCCCTCTCCCCGCTCCTATTTAATCTGTGCATCCTGCCACTGATATCAGATTTACGGAGGAGAGACATAGCTATTTTTAACTACGCCGACGACATCCAGCTCGCCTTTACCATTGACCCCTCCCCATCCGCAATTGAAACTTTCCAGTCCACCATGAAGTCCATCAGAAATCCCTGGAACCATAACAAGTGTAAGAAACACGGTGGACTTCGATTCACGTTCCTGGCACCCCAGTTCTGAAACACACTACCGCCCGCCCTACGTCAAATCGAGTCTTACCCTATGTTCAGGAAAGCTCTTAAAACATGGCTGCTCTCCCAGGCCTACGATCAATAACTTACACGCCCTGCCTGTCCACGCTCCCCTATACCTAGCGCCAAGAAACCGTTGGTGAACGAGTACTCTATAAAATCCTATTATCATATCATATCATATCAACGTTTAGTATATTGCAATGGTGTTTGGGAAGTGTAGGGGATTGTGCTGGAGTAGTGTTTTACTATTTAGTTTAGTGCAGTAGTGAATGGGTAGTGTAGGGGGTCGTGCTGATGGTAGATTTAGGGTTTAGGGTTGTGCAGTTGTGTTTATGTACTGTAGGAGATTGTGTTGAATTAGTCTTTTAAGGTAGTACAGCGGTATTTGTCTAGTGTAGAGGGTTGTGCTGGAGGAATGTTCTAGGAAAGTACAATGGTGTTTGGGTTGTATAGGAGGTTGTGCTGGGGTAGATAAAAAGTTTAGGGTAGTAAAGTGGTGAATAGGTAGTGTAGGTGGTCATGCTGGAAGTAGATTAAGGGTTTACAGTAGTGCAGTGGTGTTTGGGTCCTGTAGGAAATGATACTGGGGGTAGTGTCACAACAAGACTACATGTACCTATGTGTCTGCAAAAGCATCAAACATGCATTCCATATATTTCAGAACTGCATTTTACTATCAATAATTAATTTCGGAAACACATAGCCAATGACTATTTTCTAATTCTACCAAAATGTGAGAACACAATACGTTTTAAAACCAATTACATGTCTGGAAACACATGAATTACCAAAATGCTTCTCTCAGAGTGATTTCTAAATGCACAGACTCACTGTGTGATTCTAGACAAATAACAATAGTTCTTATAAATGCAGTAGTAGGATACTATAGTGGTATTTGAGTAGTGTAATGGGTTCTGCTGTGAGAGATTTAAGCTTTAGAGTAGTGAAATTGTGTTTAGGTACTATAGGGAGTCATACTGGGGTAGTTCTCTAGCATAGTGCAGTGTGTTTATGTACCATAGGTGATCATGCTAGGATTCACATTTTAAGGTTTGAGGTAGTGCAGTGGTGTTTGTGTAGTGTAGGGGTTCGTGGTAGGGTACTGTTCTAGGAAATAATGTGGTGTTTGGGTAGAGTACAGGGTTCTGCTGGGGTAGATTTAAGGTTTAGGGTAGTAAAATGGTGAATAGGTAGTGTAGGTGGTCACGCTGGAGGTAGATTGAGGGTTTACAGTAGTGCAGTGGTGTTTGGGTAATGTAGGAAATTATACTGGTGGCAGTGTCACTGCAAGACTACATGTACTTATTTGTCTGCAAAAACATCAAGCATGCATTCCATATATTTCAGAACTGCATTTTATTATCAATATTAAACTCATTTTGGAAACACATTACAAATTACTATTTTCTAATTCTACCAAAATGTGAGAACACAATACATTTTTAACCAATGACATGTTGGGAAACACATGAATTACCAAAATGCTTCTCACAGAGTGATTCCTAAATGCACAGACTCACTGTGTGATTCTAGACAAATAACAATATTTCTTATAAATGCAGTAGTAGGATTCTATAGTGGTATTTGGGTATTGTAAGTGGTCCTGCTGTGATAGACTTAAGCTTTAGAGTAGTGAAATGGTGTTTAGATACTATAGGGAGTCATACTGGGGTAGTGTTGTAGCATAGTGCAGTGGTGTTTATGTACGTAGGTGATCATGCTAGGGATAGCGTTTTAAGATTTAAGGTAGTGCAGTGGTGTTTGTGTAGTGTAGGGGGTCGTGGTAGAGTACTGTTCTAGGAAATAAAGTGGTGTTTGGATAGTGTAGGAGGTTCTGCTGGGGTAGATTTAAGGTTTAGGGTGGTAAAGTGGTGAATAGGTAGTGTTGGTAGTCACGCTGGAGGTGGACTAAGGGTTTACAGTAGTGCAGTGGTGTTTGGGTAATGTAGGAAATCATACTGGTGGAAGTGTCACTGCAAGACTACATGTACCTATTTGTCTGTAAAAACATCAAGCATGCATTCCATATATTTCAGAACTGCATTTTACTATTAATATTAAACTCTTTTTGGAAACACATAACCAATAACTATTTTCTAATTCTACCAAAATGTGAGAACACAATTTGTTGTTAACCATTTACATGTCGGGAAACACATGAATTACCAAAATGCTTCTCTCAGAGTGATTCCTAAATGCACAGACTCACTGTGTGATTCAACTCAAGCAACTCTATACCTCACTTTTTACAAAAACACATTTACCACTTTAGGTAAATCTACACATTACACAAAATGTTCTACTACTCATTAGTATACAGTGTTGCTATCAGTATAACTCCTAAATGCACACAAGACTCACTGGGACACTCTAGACAACCAACACTATCCATTGCATTTTACCAAAACACATTTCATAGTCTACAATCAGTACTGCATTTTAATGTAGAAACTTAAGTCATTTTTGCAAATACATAAAAAAACTGGTTTCTAATTCTACCAAAACATGAGAACAGCATAGTTATCTGTCTGCAAGCACATAAAATATACAAATGCTTATCTCAGAATGCTTTTTAAATGCACACACACTCCCAATAAAATTATATAGAAAAAAAGTATTCCCTGCACTTTAGCAGGACAAACACATTAGTCTGTTTAAAATTAAAATGCACCACATACATTCCCTCAAAAATGTATATCTCACCTTTCAAATTGTTTTGTAGAATAAGAAGTATGTCAGTCAAATAGCAGATTTTCCTATACAGAATCTCTGTTTTAAACACCTCTGAAGAGAACCAAATTATGGCACAGTTTCCCTCTCGTTTTGAACACATATACACCATCACATCAAATCACATTGCTTCCCTCATTAATTCAAAAGCAAACACACATTTCTATTGGTTACAGATTTCAACCCTTTCCAAATGACATACATTTCAACCCTACCACCAATCTGCCTTCTGCCTGTTACCACAGAAACAGTTCATGGAACACTTAACTAAGCACACAGGTCAAAAGTTCATCACACAATGTTGCTAATGAAAACAGCAAATGTGCTTGACTTCTCAATATACCAGCTTATCCTACGTAATGTTCTTTTCGATCACTTTCTGATAACCAATAAGAATCATGCTTTTAAAAAACAGAAACATGCACCCTAGTTTTCAGTGAAGAATGTTATCCAACAACAAATTATTTCACTTCTGTTTTTCAACACTGCATATTATCCACAATTTTAGAAAAATCTTTAGTTTTCAAACTGCCATTTCATTTACAGACACTATCTGAGTGCATCCAGACTTCCCTTCAAGACGCTTAGAGTGTGGATTGTGGGACACAGCTTTATTTTCTGGGGCCAAAGGTACGCAGAAGAGAAGGGAATTCACACTAACTAGGATTACCAAATGTAGATATTAAATGGATTGGACAGAGAGGATTAAAGTGGCACCAATTGATGTCATTGGTTAACTCCTTTTTGCATCTCAACACCCTGACCTCATAATTGTGCACTGTGGTGGCAATGACCTAGGCACTTTGACTGAGGTAGGTCTGGAAATGCTCATGAAAGACACCTTTGGAGAATTGATGTCACATTTCCCCCAAACTACCTTTGTCTATTCTAACATATGCCAAAGGCAGAAATGGAACTGGTTCAATCAATTTTGCCCACAGATTGAGAAAGCTATGAAACATGTGAATAAATCTGTTTCTGCTTTTCTCTGAGACTATAGAATGGTGTCCATATACCACAAAAATCTGCGTTTCAATATGCATGGCATCTATAGGAGAGATGGTGTACATTTTACAGATGAAGGGAACAGAGTCTTCCTCTTGAACTTCAGACTCTGCATCTGTACTAACCTGTAGGTACTAAAATCTCTCAAGAAACACAAGGGCTGTTTTTAGAGCCACCTAACAAAAAAAACACATAAGCTTCATGTATAGCTGTAAAATATTATTTATTTTTTGCTTTGAGTCGCGCACCCAACGCGCTACAGTTGTGCAGCCAAGACGTACAAGTCGTGCACCATATGCGCTGGAGTCGCGTACCCTATGGGTTAGACGCCGCACATTCAACACGTGCACACCAGGGGCCGCACTGAGCGCGGCGCTGGGTGCGTGACTCCTAATTTTACCATATAAATAATAGCCCCTATCAGAAATTTTTATTATCCCAGGGGACTCCATCCCCCGGGGCTTATAGAATACGCTGGGGACCGTGGGGGGAGCCCCAATGCCCCCACGGTCCCAGCCGACTTCCCGTGTCCTTCGGGAGCCTGCATTGCTTTTCCTTAGGGGGAGCAGTTAACATGCTCCTCCCCCTGAGGAAAAGCAAATTCCTTTCCTATTTGGAAGAGAGAGCAGGTTCCCTGCCCTCTTTTCCAAATAGAAAAGCAGCTTGCAATGACAGGGTGGGAGCCGCGTTGCTCCTGCCCTGCCATTGCAAACAGCAGTGTCCCGGGGGTGGGCACCCCAGGACACTACAGGAGACAGCCCTGGGGGGTGGCGGTCCCCAGGGCCATCTTGGGCTTCAGGAGGAGGGCCACGTGGCCCCCTCCCACATTTTTTAAAAGCCCCTGGGGGTGGCGGTCTCCGGGGCTGGGGGGCCTCAGAACCCCCCTCATTGAATGTTTTAAAGCCCCAGGGGGTGGTGGTCCCCGGGGCTGGGGGGTCTAAAAGCCCCCATGGATTTTAAACAAGCCCCGGGGGGTGGCGGTCCCCGGGGCTGTGGGGGGCACCATGAGCCCCTGCATATATTAAGTTACAGCCCTGGGGGTGGCAGTCCCCGGGGCAGTGAGGGGGGGATTGGGACCCATCCCCACATTATTGTTTTAAAAATGCCCCCGGGATTTGGTCCGCCCGGGGGCAAATTAAAATCTTTAGGGTGAGGGACCGCGTTACCTTTTCTTTTTTTTACCGGATGTGCTGGGGTCCTTGTGGGACCCCCTGAGCAGGCCTAGGGGGTCGGGTGTGTCTACCCTGCCCCCTTTTTGCGTTTTGCACACAAATTTCACAAACTTCTTCAGCCTCACTTCTACTGAGGCATAAAATTGCTGCCAACAGTTTCTAGTTTCGAATGTTGACAACCACTTGACAGCCAATTAGCATTCAGCCTGTTATCGGGAGGGTGCGCTTATGGTCTGAAACTGGGATGGTGCAGTGAGCTAAAAAACGGTGTTGGATCTAGCCCTGATCTCTTGACTGGGTGAGAGTATTCTGCTTAATTCAGAGACTCTGTCCCTCACCACCCCTTGTTGTAAATATTTTTGTCCACCCTAAGCGTGGAAGGGTATACTCAGACATGAGTCCCTTGCTCATTGCACCATCAGGATTCAAGCAAGCCGGGCCGAAGACGGCTGTAATGCCAGAAACCGGTCCCCGGAAGCTTGTTTCCTTCCCAGTGTAAGAATTGGCTTTTGTAGTTTGGTTTGCCCTGTTCCCATCATGCACTGGGACAGGGACAGACTAATTTGCATACAGCCAGGTTCTGAAACTGGGATGGTGCAGTGAGCTAAAAAACGGTGTTGGATCTAGCCCTGATCTCTTGACTGGGTGAGAGTATTCTGCTTAATTCAGAGACTCTGTCCCTCACCACCCCTTGTTGTAAATATTTTTGTCCACCCTAAGCGTGGAAGGGTATACTCAGACATGAGTCCCTTGCTCATTGCACCATCAGGATTCAAGCAAGCCGGGCCGAAGACGGCTGTAATGCCAGAAACCGGTCCCCGGAAGCTTGTTTCCTTCCCAGTGTAAGAATTGGCTTTTGTAGTTTGGTTTGCCCTGTTCCCATCATGCACTGGGACAGGGACAGACTAATTTGCATACAGCCAGGTTCTGAAACTGGGATGGTGCAGTGAGCTAAAAAACGGTGTTGGATCTAGCCCTGATCTCTTGACTGGGTGAGAGTATTCTGCTTAATTCAGAGACTCTGTCCCTCACCACCCCTTGTTGTAAATATTTTTGTCCACCCTAAGCGTGGAAGGGTATACTCAGACATGAGTCCCTTGCTCATTGCACCATCAGGATTCAAGCATGCCGGGCCGAAGACGGCTGTAATGCCAGAAACCGGTCCCCGGAAGCTTGTTTCCTTCCCAGTGTAAGAATTGGCTTTTGTAGTTTGGTTTGCCCTGTTCCCATCATGCACTGGGACAGGGACAGACTAATTTGCATACAGCCAGGTTCTGAAACTGGGATGGTGCAGTGAGCTAAAAAACGGTGTTGGATCTAGCCCTGATCTCTTGACTGGGTGAGAGTATTCTGCTTAATTCAGAGACTCTGTCCCTCACCACCCCTTGTTGTAAATATTTTTGTCCACCCTAAGCGTGGAAGGGTATACTCAGACATGAGTCCCTTGCTCATTGCACCATCAGGATTCAAGCAAGCCGGGCCGAAGACGGCTGTAATGCCAGAAACCGGTCCCTGGAAGCTTGTTTCCTTCCCAGTGTAAGAATTGGCTTTTGTAGTTTGGTTTGCCCTGTTCCCATCATGCACTGGGACAGGGACAGACTAATTTGCATACAGCCAGGTTCTGAAACTGGGATGGTGCAGTGAGCTAAAAAACGGTGTTGGATCTAGCCCTGATCTCTTGACTGGGTGAGAGTATTCTGCTTAATCCAGAGACTCTGTCCCTCACCACCCCTTGTTGTAAATATTTTTGTCCACCCTAAGCGTGGAAGGGTATACTCAGACATGAGTCCCTTGCTCATTGCACCATCAGGATTCAAGCAAGCCGGGACAAAGACGGCTGTAATGCCAGAAACCGGTCCCCGGAAGCTTGTTTCCTTCCCAGTGTAAGAATTGGCTTTTGTAGTTTGGTTTGCCCTGTTCCCATCATGCACTGGGACAGGGACAGACTAATTTGCATACAGCCAGGTTCTGAAACTGGGATGGTGCAGTGAGCTAAAAAACGGTGTTGGATCTAGCCCTGATCTCTTGACTGGGTGAGAGTATTCTGCTTAATTCAGAGACTCTGTCCCTCACCACCCCTTGTTGTAGACAACCACTTGACAGCCAATTAGCATTCAGCCTGTTATCGGGAGGGTGCGCTTATGGTGCGGTCACTGCACGTGCAGGATCCGCGGATCCACCTCTGCCATCGATATATATTTACTTTTATATGTAATTTTCTCAGAAACTACTGAACAGATTTACACCAAATAGGTAAAAGGCACGAGTCTGAACCAAGGACTACCTCTTTGCTAAATTTGGTGTAATTCTGTTTAGCAGTTCGTGCTGTAGCTGCGGCTAAAGGTCCGAAGGGAAATTGCATGGGAAAACACATTTTGGGACCCCCCTTTTTTCTCGGCCCCCGCTTGACCAAACACCCACAAACTTTCAGGGACAGAGCAGAACTGAGCCGGCCAAATGTTTGGAAAATTTCACGCAGCTTCATCAACCGGCGCCAAAGTTATTCCAAATAGAATGTTGCGGGTTTCCTATGGATAATAGGTCCTAACTAGAACTACCTACTTGCGATGGCCAGTAGGTAATATATATATATATATATATATATATATATATATATATATATATATATATATATATATATAAATAAATATTTGTGTCATATTAATGGACTTGCTTTATTTAAAGCGCTTCGTCTTTTCCCTGAAGAAGAAGGCTAAGACCTTTGAAACGCGTCGGATATAATAGAAGACGAACTTTGGTCTCTGAATCCATCAGAGACTTTCTCCTGTGCCTGAAGCCATTGTGCACGCTGCTGTGAATAAAGCGCTTACCTGACAACCTCCGTGAGTGGGGTGCTTTCTTTTGAGCGAGGAGCCTTCACATTTAAACGGACCCACCGCAGTTACACCGCACCCGCCCCAAAGAGTGCATGAGGCGTTTTGGTGGACCTTGGAGCCGAGCAGCAGAACTGCATACGCCGAGCACCGCCATCGAGAAATCCTGACACGGAGACGTGAATACGACAGCCATCCAGGTCGTTAAGCATGCGTGAATACTCCGCACCTTACTCCGATGCACAGGATGCCTCGAGGTTGGCGAGGAGGTGCCCTGTGAGTGCCTGAAGACAGCAGCTGAGGGCAACAACGGGAGATACCATACGCAAATTGTTGCATGACTACAACTTCCATGAGACATTGCGGCATCAGCCCAGCCCGAAAAACAGGTGTGTCATATTAATGGACTTGCTTTATTTAAAGCGCTTCGTCTTTTCCCTGAAGAAGAAGGCTAAGACCTTTGAAACGCGTCGGATATAATAGAAGACGAACTTTGGTCTCTGAATCCATCAGAGACTTTCTCCTGTGCCTGAAGCCATTGTGCACGCTGCTGTGAATAAAGCGCTTACCTGACAACCTCCGTGAGTGGGGTGCGTTCTTTTGAGCGAGGAGCCTTCACATTTTAACGGACCCACCGCCGTTACACCGCACCCGCCCCAAAGAGTGCATGAGGCGTTTTGGTGGATCTTGGAGCCGAGCAGCAGAACTGCATACGCCGAGCACCGCCATCGAGAAATCCTGACACGGAGACGTGAATACGACAGCCATCCAGGTCGTTAAGCATGCGTGAATACTCCGCACCTTACTCCGATGCACAGGATGCCTCGAGGTTGGCGAGGAGGTGCCCTGTGAGTGCCTGAAGACAGCGGCTGAGGGCAACAACGGGAGATACCATACGCAAATTGTTGCGTGACTACAACTTCCATGAGACATTGCGGCATCAGCCCAGCCCGAAAAACAGGTGTGTCATATTAATGGACTTGCTTTATTTAAAGCGCTTCGTCTTTTCCCTGAAGAAGAAGGCTAAGACCTTTGAAACGCGTCGGATATAATAGAAGACGAACTTTGGTCTCTGAATCCATCAGAGACTTTCTCCTGTGCCTGAAGCCATTGTGCACGCTGCTGTGAATAAAGCGCTTACCCGACAACCTCCGTGAGTGGGGTGCGTTCTTTTGAGCGAGGAGCCTTCACATTTAAACGGACCCACCGCCGTTACACCGCACCCGCCCCAAAGAGTGCATGAGGCGTTTTGGTGGACCTTGGAGCCGAGCAGCAGAACTGCATACGCCGAGCACCGCCATCGAGAAATCCTGACACGGAGACGTGAATACGACAGCCATCCAGGTCGTTAAGCATGCGTGAATACTCCGCACCTTACTCCGATGCACAGGATGCCTCGAGGTTGGCGAGGAGGTGCCCTGTGAGTGCCTGAAGACAGCGGCTGAGGGCAACAACGGGAGATACCATACGCAAATTGTTGCGTGACTACAACTTCCATGAGACATTGCGGCATCAGCCCAGCCCGAAAAACAGGTGTGTCATATTAATGGACTTGCTTTATTTAAAGCGCTTCGTCTTTTCCCTGAAGAAGGAGGCTAAGACCTTTGAAACGCGTCGGATATAATAGAAGACGAACTTTGGTCTCTGAATCCATCAGAGACTTTCTCCTGTGCCTGAAGCCATTGTGCACGCTGCTGTGAATAAAGCGCTTACCTGACAACCTCCGTGAGTGGGGTGCGTTCTTTTGAGCGAGGAGCCTTCACATTTAAACGGACCCACCGCCGTTACACCGCACCCGCCCCAAAGAGTGCATGAGGCGTTTTGGTGGACCTTGGAGCCGAGCAGCAGAACTGCATACGCCGAGCACCGCCATCGAGAAATCCTGACACGGAGACGTGAATACGACAGCCATCCAGGTCGTTAAGCATGCGTGAATACTCCGCACCTTACTCCGATGCACAGGATGCCTCGAGGTTGGCGAGGAGGTGCCCTGTGAGTGACTGAAGACAGCGGCTGAGGGCAACAACGGGAGATACCATACGCAAATTGTTGCGTGACTACAACTTCCATGAGACATTGCGGCATCAGCCCAGCCCGAAAAACAGGTGTGTCATATTAATGGACTTGCTTTATTTAAAGCGCTTCGTCTTTTCCCTGAAGAAGAAGGCTAAGACCTTTGAAACGCGTCGGATATAATAGAAGACGAACTTTGGTCTCTGAATCCATCAGAGACTTTCTCCTGTGCCTGAAGCCATTGTGCACGCTGCTGTGAATAAAGCGCTTACCTGACAACCTCCGTGAGTGGGGTGCGTTCTTTTGAGCGAGGAGCCTTCTCATATATATATATATATATATAAATAAATATTTATATATATATATATATATATGTATATATATATATATATATTCACTGAAAAAACATAGGTTTTACAGACGTTATAGTTAGGAATTAGCATTTAAAAAACCTTAGAAATTCACAGAAAAAACATAGGTTTCAGGGACGTTATAGTTAGTTGGACATGTCACTTATATAAAACCGTAGAAATGTGCCAGTTATAGTTAGTTGAACTAACTATAACTCATGCTCCCCAATGCACTGCTGATCAAGTCACATATTACATCACTCATGACATGGTCAGTGACATCACTGTTGACATCTCCAATGACACCACTCATGACATCATCCACTGAATGTGTGTTTCTAAAGTTTAAATATTTTTCATATTTATCTATGCCAAGGTGTATTAAATAATGAGTGGATGTACAAGTGCCTGAATGGATTATTTACTACGTGAGTGAGTGACTGACTGTATAACTGAGTGATTGAACGTGTCTTGCATAGATTAGTGACTAAACTGTGTGAAACTCTGTATTAGTCTCTCAGTTGGTGTGTAAGCAGCTGCATGGATTGGTGAGTAGCTACATGACTGTCTATATAGGTTATTGATTTGTTGTCTGAATATCTGTATGGGTGCCTGAGTGTCCGTGTAGGTCGGTGGGCGGGGGTGTAACTCTGTGCACAGATGTCTGAGTGGGTGATTCACTGGTTGTATGGATTCAAAAGTGCATCTGGGAAGGGCTGTATGGATGAGTTAGTGTGTGTATGGGTGTGTTGGTGAGTGAATGATTGTCTCATTGGTATATGTGTGAGTACCTACATATGTTTTAAGGCAGAATATGTGAGTGTTGGAGTATATAAATGACTATACGTGAGAGTAAGTTATTTAAAGAGTGGGTCTTTAAACGAGTGTCTGCTTGTATCAGTGAGTGTATAAGACAGTAAGTATGTGTTAGTATCTGCATAAATAAGTGATTTGGAGTGTGTATAAATAACTTAGTTGGTGTGTCTAACTGTATACATACATAAATTAGTATGTAATTCATTCTTTGCGTGACTGACTAGGTGTGTGAGTAACTCTATGGATGAGAAGTAGAGTGTGACTGTATGTATGGGTGTATAAGTACATATTATAGTACTGTATTGATGAGGAACTGTATGTATAAGTCACTGCATGTGTGTATAGACCTACGAAGTAGTCGGTGGTATGTAGTATCTGGCATTGTTGTGTGTATGGTGTACTGGCGAATTTCTATGGTTTTATATGAGTCAAATGTCCAATTAACTATAACGTCCCTGAAACCTATGGTATTTTCAGTGAATTTCTAATGTTTTTTAAATGCTAATTCCTAACTATAACGTCTATAAAACCTATGTTTTTTTCAGTGAATTTCTAAGGGTTTTTTTAAATGTTAATTTCATATTTTAATATTTATAAAACCTATATTTTTTCTAGTTGGTTTTTAATATTTTGCAACTCTATTATCCTTTGTTTAACTTATTATGTGATGTTTTATATCTTCCCCAAAAAATAAGAAATATATATATATATATATATATATATATTTTTTTTTAAACTACAGTCCTCTACCGGTAGTCTACCAGGCTCAATCAGCATGCGAATCCTATCCACCAAATTGAAATGATGTGCATTTCGTATCTGACGGGTTTGTGGCACCGCGCCCCCCATAACAACATATACATATGAGGTCGCTCCACCTGCTACTTTGGTATGCAACTTATAATCACTACCAAGCCACGCGTTACGTCATATATGTATGGGGTCGCACCCGCTGCGCGTTGCGTATGTGACGAGTGCACACTGCCACTCCCTGTGTTACGTCATAGACGTACGGTATCATTCCCTCATTTTTGTGTCTCAAAACTATATCTAAATAACGTTAAAGTGTATATGAGATCAAGTGATAATGAAAAATATTTTAAACATTTATATATTTCTAAATGTAATAAACTTATATTTAGGCCTGGGCGGTAAATTCTGTTCCGTTCGTGGAATTTGAGTAATTTCGCATTACGCAGAGAACGCGAAATTGCCCAAAATTCTGTGTTCCGCAACTTCGCAAAATTTTTTGCTTGTTCGCGTTCTCAAATACGTGTTTGCGAGATATTTCCCCCCGAGCACGCAAACAGCGATTGCGAACAGTAAAAAAGCATCTTGAACAAGCAATTACCCGTGTTCGTGGAATTTCTGTGTGTTCGTGGAGATTTTTTACCGTTTTGCGGAGATTTGCGTAACGCGATTACGCAAATTCCGCCCACCCCTTCCTATATTATTTTCGCAAAATCACGTCGCCTTGCGCGCTGGGTGCGCCATTGCCATATGACCATAAAAAAAGCATTTCATTAGTTCATAACATTTCCAATTGTAACAGGTAATTGGATAACGCCACCAATTTTCGTCAATCCCTCTATTGCATTTGATGAGACACACCTCTTCTGCTCAGAGAGCTTTTTACTAAACTTTTTGCAATGTACACATATCTTATACTACACACAACATGCAACAATTATCTTCATCAATATTCATACTTTGTAAAGTAGCCTTCCACCTGTGATAGACATACACCTAAAAGTTACATAACCAAAGTTTTCTCCACTATCAGAGGTAATATGGTTGCATACGCTGTCCACAGCCCAATGTAATATAGTACGGCCCAGAGGCAGTATCATGCATAGATAATGAACACACGGACACAGATAGATAGTGGAACAGGGTACGGGCACGTGCGGTCGACACCTTTTTATTACCAGTGTCACATATCCAGTGACGTCTGTGCTGCATGCGTGTGGGGTGAGTGTAAAGCAGCCCTGAGGGGATGGTTGCTGCTAGCATCAACTACAACAGTAAACATTAGATCACACACAGAGATTAAATATTAAAAGAATCAATAATTTGTGGTACAGTAAGGTAGGGACAGTAGATGTGAAATAATACAGAAACAATTCTATCGTAAAACAACCACAACTTGTGGTATACTGAGACACAATCAATAGATCTGAAATAATACACAAAGAGATTATGTCATAAACACTCCATCAGTTCTAGTGCACTCACATAGACACATCAAAAGCATTCAGCATGTGCACATCCAGCGATGATGCGTGCTGCGGGCGGACCAAAGTAGGAGCAACATCAGTTGCCATCAACACTGCATCATCTGCAATAGCGACTCGATCTGAATTGTGAACACTGCTGTCTGCAGTGTAGGCCAGACAAAGCAGTCAGCAAAGGCCCTCAACCACGTGGCACTGACTTGAGCTCCACAGTTTGCAGTACGCAAAGCAACAAAAAAAATGTGCGGACCCAGCCATGATGCGTATGAGTGGTGAATACAGAGCGCACTGCAGCAATGCCTTTTCCTACAGGACTGCATCATCTACAATACCGACTCAATCTCAAATGTGAACACTGCTGTCTGCACTGTAGGCCAGAGAGAACGTTCAGCAAGGGCCCACAGCCAAGTGGCATTAACTTGAGCTGCCCAGTTTCTCATACGCAAACCAAAAAAAAGCATGTGCCGAGCCTGCAATGATGCGTATGAGTGGTGCACACAGAGCGCACTGGACCAATGTTTTTTCCTACAGGACTGCCTCATCTACAATACCGACTCGACCTGAATTATGAACACTGCTGTCTGCAGTGTTAATTGAAGGCAGTACTCACACAGACATCCATGAATATTTTTTTTCACTTCCTCTTGCCAAAAAACAACAACATAAATAAAAGGAAACTGCAATAAATAAATCAAAACAATTCGAATTCCGATTTCTGCTGTCCTCCATGTAGACTATTCAGTGTTCCTTTCCACTTGCAAGATAAATTTGGTCATAGTACTAAACCTATAAGTCATCTAAAAAAATGTCTTCAAGCAAGTATACTAAAAGGAATATGTGTATAACTCAATAGACGTTGTAGTTACAATTGAACAATCACCAATCGATCTGAATTGTGAACACTTCTGTCTGCAGTGTAGGCCAGAGAGGACGGTCAGCAAGGACCCACAGCTACATAATGTGGACTTGAGCTCCCCAGTTTGTCATAAGCAAAAGCAACAAAAAGCGTGTGCGGAGCCTGTAATGATACATATGCATGGAGCAAACAGAGCGCATTGGAGCAATGTCTTTTCCTACAGGACTGTTCATCTACAATAGCGACTCAATATGAATTGTGAACACTGTTGTCTGCAGTGTTAATTGAAGGTAGTACTCACATAGACAACCATGTATACTTTTTCTCACTTCCTCTTCACAAAATACAACATATATTACAGAAAACTCTACAATAAATAAATCAAAACAATTCCGATATCGTTTTCTCCTGTCCACAGTGTAGACTAGTCAGTGTTCCTTTGGACTTGCAAGATGAATTTGGTCATTGTAGTAAACCTATAAGTCATCGTAAAAAATGTCTTCAAGAAAGTATACTAAAAGGATATTGTGTATATTTCAATAGATGTTCTAGTTACTTGACTACTGGATTCTGTAAACAATCCCCACTCAATCTAAATTGTGAGCCCTGCTGACCGCAGTGTAGCGTAGAGGCACTATTTATTAACGCCTCACAGCCACGTATCATTGAATTAAAAAACATGGAGTTGGTTGCACCAGATCGGACGGGGTACACAGAAATAATCACAGACTAGAACTTCTGACATCCTCAATCATAGAATCAACAACCAGTTTTACTGTTCGGACCTGCTGTACCGCAGTAGACTCCACCGACTGGTGTCAACCAAGCACAATAATCATGTGCAACAGGTAGCTACGTAAGCGTCTGATGTACCTCAACAGAGGGAGTTCTATGAAAACCAAGAAGCAGGTAATATCGGACATCGTTCATTGTGGGATCAAGACACCGTTCCACTGTTGTGACCTAGAGTGGGTTGTACCTCGTTGAAGGGAGTACCTTCATCTCCACTCTCAGATAAAGTTCTAACATCGTCCATTGTGGGACCAAGACACCATTCTAGTGTTGATACCTAGAGTTGATTGCACCTCGCCACCAGGGGGTGCAAAGAAATTATCACAGACTTTAACTTCTGACACCCTCAATAAAAGAATCAAGACCCCTTTTCACTGTTCGGACCTGCTCTACTGCAGTGTAGTCCAGCGACTACAGTCAACCAAGCCCAATTATCATGTGCAACAAGTAGATACGCAAGCACAGAGTCTGATGCAACTCAACAGAGGGAGTTCTATGAAAACCAAGCAACAAGAAATATCGGGCATCTTCAATTGTGGGATCAAGACACCGTTCCACTGTTGTGACCTAGAGTAGGTTGTACCTCGTCGAACGGAGTACCTTTATCTCCACTCTCAGATGAAGTTCTAACATCATCCATTGTGGGATCAAGACACCGTTCCACTGTTGGGACCTACAGTTGGTTGCACCTGGTCAGAGGCGGTACACAAAAATTATCACACACTTTAACTTCCAACATCCTCAATCTTAGAATCAAGACCCTGTTTCACTGTTGGGACCTGCTGTACCGGGGTGTTATTCATCGACTGCCATCAGCCAAGCCCAATAATCATGTGCAGCAGTTTACTACCGAAGCACAGAGTGTAATGCATCTCAATGGAGGGAGTTTTGTGAAAAGCAAGCAGTAGGTAATATCGGACATTGTCCATTGTGGGATCAAGACACCGTTCCACTGTTGGGATCGAAATTTGGTTGCACCTGGTCGAAGGGAGTACCTTCATCTCCACTCTCAGATGCAGTTTTAGCACCGTCCATTGTGGGATCAAGACACCATTCCAGTGTTGGGACCTAGAGTTGGTTGCACCTGGTTGAAAGGAGAACCTTCATCTCCACTCTCAGATACAGTTCTAACATCGTCCACTATGGTATCCAAACACCGTTCCACTGTTGGTACCTGCTTTACTACTGTGTTAGTGGTATACAGAGCACTCCAATGTGATGGGCCTCAGGCTGGGCGCAGTGTACCTGTGTTGCTGTAGCCAGCATTGATCTCAGGAACTTTCCGACCTCGCAGACCTTGGCCCAGGAGCTTCCGCCGGCACGTGGTGGGCCCTCTTTCACACAATGCGGTAACAAAAGGTGAACTGTGGGGCATATGTGCGTTGGCAGCGCCCATGACGATTTCTGGATACCAGCAGGCTGAGAGCACCATTCACGCACCCACCTTCGCTCACGGGTTCAACCTCATTTCGCTGTAAGCTGCGAGGACCTGGCAGACACGTTTGCCATTCCTTAGCAAAACCACACTCATACAAACGTGCCTTTTATTCATACCCCTACGCTAACCTTGCGTACGCTGAGCCAGCCCACTATGCTAAAGAATAGGGGAGGGAGGGGGCACGTACACGCTATGTTTTTGTAATCTTCTCTACTGTTTGTACTATCGTGGTTGTGTCCACTGTCTACTTCACTCAATAGACCATGAGTGTATGTTCACATGTACATGTCTGTGCTCTGCATACTCAAGTCTGTCCGGCACATCCCTTCAACACTTTGCATTGTATACTTTTATAATAGAGAATCACTTCCCACCTTTGCACATACTTTGCTCCCATCTCTCCCCACATTCTGTATTGTGGTGGCAGAGGTGTCATGCCATGTTTGGTTTGTATACATGGCTCACCACGGTTCCCACAGTACGTACTGTTGTTGTGTCTGCTAGGTGTACATGTTGTTTGTCTTGTTGCATGTTATTATATAAGGTACAGCGTTAATTTACGAGCAGTGGTTTCTCCCATTTACATATCGCTGTCTTAAAGAGGATACAGAACTTTTTCTCACAGGTGAAAAGTGCGACCACAATGATACTCATTCAATAGTATCCAACAATGTCCAACTGCACGATGCTTCTAAATATACATCCCCAAATCTTGCGGGCCTTCTTAAGACCACGCCAACTCCCACAATCAGCCCAACATTCACACAGCCTTCTAACAGCACCTATCTACTTCTCAATAACATGCACTCCTACAGAATATGAGCTGGCATACTGTCTGTCCTTACTGTTTCAAACTGACTAACTTCCTGTGGCAATGTCTATTCCCACACACACAAAACAACTCCCAAACTCCAACTTGAGCTTCAAAACCTACTTTGAAAACAGATTTCATTAAACTAACCAAACTGAAACGACTTCTGTTCAGAACAGAAGTGTCCCTCACTTCTGCAAAAGAAACTTATTGACTGCAGATAACACAAACTTTAAGTAAAATACAGTCCCTTTTAAATACGAACTCCCGTTACACTTTATAAATTGTTTTACAATTTTCAACACATCTCACACTCAAGGTCTGGCACACTTTTTTTTAATATGGTCTCCCAAGGCCTTCTCACACTCTTTCAAACCGTTTTTGGTATAATACCAGACTTCATTTATTCGATCATCTATGGAATAACAGGAACAGTGCCCATAATTCTTGCTCTCTTTGCGGCCATCCTACTACTATTTTTGCTTCTAAAGAATGGCTGCACTTCCTGTGCTAACAGTAATGTCCAACAGAATACGCCTCTACGCGAGGCTACATCAATACTGTCAAAAAATGGAACAACTTTTTGCCTGCCTGCCTCTCTCTATTATCGGAGCCAGCTACAACATGACATTTATGTACACATATGAAATTTGCGTACAACCTTCTTTTTATTGCAAAACTTGCCCATTCGGCTGGCTAATGGATCCATGCCAACATCCCAACTATCGCTCCCGATATCCAGCAAGTAATTGAGTATCTTGAAAACCATGAACTGCAATCGCCAAGACTTGTAAGAAATTCAAGTTATTCTTGGATTCATTTTTTCCAACTTTTTTTACTTTTTCCTTTACATTTTTTATACACACAATTGAATTATTTTCATATAATAACTTTCTAAGTATGATCACGCATTTGAACTCTGTTTTTATTATTGCCCCTGTCTCCACTCTAACCAGGGATCGGTGATGTATGGCCTATGCAAATACGCTATTTACTTGCTAAATTAGCCTAAACCCGACATCCATTTTGAAAACATGTCTATTCTTTGTGCATACATCTCTCTCTGCCTGCCTGTTATACACGAAGCCCTTTCTCACAAATTTACTCTTCTTCAGCCTGTGCAAAAAACACAACATTGTTTAGGAACTGGTTGGCACACTGTGGTAATCGTATCCTACTTTTATTTTCATTATACAATTTAGTCATTCATGTCTAATAGCTATTATTCATGTCACATGGAGCTGTAACATGTAATGTGGAATTCACAGATGCAGGATGCAGGAAATTCGGTTTCAATACAGGAGAAGCATTTGGAGTTTGCCTCAGCTCTATGCCTTAGCTCTCTGCACAAGAAATTTTTTCAAAAGGGCTGAAGATAATAATGTATGGTTTGACCAGAAAGGGTGCTGAATGTGCTGCTCAGAAGCGCGTGTTCCTCCTCAAAGTTCCAATAAAATGAAATGAAATGAAATTAATTCATAACGCGCAACTAAAACCCTGAAGTATCATGGCGCCTAACCAAACAGATCAAAAAGTGGCAAATCAAGTTACAGGTATGCGCGCGCAAAAAGACGGGTCTTCAAAGCCTTTCTAAATAACTGCAGGGTAGGGAGCGACCTCAGTTCCCCCGGAAGGGCATTCCACCACTTAGGTGCCAAGGCGGAAAAAGCTTTACCACCCCATCTCGCTTTTCGAATGCGCGGAACTGATAAAAAGGCCTTACTTGAGGAGCGTAAAGTCCTGCAAGGACTATAGCGCGACAGGATAGATCCAATTCCTATAAAGCTGTTTTTAGCTAAGGTCTTATAAATAAGGCACAACACCTTGAACACAATACGATCTTCTAAAGGGAGCCAGTGAAGTCGTTTTCTGGCCAGGGTGGCTGAGGCACCTCGAGGTAAATCCAGAGCAAACCTTGCCGCTGCGTTCTGGACCACCTGCAAGCGCTGCAGCAGATTTTTATTCAGTCCCGCATACAGCGCATTGCAGTAGTCCAGACGAGAGCCCACTAGAGCGACTGCCAATGTGGGTAGAACCATTACCAATTCTGAGACGCACCAGATAGAATCTATTGTACAACAGTTCCTGACTGTTCAACTGTTGATAATTTTGTGTTACAAAACTGCAGTACCAGGGTACCTAAAAAGTTTGATGATTACATTTTGCAAAAAAAAAAAAATTCTTGGTTTTCTTAAAGGATACACGTGGTTATCGTATCCTAACTTTATAGTTTCCTTATAGAATTTAGAGTCATTCAACTCTAATAGGTATTTTTGATGTCACATGGAACTGTAACATGTAATGTGGAATTGGCTGATACAGGAGCTTACATTTCAATCCAACAAAACAGCATACAGTTTGCCTCAGCTGGATGCCTTAGCTATTGCATCAGTGGGTCCATTTATGGCACTTAAATAAAGACACTTTTTATATAACTTTCAAACTTCATCCCTTTATTACACACAGGCATTTTCTTACACACACCTGATTTCACCATTTGTCTTCTGTGGCATTGCAACATTCTGCATTATATTCTTCACAATATTTTCTTTATTCCTGCTTGCTAAAACACTGCATTCGAGTCTTCAGACTGGTAGTGGTGAGTAGTTCCCTTCCTACTCCCTGTATAGTATAAACGCATACTAACACTACTTACACAGGTATGGTAGTGTGGACAGTATCCTACAGCACCCACAGCACATCAGTTTACAGCACTCAGCTCACGTTTTAGGCGCACGCTTTCATCCTGAGTGTTCCAGCCCTTCACATTAGCACCATCTCACTCTGGGCAAAACAGCACTTTCACACCGGTAGGGGTAACTACTTCAGCACATCAGTTTACAGCACTCAGCTCACGGTTTAGGTGCACACTTTCGTCACTGAGTGTACCAGCACCTCACCTCACCACCATATCACTCTGGGCAAAACAGCACTTTCACACCGGTAGGGGTAAATACTTCGCTTCACACTCCCTCTATTGCACACCCTAACCACCCTACAGAGCTCACAGCGCTCCTACCCTCCTCTTTCCTACTTTCTTTGCCCTTTTTGCCCCTTACTCTCTTCAACGGAATCACAAAATGGTAGCCAACACTTCCTAGTTGCAACCACTCGCACAGCTCGCTGCCCATAAGCAGCAAGCTCGTGCTCGTAACACCTCCGCCAATCAGATGGCAGATTCCCAAATATCAATATCTGTAAATTTCGATATTTCTCCTAAACTACTGAACGAATTTACACCAAATCAACAAAAGCGTGCTTTATAGACCAAGACCCTTTTTCCTGCCAAATTTGGAGTAATTCTGTTCACCAGTTCGACCTCTAGCCTTGTCTAAAGTTTCCTATGGAAATTAACATAGAGAAAACATGTTTTGGGACCCCCTTTTTTTTTGGCCCCCCTTGAAGAATCACCCCCAAACTTTCAACATAGAAGCTGATATCAACAAATAATTATTTTTGAAAATGTCATGAAGATTCATCAAACGACGCTGAAGTTATAAGCAAAACAAAAAATGTTCTTCCTATGGAAACTAGGTCCTAACTATAACTATCTACTGGCGACCGCTAGTAGGTAATATATGTGTATATGTATACACAGAAAATCAAGGGTTTGACCAGCACACCTATTTGTTATAATAACAGTATCCTATTGAGATCAGTATAGTTTCATTAGAGATAGTCACAAAAGATGTTCTTGTATAAAAGGGATCCAAGACTTATGGTGATTCTTTTATTCAAAAGTACTTCATTAAAAGTTCCCAGCACACGACTTGCCGTCACGTGTTTTGTCTTACAAAGGCTTTTTCAAGGCTGGAAATATTAAAAACTCTGCACCAATCATTTATATGTACAAATAACAATACCAAAATACAAAAATTCCCCATTACAATACAACATATATATTTACACTATTACGCATTCTTTATTCTAGAGGTGTATTGAGATCTCATATATAGACAAATATATACAGGACATGACAACAACTCCTTCTTATGAGGCAAAAGAACCAAGCAGATCATATATATCAACTACAGAGGGAGAACTGTAGCGAGAAGATAAACAGAAAAAGTTGAAGAAATTTAAGGAAAGAAAGAAAGAAACTAATGTGTGAAAAAACAGAAAAGTGTGAATACAAAACTATATACCCTAAACTACCTTGATAAATATTAGTCAATTAACGAAAACAATATAAATGGTCCTAAAAGTTGTACAGCAAAAATAGTGTGCAACTCACCAGCTAAACTATGTATCCGGATGATTGAACTCGTTCCCAAAGTCACATCGATTGCACACAAAGTCACCATGCAGCCTCCATCTATAGGGCAATCCTAGATGAAGTAACAATGAATATCAAGGTTACAGTACCCAAAATTATAAGAAACATAATAAATATAAAGATTAATATAAACTTGCAAGTGATCACAAACAAGCGAGAGGAACGAATATCACGAATTACAGCATAGTGTACGACGTATGGACTCTTACCGCTTATTCGATCTATTTGTCATACGTTCCAACTGTGCAGTCCCTCAAAGTGTAGCCATTCATAATAAGTCCAGCTGGAGGACTCTGTACGTTCGCTGCATGTTGGAATGCTAGACTGCCGGTCGTCACTATCATATCACGATCTGGGTACTATACCGATAAATAGACTTATTATGAATGGCTACACTTTGAGGGACTGCACAGTTGGAATGTATGACAAATAGATCATGCGCCACTCCCTTTTGGGACTCCCTGGGCCTATACTTTGGGACCGCTCCTGAACCCCCTTTGGGACTTATCATATTTAAACCATGTGCAGTTGCAAGACCGAACTTCACGTCTAACTCTATACTTTGGACTAATACATAATAAACCTTTCGAAACCAGCGGAGATTTCCTACTGGGCCGGCCAACATGCTACTTGTCTACTCCTTGAAGAAGTCCCTTTCTGGGACGAAACGCGTCGGCTGTATGGTGCTCCATTTTTTCTACTGAAATAAAGAGATCAAATCGAGGAACTTCTACTTCTGTGATTTATTGGAATTGAATTGTTTATAGATTTTTATTGTGCTATATGTTGTGGTGCACCTGTGCTTTAATGTTTAATTGATTTGGTTCCCTTGGGAACAGGCATTTTAACAGTGGGTACTATTTGGTGTGCACACGCACCCCTGTGAAATTAGTAGGGGTAATAGTCATCATTTGGGGTTACCTTATGTTAGGGGCTGACCTTGAGAAGGTTCCACTGTTAGGTCTACTTTTACCTACATCAGACTCGAAAAAGAGGTCCAGAAATCAGAGACCAGAAATCGGGGACCAGCGACCAGTGACTGATTGGTGAGTGGTGAGCTTGGGCATCTGTTTGTTACCCCTCGCACCCCCCTGGAGCCAGAGTTGGGGTCACGGTGTTGCAGTGACAATATTGTTGGTTAAAAACCCCAAGATACAGCACACAGCGCGCAGCTCACAGACTACAGCTTGTAGCACGCAGTATTGGAGGCAGTGGCAATGGTCACTGAGGGGTATTGGCACACAGCCTACTGCCTACTGCCCACTGCCCGTTGCCTAAGGAGAGTAGTGGTGTGTATCCCAGTAGCATAAGGCATACCACACACGGTGACCCTACAAAAAAACAAGGCCTGTACAACTAGTCTGGCCATACAAGACCTCCAGTTACAATATATTTCAGAGACATCGACTTCAAGGCACAAACAATTTTTATAAAATTAGAAATAAGAAACAAGAGAAAAAAGGCGCACTCCATATATAAATATGAGGTCAGGGCGAGAGAGAGCCACACTTCCATCAACAAAAAGGAAACAGAAATCCCAAGAATCAACTTACAAAAACAACAAAGCAAATTTAGAGGGTGCGGCGCAGCCTTTAATCTCGTCAGTGTATAGAATGTTTGAAGGAAGAGGTGTGGCGCTGCGGCTAGGGTGACTGACTCTGGAATCTGGGGATCACGGTTAGATGAAAATGTAAAAAAATGTAAATTGATACTTGTATAGCGTACTACTCACCCGCAAGGGTCTCAAGGCGCTTGTACGAATACCGCTGTGGAACCCATCCTGGCTTTCCCTGTGAGGTGTCCACTCCTGGGCACCCCCAAAGTGGAGACCAGGCATCCTTAGCGTTGTGGGGGCCGTTGGGGAGATTAAGCAAGCTATTTCCCAGAGTTGCAGAGTGGGACTCCATGATTGGAATAGGCACCGAGGCGAGAATTATCAGGTCCATGGAATTTTTTTAGCCCAAGACCCGCCGAGGAGGGGAATTGAACCCTTGTCCCGGGCTACACCTCTGCATCAGGGTCTGCCGCTCTAACCATTGAGCCCCGGCACCGGTGGCAGATTAGCCCAGCACCATGTGACTTTGGGCAATAGTTTGCTTAATCTTCCCGATGGCCCACAGTGCCTAGAGATGCTCGCGGGTGATTGTGCGCTTTACAAATGTGGATTTATTTATAATGTTTGCAAAATCAATCAGCATACCAAGCAAATTCAATTTTTTAAAAGATCCAGTGGATGCAATGCTATCCCATCACGATGAGCGGGAAGGATGGGACCATCGGTTACCATCACCAATCCCACCATCTATCCAAATAGGGAATATAAACTCAAAGAAGAATCAAACTAATATAGGACTCACAACCTTAATTGGGCCCCAGCAGGTACAAGAATATAAAGAACAGATGGACCAATCTTGGGGGTCTATTAAGGACCAAGAACTCCTGATGAACGGAGAGCCCTCAATACAACAGGACAAATACTCCACCGAAACTCCTGCTAAACAAATGCTACAAATATCTCAAGAGTAATTTCAGATCACCGGGGCCCAACAATCAATCGATGTACAGGTAAAAATAAACAAGCACTCCTCGAACCCCAAACAACATGTGGATCAACAGGTGGAAATAAGTACAATTTATAGTAAAACACAAACATCGACTTATACTGTACCGTCATCCAATACACAAAACATCATAACAAATGAGGGACCAGGAGGGAGAAATTAAGGTGTAGAAGGAGTAAAAGCCCATAGCTGGTTGGTTCAAACATCGGAATACATATTCCCATACAATAAAGACAACTCACAAACCCACCCAATAACCGAAAGTGAATCTTTCCTTAAAAACACTCCAGCAAAGGACAACCACGGTCTAAATACTGACATTACACACCCAGAAGTAACGACAGACCCAGGAACAATATGGGATATTTTCTTTAAAACATCCCAGCTCACACTGGAGGCACTGAACTATCACTCAAACAAGTTGGACGTCCAAGTGGACTTGCTCAGCATCATGGCAACAACAATATCAGGGATCGATCAAAAACTGGCTAACTTGAACAAGTTGATAACAAGAGCCCAAGTACATGCAACCTCTTTAAGCACAGACTGTACCTGTGGGCCAACAATTGACAAATTGTCATCAATCCTGGAAGTGCTTTCTATACTTATTGAAGATCTAAAGTCACAATCGGCTCAAATAGTGGGTAACAGAATAATTGCGACAACCAAGCAATTCACCAAAGAAAAGATGACAAAAAAGGACCTTACAAATGTAAACACAAATACAAACATGGACCCAATAACCGTTACTCAAAAAATAGAAACTAGTGGAATCCCAGATAAGGAAAAGGAAAATCCAACCAGTACTACCAATTCAAATCTGTCACGATGTATGAAGAAATGTTTTTTAAAACTATTGAAGCGTCAAAAGTTTACACAAATCAGATGTACCTGGGGTCAGTCCAAGCATGCCCCTTCCGAGGCCACAACCAACTCTGCTCTAAACCAGGAAAGGCATCTATCAAATAAACTATACCTGATATTCATTAAGACACCCAAACAAAATAAATCTTTAAGTGAAGGTGCTCATACACAAATTACTACCCCAAACCCATTAGTGTTTCAGGAACCAGTGCCCACTGAAAACAAAGAAGCAGTAACATTGTAAAAACAACAAATGAAACTGTTAGGGATAACATTTAATGCGGATTGCATAAGGAAACAATGGGAGAGGGATCAAAAACCCCAAAAGATGTGTACACTAATACTGACAAAGTATCATGAGTGGCACAGTATAAAGAAACACCACACCGTGATCTGGTGTCAGGTATAACACCAACCTCCTCACACACTAGAAATACGTGTAAAACAATTCTTCAACCACAGTACAAATCAAAGGGGAGGCATGATACACTAAACAGGGGGAACTTACTAAGTCTCCTTCAACACATACCTTTATTGTCTCACATAAAATGTGAGGATATAGTTTGGGTTCAATTTGAACCAAAAGATGAAGACATTTGTAAAGAAGATACCATAGTGACCTGGTCAAACCATCACACATCTGAAGCTGTGCTTAGAGAAAAAGAGATTTTTAAAAATGGGGGTATTGGTGTAAGCGCACCAGAACAAGAAAAGTATCCATCAATTCTATTGGAGCCGGCAAGCACAAGAAACCACACATTGAACGTAAAAGAGCACTCACAAGGGATATTGCGAGGTACGTCAAAAATTCACTTGGACAAACACTATAAGAAATTAACCATATCAAGAAGGAGACAGGAGGATACCACCATAGGTAGGACTGTAAAAGACGATGGGCTAAAGAAAACACAAAGGAATGATCAATGCAGTAGGATAAGCCGAGAGTTACAAAGTGACACTGTTAGAAATGGGATTTCTGGTTGGCTAGGGTTTGCACCAAAGCCAGGCAGAAACCACCACTCTAGTCAGGATAAGTGAGTTACACTCCTAAAATAACCCCTGCTCACACCCTTGGTAGCTTGGCACGAGCAGTCAATCTTATCTTAGAGGCAGTGTGTAAAGCATTTGCACATAACCAACAGTAATACAGTGTAAGCACTACAAACAGACACCACACCAGTCTAGAAAAATATCCAATATTTTTTATACTTAAACAAGACCAAATACGATAAAAATCCACAGTAATGTTCTTTAATAATAGTTGCATTGCAAAATGTCTTTAAATTGCCAAGATACGCTGAATACACAGATCGTACGATTCGGTAGCTCGGTCCGAGCCTACAGTGATAATGAAAACAACAGAGTCTTGCAATTCCAACAGACCGCTTCGGTACGGGCCAGCAACAGTGGGACAGGTTCAATCACAGTACCTTTCTTAGTGCGACTCACAAGGAGGTGCGAGTCGGTTTTGGCATCTGTTGCTGTTGTGATGCGAACTGGAAGCGGTGCAAGGTGCGGTGCCTCTCGATGCGGTGCGAGCAGTGACTTAGTGACGATCGTCCAGATGGCGTCGGTAAGACAAAGGCTTGCAGTGCAGGGCGAGCGGTGCTCGGTGTGGCGCTGGCAGGTCCCATTGCAGACGACAGAGACGGTCATGGCATCCGTCATGTTTACGGTACAAAGTGGAAGCGGTGCACCGTGTGGTGTCCCTTGATGATGTGCAGGCAGGAGCTTGGTGACGATCGTGCAGATGGTGTCAGTGAGACCAAGGCATGCGGTGCAAGGGCGAGACGATGCTGGCAAGTTGCGATGCAAGCGACAGATCCGGTTGGTGGGAATTGGTACTGGCCGAGCCGGACAGGTGTTCGTGACGAGGCGGTCACGGGTGTCAAGCCAGCGGCGACCGTGTCGGTGATACCAGGCCAGCGAAGTGAAGCGAGGCGATGCCGGCTGCTGTGCCTCTCGATGCGGTGCAAGCAACGGCTCGGTGATGATCATGCAGACGGTGTCAGTGAGACCAAGGTGTGCGGTGCAGGGCGAGCCGGTGCGGCCTGCGGTACCTTCAGGACACAAGGACAGCGACGGAGTCGGATGACAGAGTCAGTCGTGGTTCCCTCTTCTCTGTGGCAACTGCAACCACGGTTCCAGGAGCAGTACCCAGAGGTTGGTGAAGTCTTTGCAGTCCCTGAGACTTCTTAACAGGAGGAGAGTTTGGTTCCAGGCCCTTGGAGATACTCAGCACAAGTAGAGAAATTTCTGTCCAGCCCTTTCACTGCCCAAGGCAGAAGCAGCAGCTGCAGGCCAACCCAACAAAACAACAACACAGCAAAGGGGCAGTAATCCTCCTAGCAACTCCTCCAGCTCTTCTTCTTGGCAGGTTCCTTGATTCCAGCGAGTTCTAACGTCTTGGGGTCTGGGCCCCAATATTTATACCAGCAATTCCTTTTTCCTCTGAAGGCAGAGGGGCCTGGAGCTAGTTCAAACCAGTTTGGGGTACATTCTGCCAGGGTGCACCTTCTTCCTTTGTCGGAGTTGGCCAGGGTCCTCAGACACATCACAGGAGGTGGAGCCAGTGTTGCGGAAGGTGAGCCCAGCCCTATTCAGACCCAGGTGCTGCTCCTCTCACCCATCTTTGTGTAGGTGTGCCTATTCAGCACTGCTGACTCACCCTGTCTCCTGGAGTCCCCCCCAGCCCCTGTCACTCACAAACCAGACGGCTAATACACAAGCTAGCAGAGGCAGGCTGGATGGTTAGGTCAGAAAATACCTACTTTCTAAAAGTGGTAGTTTCAAACACAGAATGTTAAAACCAACTTCACTAAAAGATGTATTTTATCCTTCTGAGTTCAGGCATACTAAACCTGAATTTCTACTATGTTCCTTGAGTCAGTTAGGATTATAGGATGTAATAATCAAACTGCCCATTCTGGCCTACGGGGACCAGTTAGCCTTGCAATAGTGAGAAACGAAGTAGGCTGTAATTCACTATCACTACATGCCACACACACCACGGCATGTTCTACCTTTTACATACAATGCACCCTACCCATGGGGGTATAGAAAAGGGAAGGTTTAGGGATTTGCAAGTGTGTGCACTTGCCAAGTCGAAATGGCAGCCCCAGGCTGCGCACACGCTCTGCAATGGCAGGCCAGAGTTACACTTTACGGGCTGTTTGCCTGGGTGGCACAAACCAGTGCTGCAGCCCACCAACACCAGTTGATTTATAGGCCCGGCACTTTCAGTGCACTTTACTAGGGACTGACACATACATCAAATATGCCAATCATGTAAACACTGATCCATAGCACATTTTATACAGGAGCACTTGCACTTTACCACTGGACAGCAGTGGGGAAAGTGCGCAGGATCATTACACCAGCAAAAACAGAGTCAAAACCGGGAGGTCAGAAAGCAAAAAGTTAGGGGAAACCCGTCAAAAGATGCCAAGTCTAACAGGCACTCTTTATTTCTGATGACCAAGTAGTCGTATTAGATACTTTATGGACTCAACAAGGGTTGCCCACCGCAAATCCCCTAATATCAGCAACTTCCAGTACACCCTACATTAATGAAAAATCACTTTCCAATCTAAAAATCATCTCTTGGAACGTGGCAGGAATACCTAAAGCACTTAAACACGAAACCGCAACAAAAATATTGCAGGAAGGAGACATTGTATGCCTACAAGAGACTCGGGCCACAGACTATGTACACCTTGAAGGCTATGCCGGCTTTCATAAACTAGCAACCAAACATAATCGGTTTGGTACAGGCACTTGTAATAGAGGGAGAAAGGGACAGAGATGACAGTGCCTCATTTCTAGCTATAAAAATATTCCTGAACGCATACGGTCAGAAAATATCATAACTTCAATACAGGAAATTTTACATACTAACACACTATCAGCTAAAATGATTGTTAGTGACTTTAATCTGCACCACCTGGGAACACATAAGAATGACAGGTTGAATCCAACTAGCTCTGAAAGAGTTTTCTCTTCCTTTCTGCAAAATATGACTTAAAGTCCGTCAATGAAACCTGGAAATGTTTGGATTCCAAACGCTCAGGTATTGCCACATTTAAGAACTGTTTCACAATTGACTAAATCTTTTTATGCAGCTTTCTCAGTCAGAAAATAATTAATTTTGAAGTAAAATCACACAAAACTAGTGATCACAAACTGTTGCAGGTGGAACTAAACTCCAATATCACACAGAAGGAACAAGCGGCTATAGTATCCCATTCAACAGGGATTGAAGATCACACACTAGTTAGAAGGTTAAAATGGAACAAGCACCAGGCCACGCTATTCAACGCATGGAAAGAAAAACAAGAGTGTAAAAGTAAGCACCCAGGAAACCAACCTAGTGTGGGTAATTGGGCGAGGTGGACTGGCGCTCTAAAAACGATACTTGTCAACAACCATAAAGCCAGCCCACGTGGAACAACAATGTACACCTCACAACATAGAAAGAACAAAGAATTGCAGCAAACCAAGAAACAAGGGAGATGTGTAAAGACCTATCCAAAAAGCGCAGACATCTGCTATGGCCACTTAAACAAAACAAAATAGAGAAAGACTGGATAACAATACATGAGCTCTCAAAACCACATAAACAACGTCAGCTTTGTCAATTCATAGCCACCCTGGAGAAAGGTAAAGTTGATTGACGCACCTCTGTATATGCAGATGCATGGCTGAGACATATCGTAACAATCTACAATGAAAATGAAGGCCCGGTAGACCCTGAAAGTACTGAGGTTTGTGCCTCGGCTAGCACAAATACAGACGCGGAGGCCTCGGAGGAATTCTTTGGCAAAGAACAAGACTGCACCACTGTCAAACAATTAACAAAAAAGATAAGAAAATACGAGGCACCCGGGCCCAATGGTAGTCCAGGAGCGATCTTCGGAGAAGATCCAGTATATTGGGGACAAATTTTATCCACACTGTTCACTGAATGTAGACTAAAAGCAAAGGTGCCTGACTCATGGCGAGGGTCATTTTTACATCCAATTTTCTCAAAAGATGTGACAACACAGATCAAAAAAATTATAGATTAATCGCCCTCTTGGACATTGAAGTAAAGCCTAAGCCAGCACCTCACTGAATGAATTAAATAGATGGATTAAAGAGAACAAAATCCTCCCCCACTTTCAGACCGGATTTGGCAAAGGCTGTTCCACAATTGATAACATCATGGCCATGTTGTATCTAAGCCAGCAAGCAAACTGTAAAAATAATAAACCAGTCTTTGCATGCTTCGTTGACTGCACAGCTGCCTTTGATGGGGTGCCCCGACACAAGCTTTGGGACACATTGTGTAACTGGCATATCCCAGTAGGTCATCTCAATGCTATTATTTGAATGAATGAATGAATGAAATTTTATTTGTAACGCGCAGCTATGCCCAGTGGGCGTCAAGGCGCCTACACCAAAATATAAAGCTGTTAACAGACAGAAACAGAGCCTACTGGTATGCCTTAATAAAGAGCCAAGTTTTCACTGACTTCCTAAAGAGATCAAAGGAGGGAAGTCGTTTGATTTCAAGGGGGAGTGAATTCCACATCAGAGGTGCCAGTATGGAAAAAGCTTTGGACCCCCATCTGGCCTTCTTGGCTCTGGGGATTACCAGTTGGTGTTGCTCGCTGGATCGTAAACATCTGCTCGGAACATATCTGATAAGTGATGAACCAAGGGCATCAGCCGAGCCTGCAGTTAGAGCCTTATAAGTGAGGCAAAGAAGTTTGAAGGTGATCCTTGACGGAATGGGGAGCCAGTGGAGGTTCTTCCTCGCTAAGGTCATAGATGACAACCAGGGCAAAGCGAGAGCAAACCGCGCTGCAGCGTTCTGTATGACCTGTAGACGCTGGAGCAAGCCCTTGTTGGCCCCGGCGTACACTGAGTTACAGTAATCGAGCCTTGAGCCAACAAGGGCAATCACCACCTGTTTCCGCGCCTGTGGGGACAAATAGTGCACAATCCTTTTCAGGGTCTTGATGACACCCCAACAGGTCGCCACCGTTCTATTCACCTGTAGCTCCATGGAGAGCTGGGTGTCAAAGATGACACCTAGGTTTCTAGCAGATTTAGTAGGTATGGGGCAGCTGCCTAAAGAAGGGGGCCACCAGTCATCTGACCATATGTCCTGGTCCTTGCCAAAGACCAGGACCTCTGTCTTGTCCCCGTTCAACTTTAGGGAGTTGGAGACCATCCACTCTGCAACAAGTTGCATGCAGGCCCTAAAGTTAGAAGCAGTTTCACTGACAGAGTGGGTCAGGGATACCATAATCTGCGTGTCGTCCGCATACGACACTACCTCCATCCCCTGAGATCTTACAAGTCTTGCAAGGGGGGCCACGTAGATGTTGAACAGGGTCGGACTCAATGCCGACCCCTGTGGCACCCCACATTGCAAAGACTTGGCAGGGGAGAGGTATTCACCTAGCATGACACGTTGCTCTCGATGTTGTAAAAAGGAGCTCAGGAGACTGAGCGCTGGTCCGACTACCCCTGCCTCCCTTAACCTAGATGTTAAAGTCAGGGGAGACAGGGTGTCGAAAGCTGCTGAAAGATCAAGCAGCACCAGTACGGTGGAAAGACCCAAATCTACTTTTCTGCGGATGTTATCCATGACTTTTGTCAAGGCAGACTCCGTGCTATGTAGCTTTCTAAAGCCATGTTGGGACCCATCCAAGAAGCCGGAGGCGTCGAGGAAGTTCGAGAGATGGAAATTCAGGTGGGTCTCCAACATCTTAGCAGGGGCCGGCAGCAGAGAGATGGGTCTAAAATTTTTCAGCACTCCAGGGTCTAAGGTGGTCTTTTTCAGAAGCGGCTTTACGATGGCTCTCTTCCAAAGTGATGGAAAAATGCCCTGTTCCAAGGCTCCATTCATTACCTCAAGCATCGGGGGGAGAATGATCTCTGCAGTTTTTAAGTACCTTGAGGGGCAGTGGGTCAAGGGGAGATGAAGATTTGGTTTTATCCAGCAGGCTATTGAGATCTTCTAGCGTAAGAGCCGGGAAGTGTTCAAGGGACTGAGGGGAGTCTACATTCCAAGCCTCCAGACGTATGATTTGTACGGAATCCTCCGAACTGAGTAAATTCCTCTGCGTCTTTAGGGCTATGTAAATATCATCTATCTTTTTATAGAAAAAGTTCGATATGTCATCACATAGCTCCTGGGAAGCAACTACTGGATCCGGAACCTGAAGAGAGCAGAGGGAGTCTACAATTTTAAAAAGCTCTCTAGAGGATGTTAACGAACAGGTTAAATTGGAAAAATAGTCCTGTTTTTCCTTAATGATACGCTTTCTATACTCCCGTAGTAGACTCTTGTAACCTTCTCTGTCTTTTAAATCCCAAGATTTACGCCAACCACGTTCCTTCTGTCTACATTTTTGTCTGAGCAACCTCAGATCGGCAGAGAACCAAGGGGCGGATGGCTTCTGTCTAGCTGCAGATTTCAAGGAGGGGGGAGCTAGCTCATCAGCAGCTTTGATAATGGCATCAGTTAAATCCTGAGCCGAGTCATCAACCTTCTGTTTAGTTGAGATACTGATGTTGCAGACAAAAGGTGCAAGTGCCTCCTTAGTGAAATTTTTGAAGCTCCTTTTAAATTGTTTTTTACCAATATTGGCCGTAACATCAGGACAGGGAATGTCTAGGGACAACGGGACTGCTAGATGGTCAGACCATGTGATTGGTACAGTGACACCTGGATCAAAGTGAAGTTAGCAGACATCACCACAAAGAAGAAGTGCTCGACAAATCGCGGAATACAACAGGGATGTGTACTTGCCCCCACATTGTTTAACCTATACACCGCTGACCTGGGGAAGAAGCTTCATAATGCCAGTCTTGTAACTCCGAAAATTGGAACCAACAAACTACAAATATTACAATATGCGGACGATTTAGTGGTAATGGTCCACACAAAAATCGGGCTACAAAGGGGCCCGGATGCCCTCAAAAATTGTAATGAAACAAATGAGCTTACAATAAACGCTCTAAAAACGAAAGTAGTCATTTTTGTTAATTTCCCCAAAAAAGCTCTATTGAAATGGCATGTGGGCAAAGAAAACATCGCTACTGCGAAATCCTACAACTACCGTGGGTGTTGGCTAAGTGAAACGGGTAATGCAAAACTACATCTGCACAAAATTAAGGCCAGAGCACAGCCAACAACTTATGCCCTATGCAAACTAAATGAGGTAATGCATAGTCCATCAACAGATCCTATCAGAAAAGTAATACAAGCCAAAATTAGGGCAACTGCAGGCAATGCACAGCAGCCATTCCTGGGCAAAATTGACTCATTTTTAGATAAAGCACAATGCCAGGCCTATAAACGTATTTTCAAATCGCCTAAATACACTCATAACAGCCTAATTTGTTTGGAATTCGGACTGAAGCAACAAAGTAAAGAATGTTTGGGAATGCATGCAAAATATTACTATCAAGTACTAGCAGCCCCAGCTGGAAGCATAGAGAGCACACTGAAGCCAATGTATGGGGGTCAATTAACCCATGGCAATGTTACATGGAGAAAGCAGTGGAAATGTTGGGTTTGGCAATTGAAAATTGGGACCAAGGGTCGCTAAACTATCTGGCCATTAAGAACTCAATTAATAACCAATGTTACCACCTGCTGCATAGAAATGACCTCGCGGAATATGTAACAGGAAGAGGTCTACCAGGGCTGTTAACATCATTTGCAGGGCATAAAACCCAGCCCTATCTCAATCAAGCTCTGGGAAGGAAACCACTCAAAAATATTGTATGCGCCAGATTAGTGCCCCTCCCAATTAAAGAATTAAACCCTGGTGGAAGTCCTTTGAACATAAAATCAGATGTAGAATCTGCAACTTCAAACATGAATCTTTGCTAAACTTTGGGGGGCTAGCCAGCCAACATGGCAGACGTGTCCGTGTAGAGCTCCGGTGATCACCCCTACTTATCCTGACAATTACCTTGTGGAGGCGCTTACACAGCCCATACTATTTGGGACTGGCGCGGGGACACATCGGGGAGCCCGTGGAGCAAAGCTGATCCTGAATTGAGCCCGCAGCTGCGGCAGTGGAGACTGTTGACAGGCAGATGCACAGAGGCTCGCGACGGAGTGGCACGAATCACGCCTGGTGGCCGTTAGACCTGCCGGGTGCCGCTGCGGAGCGTTGGGTGCTGCTTTGAGCCTGGGCGGCCCATGAATTCTGCTCCGGCGCTGCTGCGGGACACGAGAGGCAAGGCTATAGACTGCGACAGAAAAATGGACAGGGTGTGTGGCAGTCCCTGAGGCTGGCCGGGGCTGGGGCCTGGCGCCGCCCCCTTCTGGAGCCTGGAAGCAGCGGTGGCCTGCGGCATCCACGGACACGGCACAGCCGCCTGGTGGATGCTGACACTGGAGCAGGTGAGGAGAGGGACCTGGATCAGAGGCAGCGCAGCGAGACTTGTGCCTGGGGCTCGAAGCCCGAACTGTCCTCCCTTGAAGCGGACCCAGGTTTGTGGCTGGGGTCAGGGGCTGCGTGGATGGGGGCATGAGGAGAGGCTGTCCTACAACTACCGTGGGTGTTGGCTAAGTGAAACGGGTAATGCAAAACTACATCTGCACAAAATGAAGGCCAGAGCACAGCCAACAACTCATGCCCTATGCAAACTAAATGAGGTAATGCATAGTCCATCAACAGATCCTATCAGAAAAGTAATACAAGCCAAAATTAGGGCAACTGCAGGCAATGCACAGCAGGCATTCCTGGGCAAAATTGACTCATTTTTAGATAAAGCACAATGCCAGGCCTATAAACGTATTTTCAAATCGCCTAAATACACTCATAACAGCCTAATTTGTTTGGAATTCGGACTGAAGCAACAAAGTAAAGAATGTTTGGGAATGCATGCAAAATATTACTATCAAGTACTAACAGCCTCAGCTGGAAGCATAGAGAGCACACTGAAGCCAATGTATGGGGGTCAATTAACCCATGGCAATGTTACATGGAGAAAGCAGTGGAAATGTTGGGTTTGGCAATTGAAAATTGGGACCAAGGGTCGCTAAACTATCTGGCCATTAAGAACTCAATTAATAACCAATGTTACCACCTGCTGCATAGAAATGACCTCGCGGAATATGTAACAGGAAGAGGTCCACCAGGGCTGTTAACATCATTTGCAGGGCATAAAACCCAGCCCTATCTCAATCAAGCTCTGGGAAGGAAACCACTCAAAAATATTGTATGCGCCAGATTAGTGCCCCTCCCAATTAAAGAATTAAACCCTAGTGGAAGTCCTTTGAACATAAAATCAGATGTAGAATCTGCAACTTCAAACATGAATCTTTGCTAAACTTTGGGGGGCTAGCCAGCCAACATGGCGGACGTGTCCGTGTAGAGCTCCGGTGATCACCCCTACTTATCCTGACAATTACCTTGTGGAGGCGCTTACACAGCCCATACTATTTGGGACTGGCGCGGGGACACATCGGGGAGCCCGTGGAGCAAAGCTGATCCTGAATTGAGCCCGCAGCTGCGGCAGTGGAGACTGTTGACAGGCGGATGCACAGAGGCTCGCGACGGAGTGGCGGGAATCACGCCTGGTGGCCGTTAGACCTGCCGGGTGCCGCTGCGGAGCGTTGGGTGCTGCTTTGAGCCTGGGCGGCCCATGAATTCTGCTCCGGCGCTGCTGCGGGACACGAGAGGCAAGGCTATAGACTGCGACAGGAAAATGGACAGGGTGTGTGGCAGTCCCTGAGGCTGGCCGGGGCTGGGGCCTGGCGCCGCCCCCTTCTGGAGCCTGGAAGCAGCGGTGGCCTGCGGCCTCCACGGACACGGCACGGCCGCCTGGTGGATGCTGACACTGGAGCGGGTGAGGAGAGGGACCTGGATCAGAGGCAGCGCAGCGAGACTTGTGCCTGGGGCTCGAAGCCCGAACTGTCCTCCCTTGAAGCGGACCCAGGTTTGTGGCTGGGGTCAGGGGCTGCGTGGATGGGGGCATGAGGAGAGGCTGTCCAGAGGAATGAGGCAAGCTGTGGAGATCGTCACTGGGCCGGACTGACCATTGTGTGGGCCACTGTGCAGTGTGGGCTGAGGGGAGGAGCGGTGTCCTTTGGCTGGCTGAGCTGGACGCCCTTGGGTTGTGACTCTTTGGACAGTATTGAGTACACATACATTGCCTCATAGAGCCCGGGCGCCATTTTGAGGCCGGCGCCATTTTAGCTGGTGCTGCTACTTGGGAGACCACCACCGGTGTGAGATTGACATTGCGGCCGAAGGGCGCCCAGATCTACACTGGGCAAGCTGGATTCCGTCGCTGTGGTGCTGAGACCTGCAATATCGGGAGGTATTGAGGTGGTGCAGTGGTGGCTAGCCGACGAGAGGACACTGGTGTAGAGGCCTTTGGAGACACAGAAAGGGCACATTTCTGCTGAGAGGTGCGGAGCAGGTCAGTCAACTGTTGGAGGCTCCTGGGGCCCGGCTGGGGCCAGCGCGCGGTCTGGACCGTTGACCTTTCTGGCCGCAGCTGGTGGCACTGGCCTGGTAAGGCGCCTTCTCATCCGGGACTCTGGTGGGGGCCTGGCGCTAGGAGGCAGGCGGCTGTCGGAAGGTGTGGATACCTTCTGCGCAACATCTGGCGATGGGCAGGCTCAGGGACAAGTCCCTGCAGAAACATCAGGGAGCTGATGGACCGGGCTGGTCACATGGGCCGCAGGGTGACGGTCTGGGCCTGGTGGCGGACCTTGCGGCCAAGATGGACACTGTGCTGGCAGCAGTGGAGCGCATAGGCACCTCATTGGAACAAACAACGGTATCACTGGAGGCCCGGATCAACAAGGTAACATCGGACTTTACTTTACTCCGCGCCGACCATCGAAAGCTGGCGGAGTCAGTCGCTGAGCAGCGCCAATCGATTTAAGAATTGCTACCTGTGGTGCACAATCATACTTCGGCACTTCAAGATGTCAGAGACAGAGTCCACGTCCTGGAAGAATGCATTGAGGACGCGGAAGGGTGATCTCAGCACAACAACAATCGGGTGGTAGGACTTCCAGAAGGAGAAGAGGGGAAGACCCAGAGGGGTACACGGAGAACTGGTTGCGGGACCTCCTGCCCTCGGAGGCACTGTCCCCGCACTTCGTAGTGGAAAGAGCGCACAGGGTGCCGACGCAGAGACCCCGACCCGGGGCTAGGCCTCGCCCGTTCCTCTTCAAGTTACTTAACTACCGTGACCGGGATGTGGTGCTGCGCGAAGCGAGGAAGCTAGACAATCTGACTATAGGGAACAGCCGTGTGATGTTTTTCCCAGATTACACAGCAATGGTGCAGCGACGGAGGAGCACATTTTTGGTGGTGAAAAAACAGTTGAGGGAACTGGGACTCCCATATTCCTTGCTGTTCCCCTCTCGTTTCCGTGTGATCACCAAGGAAGGGGTCCGTTTCTTCGACGAGCTGTCAGACGTCTGGAATTGGCTGAAGAAAATGGGGCAGTGGAAGGGCACACGACCTGCGGGTGCGGAGGAGGAGGGTGAATGGTAGGTGCAGAGATCGAGATGACACAGGAAACGAGGCACCCGTCGTGGACAGGGCAGTGGCCCAGCGGCTCCCAGTCTGGAGAAAATGCGACTAGAACGGCAGGAAGTGCTTGAAGCGGTGGTGAATCTGGGAACAGCACTGGGCGGGGTCTGAGTGGCCTCACAGACATGCAGCGACTCGGATTTGGGCGGCCCGTCATCACCATCAACTGTACTTTCTGAGGACATAGTCATGCCGGTGGTAACACCACATACTGCCGACCTTCTCATGTAATGCAATGTATGGTGAACATACCAGGGCTCATCAAAAACAATACAAGTATATGGAGGGTCACGGGGAATGTTTAATGACCTGTCTGCTCATACCCCAGACTACGATATATAACACACAACAGAGCTGACCAGGTCTGGAAAAAGTGTGTACCTGTACTGGCGAGGGTGCAAAAAGATGGATGCATGCATGAACATATGATGCTGAGAGTCACAGACTAGATGAATCCCATCAGACCACCCATTATGGTGGAATTTACGTCATGTGGGATATTACTGATCACTCCAAAACACAACCGACCATGTAGTGTCGATATGGACATGGATGTCAGAAAACTAGCCGTGATGTTCAACATGGAGTGATGTTTGATAAAGTGCAGTGCTTAGATGACAATAGTGAAATAAAATTGACTACCAGGGTGTTGTAAAATATTCAAAACACATTCCTTGTGCCAAGAGTTAAAAACACGCCGAGTAATAAGATTACCCTGTGGCGTAGTGTGAATCGGTCGACATGTTTCAGCCCAAGGGGCATTGCCCCGGCTTTCTTCAGGACCATAACTAGAAAATGCTACTGCAAACATGATTGAGAATGTTAAATCAACAAAAGACAATGTACTAATAAATAGATACATATCTACCAGGAACCATCACATTTGAATGTCCACTGGAAGGAAAGTAGAACATCTTCTTCCTAAGAAAACAGAGATTGTTTTACAACAACACCATCTATCAATGATACATACATATAAATACACATAAGCCGCACAGGCAGTACACACTTGCATGAATGATTTGCATTCAGCGTGATATGAAAAGCTTAATAGCTCAAACAACATGAGGCATTTCCTCATGGTGCTACTCACCCAGCTTTGTGTGGGTGAAGACCTCACCTCACCCGGCAACCGCTCGGGAGTATGAGGCCCCGCTCTATAGTGTAGAAAAAAGGAAACCATGAGTACACAGCTCTATAGCTTGGTTACTAAAGCTGGGTGAGTAGCACCATGAGGAAATGCCTCATGTTGTTTGAGCTATTAAGCTTTTCATATCACGCTGAATGCCAATCATTCATGCAAGTGTGTACTGCCTGTGCGGCTTATGTGTATTTATTTGTATGTATCATTGATAGATGGTGTTGTTGTAAAACAATCTCTGTTTTCTTAGGAAGAAGATGTTCTACTTTCCTTCCAGTGGACATTCAAATGTGATGGTTCCTGGTAGATATGTATCTATTTATTAGTACATTGTCTTTTGTTGATTTAACATTCTCAATCATGTTTGCAGTAGCATTTTCTAGTTATGGTCCTGAAGAAAGCCGGGGCAATGCCCCTTGGGCTGAAACATGTCGACCGATTCACACTACGCCACAGGGTAATCTTATTACTCGGCGTGTTTTTAACTCTTGGCACAAGGAATGTGTTTTGAATATTTTACAACACCCTGGTAGTCAATTTTATTTCACTATTGTCATCTAAGCACTGCACTTTATCAAACATCACTCCATGTTGAACATCACGGCTAGTTTTCTGACATCCATGTCCATATCGACACTACATGGTCGGTTGTGTTTTGGAGTGATCAGTAATATCCCACATGACGTAAATTCCACCATAATGGGTGGTCTGATGGGATTCATCTAGTCTGTGACTCTCAGCATCATATGTTCATGCATGCATCCATCTTTTTGCACCCTCGCCAGTACAGGTACACACTTTTTCCAGACCTGGTCAGCTCTGTTGTGTGTTATGAACATACCAGGGCCCCTACCCTTGGTTTGGCACTAGATTGTGTCATGTTTCTCCTATTGTGGCTATGCGCGCAGTTGTGAAATGGTTACTATTCTCTACACGTGCTCGGACTGCTGCGAAAACTGCGAGGTTGCTAGGTTGAGGGTGCCATAGCGAGGCTGGAGTTAGCGGGAGGGAGCTATGTGTTTATTCCACTAGCGGGCTTCCCTGCAGGTGCCTCACGCTGGCCCGGCGTGATCACAAGCACTATATATCCCAAGCACCTCTCATGTTATCAAGTGATTTGAGTTAGGGGTGTAGGGTAATGTGGTTAATGGCAGCACACCCACCCAGACAGCAACCGCGCTGACTTAACCTACTGCTGTGTGGTGGATCTTGTTAAGGTTTGGACTTATGCCCTATCGGGGACACGCCCATCTTGTTCTATTGTTTGTGTTAGTTCACATGTTCCTGTTGCGGCACACTGAGCTTCCTTTCCCCGCTGGCGCTCATAGGCCCCCTTCTGAAGCGCTCCCTTGCTCCTGAGTGCGTGCAAAAAGACCTGACGCATACGAACGTAATGACCTGGAACATCCGCGGAATGCACACCCCGTCCCGCCGTTATTCGGTGTTTTCATACCTACAGCGCCATGGGGTGGGGATTGCTCTCCTCCAGGAGACTCACATGACACTGGTTGAGCTGGATAAACTGCGCAGGCGTTGGAGGGGGCAGAAATTCGGAACAACCTTCTCTGACCATGCGCGCGGCACCCTGGTTTGGGTGCGGGCGGGTGTCCCCTTCAAATGCATGGAAGCGTTGGTGGATCCTGCGGGCAGGTATACCCTAGTGCGGGGGAGATTGAACGGACAGGAAATCCTGTTGGGATCCCTTTATGCCCTCCTACTTAGAGAACCTGAACCACGTCCTACATCCTTTTTCAGGCCTCCCTTAGCTAGTGGGCGGGGATTTTAACATGGTGCTGGATGTGAGCCTGGACCGGTCTTTCCCTTCCCTCCGGGCTGCGACAGTGACATCACATACGCAAGTGTTTGGGGACTGGCTTGTGCACTGGGGGTTGTGTGACCTTTGGTGCGCGCAGCATCCCACAGATAGAATTTACTCCTACTACTCCACAGTCCATGACTTGCATGTCCGATTGGATCGGATATTAGGCACTCAGTCGTTGCTCCCGCTCCTTGCCAAGACAGAATACCTAAGGAGAACACACTCTGATCACAATCCCCTATGGTTCCAGATCAGCTGGGAGGCAGACTGCCCGCCCGTACCCACGTGGCGGCTGCAGCCTGCTGCGCTCGAGGATGCTGAGTTTTGATCCTCGCTGGGCACGGCTATTTTAACTTATTTCGAGGCTAATGAGGGGGCGGCGGGTAGTGCAATGGTGGAGTGGGAGGCACATAAAGCAGTCATTCATGGGCACTGTATGGGGGCCACATGGAATATTCGAAAGATGCTATTGGCCTCCGTAGCGCATCTAGAGTCAGAGCTCCTCCAATATGAGAGGGAGGGTGAGGGGACGGGTGAGCACTCGCGCAAGCTAAGAGACCTGCGCACCAAGCACACAGAGCTAATGGAGAAGCTGTGCTGCCACAACTACGCGGCGCACACGGCAGGATACATGCCAGGGCAGACAGAGCTGACCGGCTGCTAGCCTGGCTGGTGCAGAGTGAGGGGGTGATGGTATACACCCAGCGAGAAATTCACTGCGCTCTGACCGAACACTATAAGCAGCTCTATAAGGCTCGTGGCAATGGCCCCCGGCAGGCGCTGGACACGCTCTTAGACGCTGTCACCCTGACCGCGGCAACTGAGGGACACAGGGGCGAGCTTAATGCCCCCTCACACTGGAAGAGGTAGGAGATGCAATCGGGGACATGGCGTCTGGTAAAACCCCCGGTCCGGATGGCCTACCTGCCGAATACTATAAGGCGAACAAGGATATTTTGGCGCCCCGCTCCTCCAGCTGTATAATACCGCTGTAAGTGAAGGTTCGTTCCATCCGTCCATGCGGAAAGCATTCCTGGTCCCAAGCCGGACAGGGACCACACTGCAATAGCTTCGTACAGGCCACTGGCAACGCTTAATACAGACTATAAAGTCTTTGAGAAAATTCTTGCAGAGCGGCTTGCGGTAGTGGTCCCTCATTTAGTGCACCCCGATTAAAACGGGTTTGTGCCGGCGAGATCTAAATCCCTGAATCTCAGGAGGTTCTTTAGGATGGTGGCTGAAGCAACAAAGGAATGGCCTAGGGCGGGGTGCCTGATAATAGACTTGGAAAAGGCCTTTGACTGCCTGGAGTGGGGGTACCTGGCTACGGTGCTCTCATGCTATGACCTTGGTGTGGGATTTCTACAGATGGTTCAGCTCCTCTACAAAAATCCTGTGGTTAGGGTGCGGCTGGGCCCATATATTTCGGAAGCGGTGGCGGTGGGCCGGGGCAGGAATGTATAACCAGACTTGAGAGAGTTATACAATGACAGAATTACATTTGCATATCAAAGATCACGCAATCTAAAAGAAATTTTGAATGGTCCTAGCAAAGAAAAAAAATCATACAAAGGAATATCCAGATGTCATAATTGTGTTCATTGTGGAAACATAATTATAGGCAATCAGTTTACACATCCCACGAAAGGATATAAAATTGACTTACAACACTCGGCCACATGTGATACTAAGAACATCATTTATGCTATAAAGTGTCCTTGCGGCAAAGTTTATGTGGGACAAACTGAACGGAAACTAAAAGTGTGCATCACAGAGCACAAAAGCAATATCAGACTATCAAATACAAAATCAACGGTGGCTAACCACTGGACTGAATCACGCCACCAAATTTCACAATTAAGATGCACGATTCTTGAGGTGGTAAAACAACGCCACGACGTGGATCCTAATAAACATAGACTACAAAGAGAGTTTTTTTGGATCAAAAAACTAAATACCCTACAACCTGTGGGGATGAATGACAGGATCGAATATACTTGTTTCTTATAAAACTATTTGATCATGTTTGGCATGGGGGCAATGACTGTTCTCCCCCCTAAGGTCCTTTTGTGAAGCAGATCATAAACCTGTTGACGTCATACAGTATCACAGGAATTACCATGCTTTATTCAGGTTGCATAAGGCAGATAATACACATCAGAGTCTGATGTTTTTCACAATATGTCATCGTAATAGGTTGAATGTTCAATGTTTTATATTGTATATATTTCTTTTGTTCCGGACACACACTGTATGAAACCGTTTTTGCATTTATTGAATTCAGACACATTTACGCGCAGTTTGTGTTGTGAAGCCATTACACTCAGGTCATGTGACCCACGTCACATGCAAAGGCCTCAGCAGTCTATTGGTCAAACAGTTCAGGGAAGTTATTATACTCGTGTCATGTGACCGCCGTCACATGTAAAGTTCCTTGTACGCTATTGGTTAAAAGGTTAGTGAAGCCGGTTGTTCATGGCTTCCGAAGCGTTCACGGAGACGCTCTGTCCCTCATCTTCAAGTAAGTGTTATAGCAGGTTTAGAGATTGCAGGCATGTGGTGAAAGGTTTGACCTGAATTACGTGTATTTTTAGAAGTGTTACTTTAAACATTCAATGATCCATTCGTATTACGATGCATGCCCGAACTTTGTGAAGGAATTTCCGCTATGGTTTTGTTTTTTTCTACGTTGTGAGAAAGCCTTCTATTTCAAGTTTGACTATGTAGTTTTAACTAGTCAATGTTACGCTACCCACAGCCATCGTTATGTCATTTTATTAATTGTACTCTGCAGAGAATCGAGCGTTTTGCACATGATTGCACTTATAATGATTACCTGACATTATGTTTAGTAGGTGACTAACCTGGTCCTGTATGATTTCCTTACAGACCCCTGAGGAAGGGTCCTTGTTTCTTTGACCCGAAATGCATTGGGTGTTTTGTTGAAGATTGGGAAATGAATTTAACAACATGACAAGATGAACGCATTGATTATCAGAAAGTTGAAAATAAACGTCTAAATCATCCACAAAACTGAATGATGTTTTGAATTACAATCAGTTACAAATAATTAAAGGAACAATTGGTTCCACGTGTGATTGAGCGCGCCTCTTCGTGAGAAGGTCTCTTCTCACTCTATTCCACTGTTGTTCCAAGGCACGGATTGACGACGTGCAGCAGATGCAGTGCCAACCAGAACGTTTGAATGAATTTTGAAGAAGTATTTTGAAAGAGTGCACAGGGATAACACAGATTTATAATTTTGCCACAGTCAACCTCATCCCTGATTGCACCACCGCAATCATGCAATTAGACGACATTGCCTTGCTAACAAGCAACAAAGCTAACATTTCAAAAAGCCGATAAGGGAGGTGCCCTCATCGTGATGGACACTGATTTCTACATCAACAGTGTGAATAACCATGTCGACAATCAGAATATTTATTTACCTTTGGAGCAAGATCACACACAAGAATATCAAGCCATCCTACAGAAAATAATTGATCATGCAAAAGAAATGAATTGGATCAGTGAGAAAACCAAAAGATTTTTTGAAGTGAAATACCCGAGAAGACCGCGACTTTACATGTTGCCAAAAATTCATAAGGATCCTGTAAATCCTCCATTCAGACCCATAGTCTCGGCTTGTGGCTCCATCTCGGAGCCGATGGGAAGATTTGTTGACAAGTTCCTACAGCCCATTGTCCAAAAGTGTGTAACCTACATCAAGGATACGACAGCCTTTTTGAAACTATTACAGGCAATTGAATTCAAGGAAGATTCTACCTACCTATAGTGTACTATAGACGTAGTATCTTTATACACATCGATTCCGCACAGTGAGGGGATTGAAGCTTTGGAGTGGAGCTTATTACAGAGTGATTTGGATGAACCACAACAAGTTTTAATTTTGGAATTAATGCATTTCGCCTTGTTCTACAGTTATTTCGAATGTCAGGGAAGATTCTTCAACCAGTGTAACGGTACATCCATGGGCTTTGGGGGGGCGCCCTCATATGCCAATATTTATATGCACAAATTTGAACAAGATCACATTCTGGAAAATCCCTGTTGGACAAATGATTTAGTAGTATTCAAGCGCTACATTGACGACATATTTCTAATTTGGAAAGGACAAAAGTGTGACTTATTAAACAACATTGAGCGATTGAATACACACAATGAAAGGATTAAATTCACGTATACTGTTGATGAATCATCCATAGTTTTTCTTGATGTAAAAGTTGCATTGCACAACAACAAATTGAGTACCAAAGTGCACATCAAACCAACTGATCTGAACTCATGTCTATTATTCCAAAGTTTTCACCCGGAGACATTAAAAAACATCTGCCTACATCCCAATACACTAGATTGAAGCGGATAACTAGCAATGAAGCAGATCTACACACATCATTTGAGATTCAGACTAAAAAATATCGCACAAGGGGGTATCCAGAAACCATCTTAAATGAATCCTTAGATAGGGTGAAAGCAAAATCCAGGGAGACGCTACTTGAGACAAATGTTCTACGTAACACAAACAAAACTGTATGTGTGCTAAAATATTCCACGGAAGCAACAAGAATCAAGCGAATTCTGAACCAACACTGGGCATTAATTACAAGAGAACCAGACTTGAGAGAGTTATACAATGACAGAATTACATTTGCATATCAAAGATCACGCAATCTAAAAGAAATTTTGAATGGTCCTAGCAAAGAAAAAACATCATACAAATGAATGTCCAAATGTCATAATTGTGTTCATTGTGGAAACATAATTATAGGCAATCAGTTTACACATCCCACGAAAGGATATAAAATTGACTTACAACACTCGGCCACATGTGATACTAAGAACATCATTTATGCTATAAAGTGTCCTTGCGGCAAAGTTTATGTGGGACAAACTGAACGGAAACTAAAAGTGCGCATCACAGAGCACAAAAGCAATATCAGACTATCAAATACAAAATCAACGGTGGCTAACCACTGGACTGAATCACGCCACCAAATTTCACAATTAAGATGCACGATTCTTGAGGTGGTAAAACAACGCCACGACGTGGATCCTAATAAACACAGACTACAAAGAGAGTTTTTTTGGATCAAAAAACTAAATACCCTACAACCTGTGGGGATGAATGACAGGATCGAATATACTTGTTTCTTATAAAACTATTTGATCATATTTGGCATGGGGGCAATGACTGTTCTCCCCCCTAAGGTCCTTTTGTGAAGCAGATCATAAACCTGTTGACGCCATGCAGTATCACAGGAATTACCATGCTTTATTCAGGTTGCATAAGGCAGATAATACACATCAGAGTCTGATGTTTTTCACAATATGTCATCGTAATAGGTTGAATGTTCAATGTTTTATATTGTATATATTTCTTTTGTTCCGGACACACACTGTATGAAACCGTTTTTGCATTTATTGAATTCAGACACATTTACGCGCAGTTTGTGTTGTGAAGCCATTACACTCAGGTCATGTGACCCACGTCACATGCAAAGGCCTCAGCAGTCTATTGGTCAAACAGTTCAGGGAAGTTATTATACTCGTGTCATGTGACCGCCATCACATGTAAAGTTCCTTGTACGCTATTGGTTAAAAGGTTAGTGAAGCCGGTTGTTCATGGCTTCCGAAGCGTTCACGGAGACGCTCTGTCCCTCATCTTCAAGTAAGTGTTATAGCAGGTTTAGAGATTGCAGGCATGTGGTGAAAGGTTTGACCTGAATTACGTGTATTTTTAGAAGTGTTACTTTAAACATTCAATGATCCATTCGTATTACGATGCATGCCCGAACTTTGTGAAGGAATTTCCGCTATGGTTTTGTTTTTTTCTACGTTGTGAGAAAGCCTTCTATTTCAAGTTTGACTATGTAGTTTTAACTAGTCAATGTTACGCTACCCACAGCCATCGTTATGTCATTTTATTAATTGTACTCTGCAGAGAATCGAGCGTTTTGCACATGATTGCACTTATAATGATTACCTGACATTATGTTTAGTAGGTGACTAACCTGGTCCTGTATGATTTCCTTACAGACCCCTGAGGAAGGGTCCTTGTTTCTTTGACCCGTAATGCATTGGGTGTTATGTTGAAGATTGGGAAATGAATTTAACAACATGACAAGATGAACGCATTGATTATCAGAAAGTTGAAAATAAACGTCTAAATCATCCACAAAACTGAATGATGTTTTGAATTACAATCAGTTACAAATAATTAAAGGAACAATTGGTTCCACGTGTGATTGAGCGCGCCTCTTCGTGAGAAGGTCTCTTCTCACTCTATTCCACTGTTCATAGGGCCTACCTCACGCCTGCGCTCATTAATAGGGCATTTCCACCGCGTGGATGCATCCTGCCCCAAATGCGGAGAGTTAGACGCGGGATCCTTCACCTCTTATGGAGCTGCCCTAGGCTGAGCTCCTACTGGAGTGTAATCGGCGAGCTGCTCAGCGGATGCACTGGGCGCTCTATACCCCTCGACTGGCCGGAATACATTTTGCACCAGTTCCGGAGACCGCCTAAAGACAAGGTGTCCTCCCGCTTTTTAGATCTGGGGATGGTGGTGGCTACGCGCCTCCTCACGATGCGCTGGAAGGCGAGTGATCCACCAAGCGCACAGGCGTGGACCTCCTCCTTTCAGGCATGGGCCCGGGCAGAGTGGACAGCCATATGCAGGGAGGAGACGGTGGGGCTCCGAAAAGAACCAATGGCGGAGCACTGGGAGCGTATGCTTAATGCCTTGCAGCCGGCGGGTGGGGCTGGGGGCGTAGGTGCTGTGGAGGACTAAATGTCACTATTTGGGATTGGGGAGCGCCGCGGGTTACTCTCCTGCCAAATAGGATGGCTTGACACCGTCATTGACTCCTGGGGTCACATAGGATTCAGGCGCAAGTCCAGTTAAGATTGGGGCGCGTGCGTGTATGAGGGGGGGTAGCCTGGGGGGAAGGGGGGAGAGAATTAATAGGTACCAGCGTTAAGGGTTTTGCCGCTATTGTTTTCTTATGCTTTTCCTTTTATAGTTTACGCACAGTTGTTGTATAAAAGCCATTTCTGTGCACAAACCTGGAGCTGGGAAGATCCACCCTCAACTATGCTCATGCACAAAAACGCAATGTGCGGACAGTTATGGACCTACTTTGGGGCGGCTGACCCGACAACATGTGTTTTGCCTGTATGGGGCGGGTATCCTTCCTTCTTAATTCATATGTGGTCTTGGACTTCCTAATCATACACTACCATGCCTTTAAATGCATACCTGACATGCCCAATTACTAGGCTATTAATGTTGAAATATCTAATGTACTGTGATACCTTTTCAAAATGCTAATAAACAGATTTGACAAAAAAAAATGAATCTTTGCTAAACTTTATTTGTTGCTGTCCCTGTATGCTTCAGCCCCGTAAGAACCTTTAAAAAAAATATGACTGCGTAACGGGATCCGGACAGTGAAAGAAGCTACCTCGGTTCTCTTTTCCTGCACCCTACCATCAGACTTGGCCAGGTTTGGGAGATATATATGGCCGAGCTCCGACGTAGGATTTTGGAAGAAGAGGGGCCGGGCAATACAAAAGACAGTCTGGTTTTTCAAACAAGCAGTCTCTAGTAACCAGATTGTGAAGAGGCCATTTTAACTACCAAGCCTTAAGTACCCGTATCAAATTTGCAAAAAGGTTGAACTGGCAATCTCTCGCCATTTTACTAATGTATATAAGCCATCCATTTACTATGTTTGATAGTGCTGTATGTAAATTCACTTCTTTTATGAATGCCTTTTATACAATGGTTGTTTTAACTCTCTTTTAAATTGTATGCAAGTCATATTGCAAATGGTTTTAGGTAACTGTTCAATATAAATAAAAACTCATTCAGGCATTTACTATAATACAAAGGGAACTTTTTCTGAGGTGTCAGTGGTGTGCTTCCTTCCCATCCCCCTGCACTGTTAAAACACCTTCCAAAGTGAAATGGCTGATGATCTTTGGGATGCACCAGCATACCAGTACCAGGAGTGGTACTGACCTGATGAAATACAAGAAACATATGAAGCCCCCCCTAAGTAGGCTTGTTATGACCTGCTGAAGAAGGGCAATCACCCAGTAACGCATGTACAATCACATGTCTGTACCAGCCCTCCGCATACCACTGCAGTACTTTCAATTAGAACAAGCATATGTGCTGCTTTGATTTTTGCTACTCTGGCACTTTGCTCAGCCTTTGCATTCCTGGACAAGGGGCATGAAGAATAGGAAAGCAAATGCTTCCCTTTCTGAAGTCATGCCTGTGAAGAACAACATTTCTTTTTCAGTGGTGTGATGATATGGCAGTGAATAACTGCATTTTATCCATTCTTTACAAAAACATGACTTGGTGACAAAAAAATACAAAATGTTAGTACAAAATTACTTACCTGCCTTCAGCTTAATGTAGGAGTAGTCCAGGAGGTCCTGCTATCACAAGGTTAGCCTGGCAAGTGGTGCTGTAACTCTGGCCATGCCTGTAGCCATTATGAGGGGAGGCATTGCAGCATTGAAAAAATAAGTACTACCTCCTCTTCCTATAGTGCACTACATGACACTTCTCTGGTACCAGTGAGGCTGGGTCCCCACTTCTTTAGCTACCTCCTTCCATGAAGTCCTGATGGGTGGATGACAAATAAACATTAAAAACAATAAGAAATTCTCTAGAAAGAAAAGTACAAAAGAAATGCTCAGGGAAGACACACCAGGACATAGTATGGCCAACGGGTTTTGGTGTTTTGTGAAATCATTTTCAGGGAAGTGTATGGAATATCCTTAAACTTAATGTACAATTTCAGTAGTCATTCCGTTTTAGAACAATTGACATTATGGAGCAGAAGTGAGGTCAAGAGACAGCTGCAGGTTTCCAGGCATACTTTTAGGGATGTTATGTGATATCACCTGCAGATATAATTCCACCAATGCATACGTTTACTACATAGCGTAGAATTCCACACAGGGGGAAGGCTGCCTTTTGTGCACATGCATTTTTTCTAGGTGGGGAAAGCATTTCTCCTTGTGTTGAAAACAGTTGCTCTTCGTCTCCAGTAGATTTGGTGATGATCTGTTCCCCTTGCAATCTTGGAAGGGAAGGTACTCTATCACTTGGCTGGAGTAAAACTCCGACCATTTCGTGGAAAGGGTTTGATCAGAGTTGTAGAATGACAGCATATGTCCAAGATTGTAGTCATTCACAATATTCCAAGGAGTACCACACCATGGCACACCCCCTTCCCTACTCTTGAATAGAGTTTACAAATGCAGATTTCTCTGCAATCATACTGGAGAAAGCATTAGTAAATTCATTTACATCCTCCAGCAAGATATGGCACTTCGTTAGGCCCTATGAAATGGCTTGTTCAGAACACGACTCTTAATTATTGGAGCTTAAGAAAAACAATTTATGTGCGTTAGTAGAACTATGTTTTACGTTATCGAAAGGCAGTAAGTCTGTAAATGTTTTTAATCCACCAGGAGTCAGGGTTATGCCTCAAATGACTCCTCAATTTTGAAACTTTCTCTTTTATGACAGTGAGTGTCCTCTCATTTTCAAAAACTGGGCATGCCTGTAGAACTTTTTAAATTTGACTGCCCTAAAGTTTTTGTGTGTGCATTAGTATTCACCAAGTTAAATAACATTTTTTGTATCGGAGAGTGACTCCAGTATTAGGAAGGTAAGCTGGGGATGGCTTACATTTTAGGCTGCATATTTCAAAAGTAACTGTGGCTGACTTAAGCGAGGCTGCACCAATTGAAAACAGTGCACTTAATGGTATAAGACTTAAGGCTATAGTATGGAAGACCTTGCCACTCGTCGACCTCTGCACTTTTTGCTATGACCTGGAAGGATGTGATAGAGAATGGCACTCTCAGTTTCAGGTGCCGCCAAGTAATGCACTACAACGTAGTCATGGGGCATCATGGTCCCATCCACAGAGACCTTATGGTGGGGAGATTCCAATGTTGGATTCTTCTCACGAACACTTTTTTCAGACATCAGAGGGTTTTTCACTGCCATTCTTTTAATAATGCGATCATTAGTGTTCATGGTTGATGTTCACTCACCTATTTTGGCTCAGCCATAAGGTTCCAATTCCGCAGCTTGTGGTGAGTGTGTTCAAAAGAAGTTGATTCTATAACATGTGTATAGCAAAAGAAAAACCTGGCAAAAGCTTGAGAAATGTGCTTCTGATTTCCAAAATTCTTTGCTACACACTGGTTATTAGGCTGGGGAGAATATTTGCTAATTCATAAACATTTCCACTGTCACCTTATCTATGAATGAGCAACTTAAACTCTGAGGGTCTTATTTATGAGAGCACTGCATCACTTTTGCACCACATAAAGTTCTGAAGGGCTCTGAATCTGATTTCTGAAGCCGAGGAAAACCACCCTGCGTGGTTTTGATTGGCCACATAATTCTTGCGTAAGGCAAGAATTGACCCTACCAGGTAGGTCTCTCCCCCTCCGCACAGCAGCGCCTGTGTCTCCCTGCTCCAGGTGCCACTGCTGAGGAAGTTCGAGGCCCTCCACCACCCGCAGGCTACCACCTGTGCCTCATCCCTGGTGGCCAGTGGTAGGCCATAGGTAGGTTTGTTCATCCTCCGCTTTATTGCTTTTATTGTATTGCCTGTATTTTCATTGTTGTGTCTATGACTGCCGTTGTCTGTCTTCCCCCGCTGCATCTAAGTGGTCCATGTCCCTTTTTCTTCCCTCTGTTCCCCTCGCTGTCCTCATGCTCTCTCTGCCCAGTTTTTCCTTCTGTTCCCCTCGCTGCCCCGTGCCTTCTGTTCTTAGCTGCCCCTGTATTTCTGTATTCTGTGTTTTGCCTCTGTGCCACTCGTTTTTCCGGTATTTCTGTGCTCTTTTTGCCTTCTGTGCCACTCATTTTCCCCTCATTTTTGGGCCTCTTTTGCCTTTTGTTCCACTCGTTTTTTGTGCCCTTCTGCCCTCTGTTCCCCTTGTTTTTTGTGCCCTTCTGCCCTCTGTGCCACTCATTTTTCCCTCGTTTTTGTGCCCCTTTTGCCTTCTGTTCCACTCGTTTTTGTGCCCTTCGGCCCTCTGTTTCACTCGTTTTTTTGTGACCTTCTGCCCTCTGTCCCACTCGTTTTTCCCTCGTTTTTTGTGCCCTTCTGCCTTCTGTTCCACTAATTTTTTGTGGTCTTCTGCCCTCTGTTCCACTCATTTTTGTTTTGCCTTCTGCCCTCTGTGCCACTCGTTTTTCTCTTGTTTTTGTGCCCCTTTTGCCTTCTGTTCCACTAATTTTTTGTGCCCTTCTGCCCTCTGTTCCACTCGTTTTTTGTGCCCTTCTGCCCTTTGTGCCACTTGTTTTTCCCTCGTTTCTGTGCCCACTTTTCCTTCTGTTACCTTTGTTTTCCCTCACCGCCCTCGCCTCAGCTTCTCTTGTGGCCCCGCCCCCTGACTGCCCACAGCCCATTCGCTGCCCCCTCCTCCGACCTCCCTGCTGCTCCTCCCTCCCACCTCCCCATATATGCTGGCTGCTGTGCGACAGCGCTGCTGCCACGCCGAAGGTGCGCCTAAAGCAAGCCCGTCTGCACCCGTCCGCGTCTGGACCGCGCCCAGCACCAGAACCCCTGGCCCCCGCCACGATAACCACAATGCCTGCACTCTGCATGCTCTCAACTCTGGACGGAGCCACACCTGCTTCAAGGCCACCCCAAAACGTACACCCTGCCCCTTCACCTGCCGGAACTGCAGCTACACCAGCCTCAGAGCCGACGAACCACCCGCCAAGAAAGACCCCAACCACCTCCAATGCATACTACTGAACACCCGCTCCGCACGCAGGCATGCTGTCGAGCTCTGGGACCTGCTCGACACAACATTCCAGCTCGTCGCCTTCTTGACAGAGACCTGGTTTAACGACTTCTCCTCACCCGACATCGCCATAGCCATCCCAGACGGCTACAAGATCACCCGCAGAGACCACACCAATGGAGTCGGAGGAGGAATCACCATCGTCCACAAGAATATCATCAGGGTCTCGACTAGCACCGACGACGCGCTCAGCACCGACGAACACATGTATTTCCAGATACACACAGACCCTAACTCCACCCTCAGAGGCACCCTCGTCTACCGACCCCAGTTCAGTGACTCCATCGCCGATTTGATCAGCACACATGCACTGAACTCCACCAACTACATCCTCCTCGGAGACGGGAACTTTCCTCTTGAGAACAACAACGACAAAAACTCCACAACCCTAATGGATACCCTCGCCAACCTCAGAATGAAGCAACTCGTCACAACACCCACCCACTCAGCCGGCCACACGATCTACCCCGTCTTCTCCTCAAGCCTGCACGTCTCCGTCAGCCACACCACTGAACTCCTTTGGACCGACCACCGCTGCATCCACTTCGCCTTCCAGAAACCTACCACACACCACCGCACCTAACAGATCCCCCGCCGCTGCTGGAGCAAAATAACTGAAGACCAACTACACGCAAACCTTGCTCTCAGCCCACCCACCGAACCCTCCAACATCGACGACGCTGTCCACAGCCTCAGATGCTGGATCGAGGACTGCACCAACACCCTCGCCCCGCTGAAGAAACCCCCCCCCACAGAGACACCAGTAAAAGGGCCAGCTGGTTCACCCCAGAACTTCTAGCCTCCAAGCAAGCCTGCCGGAAACTAGAGAAGAAATGGCACTGTGAACAAACCCCAGACAGCCACGCAGCACACACGGATACCATCCGCAACCACCAGCACCTCATCAGGGCGGCCTAGAGGACCTCCTTCATTGACTGCCTTGACAACAACGCACACAATAGCAAGGAGCTCTTCAACATTGTGAAGGAACTCTCCAACCCCAGCTTTAACACCAACGACATCCCGCCGTCGCAAGCCCTCTGCGACTCCCTCGCCACTTTCTTCCACCGCAAGATAGCAGACATCCACGACAGCTTCAACACCCAGACAGCCCTAACAGACAGCAACACAACAGACCCTCCGCAAACCATCGACCATGACCCCCTGCTAGCCATGGCCAGCGTGAGCATCGATGACACCATCAAGACCATGCACACAATCCACTCCGGCTCTCCGTCAGACCCATTCCCGCACCACGTCTCCAACAGAGCAAGCAGCTCCATCGCACCCCACCTGCGCAACGTCATCAATCTCTTCTTCGAGACCGCGACCTTCCCAGAGATCTGGAAACACGCAGAGATCAATGCCCTATTCAAAAAACCTAAGGCAGACCCAAGAGACGTCAAGAACTTCCGGCTCATCTCTTTGCTCCCCTTCCCAGCCAAGATCATTGAGAAAACCGTCAAGAGACAGCTAACCCAATACCTCGAATAAAACAGAATCCTGAACCCTTCCCAGTCAGGGTTCCGCAGAAACCACAGCACCGAGACTGCCCTCATCACCACCACCGATGACATCAGGACCCTGTTGGACAACGACGAGACCTCAGCACTCATCCTCCTAGACCTCTCTGCCGCCTTCGACACCATCTGTACTGCACACTACGCGCACATCTCCGTGCTGCAGGGATCTGAGACAAGGCTCTGGATTGGATCACCTCCTTCCTCTCCGGCAGAACCCAGAGCATCCACCTCCCCCATACTGTTCCAAAGCCGCCGAGATCATCAACAGAGTACCCCAGGGATCCTCCATCTGCCCGATGCTGTTCAACATTCACATGGCCCGGCTCGCACACGTAGCCCGACAGCACAACCTCAACATAATCTCCTACGCCAACAATACTCAGCTGATCCTCTCCCTCACCAAGGACCCGATCACTGACAAAGCCAACCTCCACAAAGGAGTGAAAGCCATCACCGACTGGATGAAGACCAGCCGCCTGAAGCTGAACTCGGACAAGACGGAGGTCCTCATCCTCAGTTCCAACCCTCCAGCCTGGGACGACTCCTGGTGGCCGACGACACTGGGGGCAGTCCCGACACCCACCAACCACGCACCCAACCTGGAAATCACCCTTGACTCAACGCTCTCAATTGCTGTCTCCTCCTCTTGCTTTAACATCCTCCGCATGCTCCGCAAGATCTACAGATGGATCCCGACACATACAAGAAAGACAGTCACCCAGGCCCTCGTCAGCAGCAGACTCGACTGCGGAAAAGCCCTCCACAGAGGAGCCTCGACCAAGCTCATCAAACGATTAAAACGCATTCAAAATGCCTCGGCACGACTGATCTACATTACCCCCCACCTGAGAAACCTGCACTGGCTCCCCATCAACAAGAGGATATCCTTCAAGCTCCTCACCCACACACACACACAAGGCACTCCACAAGACCTGCCCAGCCTACCTTAAAAGACGGCTCTCCTTCTACATCCCCAACCACCAGCTACGCTCCACCGGCATCTCACTCGCCACCGTCCCGCACATCTGAAGAACAACCACTAGTGGGAGAGCCTTCTCCCACCCCGCCACCAAGACATGGAACATCCTCCCACTGAGCCTACGACAGACCCAAGACCTGCTGACCTTCAGGAGGATACTCAAGACCTGGCTGTTTGATCAGTAGTGCCACCCCCAGCGCCTTGAGACCCTCGCAGGTATGTGGTGCGCTTTACAATGATTGATTGATTGATTGATTAAACACAGTGCAAATTACTGCATTGCCTTACTTTGTGTGTGGGCGGCGTTCCATGGGTATTCCGGTGGGTTTTCCAGGCAACACGATTTGTTTTGATGCTGCCAAAGATTAAAAAAATTATGTAGACATGAGAAAATGCCAAATATTTACACCTCGCAAGGTGAGACGTAACAAGGATAAATATCTTCATCTATCTTTATTTTCTCCTCATTCTATGTGTGCTGCATGTTTCGATTGTTTTGTGCGGCAAGGCACCCCACCCTCCACAAAAACAATACTTCATGCAACGGAGACACCCTTGCACCATTTTGCAAGGATGCCGGTGTTGGCGCTAGGCTGCTAAAATGGGGCATATGCAGGAAGAAAGGAGAGAAATGTACCGTTTTGCATAAATAAGGTGTATTTCTGCCCTTCAATTTAGCATAGGTACCTAGCTGCACTGACCTACATCAAAGTCCCGTAAATGAGGGCCTGAGTATATATACTGTTGAAATCGTAGTAAACAGGAATGAAAGAAGGTGTCCTATTCTCACTTTCACCCCATCTCTGCATTATTTAAGCTTTGTGTAACATGTACATGTGAAGTGTTGCAAACATTTTTTTCTTTTCTCCTACAAACTAGTTTTTCCACACGTTTCATTTAATTGTCACCTATGTGTTTTTTTGAATGCAGCAAATGCATTGCAACATGTCTGTGATTGCCCCAAATGTATACTACTTGAAGGCATTCACAGAATTGCGATTCTCATATTAATATGACTAGAGAATCTGGATTTCATTAAAGACACGGAGGCTGACATTATGCATTATTCCTTTAATGCAGTCTAAGCAGCTGCTTACATCACAATATTAAAAGGTTCCTGTTAGAAATGGGATCTCTGGATGGCTGAGGCTTGCGCCAAAGCCAGGCAGAGACCACCACTCTAGTGAGGGCAAGGGAGTTACACGCCAAGAATAACCCCTGCTCACCCGCTTGGCAACGCGACACGAGCAGTAAGGCTTATCCCGGAGGCAATGTGCAAAGCATTTGCGCACGCACCCACCAGCAACAACATCCCAGGCCCCCCACAAAAGGAACTCCACACAAGCTTATATCACAAATAGCCTTTGTATTCTCAAAACACATCAGATAATAATCACACAATATACATTGTGCCAACTGGCAAGGGCAATATTTACAAGGGATTATGTACACCTGACACGGCCAACTGGACCACTGTCAGAATCATCACAGAGTGAACTTGGTAAAGAAATAGTAACAGAATATAAATGAACTTAGAACACAGCCAGTAATCACTGGCAGACACAATACTCAGCGTCAACCTGAAATATAAATCCTAACAGGCACAATATCCCACAAGTCTAAATACATTAGACCCTAACCACCTAAGTAAGAATTACACTAGGGGCGTAAATCACACAGGGAAGTATAATCTCCCTAACACAAACATAAACAGGTAAAACAACCTCCTATGCATAAACCATATCTAGAGGTATCAAACAGGGTGCGCAAAACATACTATACACCATACATTTCCTAGCTCCCAAAAGCATTAGCACATGAACCACATTAGCACATGAATCACATTAGGGCCTGTGCCCTATAAATGTAACAATCCCCCCTGGCCAACTAGCCATCTCAAATAATGGGGCTCAGACGCCCTATGTCCAGAGAGTCAGGGCTGCTGCCTAATCAGTGAAAGTCAAGGTTGCGCCACAGCGCCAAAACCTAAACATTGCAGCTGCCCACTACTTTCTGGGCAGCTGAGAACAATGAACTGGAGGCATAAACGCTGCAGGTGGCACTAAGTGCTGTGCCTCTGTGGAGGCCAAGGTGGGGAGAAAGGAGTGCGTCTCACTCCTGGGTTTACATGCCCCCTGAAAGAAATACCTAAACAGTGCAGCTGCCCTCTACTTGCTGGGCAGCTGTAAAAGTGAAAATGCGGCATGGGCTCTCACTGGACCTCTGAACAACTTGCACCAAAAGGTTGGAGCCATCTAGGCTCTGAAACAGCCATGTGCCCTGGAGCACTCTGGCTCCTTAACTAATTCTGAGCCAACTGGGGTAGCACGGACCCCTGAGGACCCTCCCGGGGCCCTTTAAATAAATATGGCAAGGTTAGAGCCATACAGGCTCTTGAAACAAATGAGGCCATCAAAGGATGGAGCGGTCCGCTGCCACCTGGGGCCGCTCTGGGAAATGGCACTGCCATTGTGCCTGGGTAAGTAGGGAACGTGGGCCCCTTGGGCCCCCTAGCAACATAGCTGCCTTGTGGGAGCGGCCCCCCTATCAGTTGGGGACCGCTCAGGAGAGGATGCTGCCCTGCCCCCTGCCCAGCCCTCACTTACCGGGTTCCGGCGCAGGGGGACTTCTTTCTGCAGTGGGGCTCCCTCACTGGTGCCGGGAATCCACGGGGCTCTCTCCTCACTAGGAGAGCCACGCACACCGGCAGTAACACTCGCGGCGCGGGTATTCCTTTTGCTCCTGGGAGCCTCACGTTGCCGTTGGCGGCCTCTGCCGCCTTCATTCTTCATCCGGGCCCCCTCCTGGGAGCCCCTGGACTGGTCACGGGCACACAAGGAGGCAGGGTAGGCTTCCGACCTCCTCTCAAGCAGCCCAGCTTCCTCATTTTGCCCGGCCGCACTTCCGCTCGATTGCAGGCCTCACCCCCGTCACAGGCAGGCCTGCCTGACTTCCGGTTTTGGGCTCGTGTGGCTCAGGGCTGCAGCGGTGAAACACAGGGTGGGCACCCGCTTCCGATTTCATTAATAATCTGGGCAAAGTCACGGGGTGGGCACCTGTGCATATAAACAATTAGAGAACGGGGGGTTCACCCGCCATAATTATGAAATAACCGAAGACGCAGGGTGGACACCTGCGCACGAAAAATAATTAAATAAGCGGAGTGGGCACCCGCAGGGCTCAAGAGGAGAGGGGGGATCCCCAGGCAGGGGGAATCCCGTCTCAGCAGCGGCACCCCGTTCAGCACCGCAGGGAGAAGGCAGAGCACTCCCAGGGTGCCGAAAGCAGCACAAGAAGTCCTGGAATCCAAAAATGAAGCAAAGAAATGGAGCAACCAGCTCCTTAGTACAAGGAAATCCTCCAGGCATCCAGGGGCAGGGCAGCGCCCAGGGGCCAGCACACAGGGACCTCCAGCAGGGAGGCAGCCCCCATGGCAGTCCCTCCTGGTCCCCACCAGCAGCACGCCCCTGGTAGATTCAAGTAGAAAACAAGACCATTTTCATTGGGTCACAGCCCCTTCTTTTATGCACAGATTTCCTTTGTTTCCGAAGGTGCAGGCAAGGGGCGAACCAGATGCAACTGGTTCTGGAGCACTTTGTTTTGCTCAGCCCCTTTCCCTATTCACAGGACAGGCCAGGGACATCAGACACACCACAGGGGGTGGAGCCAGCATTGTGTAGGGAAAGCCTAGCCCTATTCAGGTCCCTGGTGCAACTCCTCCCTCCCATCTTACATGCAGATCTCTCCATTCACCACTGGGCAGACCCATCCTGACCCCTGGAGCCAAGCACACCAGCCAGTTCCAGCCAATCACAAGCCAGACAGTCAATTCACATTCACTGCACAGACATGCCAACTTCTAAAAGTGGCACTTCTCCACTAGACAAAATAAATCTGTGCACATCATCGCGCAGCATTTAATCTCACTGGTTCGCACATACCAAACTCGACCCTGCACTCCCCACACATCAGGAACTACCATGGACACACATATTCCCCATGCATTCCTATGGGAGGGCAGGCCAATCTCACCACACGCACTTTACACTGGGCCACAGTGCTAAAGTGCGCAGAGACCAGGGATCAACTAACATCATGTCATTATTAAAGGCAAAAAGTTCAGGGGTGAAGCTGCCAAAAGGGCCAAGTCCAACAGTTCCAGAATAGAAAAATAGCAAAACATGAAAGGCATGAGCCATCAACAATCTGCCTCTTTTAAATGTGGAGGGAAATAAGTTCATGAAACTTGAAATATCAAAACGATCTTCTGATGAGCAGGATGGAGGAGAAGGAAGAACGAAGGTAAAACCAAAGGCCTGAAAACACACAGTTAAGGAGCGTTACCTGAAAAGAGAAAGAAGTAAATATCGCTTGAATGTAAAAAATAGTGTCAAGCTTATCAAGCTAAATCATTGTAAGACCACCGAGGGGGGGGATGGGAGGGATAATGTCAGCCTCCGTGTCTTTAATCCAGATTCTCTAGTCATGTTCATATGAGAATCGCAATTTCATTACAAGAATGGAGGCTACATTATGCATGTTGGTAGCTTTGTAAAACAACATCAGACATATGTTCAATAGGCTTTCAATAATGACATGCAAAGGTGCGAGCATTTGACCAGCCAGCAGCAATGAGAATGTCGTCCAACTTACCTCCAGACCAGAGAGATTTACTGGCCATAGCACCCCTCTAAGGGAGTGGGCTTGAAATTTCTTTTAGTCAATACCTGCTAAACTCATGACAGTCTTAACTCATCTAGGTTATGCCTTTGTGGGGTTTAAAAAAGGATATAAGTAAATGGTTAATATCCTGAGGGCGAAGAACAAACATTCTGCGATCATACTCTCTAAAGCAGTCCACAACGCAAAGCTTTGGACATAAATCAAAACATGGGTAAGAGGTTGAATCAGATATAGTCTTTGTACTTCTATACATCTCAAATTTGACTTAGAACATGTTAAAAGATCTATTTGAATCTCCAGGGCTTTGACATCAGAGACCCTTCTGCATGAGATTAGGCATAGTAGAGTAGCCAGCTTAATGGAAAGGTTTTTATTTGTTATTTTTATTGAGCAGAGTATTAACAGGCCAGTTATTGAGAAGATCAAGAATTAGTTTGACATCCCAAAGACTTTCATATTTAGGTTAGGAGGACTTCTTAAGCTAATGCTTTTCATCACTCTAAAAACAATGACATTTTTACCTACCGCTTTACCATTGACAAGGACATGACCAGCAGAAATAGCCTATCTATAGCAATTGATAGTTTGATAGCTGAGACCTTTAGCAAATTGTTTAACAAGGAAGTTAACTATGTCAAAAATAGGTGCTTCCAAGGGATCCAGGTTCCTTTCCAGGCACCAACGTACCCAGATTCTCCATATGCAGTTATATCTGTATTGAGTGCCTGGGGCCCAAGACTCTCTGAGGAGAATTGCAGCCGTTGCCAAAAGTCCTGAGATTTTATTGGATCTCCTGACACTCTCCAGACAGGAAGGGTTAAACTCCTGTTCTGAATTAGGAGGCGAACTCCTCTGTCTACGTCTGCAAGGTTCTCTAGGGTAGGAATTAGGAAGGGGGGGTTGCAAGCTTGTTCTAGAGTGGTGGGGAACCATGCTTGGGATGGCCAAAAGGGAGTTATTAGGACAAGGAAGCACTGATCCTGTCTCACTATCTGAAGAACTCTCTGAATCATGGCATAGGGAGGGAATGCGTACACCTTTCCAAGATTGTAGGAAGGCGTTGACTGCTAGAGCAATTGGGTCAGGCATCCAGCTGAAGTTGTTCCCCAGTTGAAAGGTTAGTCTGCTCGCAAATAAGTCTATCTCTAGAGGGCCCCAGATTTTGTTTAGGGTACTGAACACGGAAACATTCAGTTTCCAATTGCTGTGATCTAACAGGAATCCTGAGTTCCAGTCTGCAGAGATCTTCAATTTCCCCAGAAGGTATTCCGATTTGATAGCGATCTTATGTTCCAGATAGAACATCCAAAGTTTATTTTTCTAGATTCGAGAGGTCCGCAGATTTGGTGGGCTCATGAGGGTGTAAAGCCCAGCTGTTAGAACTGTTAGTTTTAAATAATTTATGTGGTGAGATGATTCCTCTTGTGACCAGATACTACCAGTGTTTGAGTGATTGAGAAGGCAAGCTCCCCAGCCATGAAGGTTTGCATCTTATTCTAAAACAAACTCTGGTTTTGAACCAAAGATTGCTCTTCCATTCTAAGCGTCTAGGTTCTCGAGCCACCAGGCTAGTTCCGATTTGGCTTCTTGATCCAGACAGATTCGATCTCCGTACCAGCCACGGGGCAGAGGATAGTCTGAAGGGAAGAGCCTGAAATTGGTAAAGGTGATTTTTCCAGACAAATTGAAGAAAGGGTTGGTGGGATTCGGCCATAGGAATGGTGAAATAAGCATTGTTTCGGTCTAGTTTAACTAGCCAGTCTCCCTCTAGAGGAAAATGCCTAAAGAGATGGATGCCCTCCTTCTTGAAGTGTCTGTAAGCCAAATATTTCTTTAGTACTCTTAAGTTTATGACAGGTCTCCAACCTTTGGTTTTTTTTTTTTTTTTTTACAAGAAAGAGTGTGCTTATAAATCTAAAAGTTTCTAATGGGACCTCTTTAATGTCTCCTTTCTAAAGCATAGAGGATATCTCCACCTCTATTTTTTTTGGTTGCTCTGGAGAGAGGCATGTCTCTTGGGAAAGAAGTTTGTAAAGGTATGTGAGTCAAATCTATCATAAACCCATTGACAGTGTTTAAGAACCAAGAATCTTTAGTGATCAATCTCCAATTGTAAAAGAAGTATTTGAGTCTGCCACCCACTTTTTGGGGGAAGGAAGGAGAAGGGGGAGGGGAGAGAGTTCTCACTTGCAGGGTGGTTTGCGATGAAGGTTCTACAGGATCTAAATCCTCTGATGCGTTGGCCTCTAATTCTCTCGGGGTAGAATTGAGGCACATTGTACTGCTGAAACCACAGGATCTTGGAAATGGCCTATGATTGAAGTGGCCGAAAGAGAGGATGGTCTTTTGACCCACCATAAAATGTTAGGACTGAAAACTCTGCACATATTTTGCTGTGCCTGGTCCATGGCGGTGAAAGTGGAGACATATTTCCCCAAGGATTCAATGAGGTCTTCTCCAAAGAGTAAACCTTTTGGGTTTTGCAAGGGTTCTTTATCTGCCATGTCAGTTAGTTTTGTCTTTATTTCAGTCAAAAAGACTTGGTCTTTCTGCATTAATGCTAGCATTGGCATTACCCAGTAGAATTAATGCTCTCTGGCTCCATCCCCTGATGAGATTAGTGTTGAGGGGGTGCCAGTGATGTGGCTGTCTTCTGCGGAATCTAAGATTCTGGCTAATGATCCAAGTACAGTGAGAAGATGGTCTTGGCACCCTTTTAGGGATTTTTTCATCCCTTTTCTTGAATCACGTCCAAGTTTGAATAGGAATTTAATGGGTTCAGGGTCCAAATTGGTAGTATAGCAGCTTCTATCCTCAGTAGAAAGTCTAGAGCATTCCGCTCTAAGGATGTTATGAGTGCCCCTTTCTAAGAGGTTTCCTATCCAATTTTTAATTAATTTTGCGACGTGGTCCTGAGGGAATCATTCAGAACTTCTTGGGTGTTTCAGATTTAATGGGGAAAACATTTCTTCCCCTAAGGGATCAAGGATAATGTCCTTAGAGGATGATGTGAGTTCCTCTTATGGCTTGTAAAATTCTTGATCATCTTCATCAAAATTGAGGTGTGCCTGAGGATTCTATATCATTTGATTCTTTATCTCCCATATTGTAAAGGGCATTATGATATTTTGTGCCGCTAGGGACACCCAGATGTTTTGTGCTGCTAGGAACACCCAGATGTTTCATGCCACTAGGGACACCCAGATGTTTTTTACCGCTAAGGACACCCAGAAGTTTTTATGTCGCTTTGGACACCCAGAGGTTTTGTGCCGCTACGGACACCCAGATGTTGTGTGCTGTTACAGACACCCAGATGTTTTGTGCTGCTACAGACACCCAGATGTTTTGTGCCACTATGGACACCCAGGTGTTTTGTGCCACTACTGACACCCAGATGTTTTGTGCCGCTACAGACACCCATGTGTTTTGTGCCGTTACAGACACCCAGATGTTTTGTGCCACTACGGACACCCAGATGTTTTGTGCCGCTATGGACACCCAGATGTGTTATGCCTCTATGGACACCCAGATGTTTTGTGCCGCTATGGACACCCAGATATTTTGTGCCGCTACGGACACCCAGATGTTTTGGGCTGCTACGGACACCCAGATAAGTTGTGTCGCTAAGGACACCCAGATAAGTTGTGCCGCTAAGGACACCTTGGGAGCTTGAGGTGCGAGGACCTCCATTAGAAGTTGAGGTGCTAAGACCTCCCTGAATTGATGAGGTGCTTGGACCTCTTATATTGCTCTTATCAGTGTTTTTACTTTTCTTAAGTCTTTTACCTCTTAATTCAGTGATCTTGTCGGAGTAGAGGTTTGGAATTTATGAGATTTTGTGCTCATTAGGGAGTGACCTTTTAGAGGACTTGATCTGACTTAAGGTCTCAAACATGCAGGACCTCAATTCCTGAAGGATTTTTTCCAGGGCTTCCTTGTGTATGTTAGGAGTAGGGGCAGAAGCCTTGTCTGAGTCAGAGTCAGCCATGGTATATAGGAAATGTTAACTTGTAAAAAGTGGTAAAGCCCTTTAATGAAAGAAAATTAGGGAGGATTTCCCTTAATAAAAGTGACAAGGTTTATAGATGAAGGAATGTCAAGAGACTAATTCCTCTCTTATTATAATGAATTTTGTTATAGAAAGTTGAAAAGGCCAGTTAAATGAGGATTTCCTGCTAAAAAACCTTTTTTTAAATTTATTTTATGAATAGGTTTGTAAAACAATAACAACTTGCGGATGAAATCCGAAATAATAAAAGGTAGCGATGCAGAGCAGCGTTGGAGTGCACGGCCTACATCGGTGGAAAGAGATGTAAAACTGGAGTTAAACGTACACATTAGGTAAGCTCATTATGGCATGAGGAAGTAGAACAAGGATGAAATTAAAGAATAATCGTTTCCACAAAAAACAAAATATTAGGGTTTGATTAAACATCTAAAAAACTTTAAATATATTCAAACATTAGAAATAGTACATAAGCTGAAAGAAAAGGCAGGTTAATCTGGTCAGTCACGCAAGAATGTAACTAGGCAAGAGAGTGTAGGGAGATCTCCGTAAATTAGAGATCGGTATAGAGACAGTAGGAAGGGAGGTGGGGTTAAGCCACACACAAAGGAACTTCAAAATAGAGATGCAAATAAATAATGGTAATGAAGGAAAATGAACTTCTCTGCTTGGAGTCGCATTTAAAAGAGGCAGATTGTTGATGGCTCATGCCTTTCCTGTGTTGCTACTCTTTCTATTCTGGAACCTTTTAATATTGTGATGTAAGCGGCTGCTTGGACTGCATGCTAAGGCCTGTGCACCCTCTTCATGTAATTTCCATTGAAGTCAATGGACACTCCATGACGAGCTGAGCTCAAGGAATAATGCATAATGTAGCCTCCGTTCTTGTAATGACATTTTAAATGCATGTCCTTGAAAACCTATCTGACAGACTATTCTTTACATTTACACCTTTTGGGTCATCCAGCATTGCTCAATAAATTATGCAATAGTTGAGCAAACCTGTAAGTGAGACCATTTTTCGTTACTGCATGCATAACAAAGGCATTTCTGACTTTTAAAATTAGGCCTGGGCACCACAGGTGCACATTTTTACAATTTAAAAGCCTGAATCAGACTAGCACAAGAAAACGTTTTGTAAATGGTACACTATTTAAGAGGGCTGCTGAGCAAGGGTATCAAACTGCTTACATTTTGAATATATTCATCTGTACAATAAATGTTTAGATCAGTGCTTCAAACAAAGAAAACCACAGCTCAGCTGATTTGCACTGGGCCTACGCTTTTGTAAAGATTAGATCGTGTTCACCTACCCTGATCTCATAATCCTTGACCCGTACTCTTACAAAAAAAGATTCACCAACTACAAAACCTTCGCGGTAAATTATAAAACACATCTCTGACGGATTTTACTTTGAAGGAGGCCATGAACTGGAGTCTATGAGCCGTGTGCGGTGTACACTCTGTGGTCAAGGTTGATTAAGCTCTGAATGGCAGAATGCCTTTAAAGTGCCAATAAATCATAACGAAATATCTCACCAGAGAGATTCTAACAACATTTTGTTGTTGCGTTCAAGGAGAGGTGGAATCTACAAGCAGGAACTCAAGGTTGCTGTTCTAATTCGTTCAGAAGTTGTTAAATTTTGTGAATCATATTTGTTCTTTATAGAAATACAATTATGATGATTGGCGAATGTATTTACATGACGAACTCCTTAGGAATTACCTGTATTATTTCACCTATCCATTAATTAAACCAATGAAGACAGATAATGAGAGCAAAAAAAAAGAAAGCTATATTAGCATAACAGAGAACAATATGTTAGGACATTTCAATTGCAATTAAAATATTAGATTCCATTTAAATTAGGTTAATATTTTTGGAATGCTTAATATATCTATTTGATTTATGATGTGATTTGTTTGTAAAATATCTTTATTTCTGTACAGAAGAAAATTAAATATGGTTCAATGTTCATATACACATTTTTAGAATCAGGCTTTCTATTTTTTGCAGTTTCTGTAGTGGGCCATTGTGTAAGCCTTTGTTGTGAGCGGACAATGTGTTACATTTCTCTTCTGTTTTCCTGTGGGTAAAGCTAGCTAACTGTATTGTTTGGTGCAAAAGTCAACTCTATGTGATCTACTCTAAAACTGCATTTTATAATGCGTTTAGCAGTACTGTTAGTTTTGGGCATTTGACGTTTTGTAAGAGCAGCAACAGACCTCGAGTCCCAGTGCTGGACACAGTTTAGTTTTGTGAGCATCTGGAAATCGCATTCAATCAAGGTGAACTGGTACTGAATCACCAACCAAAGGACCAGTATGAGCGTGAATTCAGTTAATTGTAAGTAGTCGCGGAATTGACATGACACCTCCTTTGACACTCCTGATGGACATAACAGGAAGTTACATCACCTGACATTTTAACCTGATAGTCTCCAAAGAACTGATGTTACATAACCTTTTCCCTGATGATATCACAGGAAATTAAATCACCGCAGTTAGCAGCCCTACGCATTATTAACAAGGTTCACTTCCAAATACATATGCAATATGTAATTTTGCAATGTCACAATTGTGGGAGAGCTGGGTATGTTGAAGATTAGCTATAAAACATAGAAAGGAGTTGGAAAGTGTATATTTAAAGGTGGTGCATGCTCAGTGAGAAAAAAACTGCCCTCACAACATTTTGACATCATCATTGGGCTTGCTTACTAACACCCCTGTGCATACCAACGCCTGGGGTGGAGCAAAAGGGAGGGGAAAACAATACAAATAATAGGATTTTCGGATCACCGAAGAAAAGTACAGCCAGTGAAGGTTGAAATTAGCTCGGATGTGCCCCCACTCAAAATTGTATTCCTGGGCGATCCCGCAGGTTTAAAAACACCAGGATCCTAAGGATCCTGATGAAGCCGTAGTGACCCCACACTGGGGGTACGATTTAAGTTGCAGAAACATGTTGACTCCTTGGCAGTAAGGAGGGTTGAGGGAATACTAATCTTCTCCTATCACCACCATCCTTCATGTTTTAAAACCTAGCCAGATGGCCCAGGATTAACATTTCGAGTGGGGTATGTATTGTTTACCCCTCCCTTTTGCTCTACCCCAGGTGTTAGTCTGTGCAACGGTGTTAGTAATCAAGCACAGTGATGGATGAAGCATGTCACAATTTTGTGAGTGAGGGCAGTTTCTTCTCATTGAGCATGTGCCACCATTAAATATACACTTTCCTACTCCTTTCTGTGTGTTATAGTTACTGATTGGGGAGGTCGGAGTAGGGATGTTACCTCTCCCCCTTATGGTTGTGTGAATGTTATGTTGAAGATTAGACCAGGAGTGTCTTCTACCGGATGGGGGTAGTGGAGGAATGAAAAATTAAAAACAAACAAACACCTGGCTACGACTGGCCACCGCCCCTCCTCCTTCTTCTTCTTTTCTTCTTGTTGATCTATTCTTCTTATCTGGAGTCCGGCAGCAAGAAACACCCAGGCTACCATGCTCCCCTGATCCAATCACAACGCTGCAATTCAGCGTTGTGATTGGTCTAAGCACTGTGGTTCGGCACTCAGATGGGGAATTGTAGCCTGGACATGTTCTCCACGCAGGCTGTAATGCAAAGTGTGCATGAACGGCCGGCCAAACATTCAAGCGCACTTTGAGTGGGCAAACCACTCCTCCCCTTAGCCCCTACTCTCTCAGCAGAGCAACCCCACCCAGCACCAGGAAATGGAAAACTAAAATGATAATGTTGATTATTATCATTTTAGTTTTCCTTTAACTACTGCCCTCAACACAGGGGTGTGATGTTCCTCCACCTTAGCGGAGGAGCTGCCACTGGATTAGACTTTGTTGACATTAGTAGAGTTATTCTAATATCAATGCTGAGATAGTATTGCATGGCTCAAGCTTGATTCGATGTCAATTGTGATATTTCCTGTTGTCACAGTGCTGTAATAGCTGTGCCTGTGGTATATCAGAATGGATGTGCTTGAACAGCTTTGATAAACCCTTGTTTTCATTACTTGACATCAATGTATTGCAAAAGTTACATCATGTTTTTTTTAAACTGTTTAATAGATTTAATTTGTAGGCTATTTTTCGAATGCCAGCTAGGTTTTGGGCTAAATAGAATAAAAGATGTTTATGCAAGGATAGTATCTCAAAAACAGAAGGGTGAAAGGAACAAATGGAGCTGCCCAGGATAGCTACTTCCTTTATGTAACCCTAAGAAAAACAGCATTGCTATCTGGGTGTGAAAGTGTACCAAGCAATTGCCTTGATGAGGGACTTTCCTTTGTAAGTTGTGTCTTAAATGAGGTATTTTAAAAATTAAGACTAACCATCAATCAGCAACCCAGGTGGCATGCTTCATCATCAGGTTGTCTCGTTCACCCGACAGTAGTGTAGGGGGGTGGATGGGATCCCTAATAAATCAAGGAATACTTGGTTAATAGTGGGTGAATCTCACTAAGTCATGAGATAGGCGATCTTGGATTTGCAATTAAAAATCCCTTTCAATAAACCTATAATGTTGCATTTATCCGTTGAGGGATATTTAAAAAAGTGACAAATGGGAATACTGGGGATATCTTTTGCTCCTTTACCCCCTGGTTGACATATTTCAGTTGGGAATCAAAGCCCCCTTGTGTTCCATGGCTTTCTTCAGGACTGCAATCTTGACTAGTGGCATCCTTTAGTGCACACCATGCATGCATACACACTCAAGAGCAAGGTATGTAGGTACTCAATGTAATTGATGCAATTCTGTGGGAAGTCCCTGTGTCAATATAAGACACACAAATAAAAAAATAAAGAATGCATGATAGCTGTCTGATCTACAAGCTATCTTTTGATGTCTCTAGGTTAAATGAAAAGCATGTTCAGTAAACGTCAAGATGTGGAAGTTGTTGGTAGCATTGCATTAACATGTCAGTGATGATCACAGCAAATATACAAACGCCCCACTCAATGTCGGAATCAGCACTCGTGGGTCACACACCATTATTATTACCCCAATTCACTAACATATGGGTCACATGGAATGGTGTTCACTTGGAGTCCCATATAGTTAAACAATATTTGGCAATTGAGAGAGATACATAGATAATTAAGAGCATCAGCATAAAAGGTATCATTTTTGTAAACTGCGCTTCTCTTTGAAAATGTGCTCACGCCATCAAGGATACCTGGAAACAACCTACTTAGTGTGCTTCCTCTGGATTTTTGCTTCTGTGTGAGCATGCTTTATTTTAAAGAACTGTGCCCACGCAAGTGTGCCTCTGGAGTGGCCTTTGAGAGAATGTCAACAACGTGCGGACTTAAGATACATGGTTGCGTCCGAAGCGCAATGACATCATGTGCTCCATGCCAATGCTAGAACGCATTCCAATGAGAACGTTAGTAAGATGGGTACTGTGGAGGTGGGAATGTGAAAATTGCTGCTGCTTCTGTGATTTAAGAATTAGTCTAATCTAAAATTTAGAGTGGGCATTTAAACTGAACTCAGTAATGATGGATCCTGTTTATGAGCGAAACTTCAAATGTCCACGTTGTGAAAGGTACAAGTGCTGAAAGGTTGTCTGTTACCTGCTGACATAACTATTTACAAATTAAGTAGTCCTAGTTATGCAAAAGGTGATTAAAATATCAGTGAGTGTGTTTCAGAATCTAAGTGGGATTGACAGGATGTGCTTCTAGGAGACTCCTGACCGGCCCCAGTTTATCCTGCGGAATCCAGACTTATTTCTAGGACTTTTGCCCATTGCTCTTTGGGGTGCAACCCTAACAAGTCCATGCACCCTGATTTTTGGCCTGGAGCACTGTTGTGTCCCTCCTAGATGGCGCTGACTAGGGTCCCTCGTGGCAAGCTTGGACACCACTGGAAGTTGGAGCTGAGAAGGAGGTGGTGCTGTGGCGGCCACAATGGGCCCTCCTTTCCATATGACCCGGTCTTACTTGTGTGAGGGCACTTCTCCTGTGGAGTGGTGGGTACTGTCTGGTGACCAAGGGAGGAGAGCCTGGTGGTAATCCATGGGGGAAAGTCCATCCACAGTGGTGCCAGAGCCTGCACCTGGTGGGCGCTCCTCCCTACTTTGGGTGGCCCCAGTTGTGGTGCAGTCCAGCAAGGCTTTGCAGCCACCTGAGTGCTGGAGCCCTGGATGAAGCCTGTTGGTCTTCTGTCTTCTACTTTGGCCTGTTGAATCTGAGTGGCAGGTCTAGGGGAGCCACCTAAATACTAAATTTACGAGGCGTTTTAGGGGAGTAGCAGGTACTACCAATGGGCTCCTTACCTGGTGTGATTACACCCTCTTACATGCCTTCCGGCTGTGAGACGGGGCATTAGACCTTGCCCTGATTGGAGAAATCCCCCCATCCTCAAGATGGCAAGATCTTAAAGTTCTGCTTCAACATGCTTCCCCTACCTTAGGGGTATGCGTGGCAGAGGTGGGCGCACCTCCTATCTTTTTAAATTTTCTCACTGGTTTTCCCACTCAAAGGAGGGGAGGACCAGGGACTGCCATCTGTTGCTAGCAGAAGAGGCTGGGGGTTGCATTACAAAGGCGCAGGCCTTTGAAGCTTCCCTCTTCCATCACTGGCCCATCCTGAGGGAAGGGGCATGGCACCTCTGCCCAGGATATGCACTGTTTCAGCTCCCAGACAGCAGGGGCTCTCTACCCAGATCCAGAAACAAATCTTGTGCTGGCTGGCTGCCTACAGCCAGTCTGACAGCACACCAGGGTTGATAGGGATTCAGGTGCCCTCTGGGTATATGGTACAATAAATCCCACACTATCATATGTGTGGATATATTGAAAGGAGTGGTTTGGTACCAAACACTCCTATATTCAGTGGAGTTGTTATGGTGCTGTGGAACTCGAGTTGTCGAGTTCCCAGCCCATGTACTCTCTGTGCCTTCACTGGCACATACAATATTGAGAAATGGGACCCAGCATTGTAGGAGCATATCTGCTCATGCAGATATGCCATCACCTGTAGTATACTGCACCCTGACTTAGGGCTGTGAGACCCGTTCGAGGGGTGACTTACCTATGCTGTCAGGTAGTGCTAGCTGGCATGGCACCCAGGCAGCGTGCCATGCCAACTTTGTCTCCCTCACAGGGTTATGCAGGCTGCAAGGGCAGTGGCTTGGGCCAAGTGAAAGGGGTCCAAAGCAACCCTCTTTAACTCTCAGGCCCTAGGTACCCAGGGTACCATTTAATAGGGACAGGCAGCAGAAGTACCAATTGGGGGTTTGTTTTAGGAAAGGATACTGGCACAGGGGACCTGGTTGGCAGGCACCCTGTGCACTACATTTGAAACCTTGTCAAAAACTGACACAATGTGAGGGCTAACCATGCAAAAGAGGCATTTTACACACCCAGTATTTAAGGTACTTTGTTCAGCGGGTCTAACTCGGTCCCCGTAGCAAGCTACATTGCGCTGGGCAAGAACTTGTGACTTTGTCCTGGTCTGGTGCGAACAGATTTCCACAAATGTTATGTTACAGGAGGAGTAACTGCCTTCCGAGGGTATCATTGGTGAGGGAGGAAACCCTCATATATATGATGCAGGTGAGGGGAAGGCATTTCTCCAAGGAGAAAAATATTTTTCTTGGGGACCAATAAACGAAATTAAATTTAAAAGTGTAAACACACCTCAGGGTCACATTTCTGTAATTATTTTAAGCATTCAAGTGCGCTGGGAAGCCTATGACTGACAGGTTTTCAGATGTAATCCTTCAATTTGCTTCAAGGATTAGCGAAATCAACTTGGAAAAACTTCTGACATTCAAAGCTGTTTCTTTTTTTAACCAATCACATTGCTTTATTATATTTCCACAACTCGCATGGCAAGTAGCTATTTTTTTACTTTCACTGCAAATATCAAGCTATTTCGGAATTCTCTTTAGGATTTCATACCATATGAAATGTACTTGGTTTTCTGTATCTAACGTATCTCCAAGTTCGAATCAAGGCATTATAAAATTAGTTTTTGCTATGTTAAGGGATGTATGTCAGTACAACGCGATCTAAAAGATCGCGGTACTTGACAACGCGGGCATTACAACGCAAGTCGTTACAACGACTTGCGTTGCAGGGCGCGGATTTAGGAATATTATAATTTTATATTACAACACCAGTCCACGTAACAGTAGGGAAGGTGTTGGAATATAAAATTACAACATTCCTTGCCCAACAGCGCCATCCAGCGCAAGTCATAGTAACGACTTGTGCTGTAATGGCATCGTTGTAAAAGCACTGCGGTGTAAACACCGCGTTGTAAACGATGTTTACCATGTTAAGTATACTCGCCTCTCCTCACTCATCAAATGTCCAAATAACAGTGTGTTAGAAATAGAAGCATTGGGAGGCTCCAGAAATGCAATAGTGACAATAAAGCAGCTGTGCAATAAACGTGCAGAAGACAACACAATAACCACAACACATACACACCGCACATCTTTGGGCGGTACGCTAAATTTTGGCCAGAGGAAAAATTATACTGCCATTGAATATATCACACCGACTCACTTGGCTTCATGGTGGGTTGAATTACAAAGGAACAATGCCCTCTGTGGTTTGTAGTTTTGAATCATAAATCATGTTTTACATGTTCTCAGCATGGCCGTGGTGCCTTGTATTTTCTGGAGTTTATGCATTCAAACTCCTTCAATGCCATTATGAATGTGACAGACTGGTGTGCCACATGCAAATACAAATGTAGCACGGGCACAACACTCCAGCAATGCACTCCTAAAGGTAACTACTGCTCATCAGCGGTTTATCTTTAAGGCACTAGGGCAAAAGCATTAAGATCCAAAAAATGTCAGCTTCGCAGATTTCAACCCTTGAGTTATTGGAAATAGCAGGGGAGTAATCATCTGTGATTTAAACACGCACCCTTGATGGTAAGCACTTCTTTTGCTGTCTACACAGTCTTATTCAGACACTGTAGTCCATTATGAAGAGTGACACTAAAAACAGAGAACTGAAGATTGCACTTTATAAATAGTAAGATGGCAGTTTTATTAGCGTAGTTATTCCAGATGAATAAAATCACCCTCTTGTGGAACACATTTAATGTACTGAATCAATTACACTTTAAAGAACTTTCAATAGATGTCTTAAGTCGTCTCTTACTTTGAGGACACTCAGAAAAAATATGTAATCATTGTGCTAGCATAAAATGTGAAAATGTTCATATCTTCTAAATGATAGTAGACAAGGGTAGGTGAGTTGCACTTTGAGACCTCTTAATCAAAATCAGAGTTTGTTACTATGTAGTCTGTGATTGAAACATATTAATGGGATTAAAATAATATGAAGAAGCAAATCATTTTTAAAAATATAAATCAATTGAAAAGAAAGATGAACAACTGGCAGTACGGGAGTTAGCCAAAAAAGGGAGCAGAAATTTAAAGGCGAAAGAGAGATAGAAACTTGTTTGCAATCTGTTAAGTTCTGAGATGTGTGAATAAAATAGGAAAGTGGAAAGCAAATTTATGTTTGGTTAAAAAGTATCCAAAGTTTGAAAATATTTTTCAAACCTAACAAGAGTTTGAAGAATATAGGATTCTATTACCAGATGGTCAAGAACACTGACCCGGGAAATCTGTAATTTTGTTTGGCAGGATTCATGGGGGCATATTACCAAGGGTGGCGATAGGCAATTATCGCCGCTTCGTCAGCTAAGCGGCGATAATTCTATCGCTCTATTAGAAAGCTGTCGCTAACTGATGTTAGCGACAGCTTTTAGGCAATAGCGAGCGGTTTGGGACCCGCTTTGCATGTCAGCGATATTTATCGCTAATGACATGCAAAGTGGGTGTACCCAACCTGTTAGCGACTGACGTCGCTATCGCCTATTAGCAAGGCAGGCGTAGCGATGGAAATATTCCCGCTTCGCCAAAAACCATTGCCTGCTCAGACCAGTTCTTAGCCATGTTATCCAATGGGAGGTGGATACATGGCTAAGAGCATTTCGTCGCTAATGCGTGAATATCGCTGTATTCTCAGCGATATTCACGCATTTCGCCAAATTTTTATCTAGCTTTTGCGATAAACCTTGCTAATAGCAAGTTATGTCAGCGATAAAAACCGGTGATGCGCGGCGATAAAAATATTGCCGCTAACCCTACTTAGTGATAAATATCGCTATTTGTTGGTAATATGCCCCATGATTACTCCCAAGGGTGTAGCTTCAATTGGTGCAACAGGTGCAGTAGCACCAGGGGGTCATTTACTTCCTTGGACTAGGGCCCATGACACATTAGCTATGCTACTGATTACCGCATTTGATTTTTGTAGTAATTATTCCCCATTTTCAGTAGGCTTCGCTCCCTGATGTTTCACCGACTGCTAGCTAAGGGGAAAAGGTATGGTGCTCTGGGAACATGGAGGTCATAAGGCTTTTCATTTTGGAGTGCCAAAGATAGATTCAGTAAACTGTGAGTTTCTGCCCAGTGCTGCAATTTTTGATGTATTATGAATGGCATATATTTGATAATAGATGCACGTGATTAATTCATCAATAGAATAGCTTTATTTTGAAAATGCTTGTCATAAAAAACATTGTTACATAAAATAGAATATGGAAAGTTAGAAATGTCCTAAATACGTATGCAATATTCATAATAGATGCACATAAAATTCTTCAGAAGTTTTTTCATGTCATACAATGGGGCAGATTTATCGAAATAATGCACTGCTGCAAATTCTTAGGCAAAGTGACGCAAAGAGATGCAGTATTCATGAAGTAAGCCCTTAAAGTAATGCCAATAGCACTTTGCACTGCTTTGCATTACTTTACTGTAAGGGGGAAACCAACGGGTTGTACAATGGAAGTTCCAAAGCTTCCACCACGGGCCACGATTTACTATGATTTTGCATCAGGTTAGGTTAACTTTTGCAATGCAGCTCCTACACAAAATCCTTTTTTGCATTTAACAAGCCACGCAATGTCAGTTTGTGTGCTTTGTTCGATTTAGTACAAACAAGTAATGTGACTTAGTGCATAGTGCTGCCTTGTGTTACTTGGCCCAGGTAGACATTACTTGTGTAGAGCATGGACACCTTTATCATTTGAGGCAAAGTACATTAAAACGCAGAGTATAAGTGAGAAGTCCCTAAAATTCAATATAAACACTTCAAATATAATGAGGAAAAAGCAAGGTTAACAGAATACATAGCAAAGGCAACATTTCGAATGTAACATTTCAAAAGACAGAATATAACCTGAAGCATCAAAATTAAAGTACATGTACTAAATACATGGGTTCTCGAGTAACCCATGGGAAGAACTCACTCAGGAGGAGTAATTCAAAGAGGTCCTTGTCAACCTCCTTTTTATATGTTTCAAGGTGGCGCGAAGTGTACGGCAACGTCATCTTGCGTCATCTCGTACCACATACCCTTCCTTCATCACCTACAGCTTGGCCTGTGCCTTTCCCATCCGTACGTTCAAAAGTAGCCCTTTTTCCTGTAAATGCGACTCGTACACTTGTCTAGACTAAGGGTCGCGCCTTGTTGACTGGAAGGTTGTCATAAATTGTGCATGGATGGCAGAACAGTGTTATTATTGCGCAAAAGGGATTTTATTTATGCGCGTATGTGCCAGTCTGTGATTCTTGTAGCCACATTTATCACACAAGATTAGCGTAGCTGTGGCTGGCACTTCCCTTTTCCTCATTCAAAGCCTTAGGTGGTGCTCCGGGGTGTGTTGAAATAATAGAGGGAAACTTGATCTTTATCGTTCGTGAACTCAGCACACAGAAGGGTGGGCGCCTTAATAGGTGTGAGGAGCCCCAGCAGAAGTGGAGCTGGGTGAAGCCTGGGTCAGACCTGCTCTTGCTTACTCAACAGAAAATGGTAGTACTACAAAATGGCAGTACTTTGGCCAATCTAACCTAGGCCTATATTTTTTAACAGTAGGGCCTACACAGGGGTCCATGCTAACTGAGTGATAAGAATGTCCCAGGATATTTATATGGTAAAATCTTCCCCTCTATCATTTTCATGCATTCACCCTTGCATTTTGATGCAAACCCAGATTTACAAAGACTTGCACACCTGGGTTTGTGCCAAAATGGCGAACCTAACTGACAGAGGTGTAATGGGGATAAATATCTTTATTTCTCCTCGTTACTTCCTCTTACCATGTGTGCTGCCTTCTGCAGCACCTAGAGAAACAGTAATATACTTCTAATGATTGATTTTGTTCAGGAAGTTATCCTTTTCTGCACAAAAACAGTCCTGCCCATAACGCAGGCACCTGTGCACTATGGTGCAAGGTTGTCCGAATTGGACAAAGCAGCACGCAGTGCACCAGAGCAAGGAGATAGCAGAAAGGCTCCATATCCTTGTAAAAATGGAGCATTTCTACTCTTTCCCTGCACACAAAGCAGCTCAGTCAAGATCCTGTCCTGCGCTGTGAGAAATAAAAATAAATGTGCCCCATGGTTTCATCTTCAAAGCCCTATCTATAAAAATTGTTAGAGAGCACTTTGTTCCAAAAAATAGTTCCTCCTTGAGTCAGGTTGTGGCAGATGCTAAGCAGTTGCAATCTTTTAATTTCTCCCAACTTTTCAAGCAGTGCATGTCTGCTGACCTGTACATCACACATCAAAGGTGTGAAAAGTTTCAAAATATATCTAGGCATAGTATTTTGCAAAGGAAGGATATTCTTCCAGTACAGAAAATATGCTAGACATCACACACATATTTCTTTACACTATGGTGAAAAAGTGGGCCTTTTACGCTAGGCAGCTTGAGTGTACGACAGTGCCAATAAAGAGCGCAGCAGGGCTATTTTAGTAACTGCGTTTCTGCTCTGCTTTCTTCCTGTAGTACTGCACTGCATTATTTTTTAATTAATTTGTCCTAATTACTTTTAAACAGTCCATTCATAAGGAAGTCAAAGTGTGAAATAGAATTTTTTATATGCCAAATAGTGAATCATTTTTACCAAGTAAACTCCCAACATTCATTCATTTTTCACTCATGGAATATCAAGGGAGCAAGTCGAGCACATAATTGCCAAACCCAAGTTCATATTTATGAGAGGCTTGCGTCAAGTTTGTACCAAGCAAAGTGGTGCACGTGTGACTCAAGCCTCTAAGTAAGATTTATGAACCCAAGCACAGGCACGTTATGGGCCAGATGTAGGAACATTTCATTTAGCACCTCACAATTTGCGACACATTGTGATTCTCAAATTGTGAGGCGCTAAATGAAAAGTATAACAGTGTGTTTAATACTGTTTGCGATTCCCAATGGGTTTGCAAATTGTGAGGCTCATTAATATTAATGAGCCTTTCGCAATTTGCAAGCCCATTGGGAATGACAGCCCTCCCAGGGGTGGTGGCCTGCTGGGCTCAGCAGACCACCATGTCTGGGACTGCTTTTAAATAAAGAAGTTTTTTTTAATGCAGCCCGTTTTTCTTTAAAGGAAAATGGGATGCATTTAAAAAACAAAACAAATTGAAACATTTTTGTTTCATTTTTTAAGGCAGGCAGTGGTCCCTGGGACCACTGCCTGCCCTTAAAAAAGATATTCTGCATGCATTTGCAAAGGGGAAGGAGTCCCCTGGGGACCCCTTCCCATTTGCACATACATTACCACCTACTTGAAGTAGGTGGTAACTGCGAGTATTTTGTGACCGCAATCACAGGAGCAAAACATTTGTAAATGGCTTTGAGACTCGCTATTTGGAAGGGAGCACCCCTTCCAAATAGCGAGTCTCAAAACTGGGTCGCACATCTGGCCCTAAGTGGGGTGGAATGGCTTCATAAATTTGGAGTAAGACAACACAACGCAAATCACTGCGTCGCCTTACTCTGCGCAAGGGATGTGTTCTATGAGTGTTGCGCTGGGAGTTCCCACGCAACTCGCATGGTTTTTTATGCATTCCCAGATTTACTAGGACTTGTAAACCTGAAAATACATCAAAATATTACACCTCCACAGGTGAAGGTTAACAAGGGGAATATGTTTATTTCTCCTCCTTTTTTCTTCTTTCTATGCATTCTGCAGCACACATAGAAAGAGGAAAATGCCTCTATGGATTGTTTCTGCACATAGAATTTCCCCTTTCTGCTCAAAAACAATCCTGCCTACAACTCAGCACAAGCGCGGGGAGAAAGGACAGGAATGCACTGTATTAGATAAATACGGTACATTCCTGCCCTTTCTCTGTAACGTGCTGTACTGCCCTGTGCCACCATTTCTGTAAATATGCCCCAAAGACTGCTTTCTGAAATGCTTAAAAACTCCCACAACATAATATTCCCAACCCAACAACAAATCACATCTTGGCAGCAATAGGGAAACACAACCTGCCTCTGGTCCAGTGTATGCAAAAAACCACATGATATTTTGGCGTCACTGAAGGCTGGCCATTAGTTACGCATATTTTGTGCAGCTCAGGTTTGGAGCTTGCCACTTGTAAAACCTGTAAAACATCATCATGTAAGTAGGTGTTGGCATACAGGATACTTCTATCGCCTAT